>NC_086284.1:206562921-207191485 GCF_963924245.1 Chroicocephalus ridibundus
ACAAGTACACACACATGGCTAGTCAGGACTTCCCAGGTCCCATAGCTGACCCTCCTGTGCTGCTCTGGACTGGTGGAGATGAGCTTTGATGGGCTGATAGACCTGGAAGTAGCCCAGCAGGGTGTTACCCAGGTTCCCTGTCCTGCCACTGTCTCTCAGAGCAACTCTCTGGGTGTGCAGAGAAGCTTTTGTCACACAACCCAACACAGTTTATGTAGCCATCTTGCCTTTCTGTGCAGAGTAAAGTGGAAATTTTGTCTGTCTAAAAGCTGTATAGGAAATCAAGGTCCTGATTTTTTTGTTTGTTTGTTTTGCCAAAGGTTCACCAATAAAGCTCCTGTAGTGCATTTCTTAGCTTAGGACCCACAGAAGGAAAATTCTGTTGGCTTTACAAGTTATTTCTAAATTTGTGAAGCTTCACATGAAGGCTGCAGTTCTAAACCATCTATTCATTAGTGGATTTAGTGGGAGTAGTGGAGAAGGAATGAGGATAAGCACAGTCCAAGAAAACTAGGAGAACACATTCCTTATGACCCCACCCAGTCATTTTACACCTTTGTGTTTGTTTTAAAAAAAAAAAAACAAACAAACTTTTATTCTGGCTTGGTATAATTCTATAATCTCTCAAGGTGATAAGTGGAAGGGCATAGGGCACTGGGGAATGAGTCCAGAGGGGAAAGAAATAAATGAGAGAAGATGTGGTTCCTAAAATTGCCTCATTTTTTGTGTCTAGCCTGTTCAGACAGTAGGAACAGACCTTGCAATAACTCTCCTTTTCAGTGTACATTTGGGAGAGCATATTTTACATAGAGTGGCAGTATTTCTACCAGCCTTTTGTCTGATAGTAGTCACCTGTATTTCTAAGCTTAAAGATACAAAATACTTTCATAGACTTTGCAGTTCATAATCAAACTTGTGATTCCCCAGCACAGATGTGGTTTTCTAGTATAACGCTATACTAGTACTGTCCACTCATGCTTTTCCACTATTTCAAGCAACTCTGCGCTTAGCCACCAGAAGAAAGGTTTTCTGCCCTTTTAAAACAGGCAAGTCAATGGATCTGCCATTGACTCCCCCCATTGCATTAGGTAATTCAGATACATTCAGGTTAGATACACAAGGTTGGGAGCAAAAGTGCCTCATTTTGTAATTATAGGCCTATTAAAGCTGCAATAGTCACACACGACACTATTCTTCATGTCTCCAGCTTTTTTTTTCCTTTTGTCCCCATAGTCAAATTTTGAATCTAAAGAACAGCAGCCAAATCATTGTCCTTATAAATTTTATGGCTGCATTCTAATTCATGTGGACTAGATAAAAAAAACTGCCCTCTACCAGTGTAGACTATCAGTGTAGATGGCTTGACAGCCCTGCTTTATTGTCTAAGACTGGGAAGAGAAAGTACTTAATTATCACTGATAGTGTTATAAATTGATGTTTCCTTCACACTTTCTTTTTTTTTTTAGCACCTTCAATTTGATAATAGCAGTAAAGACATAAGAACAGGCCTTTATCAGTCAGATAAAGAATTGCCACTGTTTAAGTCTTTCACGTACAGCTTTTAACTACTTCAGCTTAACCCTTATCTGGCTGATAAGATTAATGGCAGTGTTTCTTAATAACTTTTTAATTTTATTCTTACTGTTAAGTTCAAAGGTTGTTCAAGAGCAGTATTCGCCTATTAATTGAGATTCAGATGCCCAGAGTTTGCGTTTCTTTTCCTTTGGATAAAGGTCTGGGAATTTTCTGAAATCACAGTGGTACGCTTTATCTTTATTAAGATGACAGTACCTACTTTTGCAAGGCTGAGTTTCCAAGCCTTGTATATCTCTATTGGCAACTTGTTGTAACCTTATTCAGCAAACACTTGGAGAGACACTTCAATCAGACACAAAATGCTGCTATTTTGCTACTTTGTGGACAATGCATATAATCTGTTGTAAACACAAGCATCTCAATCCGTGCTCTGTGTGTACTTTTGCACCTTGAAAATCAGCCAGCTCTCCTAGACCCTTCTTCTCTTAGGACCAGGGGCTTTGAGCAACCTGGTATAGTGGAAGGTGTCCCTGCCAATGTTAGGGGGTTGGAACTAGATGATCTTTAAAGTCTCTTCCAACCCAAACCATTCTATGATTCTGTATCCCATGGGATTCTTCTAAGCAGGTCCCTGAACAGGCCAAAGTCTGCTCTCCTGAAGTCTGGGGCTGTAAGCCTGCTACATGTCTTGTTTCTCTCAGGATCCTGAACTCCACCATCTCATGGTCACTGCCCCCAGGCTTCATGTTCCTGACCAGTTCTTCCTTGTTTGTAAGTATCAGGTCCAGCAGAGCACGTCTTCTTGTCAGTTCCTTCATCACCTGTGGCAGGGAACTATCATCACTGCACCTCAGAAGGCTCCTGGATTGCTTGTGACCTGCTGTGTTGCCCTTCCAGCAGACACTAGAGTGGTTAAAAGTTTCAGTTTCGTTGGCCAGAAGTTAATACACTAGGATTCATGGGTAGCTTACTGTCTGTAACAGGGCAAGATGTGAAGTAGGAAGTGGTATTTGTGGGTAGGTGGACATTGACATGCAAAAAAAGTGCTACAGATGTTAGTGGCCAAACATACATCTTAGTATGGACGTCATTGCTGTAAATATGAAATAAGATACATATGATAATGGGGGGGGGGGGAAGAGGGCTCCTCAGATGGGAATTGCTCGTAGAATGATCCTATTCTAATGTTGACTAGCTCAAAATCTACAGGAAGGGAAAATCATAATGCTGAAAGTTACGTATGCTAAACGATAACATGGAAAGATGTAAAAGAATCTTAAAAGGTGTTTCAGGATTACAAAGGTAAAAAGCTCTGATAGTACCCTTGTTTGTAAGAACAGTATCATATCAAGTTTTAAGTACCTTATTTCACACAATAAAGCTGAAGTAAATCTTAAACGTGCCGTAAAGAAAAATTTATAATTTTCATAAAAATATCCTTTTGTGACTGACCATGTAGGGGAAATTGCTTATGAAATAATGAGAACTGAAGAGATGCTAGGTCGTGTCTGTCCTGGAAGGCAGAGGATAGCAAGCCCTGGATGGAAAATTCCAGGACCTTTGTCAAACTGAAGGCGTAGAAAGCAATATTGGTATTTTGCTGCCAGGCAGACTGTATTTGCTGAATCAGAACATGGGGCCAGTCGTGGTTAGCTTTGTCTGAGTGTTTAAGTAGCAATTTGTTTAATTTCTGCATGGTAACCCTTTTCTCGGAAAATATTGATGTACAGCTAAAAACTAAACACCTCTGGGTTAGCTGCCTTGGTTGAAGGCAAACACATGCTTAAGTGACTTGTTGGACCTGAGCCCAAGGGCCTTGTTCACAATTATGGCTCCGTTTCCCATTGCACTCATGTTCTGTCATCAAATGTAGAGCTAGCCAGCAGCTCTGCCTAACGATATAGCAGTCCTGTCATTTTGCTCATAATTTGGAGTTATGTTTCTTGCCCCATATTTCTAGAAGCAGCCAACATGGGGTAAAGGAATTAACAGAGTATCTCCTCAACATGTTCAGATGTTTATGGCACTGAAGCAAACAGATAAATAGATGTTTACAAACCTTCTGGCTAGTTTTTTTTTTTACATCACATGACTTCTGTTTCAGTGGGTGCAGGACTGAAAATAGCAGTAAATGGCACATCCATTGAAAGAGTAACTTTTTGAAAGTAGTGAATTGTGCATCCTTGAGGTGCTTTCTGGAAAAAGAAGCCTCTGAAACCGAGGGAGAAGAAAGCAGTTGGATAAGCTTCCAGGAACAACTGGCTCTCTGGAAGAAAGAAGTGACTTTCTCAGTGTTGAAATTGGAGTTCTGTCTTTTGGAGATGGACGTGACAGTTTGTGAGTAAGCAGGAAGTAACTCAGCAATAAAGTAATCTCCCTTCAGCACTGGTGTTTCCTTTAAAAAACGAGGAGGTAAAATTCAGATAAGCATGACTATAACCTTGCCTCTAGTTTGTCAAAATACATTCTTTGAAAGGAAATGCCAAATCCAAGGTTAAAAAAGTAACCAAACTTATTTTGTCTGCAACCAGGTTTTTCAGTGGAGAGTGTGAAACTGTTCTTCCGTGGTTCCTGCTCCGTGAGATCAATTATGGAACATGTTCAAGAACATGAGGTATCTCTTGAGCAAACCCCGAGGTATTGTGTGGAGAGACCAATATATAACGAGGAGCTCTTGCAAGGACAGCTGCACAGACAAGAAAGAACATCTCAGACTTTAAGGCAGAAGATTGCACATTCTTGTCGGTAGGGTTGTTTTCTTATCTTTCTTTTATTGGTTAGAAATATTCTAATTCTTAATTAATTCATGCACATAGCTGGTAATCTCTTCAAAGAAACGTAAAAGATAAAAGTACTAGTTCTACTTTGATTATTCAGCAAGACTGATGAAGTTGTATATGTGGTTTTATATGCTAAATTAGTTGAATTGCCTTCATCAATGTGCAAATGAAAAATATGCAGCATAGGAATGTGAAGTATTAGTCAAGTCATGTGATGTGAATTCATAAGACCCAGAAAAATATCTGTCTTTTTTAAAACGTGGAAATACTTAACGGCCAAATTTGTGCTTCGCATGATCCTTTCAGGGAAGAAGAATGGAAATATATGACAGCTGTGCAGAAGTCTAAATTATTAGTCTAATAAGGGTTTAATAGAGGCATTCTGTAGCTTTTAACTAAATGCCTTGGAATCTGAGTATCATCTGGTTAGACAGGAAATGTCTTTAACGGTGCAACTCTTGCTCTGTGGTACCAGAAGATAATGAAAAGAAACTTATTCAAGTTACGTTCTCAATGGCTTTACGTTTATCGATGCTTCATTTGCAGAGTTGATTTAATTTCCTGGTAGATCCTTGTTCTGCAGGACAACAAATGATTTCTGCCTGGGTGCTTGTCTGTAAAATATTCCTGTTCACCTGATTTGACATTTGGAGATTTGTTTTGGTTAATGATATGACCATTCTAATGGTAATGGCACCTAATTCCATGTCAGAAAACTGACCTATCCTGAATAAAAAATATGCGGATTAAAATCCTCCTGAACTATGACTTCTCGTGATTTGCTAAACATACAGAAGTGTGGATGACTCTCATTCCTCTCACTTGCAGCAATAAGCTTCTTCACTATGCGATTCAATCCCATGAGAATTCAGAAATGTTAACAAATATCTGGAGTTCTCTTGCAGTTTTCCTACACAGAAAAGCATTTATATGATCCCTGTGTTATACTTTTACCCAAGGTTAGACTTTCTTACCACAGTACAATCAAAGTATGATTCATGGCAGTACTGGATAGAGATATATATTTCCTGTCTCTATTCATTTGTCATGAGTCAGGGCTTCAAAAGGTTAATAACTCTGCTAAGAGACACAAGGATCAGTGTTACTGGTGTCAGTGCCTTTTTTTTCAGGGTAAGGAAGTGTTATGTTCTCAAATAGCCTTCAAGTTAGCCTATCAGTACCAGCGATAGTAACATGCATTAGTAAAATAGTTTGGTTTTTTAAAAAAAAAAAAAACAAAACACAATAATATAAAATGTTATAATCAAAAAAGTATAAAACACACAAATAGTAAATAAAAATAGGAAAAAGAATCGCAAAGTACTTTGATGAATGAAAACCACTATCAGAAAGCAAGTTGTCCTCAGGAGATTATTACAAGGAATGATCTCAGCAAAAAGTGTTGTGTGTGACTGCTCAGATATGCATGGACTTGAACAGTTTCACTTCCCACTGACCTCCAGTCTCACAAGACTGTGATTCTCTTCTCCAGTTCCATAAGGTTTGTGAACAGCAAACAGCATGTGATAAAGGGCTAAATTAACTGAAGTCATAGTTGTTTGTGCTTAAGCTTTGTCTAGAAATTACTGTTATCAAGGGTCTAAGCCTGCCGTTAATGGAGCTGTTTCCCTGCATAGGGATGAAAGACAATTTTTTTCGACTGCCCCTGCTAGTGTCTAACTTTTTCTTTCTGCTTTGTATTTTCAGTTGCTCTTCTAAGAAAGCCAAGTCTCATCTTTACAGATGCTTACCGATTTTAAACTGGCTTCCCCGTTACCCAGTGAAGGAGTACTTATTAGGAGACATTATCTCAGGTATAAGCACTGGGGTTATGCAGCTTCCTCAAGGTGAGTGTCTCTCTGGATTTATTTATACTCTTTACTTTTTCTGTGCATTCTTTTATGGTAGTGCTTGGCTTCCTGAACAGGTGCTCATAAGAACAGGATGTGTATTTCAGGCATGTGTTGGAGACCAACACAGCATTCTGCAGACCAGCCCATAACGATGATTCCCTTAAAACTGCAAGTCAGTGATACAAAGCAAACTCTGAAAGAAACTTACCTCTCCAATCAATGATAACAGCGCTCAATGACAGAAAAACTTTTGGCAGTTTAAGTGCATGTCTAAACCTTTGCTAAATACATTGGTTATTTTCTGATCTCCTCATCCTGAGAGTTGTAGCAAATTTCGTACAGAGGGTAGCCCTATCTAATAATGTTTCATGAGAGCAAGTGTTGCAAAGTAACCAAACTAAATTCAACCAGAGAGGAACGTGCAACAAATCAGAGATTGATCCCTCTTTCTCTTAAAACTAGAAGTCACCAGTTTAAGCTGGAACCATACTAGTGGGCAATGATTTACATGGTGGAAATAAATCAAAAGTATCTTCTATAACAAGATTGCAAATCTGTGGAATTTCTATTAAATTACTTGGAAGTTTCACCACAAGTGGAGCCTGGCCCTGAAGCGGGAGCAGGCTCTGTGGAAGATGAAAAGAAAGCCAGTGTTCACTCTTCTGTTCAGCTCTTGGTGGCTGGACCAATGGAATCTTTTATTCAGCCTAACTAACACCTTACTATTACCAGTTTCAGAACTGCTATAAGGTTAGAAAGTGACAGCATTTTTACAGCAGTATCATTATGGGGTGCTCTGGGAATGACAGCTTCATGACAGCTGCCACAGTCCCAGTAGATTTCCCCAGAAGGTCTTGGAGTAGAGAGAATTGTTGAATTTGTGCAGCGCCCAGTTCAGTGGAGTCCTCATGATAAGGGTAATGTAATTAAGCATGTATAATTTTACTTGGCATTTTTGGCTTATTGCATATTTCCACCTCTCTCATTCCACTTTAGGCTGAGGCAGGTCTGAAGAATGAATCTGTAAATCCAAGAAGCCTAGATTTTAATTGGTGGTAACCCATGAAAGCAATGGAATATCCTAACTTAGTCTGTACAATTGACTGACTACAATTTCTGCAGCTTCCCCGTTTTGTGTAATTTTTTATAATTAAGGATATTTTTTCTTACACAAATATAAACATTGGCTTATCTTAAACTATTAAGTAATGTCAGGCAAATCTGTCATATACTGGACACAAACATTACTGGTTGTATACTGAAGCACAGTTTATGTGGTGACCAGATAAGGACAGTAAAATTTAAGTGGTCAGCAGTGAACTTTATACTTAATTTTGTGACTTTGTTTTAAACTAAACATTATTCTTTTCTTTGGTGACTGCAGACATGCCCTTGAACTGCTCCTAATCTTTCCCTTTCTAAAAAGACAAAAATTGAACTTTTATTTTTCTGGAATGGATGTAATTATAGCAAGCATGAGTTCAAAGAAGCCTGGGAATCATTCCAGGCAGAACTACAATGACCAGGGTGTTTGAGCCATGAACTCCTGTCATGTCAATATCTCTTTATTTCCTTGGCACTGACATCCTTTAAAATGCCAGGACAAATTAAAAGGAAAAGGAATAAAAGGGTGTTTGGATCAGGAGCTTCACATAGACCCACCCTCCTGCTTTTGAAACCACTTATTTTCAGTTCTGGTCACTTGTACTGTTAAGTTCATCACTGTATTACAGGCCAGGCTGTTATAGTACAGAGTGTTCTGTTTATACTCTGGGCATGAGAGGTGGCCCTGGGGCCACAGGATATATGTAGAATGAGTTTCAGAAATACTTAATGATGAGCTTAGTGCTGCAAGGAATAATTGATATCAGCAGTCCAGTTCTGATAGGAATGTGAATTTTTGGTCAGGACTGAGACATTGCTTAGTGCATGAGCAAGGCTGTGTGAGCTGTTAAACTGCACAAGACCGTGCTTGCGTGACACAGAAGATCCCTTCTTGTTTTTGTTCCTTCATGGTAGCCTTATGCTTTGTGTCTCAATTTAGCAATAAATTAGTAGGAAGAGGTGATTTTCAGTATCACTGTTTCTCCTTGGTGGGTGAACCATTGCTTCCTTTTGTAATTTGCTCTGTTGCCGTGCTTACCAGTCCCACCTACAAATAGAAGTGGTGTGGATCATACTTCCACTACGTGGAACTGGACAGGGCTCAATAACAAAAAGGACTTCATTTTTGGGAAGAATATGAGACTGTATAAGCTCTATGACTTTACAGATTGTAAGCAATGCTTTTCTGCTTATTTTACATTTTGGAGCATGTTTTGCGGAAACATAAACTGTTATTTCATCCCACTCGTTCTGGGGTGATGGAGGAGGGAAGTGTTTAATCAGTTGTAGATTACCATGAAGATCACGTCTGATTAGAAAAGGAGGAGAAAAATCAAACGTGTCCTGCTGGTTATGGGGTTTTGTGTGTCTTTATTACATTCTTTGACAGATGAAAACAAAAGCAACATTGGCGAAACAATGCGTGCACCAGGGCACGGATGTACCCTCAAACACACACACACCTGCAGTGCCTTTAATTATAGACTTCTGGTTTCCTGACTCAAACCATCAGGTTTCTAGGCACTGCTCTACAGTATTATACATATTAAAGAGTATTCTCTGCAAGACTTCTTGTTTTTTAAACCTGCGATATGTCACTAGATTTCCTGTTAGGCGAGTTCAATTTTAGTAGGGTTAAATCCTTTTGCTTCAGATGGTTTCTTTCTATTATTTACCTAACGTACTTATTTGTGTCTGTTTTCTAGGTTTAGCCTATGCTTTGCTGGCAGCTGTTCCCCCGGTATTTGGCCTATATTCTTCATTTTATCCTGTCTTTCTATATACTTTTTTTGGAACCTCCAAGCACATATCAATAGGTATATCTGAATGGATAACTGAAAGTCTGTGTGTGTGTGCGCACGCATGTGTGTTTAATAAGATAGTAAAAAATAAAATTGGAGAAATAGAAAGTGTAGTTGTTTTCCATAAATTCAAATTTAAGTGAATAGGAGAAACACAACTGTGTCAAACATTTTTTATTGTTAACTTATCCATTCTACTTAGGAGGGAATAGAAGAGCATCTTTTATCAGACTAGATCTGGAAGTGTGTGCTGTGAACTCCTGAACTATAATTTCATTGCTGCGGTCAGCTGGTCTGTGTGGCCAGGATGAATTTTTAATTTGCATAACAGAACTGAGAAAGAAAAAAATTATGGTGCTTACTTACCATAGAGGCATATGTTTACCATCTTACTAGCTTAAATGGTGCTGAGTACTGGAGCAGATTTTGAGACTAAAAAATACAATATTCAGGTAGAAAACTCCATTATATTTTAATTCCACATATCTCTTAATAAGAACAACTTCTAAAAGAAAAGAAAAAAAACCACAAGGATTTTAACTAATTATTTTCCTCTCCCTCTTATTTCAGGCACCTTTGCTGTGATTAGTATGATGGTTGGTGGCGTTGCTGTGAGACAAGTGCCTGATGAAGTGATATCTGTAGGCTATAATTCTACTAATGTTACAGATTCCCTTGAATATTTTGATGCTAGGAATATGAAGAGAGTACAGGTAGCTGTGACTCTCGCCTTTCTTTCAGGAATTATCCAGGTATGTACTTGCAGTTTGCTGTAAGGGCAAGTTGAGATGCTGCTGCCAGACTGGCAGTTGCAAGGGGAGCTGGGTCATGGTGGATCCCCTGTCAATAGACTTGTGCTCCAGCACTGCACTCTGTAGAATACAGGCCGCTTCATGGCAGCCACAGAACAGAAGTGGGGAGGGATACATTGGAGGCAAGCCTTTGTCTGGCATCTTGGCTTGACTGGGAAAAATGGGACCTCCCCCCTCTCTTTTTTTCCTATCCCATCAGAAAAACTCAACCTGGTGGTCTCTAATGCGTCCATAAATGCATACAAACACCTATGTTTACGCATATCCCACATTGCACCTGCCAGTGGCACGGAAGATTTGGTGCATTGGTGGCTGCTTATTGAACTGTGGCTTTAGAAAGGCCGAGTTCAAGTTTGCCTGATCTGGCTTTGGCATCGAGGTAAAAGGTGTCCTGTGGCCTGTCTGCTATATAGTGCTGACGTTCAGGCTACAGTGGGAATCACACGGTTAATATTTCTCTTCTTCATTAGTTGTGTTTAGGTCTCCTTCGATTTGGATTTGTAGCCATCTATCTAACGGAGCCTCTGGTGCGAGGATTTACTACTGCTGCTGCAGTTCATGTCTTTACTTCTCAATTAAAGTATCTTCTTGGCATTAAGACTAGCCGATACAGTGGACCTCTCTCAGTTGTATACGTGAGTAACTGCACTTACTATACATGCAAATTCTGCATTGTCTGAATCTAGTAATTAAGCAATTAAGATTTTTCCTTTTTTTTTTTTTTTTAATTATCTTGGCACTAAGTAGAATAATGCTTCAGTATTCAAAACTGGATATGAGGTATTTAAGTGCCATAGCAATATATAAGCATCTTAAAGTGCAGCTTGGGTGCGACCTGATAGATCAGCACAGTCTGAGATGAGCAGATTTTAGGATTCTGCTAAATGTCATTTTGTAATATGAACAGATAATGTTCATTGAAGCAAGTCTCGTATACATCATGGGAAAATGTGCTATTACAATGCTTCACTGGACACCAGACATGTTTTGCAAAGCTAGGAAATGTTATTCTCAGAACCTTGCCCAGTCGCTATTTCTTTAATTTCACACGCAATTCCTGGTGGGCGTATTCTTCATTTCCTGTTTGTAAGCTCTTTTGTAGTGTGGTTGGACACAAAGTGCTGTGTCATCATAGATGTATCTGTTCTTTAGAGCAGTGGGAAAAACTACTTTGAAATAAGGACACTCAGTGTAAAACATTGCTATTTGTCAAAGACCCTAAGCACTACAACTGATTGTTCAGAGCGTGTAGGGATCCAGTATTTGACGTAGCTCATAGCCTAATCTTCCACTTCCACCTTCTGTCTAACACATTAGTGATGCAAGAGCACAGAAGAAAAACCACAAAGTGTAAAGCTATGATTTGGTTAGTAGGACTTAAGTAAAACCAAAAACTCTTGTTCACTTGAATTTAAAATTGACAGTTGTTCTCTGAAAAAAATGTAATGGATCCCATGCAGCAAATTACTTGTTTAAAGGGACATTTCTAATTGAAATTAAAATGGGTTAAAAACTGGCTGGATGGCCGTGCCCAGAGAGTTGTGAATAATGGGGTGAAATCCTCTTGGTGGCCAGTCACCAGTGGTGTCCCTCAGGGCTCAGTTTTGGGCCTGGTTTTGTTTAATATCTTTATCAATGATCTGGATGAGGGGATTGAGTGCACCCTCAGTAAGTTTGCAGATGACACCAAACTAGATGGGAGTGTTGGTCTGCTTGAGGGTAGGAAGGCTCTCCAGAGGGACCTGGACAGGCTGGATCAATGGACCAAGGCCAATTGTATGAGGTTTAATAAGGCCAAGTGCTGGGTCCTGCATTTCAGTCACAACAACCCCAAGCAACGCTACAGGCTTGGGGAAGAGTGGCTGGAGAGCTGCCCGGCAGAAAAGGCCCTGGGGGTGCTGGTGGACGGCCAGCTTAACAGGAGCCAGCAGTGTGCCCAGGTGGCCAAGAAGGCCAACAGCATTCTGGCTTGTATCAGGAATAGCGTGGCCAGCAGGAGCAGGGAAGTGATGGTGCCTCTGTACTCGGCACTGGTGAGGCCTCACCTCGAGTGCTGTGTTCAGTTCTGGGCCCCTCTGTACAAGAGGGACATGGAAGTGCTGGAGCGTGTCCAGAGGAGAGCTACCAGGCTGGTGAAGGGTCTGGAGACCAGGTCATATGAGGAGGGTCTGAGGGAGCTGGGCATGTTTAGCCTATGATTTCTATGATTCTATGAAATCACAACCAAGGCTTTTAACTTTTTATGAGCATTATTTTTCTGCAGTTATAAACAGGCAGAGTTAAAATGCATCTGAATCTGATTTGCCTGCCAGTCTAGGAAGACCCAAATTGTTATCACAAAATCAATGCTCTGGTTTTTGCAGACAAGAAATCCTGAGTGGAAGAATAGAGAAGATCTCAGATATCTGTTAAAAGCTTTTGAGCAGATTGATGGCTCAGCAATAAGGAAGCTTCAGGATTTCAACTACATGGAGACTATAGAAAATACTTTGTGGGAATCTTTTTTGTATATTTGTGCAGATACAACAAACCTTTTGGAAACAAGACTGCACTAATGATTAACTCCTAAACTTGCTGTTTAGTTTGCTAATCCAGAAACCAGAAGTACTAACTGCCAAACAAATAGGAGGAAAGCTATACATTCAAGATGTACTGCCAGGACATCTTGACTGTATAATATCCTGATAGTTGCTGTAATTTTCCTTCTGTTTAAAGAAGGGTTTGTACATCTTTCAAAGACCTCTCCAGTGGTGTGGGTTTTTTCTTTTTTTTTTTTTTAAATGCAGTAGAGGGGGGTAATTGCGAGGGGAATCATTTACCTTGTATCAACTTGAGTGCTCCAGCAAGCTTTCTTTCCTAACACCATTTTAATAGCATTCTCAACTAAAAGATATTTGGAATAATGGCTAGTTCAGCAGTGTTGCAAGTTCGCTGTTATTTAATCATATTGCTATGGTAACCTCAATGGTTGTATCAGCAGCTTTATCGTTTTAGAATGGTTTATGCAGCTTTAAGTAGATGTGACCTGCCAAAGAATATTTGAAGGTATTAGAAGGGGTTAGCACTTACTGCTTTCAGGTAGCTGCCAGTATGAAAAATGTGTGAAAATGTTGAGGATAAAAGACATGGTTTAGTTTAGACTTTTTCCCTTGTGATAGTTTTTTCCTCTAAATGTTTGCTCCGTTTGAGGAAGACTGGTATTGTAAATGATTGCAAGCGCATCTCCCTAACTGAGATACTCTGAACTTCTGTGTTTTGCAGGAACAGTGGGGATTTTGGTGAGGCACTGATTCACTGTGGTTATAAATGCAGACTAAAAACACAGCTGAACAGTGTATAATTTGCTCTTTTGTGGAAATTTCCTAAGAAAATAAATTCATTTGAACCAATATGATCTTCATGGAGTAATTATGATACTTCTGTTGTGTTACAGAGCATAGCTGCTGTGCTTTCAAAAATAACAACGACAAATATTGCTGCATTGATTGTTGGATTAACGTGCATTGTTCTATTGTTGATTGGCAAGGAAATCAATCTCCGGTTTAAGAAGAAGCTCCCAGTTCCTATTCCTATGGAGATCATTGTGGTAAGCCAGTTGTGAAATTCTGTAGCTAAATTATATAACTATTCTAAAGCTGTAGAAACGATCTCATTTTCTGTCAAGTCTTATTGAGCTTTAGAGTAACTTCTGTTGAACATAATTCATTTGAGGCTTGATCCACTTGAGGGTTTGGAGGCTCATAAGGTTAGGGACTGACATACCCGAGTTTTAGACGTAAAGTCCAAAAGAAGAATTGAAAACCCAGTTAAACACCCATAGTCCCCTATGGCAATGGATAGGTAGAGGTTTGTTGTAAAATCCTTTCTATCCTGGAGTTTTGATACCTTATGATTCTCTGCAAGCCATGCCTCTGAGTGGCATTTCCCACTTGGAGTCCAAGAGCTCAGAACCCCCTCCTGAAGGAAGGTGCTTACAGATGCCTGTTTCAAAGGTTCTGCAGGGCTTACTTGCTTTTTAAAATGCAGTGGTGGAGAGAAGAGCAGAACCAGTGGGACTTGCTCCTTAACCTTCCTTTCTCTGTTTCTGAGACTGTTAACTGACTGCAGCCATATAGCGGCCTTCCAGTACCTAAAGGGGGCCTACAGGAAAGATGGGGAAGGACTCTTTATCAGGGAATGTAGCAATAGGACGAGGAGTAATGGTTTTAAACTGAAAGAGGGGAGATCTAGATTGGATATTAGGAAAAAATTCTTTACTGTGGGGGTGGTGAGACACTGGAACAGGTTGCCCAGAGAAGTTCTGGATGCTCCGTTCCTGAAAGTGTTCAAGACCAGGCTGGATGGGGCTTTGAGCAGCCTGGTCTAGTGGGAGGTGTCCCTGCCAATGGCAGGGGGGTTGGAACTAGACGATCTTTAAGGTCCCTTGTAACCCAAACTATTCTATGATTCTCTGAATGACTACTCTAAAATACAGGGATAAATACACACAAAGCCCACATATCTCAGATAACATTTCACCTTTAAAAGTGGTTGGATTTAAAAATGAGTTCCTGGGTTAACTAGAGCTCTCAAACAATCTGCACAAAATCAGAGCTGAGAAAGGGAATAACTGAAGGTATGAGTACAATGTAGGTAGAAGGAACAAAGAAAAGGGATGCTGTTGAGGTATGATGGAGGTGGTGTAATAGGGTATTGTTTGATAGTAACGCAATAGCAAAACAATTTTACACCTGTTCCTTTCACTGCTGCTGCAGCAATTCTCTTTACAGATAGAATGTATGTTACGCATATGAAGATATGGCAGTGCAGACGTCCTTGGCTTGTCCTTGCATTTAATTTCCCAATGCACTATTCTACCAGATCTTGGCTCAGGCTAAGGGAATTTGAGTGACTCAGATCATACCGTAGCATGTTCCATTTAACTGTTTCCAAGAAAACTTCATAGTGGGGCCTGAACATGACGGAGGGAAAATTGCGATACTTCCTCCTTTTTATCTGATTCTTTACCCCTTAACTTTTAGAAAACTGATTGACAAAATAAATGTAATCCTTTGTGTGTATTATTCATAATCAGATAACTATTAGTTCTTCAGGTGGCTTTATCTCTTTCTAGCTGATGTTTACAAATGTGTTTGTGGATTTTTAGGTAATTATTGGCACAGGAGTTTCAGCTGGAATGAATCTGAGTGAGTCATACAGAGTGGATGTTGTTGGGAACATTCCTCAAGGGTAGGGATCATATATTCTTATTCAAACTGTACCTTTTCCAATGGCATGCAGCTTTTATTATAGTAATTTTTAAATATTTATTTCATCTCCAAGGTTACGTGCACCAGCAGTTCCTGATATTCAGCTCATCCCAGCAATATTTGTGGATGCGATAGCAATAGCGATAGTTGGATTTTCAATGGCTGTATCAATGGCCAAGATCTTTGCCCTTAAACATGGTTACACCATTGATGGGAATCAGGTAAAAGTGTTGGTGTTGTTTTGTTGAAAATTCTCAGTAGCACCTTTGTCATATCATTCAAGTAGAATGGGATACTGGATAAAAATGAGTTTTTCTTTCATAGTGGAATCGGGTCAGGTTTTTGACAGCCTACACATTTAAATGCCAGGAATTATTTTAAGTTCTGGCTGTATTTTAATAACCAGTTTCACTTTTAGCTTCATTTTGTGAATGTTGCTTCTGTTTGACTTGGACCTATGCATGAATATTAATTGTTGGGACAGATGTTACTGAACCTACTGTCCTGATAGGCAGCTACTTTATCTCTGCCTTCTGTAACAGAGTGAAGCATAGAGTTTCCATGTGATAAATACAATGCCTATGTGTCAAAGAACTGGTATCTAACGTTTAAAAATTCCAGTTATGTTTTATAGCTTCTTTTTATTCCCACCCATTACAAATAGGCAGATCATCATTTCCTGGGGCAGCAATTGGCCCTGTCCATAGTTTCACTCATGATGTATCTCATGATTTGAGTGATACAGACTGTGGTTAAGGGACTCTCTAAAACTAAAATGATATGTCATCCTCACCTACTCTGTCCTTGCAATTTGGAATCAATATTGCAATCGGATTATCGGTTGATATCATTGTGGTGTCAAGGGAGACAAAGAGTTCATAAGCTGTAAGTCATTTCCTAGAGCAAGCATCTGACATGGCACAGATCAGCTGTTCCCCCTTCTGTCTTCCTCTGAGAGTAAATGGAGTTTAAATTACTTTTGTCTACAGAATTTTACATCTGGTCAGATGAATCTCATCCTGCATGTCATTGTTCTCTGTTACCCAAAGGGAGAAGAGGACAAATCCACAGCCACATGATACCAGCAATATTTACGTTAGTTGAAGTAACCATTGCTGACCTGAGTTAAGCATCTAGATCTTTTCCTCAGGAGGTGCCAGATGCTACTTCACCTGGATGTTAAACTATAGAACAGGATGCAGTGCATGCTGAGTGTTTAAATGAATCAAAAAAGGATTATACCTTTGCAAAGAGAAAAACTCATTGAGAACTATTGAAAATGTATAACTCAAATCACTTCAGTTACAAATAGCAGGGTGCAGAGTAATCTGGGGAGGCCTTATTACAAGCACATACTTTCTTAGGCATCAAACTACAATACTAAGGTGGATGGAGTTCTGATCTCACTCACAGTAATGGTTCTCATGTGGGATCTTCCTGATGAAGCAGTAGAGACACATTGTTTTTTTCTTGTACAGCAATGGATTACCACCCATGGAAACACAGCCAAGGCTGCTCTTGGTTCTAATAGTACTAAACAGATAGTTTAGGGTGGGAAGCAAAGAACAGTGTTTGTATGACAAACAATTCTCCATGTATATTCATGGTTAAAATTCAAGTTATTCCTCAAGTTGAAGAAATCCTTAAAACACGCAATGCTGTCATTCATTTTAGTTTTCAGTCAGACTCATTACTGTAACATTTAAGGATGGGAAATGTCTCCAGCACTTCCTCAGATACTTTATTTAGCAGATGATTTAACATGCATCAACTTGTGCGTGTGTCAGAACCACAAGTATAACCTCCAATAAGGTTGCTAGAAAGCATTGTAAATAAGATGTAGTTATCAATATGGACAGATAGCTCCAGCTTTGTACAGTTGCTACATATAACTGCCTTTTGTTTTGCGCTATTGTTTAACACAGGAACTTATTGCCTTGGGAATATGCAATTCTGTGGGGTCATTCTTCCAAAGCTTTTCAGTCACTTGCTCAATGTCTCGGAGTCTTGTTCAGGAAAGCACCGGTGGGAAAACTCAGGTAGGTAAATCCAAATTTTGAGCCAAACAAAGTTTGCTTTTTAAAGCTCCAAAGCTAAAGTCTGAAGCTTTACTAGATTACCAGATTTCCCTGCCTGGGCCAAAAGGAATAACTGGAGTTTTTCCATCTTTCAAATCCAGATTGGGCCAGGATAGAAAGCTGCACAACAGCCAAATTGCGTGAACTGAGTGGGAGGGATCAAAAGAACAACCAGCCTTTTGAAACGCATGAGAGGGGTTAGCTAATCAGTAACACTGCCCTTTCAGGACACTTAGAAATTAATTTCTGGCTTCTTTTGTTCAGATTGCAGGTGCTCTCTCTTCAGTTATGGTTCTGTTGGTAATTGTGGCTATTGGATACCTCTTTGAACCGCTTCCACAGGTAAGGGAGTTTTGCCTGCTAGGCATTGCATTGTCAGCGAACAAAGACCAGTGAGTGTCGCTTAAAATAGAGATTGTGGGATGATTAGTAAGCAACACAGTCAGGCCTTGATCCAGAAGCCTTTACATTTTGTATGCATTTTTGCTGTAAGTTAGACTAGAAATTAATAATACTTTGAAGGATCTAGCATGCTTTTTGTTATTGTGTTTAATATTGGACATTCTGGATTCTGTCCTTTAGAACATAAAAATGATACATTCAGGCAGTTCCCCTCTAGAATCATTTCGGTTGGAAAAGACCTTTAAGATCATTGAGTCCAACTGTAAATCTAACACTGTCAAGCCCACCACTAAACCATGTCCCTCAGCACCACATCTACACATCTTTTAAATATCTCCAGGGATGGTGACTCAACCACTTCCCTAGGCAGCATGTTCCAATGCCTGACAACCCTTTTCAGTGGAGGATTTTTTTCCTAATAGCCAATCTGAACTTCCCCTGGTGCAGCTTAAGGCCGTTTCCTCTTGTCCTATTGCTTGTTACTTGAGAAAAGAGACTGATCCTCACCTCGCTACAGCCTCCTTTCAGGTAGTTGTAGAGAGCGGTAAGATCTGCCCCTCAGCCTCCTTTTCTCCAGACTAAACAACCCCAGTTCCCTCAGCCACTTCTCATAAGACTTGTGCTTGAGATCCCTCACCAGCTTTGTTGCCCTTCTTTGGACACAGTCCAGCACCTCAATGTCTTTCTTGTAGTGAGGGGCCCAAAACTGAACACAGTATTCGAGGTACGGCCTCACCAGTGCTGAGTATGGGGGGACAATCACTTCCCTAGTCCTGCTGACCCCATTTGATTGCAGCATAGGAGTTCTGGGAAGAGGTTAAAAAGTTAAAAGAAATAACAGCTCAGCTAGGAGAGGGTTGGGGCTGAGTGATGGCTCAGCATAATGAGTTGGTTTTGCTGCAGTGTCACTTATTTGTATAAAAAAATGTATTTACATGAATAAATATATTATGACTTCAAAAAACAATGGTTTCTGGTGACATGCATAGGATGATATGCAATTCCTGTTTCTTTTTATAAGAGATGTACCTTGGGTTACACCTGTATGATTGTTGCAGGAATTGTTGCAGTATATTGTAGAGAAACTTGAATTTGAGATTACAGCCTAGCTGCTTCAGGCGCTACAGGCACTATAACAGCAGCACCATGAGCTCAGGAACACGTGATTTCTCTTGCCAGGAAAGAGTAAATCAAACTGTACTGGCTCTGGCTTGGTGTTTCTGCAGCTGCAGTAAAAGCATATCTCTACTGGACTACTTGAAAAGTTGGGGTTTTTTAAATGGAACATCTGTTCCGTAGACTTATATCGGTTGTACAAAGCACAGAAATACAGTTGCTTGTGGTGGTTTGAAGTTCTTGTTTGGCATTGGGTTTATTTTGCTTCTGAAAATTGCATTTGTGTAATATTCTTAGACAGTGCTAGCTGCAATTGTCATGGTGAACCTGAAAGGAATGTTTAAACAGTTTGGAGATGTTGCGCACTTCTGGAGAACCAGTAAGATTGAGCTGGTGAGTAATGCGCAGCTCAGTGCCTATATTTTACTGTATTAAATTTGTTGCTCCTCTTCTTCCTAACCCCCAAAACAGGGTAGAAACTTATCAAGGAGTTACAAATTGGTGTTGCATTGCAGATGAACTCAGGAGGTGGAGCTGTAAGTACCCTAGGAGAGTGATCTGTTGCAGACAAGAATGTTTTTGTTGTTGTTCAACAACCTTTAATTCAGGTCAGAAGTAGTTTGGTTGCAGTAAAAGCAAAGCTTTTGCAGCGTTGCTATAGAAACTGCTCTGAAGGCTGCCGGAATGTCTGAGAAGAATTTGAAAAACAGTAACAAAGAAAAGTACTTGAAGGTATTTGCCATCTTTTAAGATAAACCAAAAACCTGGCTAGAGTGGGCTAGGAGTGTATCCGAGGGAACATTTTGGTGGCATTTTTCTCCTGGATTAACCAGATGATGGAAGTAAGTGAGAACTACTTGCAGGCCTTGAGTATTTTTTTTTATCCTAAGGTATTTGGGGTCTGATGGTAACAGAGAATTCCTTGGAGAACAGGAATTAAGGCATTAATTAATATGTGACAGTTTGTCAGATGTAATATTAGTGTGCCTTGAGCTTTTATGTCCTTCTGAAAGGTTAAGGCAAGTACAGTCTGCTATCCTGATAGATTACATTACAGTCTATTCCTGAACAGAAGTGATACATCGGTTTTGAGGCTGAAATATGCTATTGGTTTTGCTGTTAACAGAAAAGGATGCATAATAATTCAGAGCTTTTCTTTGTTTTAGGCCATCTGGGTGGTAGCTTTTGTGGCTTCTCTTTTCCTGGGACTAGACTATGGTTTGCTTACTGCAGTAGCGTTTGCAATGATAACCGTTATTTACAGAACACAAAGGTCAGATTTCTTCTTTATCAAAATTAGCGTTTGCTGATCTCCTATGTGGTTTTGTTTGTTTAAGGGGTGCAAATAAACAGAAGACCTTTCCACCCTCTTCAGCTGCATGTAGTATAGAATCTGCTTCATAATGTAGGTCATGCCCTGTGGCTCTGATCCAGGGTTCACATTTTATTTTTCTGAGAACAGAATTTCTAGAGGGCACAAACTTGCAATTTCAATAATAAATAGAAGATTTTCAATTTCTTATATTGGTTAGTCTTCTTGTTTACTTTTTTTAATGCCTAGAGTTTAGAACTTCAGATCTGCTTGATGCTAGTTTAAGTAAATGCTTACATTTTGTGTGCACTAGTTGTCACAATCAAGCAGGAGTTGTGTCGGGTTATCACTAGACGAATGTTTAGGCATTTTATAAGAAAGTTCTAATTAATCAAAAAATTGTGCCTGCCCTTCTAGTTTTTCAAATAACATCCTCTCTCCCCATTCAAAGTGACAAAGCTTTTACGGTGGAGCTTTCCAGGTCTACAGTGAAATGATTTATTGCATGTGTGGATAGGACTGTCATGTGAGGCTTCTAGGCTCAAGGTCTGGGATAGCTGGGTGGAAAATGTATAAAACTTTTGGTTTCGGTCTTCATTGGAATGAAACGAAATTCTGACATTTCCACTCTGCATGAATAAGAGTATTTTTACTGCATAAATAAGAGTATTTTTCTGCCATTTCTGTATGGTTTTGTTCTTGCACACAGAACTGTAATGTACTTTGCTGTCACGCTGCTTGAGAGTTGGGAATATTCATCTGCTCAGGCATAGTTCTGGGAGCAGAGTGGCTGTTTCAAATTGCAGCATGTTTTCTGCCAGTATGATTTTCCGTATTTGCAAGATAGTCAACGGAGTTGCACCAGTTCATGCTGAAGAGAATTTGCCCTGTAACTTTGCATGCTTTGGCCCATGCCTTTCAGAAAATCACAATGTTACAGTACTAAGTTTTTTAATTGTTTTTGCACTGACAAGAAACAAACTTCTTTCAACACCAAATGGCCCCTTTATTATGTTCCTGCCATAAACTGTCCACTGCTTTTGATTACCTTTAGATAAGCCAGTACCAGACAGGCACTGCAGAATGACCATTTTAAATAAGTTTCAATCTGTATTGAACACTCGCTTTTCCACTTTATAAGTGATAGTACTGAAACATTTGCTTCCATTTCTCTCTAGACCTCAATACAGAATTCTTGGTCAGATTCCTGACACTGACATCTACTGTGACGTGGAAGAGTACAAAGAGGTAGGAGTGTATTCTTCTGCTCTGAAAAGTTTTATGTAGTAGAGCAAAGACAGCTGTGGCAATTTGCTGTTTAGCCCTGCCATATGGCACGTATAGTGCTGTCTGCCTGGCATTCACCTGTGTTGAAAGGAAAGAAAGCAAATTTGATTTTAGTAGTAAAAACTGTTTTGTTCAAAATGGCCTGCTTTTTGTACTGCATGTACGTTTGACCAGGAGGTGATCAAAAGTAACCTTTATACTAGTTCCACTGTACTAGCTTGTACAAAATGATAAGGTTTATAGGAATACCACTGCTAAACCTGCTATGTACACGGGTGCATACAAGGCCACCTTCTTTACTTTTGTAGCAGTACTGCATGAAGTCCATGGAACCCAGGGTCCAAACTGATCTCTTCTTCAGAATTGCACAAACCATTCAAAACAGCATCTCCCTGCCTCTGCCCATCCCCTGCTCATTAACTATACATGGTTAATGGCACAGTTGCTTGCCATGCACTTAGCTGCTTTTAAATGCCATTTTGTTCAACCAAAACTTGGTGAAAGCAGTACATTTTGTCAATATAACGGATATAAACATGCTGTATTTATTCACAAACAGCAACTACAATTTTCTGTGCTCTGTGCCATGTTCTCAGAGATGCTGCTATGAAGGCTGCCTCCCTCTTTACTAAGAAACTAGTCTGTAAAAACCTATGTGAAAAGATGATGCTGTAATCAAAAACATTCTCTCACCGACAGTTCTGCTTTGAATATGATACAAAGCAGAAGTGTATGTGGGGATGCTTATAGCTGTATGCAAAGAAGAGGAGACTCCATTTTTGTTATACTGAATGCAGTTAGCGTTTCCTCCTTCTGTATAAAGACGGGGTTGGCAGCGTATGGCAGGCTGGACCTCTGCTCCTGGCCAGGTCGTTTATGTGTAAAATGTCAAGAGTGCAGCCTGTTTAGAGATTACATCATTTAAAGTAGAGGGAAGAAGTGATACTGAGACCTATCTGAAAGCCTGTTTAAAACCAAAGATTTGAAAGGCTCTTTTTTTGCTACCTGAGGAGACAAGAAACAAAAAGAGAGACAGAAAAAGAGAAATAAATCATTATGCCTGTAGAAAGGGAAGCTAAAAGGAGGCATTTCCTAGATCTGCATGATTTCCTAATGGTAATACCAGCTGCAGAAGGTAACATCAGAGAACTGCAAATATTTAATTCCTTTTTATGTTACAAAGAAGGAGAAATGTTACATGGCATTGATTGTGTGCAGTATTATACCAGTAAAAGCGGAGGTTCTGATCTTCTGGTTGTCTTTGCTCACGACACTGCTGACCCTCTTTGTCTGACACATGCTGATAGCTGTTCAGGGTTGGCTGTTGGGCGGCATGTTCATGTGCCTTGTGATCACACAGGTGTTTTTCTTCTAGTGCAGGCAATACTTAACTCTGCACACCCAATATTCTTTTCCTTAGGTTAAAGAATATCCTGGAATAAAAATATTTCAAGCTAACGCATCGCTTTATTTTGCCAATAGCGAGTCATATACAAGTGCACTGAAGAAAAAGGTGAGTAAAGCAAATTCTTTAATGTTCTGTGTCTTGACAATTCACACTGGCTTCTAAAACTTCTTTCAGCCCCTTTAGTGTAGCGCCTCGCACAGTGTTTCTCAGCCTGTGGCACCTGGTGATCAGTAAAATAAGAGAAAGTGACCCTCCAGCCAACTGCAAATCATCTTGGGAAGCAACAACATGGTGGGAGGGAATAAACAGACCAAGTGTAGCTTAATACTAACTGGTCGTGAATGGGACACCTGGTGATTGCAGAGCACAAACTGGTGAAACAAATATTTTTTTCAGAAGGAAGTAAGTAGTTGCTGAACTGAAAACAAAATGTATGGAATTAAAAGCTTCCTTCTTGGGTGACAGACTTTACTGGAGTGTAAGACCAGGGAATACTGTGGACATTCAGTGCCTCTCATGAGCAACAAATTCCCTGCATACAGAGTGTGCCTCACCTCCTGTCTGACCCGTGTTTGACTGGGTGGGAATGGCAGTAACAGAACTAGCTAAGGGCAGAACTGCCTGGCCGGTGGCAATTGCACCCTTACTAACTTCTGAACAATTTTTCTGTAGCTCCCGTGGTGAGTCTTATACCAAACAGGCGGGTGGTATTTATCTTCACGAAGCAAGAGGTATCAGCGATTTATGTCCAAATGCACTTCTCTCCCCTTTGCTCTCTGCACTGGAATCAGCATTTGGTTGAAACACGGCACTGTCTGATTACAAGAAAAGAATGTGATGCATCCCTTCCTCTTCTTGTTAACACAGTGCTTGCCAAGATTATGCCTTCTTACTTTATGCTGTTCTCACCCCCACCGAGGGAAGCTGTGTTTTAAATTTATGACAGTGACGAATCCAGTACTAATTGATACCGCCAATGTCATCCTAACAAGCTGAATCTCCTCTCATTGTGCTTTCTTTTCATGACAGACTGGAGTGGACCCTTGTGCCATATTAGCAGCAAGGAGAAAAGCCCAGAAGAGACACGCCAGGGAAATAAAGAAGGCAAATGCACTGAGAAAGAAAGCTGTATTGAAACTAGTGAATTCTTCGGTAAATATTTACCCCTGCTTTATCAGCTAACATGCTGCTTTCTGGTGTTACCGTTCTTGTTTATACAAGGCACAACATCCTACTCAGGGAGCAAGCACTGTGCAGCAGGGACAGGCTGCTGAGGGAACACCGTTAAGGATCAGAGGCTCATGGCTGGATTGGATAATTGGGTTGAACCTTGGTTACATTCAGGTAGCACGTAGCAGAGCGGAGCCTTTCCACACTGTCACGCTGCCGCAGCAGTGCTGTCAGCAGAAAGTGGAGGGACCCTACCTCTGCCCCTCCCCACACACTTGGAATAGTCCTGCAGAAATAGGATAGAATAAAATAAATTCAGATTAACAACCCCTGTAATGAAAAGGTGCCATCCGCACTGCGGATCCTGGCGTGGTTAAGTGAGGCAGGTACGTGGAGAAGGGTTGTTTGTGCTTTTGTGTATGTTTAAATTCACCCCCACAGTGGGAGCTGGCGTGTGCTTTTTACCATGGGAAGCCAACCAAATGCCTGACTTAAGGGCCCGATTGCTGTCGCTTCCTTGGAATATATAGGCCTTGACAGGATCAGCAGGGATAAGGCAAGGAAATGGAGTAAAAACATATGAACAGGTGTCAGCGTTTGAAGGAAATGGGTAATTTACTCCTGAGATAACAGCTCTAAGGTGCTTGCATGTGACTGTGGAAAGGCTGGGCATAAGAGAATAAACCTGGATATACGTAAGAGATGGAAGCATGTGCGCGTGTGAAGCCAGTTTCTGTAACGGTTAGGAGCTGTGCATCTTTGACAGGCTGAAAGAACAGGTGAGTATGGGGAGGAAGGGGATCTACACTGAAAAAGCATGGGCTGTCATTAAGCTTTGTTCTTCTTCTCTCCCAGACTAATGACGTGGAAGCAAGTGTAAAACATGAGATAGCAAACGATGAGTTACCTGTAAATGGAAGATTTGCATCTGCAGATGCGAGTGTACAAGACATGTCTTCTGATGAGCAAGAACATTTTGTGGAGCCCAAACCAAACATCCACTCTTTAATTCTGGATTTCGCCCCGGTGAACTTTGTGGATTCAGTTGGAGCAAAAACATTAAAATCAGTAAGTAAGGCTTTTTTCCCAGAAAAAAACATAGAAAACTTGTGAGATACCTAATAGGGAGCCTGTCGGCATGAGACATAAATGCCGGCTCAAATACAATCCAGTATCTCACCTAAGCACGGTTTTAATTCTGTAGTGCTGCAAGTTTTAGCTGGATAGTGGGGAATGTGGACCGTGCAACTTTCACAGTAACCGGCTTACGTCTTCCAGAACTGCAGCGTCTACAGGATTTACCTGTGCTTAACTCCAGTTTAACTCTGTTGCAGATTATAAAAGAATACAAAGAAGTTGGTGTCTGCGTCTGCATTGCCAGCTGTAGTGGTGAGTTGAGATTTTTTCTCTTTTTTGTGAGCTTTATGGGAGAGACTGTGTTTTAGCTCTTTCTCTCTGGCCCCGAATTTTCTGCTGCCAGGCGCCTCAGCAGTATCAGCACTTACTTCACTTAAAATTGTATTAAAATTGGATTTGAGGAAAAGCAAGCACATATGCATTAGAGCCTTCACTTTAGTGAAAGTAGAGCGCTGACGTTGTATGTTGAAACTGTTGTAATAATACAAGAAGGAGAAAAAAGCCTGCGATGTTCCAAGTTTCTGATATTTGGAATTGTAGCATCTTCTGCCAAGAGAATATGTGTATGTCTGGATAAGAGAATTACCAGTTTGGAGTAGCAGTCGCATGTGATCCACCTGGCTATTGTAAATGCTTTAAGTAATAGCAAGTAAGAGAACAAGTTGTCGACTTCTTCCTGAGATACCGTTGTCTTTCATCCTTGTACTTGGGCTGATGCACTGATGCCGTGTTTGGTTTTTCGTTTGTAGGCCCTGTTATGAGTGAGCTGACAAGACTGAATTTTTTTGATAACGCTGTGACAAGAGAGTCGCTGTTTCACAGTATTCACGACGCTGTCCTTGCTTGCCAAGGGAAAGACAGGTCTGCTTCACAGGCTGCCTTCGACCTCTGAAGAGTGGCATCGAGCAGAATGGAAGCCAGATCTGTGCTGATGGAGATTCTTTCTGAATATTTAATTTGCACAGTTTAAAGAGAGCCTAAGGCCGTTTGATTCTACGGGTATAGGGTGGTGCTTATTTTCTGTAGAAAGCGTGGATAAGGAATCAGAAGCCTTCACGCTCTTGAATTTTTGTCCTTCAATCAGGGTGTAGCCTCCCAACGACATACAAGCACAAAATTATGCAAGACAAGAAAATTCAGTGTATTCTGCTACTATCGGAATCTGATAGACAAGGTGACATTCCCGTTCCTGTTGAGAAAATGGGCACTTTAACTCACTGCGAGGTGGGATCTTGCAGGAAATAACTGTTCTGCAATTGTGATGCACTGTACCAGTGTCTTTAAAGAACTTTCTTAAATGACTTTTAAAGCCTGATGTCAACATCTGCATTCAACAGATTCATATAAATTATAATAATCTGCCAGATGGATTAATGAATTCACACTGGTGGCATTTAGCTGCTGCTCTTTTTTAAACCTGGATGGTACAGTTATTTTTTTAAAACATCTAACCTGTCTCAGCTATACTCAACTCTTCATTGCCTGAATGTTTTCACTCTAAGTGAACTCCAAATTAGAAACTCATTGTTTAATTATTACGTTATCAATATGGTACTTTCGCTGCCCAAAACTTGTTATGCTTTCTAGAAAAGAATACAACTGATTTGAAGCTAAGATTAGTTGAGCCTCGACGTTTCAAGACAAAACTGGTTTAAGGCAGGTGTAAAGCCTATTAAAATTAAATTAAGAACCAATGCCCTATATGCAATCTTTTAAGATGGAACAAAAATGTAGATGATGTCTAAAGCCTCAGTGGTCAAGAAAAAAAAAAGTACTTTTCTGTTGCTTGAGATCTCTTCCTACCAGCAGCGCTGCCTCTGCCTCAGCTTTTAAGTGCTTTGAGAAATAGATTTCAATAGAACTAAAAAATGTTACATGTTTGGGTTTGTTTTTTTTAAAAGAAAGTGGTGGGTTTTTTTTCCCTGTTGTCATCACAACCTGGCTGCTGTGCTACTGCTGAACTTCCCCTGTGAGACAAAACCGTGGAAATGGAACTCAAGAAAAAGAAACCTTCCATGCCTGTGTTTCCCTACCGACACTCACTATGAATCTGGGCGGACGGAGGAACCTCAGAGTGTTTCTCAGTAGGTGTTTCTCAGGGGCAGGGGAGCGTCCGAGACATTTCATTTAGCACCCTCCAGTCACAGGCCCGGTGCATACGGGAGTTCAGATGACTTCCTCTCTAATACTATAATTTTGCTTCAAGTTCTGTTGCAGTTAGGGCTTGCTTCAGGTAAACCAAGTTTCCCAAGAACCGGGGGCAGGCAGGGAAGATGTTTTATTTCCTCAGCCGCCCCTGCCAGTAGGGGTAGGAAGCTTTCTGCATCAGAAATTACTGCTTAGCTGGAGTTCAAAGGATGAATTGACTGCATGGTGACACATTGTGCGTGTTTATTTAAACACCTTTTTGGTACGTTTTATAACATTAACTAGTTTAACGAGCCTTTGTATCTACATACAGTATATTTTTCTACTTTCAGCTTGCCGCAGCTTCAGTTTTTAAATATATAGTCTCTCCAGTTCACGTCAAAACCCTGTCAACTTCTAAAATAAAGTGATGAATTGTCAAAATTCTCCACTTTGTCTTGGTGAGATCTCTGTGTGCCAAAATGCTGGGTTGGAAACCTTGGCCCCATACAGTGCTGGCTCCTGGCCTGTGCGGCGCTAGTGCTCTGCAGCCACTGCCGGGTCACCGCCGTGCTGGTAACTCAGCCCCTAAAACACAACCTGGCAGCTCTGGGCTGGTCTCCTGCGCTTTGCTGCCACCAGCTGCCCCGCGGCTTCCTCCTCACCAACCGCCTTCCTCCGCCCTGTACTGATTAACACGACTGCTAGCTAAAAATGTAAATCCTGCCTTAGGCTTGTCCGTGCTCAGTTAAGCAGCCCCCCATCCTTTAAACCCGTAACAGGGCTCATCTCTGTCCCCTCTCCCGTTTGTCTGCAATTGACAGGGTGAAGCCCCACCACAGCGACTGTCGCTGACAGTCTGCTATCTAGTTTGATACCTCTGAATTATCAGAATAATATTCCTCTCGCCCCTCCTTCTTGCAAAAGTACTGATGATAATTCAGGATACCCGGTAAGACCCCAATTCTTTGTACATCCTTCACTTACCCTTCTTCAGTAGAAGGCAAACTTCAAGTGCTGCTCTTGGTAAATGAGCGATACTCTCAGTGCTTTCTGAACCGCTTCCCGCTCAGGCTTGAAATGAGAAAGAATTCTGTGCTACCAATAAAACCCTCCACAAAGTGTTCTTACCAAAATAACACATAACCCCTGAGATCAGTTTTCCTGGCAGGAATGGGCAAAACCACAGGATTGCCTGAATTTGCTTATCAAGATACTGACACAGGTCAAAATCCTGACCAAGTCCATGCACCACGTACGCTCTTTCCCTGTTGCACACGCTTCCGCTTGCAAAAATAAATAAAGCGGCTTCACAATCTAAGCTTGATACATTGATGTCTGTTGTATCAAAATGAGACCTGATAAAACTTCTCTCACTTCCAAGACAAAGCAGCTCCCAAAAGCATTTTTCCCCCCCCCAGGTATTTCTTCAGCTCTTCCCTCCCTCACCCCCAACTTTAATGCAACACTTTTGAAAAAAGAAAATAAAAGGTGCTTTTCATTGCCCAAACCACCCCAGCTCTACAGGAACACACCAGATGAAAGATCAACCTCTTGATGTCGCCGGCTGCCAACAACCACCGGCTGTTGCCCAGGGGCAGGGCCCTACCGGGGTCACCCTTCGTGCGCAGCAGTAACAGGATCTAGCAAAGTGCTCACTAGTAGACTGATGTCAAACTTTAATCTCGGGGGGAAAAAGCAATTTTCCTTCCCTTAACGCTAAGCTACTACACTTACTTCTTCCTCCTTCTTGATGCACTTATTATTTTGCAAAAAACAAAGAATCTCGGCAAAAGGGATGAAGAAAACCACTGAAGGAAAAAAAACCAAAATAACGTTATGATGGTACCAGGGCATTCACGCGGGGAGAGGAAAAACACGCCTTCACGTCTTCCCCAGGCCGCATGGTGACCTGGGCCACTATGCCCCTGAGCTGAGCTCTGCGTGACTTCTCAGCCCTTTTCCCCTGCACTTCCCGAGTTTTCCTGGGACACACCTACACTGCAGTGCTGAGCACCGCACAAGCATTTCCAAGCGCACCCAGGAAAAGTGCCGTCACTTGGGGATCTTTCAGCACCTCTGCAGCCGAGATGACACATTTTGGGGTGTAAAGGGTGACCAGGGATCCAAACTTTGTATTTCTGACACTGCCCAGGTATCTGATTTGCAAATACCTCTCTGGTTTAGGCTGTTATTAAAATCTGAGATTTTTTTTCCTACAGCAGCAATACTCCGCACTCGTGTAGAACACCTCATAATGGACTCACACCTCCTCTTTGGAACACTCCCTTTATTTCTAGCTTCCAAAAACAAGACATGAATTACTACGCTTGGATTTTTGTTTCACGGAAAGTTTAACAGCAGGAGCAGGAAAAACATTCCAAGGTATTAGTTGTAGGTCATGTAGCGGGGGGTAGCACTGAATTTCGCATACGATTTAATGACTTTGTTCACTGCTTCCAAGAAGTCTTTCTCGGTTGCGATTTTTCGACGTGCTCTGATGGCAAACATGCCGGCCTCCGTGCAGACACTGCGAATCTCAGCGCCTTTGAAAGAAAAGGATAAACGAATTCACCACTCGCCACCAGTGGAGATGACGCATACACAAAACTGTTTGAAAAAAAAAAGAAAATGAGCTTACCTGTGCTATTGGGACACAGCCGAGCCAACAGCTCAAATCTTATGTCTCTTTCAACGCTCATGGAACGAGCGTGGATCTTGAATATGTGAGTTCGCCCCTGAAAAGAGCGGAGGACAGAAGTGTTCATGCTGTGAAAGAGGTGATGGCTCTCAGCGTGCAGCTGTCCACGCCCGTGGCAGGGGCAGATGGAAAATACATCTTTTGTTTGCTGCCCAGCTACAGTTTCCTACCTCTGGACAAGCATGTTTAAGTGTCTGTGATACTAAACCTAGAGAATATTTTCAAAGAGCTTAAATGGTAGAAGTACGTCAAGAAATCTCTCTCAAAAGAGCCAAATGAAACACGTTCCAACTTAAGAACTAAATCACGGAACCAGTTAAAGGATTCTTTATCTATTGAGTCAGGAATATGCAGTGAATGCAGATTCCCTGGGCCAGGGGTGGAATCTGTCCAGCGTGAGAAAACCTTTTCTGCACATCTTCAATCCCCCAAGTTTCCATGTAGTTTCAGGTAAGTTAAGAGTGCTGCTTTTGTTAATTATCGTAACTGCTTCCAGAGAATAATGCCCTAACTGAAGAAACACTCTGAAATCAGAATATACTAAGCGTGCTCACCTCAAGATCCGGCAAGCTGAACTCTATCTTCCGATCCAACCTGCCGGGCCTCATCAGGGCTGGATCCAGAGTATCGGGTCTGTTCGTAGCCATCAGCACTTTGATGTTGCCTCGTGGGTCAAAACCATCCAACTGGTTGATCAGCTCCAGCATCGTACGTTGCACTTCGTTGTCACCCCCAGCCCCATCATCGAAACGGGCACCTGGGGAGAAGAGACACGTGTGATTCACAAAATAAGAGAGGGACCTTCAGAGCACAGAGGAGGCGGCACAGCTGCTACACAGTGACACCTGGAAAAATAATTTTAAATTACATCCAAGTATTTGTGACGAGTTTACAAAAGGCATGAGGGGGTTCTTTGAAAATGACATATTTCAAAAAAAGAGCGAGCGGTGTTACCTGTCAGCTGTAATAGGCACCGCGTCTTCATCCTTAGCATGAAAGGGCCCGTCTCCCTGCCTACCAACTGGCCCAGATGATGAGACTTATAAATATCCTTTGTTTGTTTGTTTGTTTTGCCTCCCCTCAACCAAAACCCTCCCCGGCCGTGCCTGTGTAAAAATTGTTCTACCTTGAAAGGACCTAAGTAATTCCACTGGGGGAAAAAAAAATAATTTAATTTTCAGGCAGTAATGAAGCTTTAGTATGTAGTCAGAAGCTGAAGGCAGTTTAAGTTAACAGTACTTTTTGCAAAGACAATACAGAGATTCTTCACTAAAGTTTAAATAATCTGGGTGTTCCAAACATGCAAAAATGAATTCTCACCTGGGCTAAATATGTTCAAACTATATAAACCACTTCTTGAAAGCTTCCCAGACATGGGACATGCTGGTGGTAATTTCACTAAATAGGTAGTTACAAGCACATTTCTTGAAATGCAGCGATACAGATAAAGAATTACAACACGAAAAGAAAACCCGCAAGTTCTCGTATGAGATTAGAGCTACACATACTACAAACATACCTCCAATGGCATCGATTTCATCAAAGAATATAAGACAGGCTTTTTTAGTTCTGGCCATCTCAAAGAGTTCCCGAACCATTCGAGCTCCCTGAAAGCAAAAATCAGGATTTTGTTACAGATTCAAGGCACATTAAAGGAAAAGCGAAAATGAAACTTTTCACGTTTCCAAACACTTCAAAGTTTCCAATGACAAAACTCTTATTTGCACACATATCTATAACAGAATGTTCATAAATCTTGAAGCAATTTATAGAGGAGAAATTACTACTCTCAAATTCAGAAGTACAGATGAAGTCATTTACCTCAGGGCCAAGTGAAAAACAAATGGCAGAGTTGGGAGCAGAATCCTGATCCTAGAGTCCTCCCAACCCGCAGATTAAACTCTGCACTGCAAAGTCCATCTCATGGATGACAGCAAACTTCAGGTCTTATAACCGATCGCCTGATCTGCAGTGACTTGTCTGACAATTCCTCCCCCCTCCTGTCCTTCCAGCACGTGAGTACATTCATCCGTCACACCCACTACAGTGTCTGGTCCCCACCACTGGACATCTGCAGATCGCTCCACACTCCATCCAGTAGTTGCTCTCACCTCTCCCACATACTTCTGCACCAGTTCAGATCCAATTACTCTGATGAAGCAGGCATCGGTCCTGTTAGCGACAGCACGGGCACAAAGTGTTTTGCCTGTACCAGGTGGCCCAAACAACAGCACTCCTTTGGGAGGCTCAATCCCAAGGTTAACAAATCTTTCAGGCTGCAATGGTGGGAAACAGAAGGCAAGGTTATGGGCAAGTTAAAGATTACGTGCACCAAAAAGTAGATGCAAATTAAGAAAAGAATACATGAAGAGCAATATAAACCAGGCCAGGCTGGATTTCACTTGTTAAAACAAGACCTCCTTTCACTTAGGTGTTTACGCTCAGCTACATTATCTTGTTTTTCTTTTTCAAATGCTAACAGACGACCAGAATACTTTCAAAATAATAAAAGTTTCATACTTACATGAAGCAGAGGGGTTTCAACCACCTCTCTCAGCTTCTCAATCTGCTCTTTACAACCACCAACATCACTGTAAGTGACGTCTGGTTTTTCTTCTACCTGCACAACAAAAAGGTGAACGAGCAGTTAACAGCCTGATGCTGTATCTCGCTAGGCTTTCAAGAGCCCACAACAAAATCCAGACAAAGGAATCAAAATCACAAGACAAAGGAATGTCATAATAAGTAAAGGCAGTTCTCACTTGCATCATGGTGACTGTGGGATCAATCTTTGGAGGCAAGGGGATATGGATTTGATACTTGTTTCTGTCCACCCTGGTGAGAAAGCATGAAGACTATTATTTTAACACTGGTTAAACTGTCATGTAGAAAGAACTCTGTAAATTAGAAACTGAATTCTTAAACTGTTCTTTTCTCTGGCATCAAAACAGCCCAGCCCTTAAAGCCAATAGTCAGATGGGCTAGAAACCGGAATTCCTTCTGCAGAGAAGTTCAAGGTTTCCAAAAATATTAATTTCAAAGTATTTTGAAAACTAAATTTCAAAATATCCCACAGAGCAAACTGGCAAAATATTGATTCTAAAAGTAACAGGCTTCACCTCCTCAGCGAACATTTCCTGTGGCCGCCCTGTGTGCAACCGCGCAGACTGCCAAAGGGGAAGCAGGCTACGCAGGCTCCCTGAAAGCTGGGACTATTGAGACCAAAACGGAGAGGTTTCAGTCCGTGATGCATGGTTCTCATCAGAATTATATCAAAATAAAAAGACTTCAGCACGGCATGCGGGTGAGTTACTGTCTTCCAACAGAAAGACATTATTGTTACAATTTCAACCACTGCAAAAATATGACACGATAGTTATTGACCTGTCAAACTACTGGATCAGATGAGAAGGCTTCGGTCTCCAGTAAAACTTGTAAGAACGCAAAGATTTTGCTTACCCAACTCTCATCCCTTCTTCTATGTCAGTAGGTGCCACCTGGTCACTGAGATCCACCACAAATTTGGCAAACTGCTTGACATTGATAATGTACTTGGGATCCTCGGAGTCTGCATTGATTATCTTTGTACACCTAATACACAACACACAATTAACACCAGGAGGCAGACAAACTGGCTTGCTATTTGTATAAAATAGTATTGTACTTGTGATTCTATTATTATAGCATCATACAATAATTACAGCAATACATACAAGTATGAAGTACATAATACTTCATCTAGTGTAACACCGTTCCTTTTTGACACAATGGTAAAAAGTGCTTTCAATATGCTCAACACATGAACTTTATTTTTTTAAAAAAGTCTACTCCTAAGCTATAAATGACATATTAACACTATGTCACTCTTCACTCCGCTGCAAAGAGGAAGAGTGCACCCACCTCGCAACTTGCAACGGCTGCTCGCTTTGGAGAGTTTGCTTATCTGCAGCCAGATCCCAAAGGGCAGGAGGAGCCAGGCCAGTGTCGGATTCCTTGATCCCTACGTACAACACAGACAGGCTGAGGAGGAAGCAGCTAACTGGTACGTCAGTTCCATACCCTTCACACGTCAACAACCTCAGACGTAAGCCTGCAGGAAGCTTTTTGAGATCTCCGAAACACACACACACATCTTTGATGGAATTCCTAAACAATAAGTTTCCTAAAGAAGTGAGGCCTACGTAACTGCGCCAGCTAAACAAGCAAATACCAGTCTAGCCATCCTCTAACACAAATTTGCAATGTGGGGACGATTACAACCAAGCTTGACAGAGAGACAAGCATATTTCTAAGTTTCAGAAAAGAAGTGAAACTGCAAGTGCTTTCATTGAGGAAAAGCTTTAGTGCAAGACATCAGAAGCTACGGGATTCACACAGATGACAAACCTATTACTATTCTATGCTATTCTAAGTAATAACACTATTCTATTCTAAGATAAAAAACCTAATAAATCTTGCAAAACACAGATACAGAAAGTACCATCTCCATTATGCATTTGAAACAATCAAGGATTTTACTGGAAAATAGAAATCGCAGTCTTCCTGGCCGAACTGAGGGCCACTAGAGCTTAGCAACGGGGCAACATACATCAGTGAAACAAACAAAGAAAAGTTAGGGAACAAATTAATTTTTCTTGTAACTGCCATAACTGATCACCTGATTTTAAACCCGCTGATTTTAAATGCTAACCACTCAGATACATGTTTCTTTTCTATACAAGGACTAGTACCATGACTTAATACGTTGGGTTTTTGCAGTCTATGGAAGTTCACTCACTATTGAAAGACAGCTTGACACATATCACAATAAATCATCCAGTGACAGAAAGGGGTACTTGTTTCATGCTGTCATAATACAAAAAAAATACCATTTTGAATAAAAATGTGTTAAACTACAAGATTACATGATCATATGTACAGGTTAGCCTTGCAAAGTCAAAAAGACAGATCATCGCCTACAAAGCAAAAATCTCATGTTACCAAATAAAGAAATGTCTCCTTTTGAGAAAAATAACAATAATGAACCAATGCAGAAGTTGTTTAAAATCAGCTTCTTAAAACACTCGTTTCGGTCCGTGCATCTCTTCTATTGAAAGTTATCACAAGAAAGAAAGATACCAGTGAGCTCATTGATTTTCTTAAGTAGTTGTTGAATATCATCTTCTACTTGCTTGATCTGCCTTGAGTACGTGCTCTGGCCCTAGAAAAGAAATATCATGTAGATTTCGTAACTCAAATTATTTTAGGTTTAGGAAAAAATGCCAATAGGTGTCGAGCATCAAGATGTTCAATAGACTGTCTTGGTATAACAGCCAACTATTGATCACAGCCAAAAAAGACGGTGTTGAGTTCCAGTAACAATATTTCTGTTTGCAAAAACAGAGTGCAGCTACACACAATTCACCAATTGCGCAAGTGGAAATTTTTCACATTTGTAAACTTCAAGGATTTGTTTTTCCTTTTAAACTGGTTCAGCCTTATTTTTTAAACTATTTTTTTCCTAATGTTTGAAAAAGACTTAGTAAAAATTATATCTAGACAGAATTCTGTATACATTATCTGGAAATCATCTGTACAAGTGCTTTAACTACCTTACCTAACCTTTCTATCATCCACAGAGGATAACAGAAAGCTCACGGGACAAACCAGAAGCTAGATTCTTGCTTGTGATAAAATGCTTTACTGTCTTGCCCTGACTAATGCGGGCAGATCTGGATTTCCTGTAAGTGTCCTTCATATCAACTTGGCAACCAAAAAGAAGCCACAGTGGGCACAAGCCATATTTCAGAGCTTCATAAAGCAGCCTCAGCGTGAACAAAATTCAGGTTTCTGGCAAACGTATCCAAATCCAGACATTCACGAAGCTGCAAGTTTCATTTTTCAAGAGTTCTTTCACAGACCTATTGTACTTTCTGGTGGAGAGGGGAGATTCGTGGCTCTGGCAGGAAAGGCAGACAGTAACCAAAGCAGATTTACTAACTACTCACTAAACACACATCCCTTCAACTCTTGCATTCAATTCCTAACAAAAATTTCTTTTTTTCTCCAATAATCTTGTATATGTATGTTACTTACATAGGTTTTCAGCAAGGCAATATCTCCTTCATCCAAAGCTGAAATGAGACAGGAAAGACTTAAGCTTCGAATTTTAAAAACAAAACCAGCAGTATCAATTCTGCTTCTAAAAGACAAAAACATGCATTTTAAAGGGATTCTTTTGAGATTCTACTTTTTCACTAAACCAAAGTGGAAGAAAAAAGTATCAGACGTTCAAGAAAAATAAAATAGGGTCTGCAGTTACCCTCTTCAGTCCAAAAATCTGTACTGCCCAGAGCTCACAAGAAGCAAGGTACTTTATCTTTGCCTTGCTCAGAGTAGCTTACTGACCTAGGACTGTACAGAGAACAAACTGAAGATATCAAAACTTGATCTTTCAAACTTTTTGTTTCTAAACGTTTAAGATAACATCATGAAAAACTGTCATCACTTTCCCGCAGTGATGTCTCTCTTCCAAATTGCCCAGTGTGAGCAGGGAACAGCACCCAAATATAAGCCGGTCTCAGTAAAAAAAAAAAAAAAAAAAAACCAAAAACTACTGTAAACTGCTAAAGTAGGCTGGAATCAATAACAAACACAACGCTGAATTTTAATATTGTAAAACACAAAACATGGGAATGGTCATACCAGACGAGATAAACAGTCTGGTGCAATATCCCTTCTCCAACAGGAAGGTCTAAGAACATGGCAAATATATAGCGAACTCCCACTGCCAGGTCACATATTGTTATTAACAGCCCCCTAAAAAAAAAAAATCTTCCTTATGTGAATAATTTTGATAATTGTTTGAATCTCTGTAAACTTTCAGCAGAATATGCAGGAAGGAATCCCCCAGTTTAAACCAGCATTTGCTTGACTTAAACTTGGAATCTAAAAATTGTACTTGAGCCTCAGAATTCCCACATCAGAACATGCAGCATCAGCTGTTAACTGCTCAAGCTTTTGTAGAGAGACTTGCAGGATTGCTCCAAGGAACTCTCCCAGTTAAGAATTACTTATTCCCTATTTACTTTCCTATCACTTGTCATTTAACAGACCTTTAACATTGCCTCTTTCTTCTCCCAAAAGCTATCTCTTTTCCTGACCAAATGACTGTCCTCACCTTAAGCATCCCTGGCCCTCTGTTCTTCTCTTTTCCAATTTTCCTGTATCTTTTTATAACAGAGGGAGCCCAAACCACACAGTATTGAAGATCTGGATGCGGTGTGTATTATACACTATTTTGAGAGAATTTTTTTGTGTGTTAATCTTTATTTCTTTCCTGATTCTTTGTATTAACCCATTAACTTTTATATGCACTGTTGTTACAATGCAAAAATCTTTCTTGAGCGGGAACAGTTCAAGTCCATCACCGATTCCATATAGTACGGCTTTTGGTTCCAGACACATTACTTAATATTTACTAACACGGAACAAAAGGCAAATGAAATTCAACCATGAAAAGCAATGGCGATTTTCACACTATCACCACAAAAATTTGCTACTTCACTCTCTCCTGCTTCCACTGAATTACTTCGGAATGCGGCAACACACAGGGTGTGACAGCCGCCTCCGCTGGACTCCAGCAAGGAAGAAAAATAAATTATCCTGTTTAATTACGCGATGTGTGGCTCGGCTGCAGACGGCCAGCAGCTCCCCCGCAGCCCGGGGCGGGCCACGGCAAACACACACACACCCCACGGTATTCGTTATCCACCCACCCCCGCCCCGATCCGTCCTTCACGGCGCTGACCAGCATCTCCCCGAGCGGGCAGCGGACTTGGCGGACCCAATTTTCCTCAGTTTTCCCTCAGAAACGTCAAAAAACAGGCGGATGTTTACCTTTAACACTCCCACCCCACAGACCGCCCCCCCCCCCCCCCCCCGCCTCCCCCCCGTCAGGACGTCAGAGCCGAGCCCGGGCTCCGAGGCCGCTCGGAGGCCTCCGACTGCAGCGCCAAAAACCGCATTTAAGGGATTTTTTTTAAGTTTGAGGGTTTTTTTCTCCAGCGGCGCTCCTCCAGCCCCGCCGCTCCCGGCACCGAAATGGCGGCCGGCAGCGCCGCCCCCGCCGCGGTAACCGGTGTCCGGCCGAGGCCGAGGCGCCGCTCGGGGAGTCTCCCCGCCATGAACACGGGGATCCCGACCCGGGGCGGGGGGGGCGCTGCCGGTTCCGCCGCCCGTTGCCGCTATGGTAACGGCTGGTGGGCCCGGGGGAGGCGGCAGGGCCTGGCCCCCACCCGCCCCCGCCTCTCACCGCGGATGGGTTTATCCTCCTTCTCCTCCTCCTTGGTCTTCCTTTGATCGGCTCCCAGGTAGTCCGGCATCCTGGCGGCCGCGTCCCGCCGCCCGCCCTGCCCCGGATGCGTTACGCAGCACCACCGGGGCTTCCGGACGGGCCGGGCTGCGCCGGGGGGACACCAAAAGAGGGTGCACCGTTCCCCGCGAGCCGCGGGCTCCGCGCCACCGCCAACTCCTTCCCCCCCGGCACCACTGCCGCCGCCGGACAGTTCCGCCCTCCACGGCCGCCAGCGGGGCGGCCTGCGCCGCGCCGGTGAAACCCGCCCCGCGCCGGGTCCGGCCTCCGTTGCGGAGGGGCGGCGTGGAGCGGGCAGCAGGGCCAGGCGGCCGGCGGGGGAGGGGGGAACCGGGCCGCTTATCCCGCCGCACGCCGCCGCCCCGGAAGCGCTCGGCGGGCGCCTCCATGCGCCGGCTCCTGGCAACCGGCGAGGCGAGGCCAGCGGGCCCCGGCGCCCAGGCCCCAGCCGCGCTCCGGCCAGCCGCCCGCCGCCGCCATGCTGCGGGGGGCGCAGGAGGGGCAGGTGACGGCCGTCACCAGGGCGCTGTCGGCCGGTAGGTACCTCCGGCCCCTCGGGAGCCGGGCGGGAGCAGCGCGGCCGCCGGGCTACCGCCGGTGCCGAGCCGCGGGGGCGGCGGGTCGTGAGGGGGAAGGAGGCCGGAATCTGCCGGCGTGGTGGGGAGTGGGGCTTCCCCCGGTGTGAGGGGGTGATCCAGGGAACAGACCCCCCCAGCCAGCGCCCGCTGAGGCGTTGGAGTTGAGAAATGGTCTGTTTCTGAAGAACTTTCCCCTCAGTTTTACCTCATTGCCGCCCTCCTCGCGCCTTGCGGCCGCCCCGCGGCTCGTTGCCGGTCGGTGTGGGAGCAACAAGTGCGGTGGGGGAGCGGCGGGATCCGTCCAAATTTAACGGTTCTGCTGCAGTTATCTTCTCGGTTACCCAAGCAAAGAAGATATTGAGTATCGTTTCACACGTGCGTTCCTTTAAGTTGAGACCAGCTTTCAAGGTTTGAGAGCGCAGTGAAGTGTTGGGAAGGTCCCGCCTGATAAACGTCTGTTCTGGTTCTTGCAGGCTTTAAAGCAGCCTGGCGTTTTTAGAGCAAATTAGAAGATTTGCCAATCTGTAGCCTCGTGTGATGCAGTACTTTTATGGGCTTTGATGAGGTTTAATTTGAAAAAAAAAAAAAAAGTAAACCACAGAAGGTGAAGTTGCTTTTATGTTTTTGCTTATAGCATCAGTACTCTGTCAAGTGGAACCCGTGGGAAGATGGTTTGAAGCATTTATTAAGAGGAGAAACATAAATGTTTCTGCCTCTTTCCAGGAGCTAGAGGATGAAAAGGAACTTTCTGAAGAATCGGGGGATGAAGAATTGCAGCTTGAAGAATTTCCTATGTTAAAAACCCTTGATCCAAAGGACTGGAAGGTATTCAGTTGATACAGATTAGTGTTGATTATTTTGGCTGGAAATTTCCTGTCAAAGTTATCTGCCGTTCTCAGCTGCTAAAGATCCCCTTCTTCCTCCTTTCCCACCCCCATCTGAATTGCTTTGTGTCCCTTAGCGTTACACCTGAGTTTGTATTTTACACACGTAACTGGTTGATGAGGGCAAACTCGTTGCACATCAGGATAAGATCTTAGCCCTGAACTGTTGCTTTTCATTTTACTGCCTGTAAGCCGTAAAAGTGTCTCTTCTTGCTGTTACCGCCTCCCTTATTCTGGGATTGCGTTAGCACTCTTAATATTGAAGACAGCAATTCAATTTTCCAATAATTGAACCTTCTAGGATCCAGTGCTTTAATCCAATTTAGATTAAGCTACTTGAATTTCTGTAATAGTGGCTTTATTGATATTTGGTTATTCAATAGTTATGACCTTTACGACAATTGTTCCTATAGCCTTTTTCTAATATTTATTGAGGGAAGGAAGAATTATGCCTCTTGCTTTTAAAAGACTGGGAGGATAACTGTTTTTTTGCATGTGTTGTGGCTTTTTAGGTCTCATTTATCAGTGTTTATTAGGGTTATTTTTTTCCCCCTCAGAATCAAGACCATTATGCAGTTCTTGGGCTAGGAAATATACGATACAGGGCCACTCAGAAACAAATCAAAGCAGCTCGTAAGTACCTTTCCTTCATAAGCATACCTTTTTTTCAAGTGTACACAACTGTTTTCCACGTGAAAATACATACATGTTATGAACAAGCTTTTTACTGTTTCACAGACCTAAAAACATCTGCTCTTTGGTTGGTGTTGCTTACCAGCCTTCTAAATTTGCATCACAGCTCTGAAATCCAAAGGCCTAAAGCTAGGGAATTCAAAAATTTCACTCAGTTCACCTCTCAGCTTTCTTGCCTGTGTGTTTTTTGTCAACAACATTGAGACTATACGTGTACATTCCTGCATTTTTGAGTCTGCAGCCATGCTCAGTGAGAGGCATACCAACCTCAATGGGTTGGTACCTTGAAGCCCCCTTACAATGGTTAGCTGCCACTTTAATGCTTGTAAACGTTTAAGAAGTACACTGCTATTATCATTCTGATTAGACTGAGCGTTGCATGGGAATGGAGTGGTAGCTCTTGAATTTTCAGGTATTCAAGTAACTAAAAGTTACTTAGGTCACTGAGAAGCTTAGTTTTGCTCTTTGGTCACTTTACTATGTGAAAACTGTAGAGTTCCTGTGGCTGGATCTCTGGGATATTAGTAAACTGTTAAAAATGTAGTCTTGTGAGGTTTCCTTGACATTTTGGGTAAGTAAGTAATAGAACTTGCGAGTGCCAATGCGCTGCTTAATGATGTCACGGGACTGTGTCTTAAATCATGACATGGTTCAGAAGTGCGTGCAGGTGACTGGGGGTATCTTATGGTACTTTTATATGAAGAAACAATAAGGCTTCAGAACTTTGTTTCCTAGAAAGCAATGTGACCAAGAGTTGCCTTAGCAAGAAGGATACAAGTTTTCAGTGGAGGAAGAATTAAAAGTACTCTGAAGATTGTTTAATGGCGTTTATGAAGTAAGCTGATGGTTTTGTGAGTTGATCTTGCGAACACTTGCCTGTATAGCTGTACTGCTGTGAGGAGGATCACTGTCCCCAGTGAAACCACAGATACTACCAAATGAAAATGGGCGGAAATTAGCGAATTACCAGTTTGCACAGGAAATTATGTTGTCTCAGGTATGTGTTGATTAGCAGTGCCACTGTGGAGCATGTGCTAATATAGAATAGAGCAAGACCTATTCTGGTGATGATTAGTGGTCTCGCTAATCTTGTCAAGCAAGAACTGGGGCATCTCTGTAGGATCCTAACTGCATTCAATTATTACATGGTGGTATAGAGAGGTGAGTCTTTCTCACCAATATATACTGTGCTTTCCTGTTTTTAACAAGGATTCTGTTTTGTTTCTCAGAAGGCAAGTTGCTGTAACTACTTGCATGATATCTTCTCTCTGGTATTTTATAGTAGCCAAGAAGGTACAGTTTATGTTGTATGATAATATGGCTAGACCTTTTGTCAAAGAAGTCAGTTGAAAATCTGGTTTTACTGTTTAAACACTAGGACAACCTTGGTAGCAACTTTAATAGATGCTCTGTGTTAGTTATATCTTAGGATTTAAGGCCTAATTAGAGAGACCATACTTGAGCACAAAGTCTAGTGTGTGTACTTAATGTTATCCGTGGGTAAGTGCAGCAGTCTTTACAGGCTCATGGCTGTAGTTTCCTTGCTAAATTTCGTCTTGGATCCTGTTCAGGACTTGAGTAAAGAAATAGAATACAATTTTTATTTTGTTTGGACTTCTTTGCTTTTCATTGAAAATAACAACTAAAATTACATTAATTATTTTACTTTACTTTTTCAGTATGATTGCACAGGGAATTGTACCATGTTGAACAATTAAGGTCCTGAAACTGCATTATGCTATTTAAAGCTAATTGTACGCTTACAGTTACTGAAGCACTTTACTACGCGTAATATTAGAATAATCAGTACTGCTTTGGCTGATGAAGGTGCAATAGAGTTTCTGAGTTGTGGTTATTTTGTGTCCAAGCAAAGATGAAATAATTTTAATGCTGACAATAGTGTTAAATCAAAGAAAATTCATTAACTCATATCTGTTTTCTTCCTGATGTGGGTTTTTTTTTTTGGGGGGGGGGGGGGGGGGGAGTAATTTTTTTTTTTTATTTCTTTTTTTAAGTATCTAATTGGAGAAATATCAATTGGATTTATCATATTACTTTATAGTTTATGAGAAATAAACTGATGAGATGAAGCTTCTCTAAACGCAATGCATCTATTTGCTAGATAAATCCATGGTTTTGAAACATCATCCAGACAAGCGAAAAGCTGCAGGGGAACAGATAGGAGAAGGTGATAATGATTATTTTACATGCATAACTAAAGGTAAGCAATTGATCTCTTTTATTAGATACTCTCTCAATCTACTTGATAATCTGAAACATATTTGTAGTGCTTTATTAGATTTTTAAAGAATTGTCAATTACTAAAAAGACAGAGAAGTTCTCTTCCATTTTAGAAAACTGCCTCAATAAATAGAGATCACATTAATATAACTTCCCTCTGGGTAGAAGCAGTATGGGAATGCAGCTAATAGATGTTTGTCTGCCAGGCCACTTGGTGACAAAATGTGAACGTTTGTAGCGGCGTATATACGAAGATGAACCACTAGAGGTAGCCACATACCTAGCATAAACTGGTGTGCTATAAAGTAGTTCCCCTAAGACACCAACAGCAATTGGAAAATCTGAATTCTAATGCGTTTACTCTGCCAACAGAGCATCTGCTGATTTGATGTAGGATATCAGTTCCTTCAGCTGCTCTTTTCTGCCCACAGTTGACTGAGTGAACTCAATTGAATAACATTCCTTTTCTTGCCTGTAGTGACCCAGAACACTGCTGCAGGCTGATTCCAGAACCATAGGGAGTGTTCTAGGTGTATGACATATTGCTCTAGAAATGCTTTGGAGTTTGGCTTTTTTGTTTATTTCAAACAATTTTTTTTTTCTTACTCAAAAGGCTGGGACAAAATCTTGGAATTGGTGTGTTCTAAGCTTTCTTCTGGGTATCTTACAATACTACTTAAAATGTTAGATGATATGTTAGACAAGCTAATGATGTTTTCAACCTCCCTGAGAGTTGTCAAGAGGAAAAAACTTGCCAAAGAATTTTTTTTTTCCTGTAGTTGCAGTCCTGTCAGAAACTGGCAGATATTTATAATAAGAACAACCTGCACCTGGATTTAGGAATGTGCTCTGTGTTCTACATGCAAGGAGCAAAATACGTTTCCCTTTAACTGCTTACAGTCTGAGTTTAAGGATAAACAGAAAGGAAAGCACAAAGTCGCATGGAAGAGGAGTAATGCTTCCAGGCAGCACCCTGGATGAAGGAAATGCAATGGTAGGGAAGTGGAATCTGGAGTAGAAGCGAGTGGTAATGGAATGGAGAGAAGCAGCTTGGAAAGGCAGGAGTACGTAGGTGGGATTCAGGGCTGGGTCTGACAAAGGAATGAGTGGGAGGTACAGTGCTGGGGGAGCTGGGTCTGTGGGAGTAGAATTGGGGATCTGTGTGGAAGGGACACCTCTTAGCTGGAAGAGAAACCAACGGATGTGCACAGAATTTCTTGCATCAAGAAAATAGCATGAGGGTTATTGAAGCTCCTGGCTTGCAATTTAGAGGATAACTGGGGTCACTTAGAGTACTGGCAGAGGCAAGGGAGGAGTGGCAGCCTGCAGCTCATTGCTGGTCCCTTGCATTCCTTCCTCTCTCCACTAACGCGCACAGTGAGATCAGTTTGCAGAACCACTGAGCACCCAGGTCTCCTCCAGCTTATCACCTTCTAGATCTGACCTTAAGGTGCAGTGTTCTCTATACAGGGATGCCGTCAGAGAAGCCCATGAAAGATCGTGACACAAATTTGACTCCTTTGATGACTTTCCACTCTTACTGAAAAATAGCGGGTATTGTAAAACTGACAGACAAAGTAATTCCACACTTCCTTGAGAGAAAACAAGAGTTCACTGAAGCTGCAGTGTGTGTGATTTCCAGGTTAAAACATGCAGTAATGTGATACTCTCCAACTGCAGGACTGTAAGAACAGGAAAACTGGGAGCGGGTGCATGTTTTGGCTAGTAGCTATGTGGTGTTTCATACCCTTTCCAAGTCTCAGTACAACTTCACTGTGAGCTGCAAAAACTCCAATGAATGGCTCCTGTCCTTGCCAGTTCTGACATCATATTCACTCAGGGACTGCTTTTACTCCGTGCCTGTCTTGGTAGACCATTTTGTGAATTTATCTGCAAGGATCTGGTGTAGGATAAAAGCCTGAAGACATGCTCAAACTCCCAGTGCCTGAACTGAATTTACTGCTATAAAATTATTTAAAATATAATCTGGTTTGTAACCTCAATGGCTAAATATGTTGTTTTTCATAAACATTTTCCTCCTACTTGATTTAACAGGAATTGACAGCAATGCTATTTGGTGTCACTAAAATAATTAAATATTGAGCTGTACAGAATAATAGATCAAACGCAGATCTGACAGCATCTTTTTAAACATTTAGAACCTTTTCTGTAACATTCCCACCTTGTGGGGAAGACTCACTTTACTCTTATGTTTTATGTCTGGTAACTTTTCCTTCAGCTTATGAAATATTATCTGACCCTGTGAAACGACGAGCATTTAACAGCATAGATCCTACTTTTGATAATTCTGTACCCTCCAGAAGTGAAGCAAAAGAGAATTTCTTTGAAGTTTTTTCACCAGTTTTTGAAAGAAATGCCAGGTAAGCTATGCCAGACTGCCTTTGCTGTTGCTGGAGAATCAGCATTTGCAAACTCTTCTGGCATTGTGTTTGTAACAGGCGTGTTTTTAAGGTATTCTGGGAGATGTATTAATTTGGTAGAAATGTAATACCAGTAATACAATTATTTAATTTTAAGATAATCTGAACTGTCACACTGGAGGCATTGAGTTTGACCCACGAGATTTAAAAAAAAGTAAAAGTCTTTCTTGGCTCCATACTACTTACATGGAATGGAGGCAGAGCATGCTTTATTCCCTTAGAATATGTGGGAAACTTCCTGTAGCCTACCACAGAGCTGAGTAATTCACAGAGCACCTTTTGTCTGCTTTGTGGGAGCTTCTCTACTAGGAGAAGGTGTGTGGAGAATTGAGTATCCTGTGTTCCATCAGGTATCCTTGTAGGCACACCAAACTCAGGCAGGAGGAGTTTGCTTTTCTGGGAGAGCTCCCCAAAAAAGGCCCAATCTGGAAGATGCTTAGAAGGAGCTCTCCTGTTTTCTTCCTCTTTCCTGGTGCCTCTCTGTGTTGATGGGAGGGAGCCTCTGATGTGGTATTTTGATTCTGTACTTAACATGTGCCATGTTTTGAAGTAAGAATACATATATATTATTTCTTGAATATATCCATTTATTTTCAGGTGGTCAAATAAGAAAAATGTTCCTAAACTGGGGGACATGAACTCATCATTTGAAGAGGTAGATGCATTCTATTCATTTTGGTAAGTTAGCTGATACCTCAGTTTCTATTCAAGACACATGATATAAAGGGCTTGCAGACCTTTTTGTATGTAGGTTGTTGGCTGTGGTCTGTTCTGACCTAGTAACGCCACAAAATTACCCCATAGCTGTTTGGTGCCTTCCACAAACAGGCTTTCTCTGAACTAATACATCCGCGTTGTAAATTCACAATTACAGTGGGAGCTTCTGGCAGTTCTCTGACCACAATGGCTGTGAACCGAGTTGACCCACGGACTAGAGGTGGGGTTCATCTCACCTAACTTGTTTTCAGTCGAGGTGTCTACTAGGTATTTCAGCTCCCCTAGTTAAGGGAGGTGTGTCTAGTCCAATAAAATCAGTTAGAATTTATGCCTTGACTCATCTGCTCAATACGGGTGCTTATATAAAGACTGAAGTAATTTCTCTCTGAACTCTACAGACTGCACTATATCTCCACTGCCTGTAATGGGAGCTTAGACAACTGCACTGTAGACATTTAGAGTCGGTGAGACTGATCCCATCCTAAAATACACTCTGTCCTACAGTGCAGATAGATGTAAATCATTACCATCAATAGCATCTTGCGTTTTGACTTAACACAGTGGAATCATTGTAGGTGTAGTATAATTGTAAATTATGTATTATAGATTGTAAATAACAGCATAATTGCCTACAAAAAGCTAACAGTAAAAGAGGTAGATTATTTGTAATAGTTTTGCTGTTTTCTTTTTTTAATTCACTTTTTTTTTTCCCTTTTTTTTTTTTTTTAATTTACTTTAGGTATAACTTTGATTCCTGGAGAGAGTTTTCCTATTTAGATGAAGAGGAAAAAGAAAAAGCAGAATGGTATGTAAGTAAAAAGAAATTTGACAGGAGACTGAGAGATTGGTACAGCAAGATTTTTCCAACTTCTTATTAGACTGTAAGTCCTAGGAAGAAAGGTAGCTGAACTAAGACTGAATTCACTCTCCCAGATTAGTAGTTAGTCATGGACTTGAACTGTACTGACTGTGGGCTTCTTTTTGTCGTACCTGTGTAATTGAAGTATTCCTTGCCTGCATCACAGAGGTGTTTCTGAGGTGCTTTGAAATGTGTGTTCATTTAAGTTCAGACTTGCAGTTCCAGCAAGTCCCAAACACAGGTTGAACCTGGAGCCAGAAGAGAGTGGATGAGTAAGCAGGCATCGTCTCTCTCTCCGACTCTTTATTAAACTGTGCTGAGGCAAGTGATACTTTCTAGAATTGAGAGAGATCAGTTCTGATGGCTTGATGTTAATAAAAATAGTGTATTTGTTGATGTAGTGATAGTTGCTGAATTACTCAGACCATGTTGCCATTGGAAAATACATTCTATTTTTATCCTTCCTACAGTTATAAACACAGAATGTTCAAGTTAGAGCACCAAATCATTTAGTCTAACACGTATTTCATAGGACACAACCTTTCACTTAGTCATCCTTGTATAACCGTAACTTGCATTGTATGAGTCTCTTCTTTTACATTTGAATAGAAATCAATTTTGTAGTTAGATTCAGTCATTAGCTTGCTTTGTTGCTAAAACCTGCCATATTTAGACTGTAGCGAGGCATTCCTTCCTCTTCTTATGCCTTTTGCTGATACTAAATTTTTTTGAGTCTCTCTGGACCCAATGTTCCCTTTCCTGCGCAGGTTCTGTGAAGGCACTGTGATCAATTCCATACCACTTGTATTTTTGATAAATTATAGAGTAATCTCTAGGCTTCTCATTGGAGGAAGGCTCTTGAATTATTTGCGTAGCTGTTCTTTGTGCTTATTCCTGTCATTGGTGTCCTTTTTAAAAAACATTTAGACAAATGGTCCATAGTATGCTAGTACTTCAGAGAGAGAACTACATTAGCTTCTGTTCAGTTGGTCATGATTCTTGTTATCCCTTCTTGCCAAAGGTGATATTGCTCCTGTTTTAGATCTTCAGTCCACTTGTAGTAGTCTCCTACTCTGTTATGGGGATTGTTTTCTCTGTTTTGAGGTATATTGTTCTGTATTCGGTTGTGTGGATGAGGATATAGACCCCCACTAAAAACTTGACTCTTTCTTGGCAGCACTGACAAATATTTTCAGATTACTTAGCCAATTTTTAATCTATCTAACCTGTGCTGTATTTAACTGGAGTAAATCTGGCATGATTTTACTAGAGTGTCACGGTACTTCATAGTAAGTGTTCTTTCTGTGCAGATGGGTTTACTTGACATGACCTATAGTCTGTAAGATGGAGATAAAGGGCAGCAATATAATCGATGTCAATTAATTAAACTGTATACAAACATTTTGGTTGTTTTGCTTGGGTTTAATGTTGGGTCAACGAGTGGATTGCATTTTGAAAAAAAAGTCCATGATCTCATTCCCTGCAATGATAGATAAGCAGCTTGTTTTGTCAGGTTCATGTAATTGTGTAAACACTTAGCACTTTTGACACAAGCTTGGGGCCTGGAACTTAATTTTTTGTAAGTACTCAGGGAAGAGCATCTGTGTAGGGATACGTTTTTTAAAAAAGTTTATTGAATTTCTAACAGACTGACACTGTAGGGTATTAGCACTGAACTACACTTTCCCTTTTTAGTCGAGATGAAAGGAGGTGGATTGAAAAGCAGAACAGAGCTGCCAGAGCATTGAGGAAAAAAGAAGAAATGAACAGAATTAGGACACTTGTTGGTGAGCATACAAACTGCTGTTTTCTTAAAGAGAGATTTGTTAACTAACAGTGGAAATCTCCTGTTTTTCTTTTGTATATGATGCATCCTTTCTTCTGCCAGACAATGCATACAGCTGTGATCCCAGGATAAAGAAATTTAAGGAGGAAGAAAAGGCAAAGAAAGAAGCAGAGAAGAAAGCAAAGGTAGAAGCAAAACGAAAAGAACAGGAGGCAAAAGAAAAAGTAAGTTAACTACTTTATTTGGGTTGAAAAAACTTCGTTCATTCCCACCTGATCCAATGCTTCAGCTTCTAGACATGTCAGAAAGCTACTGTTAGAATTATATTGGGGTTTAAAGATGTGTTGGTTTTGATCCCTGTGCAACAGGCAGTGCAAGACTGGCAGCCATTTGAGAGTGAGATGAAACAAGGAGTGCAGCTCTGAAACAAAAAAACTTCTAAAACTGAGTTTTGTTGTTGCATACACTTCCTCTGGTTTAGAGGCGGTTGTTGAGTTCTGTGCCCTACTTTCCTTTTTCATAAAACGGATACAGCCGCTTGCCTTGTGCCTATGGTCTGTGAGTGGTCAATTGGTATGAAACACTTTGACGTAACATAACGTATTTGATTAATAGTAGCAGTTTGGAAAAGATGGCTCTTTCTGAAAACGGTACCAGGAATCAAAGGGAACTCTCAGGTGCTAAGAAGTGACTTAAAATGCAATACTGGAGAACCACAAAATTTTATGTTCGTACTCATGCAGGAGAAATGTTGGACCACTGCATTTTTTCCGAGCTTATGCTCTTAGGGCAGGCATTGGAAATTTCATACAGTTGTACATCTTCATTGTGAAGGAAGTCAGGATTTATGAACTAGGGGTCCTCAAGTTGAGTATTTGAATCATTGCTAGCTGGTGTATGTTTCATCACCTCCCTCTAAATTCTTGGAAAACCAAATATGAAAATATTGATATATTAAAAACCAGAAATGGCACATTTTAATACTGAATAACCCCTATAACAGTGTGACTTTGTTGAGGTTTTTTTGTTTGTTTTTTGCTTTTGATTGCAGCAAAGACAAGCAGAATTAGAAGCAGCACGGTTAGCAAAAGAAAAGGAGGAAGAAGAAGTTAGGCAACAAGCATTAGTAGCAAAGAAGGAAAAAGAGATACAGAAAAAAGCAATCAAGAAAGAAAGGCAAAAACTGAGAACGACATGCAAGGTATTTAAATATCATTATAGTGAAATACAGGTTACATCAGTGAAATTACTATGTTTGCTTAGATCAGACCCTATCACATGCTTGCTTGTTCTTATGGCTGGAGATGGGTACGGAAAGTGGGTTTACTATAAAGCAAAATACTAAAACACATACTTATCATATAGTTTTGAGTTATGAGTAAAGCTGACCAAATAGGTTCAAACACAGCAGTGGCTGAAGAATGCTGTGTGTTAAGCCTTTGTCTGAAGGAAAAGGACAATAAAGTTCAAGAACTTTGTAGAACATGTATTTCTGCTTCCAGAACTGGAATTACTTTTCTGATAATGAGGCAGATTGTGTTAAAATGATGGAGGAGGTGGAAAAGCTTTGTGATCGTCTTGAGCTAGCAAGGTAAGTTTTCCTGCTGCTGATTTCTGCTTGTTTTGATACCCATCTTTCTACTAGCTATCCATTGTAACTTAATAATTTATTTTTAGTCTGCAATGCTTGAATGAAGCACTTACATCCACAACAAGGGAAGGAGGGAAGGCGGCTGTAGTAAAACAGGTAATTATGCTGAGTGTCAAATCAAAATAACAGAATAATTTGATTTGTGACATCTACATGACTGAATCGAAATAAGATACACCATAGCTGCTGTGGAATCCTGCCTGTTAAACACACAGACCTGAGTTTCAGAGTCCCCAGGCTGACTTGATGTCTGCTCCATTTTTACATAGTGCAGTCCATGGCTGGTGAATTAACCAGAGCCAACTGAGAAAAAAATATGCATTTTTAATTAGTAAAGGACACAAAACCTACCATTTGTACAGTGTACAGAAACAGTAGAAGAATTTAATTTTGCCCAACAATGGGTAGCGGTTGGAGGGGAAGGAGGGCAGTCTTAATCCATTATGTTACACGAGAAAAATCCTAGTCTAGTATCCGTGACCTGGGGCTAGATCCACAAAAGGAATCAAGTGCTGTAGGCGCTGGAAGGGCGAGTGGGTTGGATACCAAAGTATGGGAAAAGCAAGACACTTGTGATTAAGATTTTCAAAACTCAGCAAGGATCTGCCTAAAGTTGCCAGGAAAGAGAAGCCGTTTGGACTAATAAGGCTGAACCCACATCCTGCAGAAAAAATAAGGTGCTTTTTCTCATCCACTTTGATTCACAGCTGTGAACTTTTTTTCCTAGTGAGGAAGATGATCTGTCCCCACCCCAAGGTCAGGTTTACTCATGAAGACTCAAATCCCTCTTGTCCTACAGGAGACTGAATCCAATCTCTCAGTCTCCAGGAGAGTATTCCAAACACGGGACAATAACCTTTTTGTCTCTCTGTTAAAACTGTTTCACTTTTGCATTAATAAAAATTATCTATTGGATAATTTTCCTTTTGCTATGAAGATTGTATTATGAGATAGACAGGGAGAAACCTATTTGGGCATTCTGCCAACAGATGTAAGTGCATAGATTTTTTTAATATTGCCAAGACTGGATCGGGCACGCTCAGAAGTGGATACATTACAGATGTGTTACACCACAGTCTCAGGATGTGATGTTCACAAAGATACGCGATGGATAACTTAAGTCCTGTTGAATTGCTTGCCAACAAAGTACATGTGGTATGCACGTAGCAACTAAAGTCTGGGTTGTTGCAATTAATGCTAACTTAGTACAACCATAGTCACCGAGGACTTCTGGCATAACCAGGCTTAGGTAGCAGTTAGGTTGGAAGATCTGTGAAGCAGTGTGTTCAACATGGAGGTTTAACTGCTCTCACTAGTCACTAGGTTCTTAATACTTTTGTGGATCTGTCCCTGTAAGTCAAGCGTTAGCCTGGACATTCACGCTAGATTAAGAAGTTTTGCCTAATCCTGGAAGTGTTTGTTTAATTTCCTAGTGAATTTGTGATGGATTTCTGCTGTAGCTCCTAATCTGGGATGGACAAATTCGTGCACAGGATGGAGGGAAATAATACTGGAGCAGAGAAGCTCCTCCATTTCCTTATATATAACATACAGAACAGAAACTAAGCAAAATCCAAGGCTCAAAGCAATTCCAGAGAGAGGGGGTTGTGTCACTGTAAAATGTAAAAATAAATAAATAATGCTTGTTTACAATCCTTCAGATAGAAGAAGTAAATGAACAAATAAGGCGAGAAAAAGAAGAGGCAGAAGCTCGTATGCGCCAAGCAACAAAGAGTTCAGAAAAGTCAACCAGTGGTGGTGGAGGGGGAAGCAAAAATTGGCCAGAAGATGATTTACAGTTGTTAATTAAAGCTGTGAACCTCTTCCCAGCAGGGACTAACTCAAGGTACTTCTCAGGTTTGGTGTTAAAAGCCCTACTAACAATTTTTAATTACATTAACACAGTTTAAAAATTAGTTTAAAACAACCATAATACAACTTATTTTCAGACCATCCTAAGTATGATGTCAGTATAAGGACTCCCTGAACTTTCTCCTTTTCCTTGACTGTTGGGCAGCCTGCGGTTTGTCTTCTGTTCAGTACCATGCTCCACATGTCCCTGGAGTTGGCTCTGGCCCTGTGTCTTGTTTCCCCTCAAACTTGGGCCTCAGTCCATCAGCAAGATTGTGCCGAGGTACACGTTTGCACCGGGCTTACCACAGGACAGGGTCCAGTCCAGGAGAGAACAAAACTCTTAACAGTGACCGTGACGCAGCTGCATTGGAATACAAGTGTGTAAGCTACTTCCAGTAGCTCCACAATGAATGTGAGGCTGATTTCTCTTCTACACGGTAGGAGGAAAACATCCAAAGATAGAGTTAAGTGCCCCAGCTCTCTTTAGGGGAGAGCTGGGGAAAAGGGAAAGGTTGGAATGCACAGAAAGGAGCACTGGCCATCAGCTTGCTAATAAGCATCAAGAACAAGAACATGCCTTAAATCCTGTTCTTTCCCAGGACTGCAATGCCTTCTTCCACTTAGGATTCACAGATCTGAAGCCTCCATTACAAGAAAAAAAACAACAACAACAAAAAAAACCCCAACTACTAAGCTGTCATATTCTTTATGGAGATGATAGCAGTACCTGTTTCCGCACTGCAGCCCAGCACGGGAGTACTGAGAACACAGGCCCAGACAGGACACTCCTGCTGCAGATATTCCCTTCCACTTTCTAAGAATGCACTAGGAATAATTTTGGTGCTGGGGCTGTTCCAGCTCTCTCCTGTTGAAAGCTCTTTATCTGATGTTTAGGTATTCTTCTGGGGGGCTGCAGACACAGGGTTAGTAACTTCTCAGCCCTTTCAGTGCAGCCTGCAGTATTTAATCGCGGAGGTGTTTAGGGAATTCAGGAAAGCAACAGCTGAGCAGAGTTTTGAAGATTAGAGGTTTGCACTTGCACATCTATATTCTATCCCATCCTTTTTCTGTATCAGATGCCAAAAAGTTCACCTAAACTGACTGAATTCTTAAGGGAAACATCTGCATTTAGTGACTGAAAGCTTTCCAGAATAGTTAATGTGGAAGTTTATATGTATTTAAGTATGATTAATTTTACTTAGAAGTTGATATAAATGTGTACAGGAGCTTGACTTGTGTGAAGATAAGCTATTATGCAATATGCTGGTTTACCCTTTCTATCCTTGCTTTAGGTGGGAAGTAATTGCCAATTACATGAACTTGCACTCTACTACTGGAATAAAACGAACAGCAAAAGATGTCATCAATAAAGCAAAGAGCCTCCAAAAGCTTGGTATCTATATTACCTTATTTTTGTAATAAGATGGTCTGCATGCTTCTATACAGCTTGATTTTTATTTGAACAGCATTGTGTTTCTATTATGATAAAGTCTTCTGTATATCCCCAAAAGAAGTGTAGTTCAGACAGAGCATTTAGAGGAGCACTTACATATTTCAGCATTTTCAGCCTAATGGTGATTGTGGAAATCACCACCTCAGGAATTCTCTGAATCTAACTTGATGCACAGATGCCTAGGCCACATGCATTGCCTTAGGCTCCTCTGCACTCAGAGACAAACGCACCTCTGAGACAGCTCTCTGCAAAGGAAGGGATCTAGAATAAATGGAGTTGATGAAGCTACAAAGATACTTCAAAAAGATGAATGGGATTCAAAACCAGAGTAACACACGTAAATTTATGTGGCTCATCTCTTCTTGTGGTAAATAGAGCCTGGAGAGCTCTAGAATAAGTTCTCAAGGAAAATCCAAACATTCCACTATAGAACAAAAAAAACAGAGTTTTCAAGAAGTCTCTCCCTTCCATACCACGTACCTGCACAAGCAGAACCCCGACCTTCCCAGTGTTCCTGCCCCTCTGACACACTTGTACTCTGGGTAATGTGTGAGGTTTGTGCCACAGCCCTTACTTGCGAGAATAATCCCTCTTGATCCCACTGAAGTTGCAGGTTCAGGCTTAAGCTTATATGGAGAAAGTATTCATCTCAGCAGGACAGGGGCTGGAGAGCCTGACACTTCAAGCAAAGTTTATTGGACACTGAAAGATTATTTGCTATTTTATCTACCAGCCTCTTTTTAAACCATCATTTTAAAAGAAGTAGGAATTTGGTTTTTTGATTATGTGATTATTGTAAACTAGTAATCTGCTACACAATGTTGTTGTTATTTCATCTGGCCTTAATTTTATTGCAATAATTATTCTATTCGATGTCTGCTGCTCACAGACCCTCATCAAAAAGATGATATAAACAAGAAAGCTTTTGACAAATTTAAAAAAGAACACGGTGTGGTGCCTCAGATGGACAGTGCTGCCCCCTCGGAACGATTTGAAGGTAAAGGTGAAAAGGAAGCCCTTCTTGCAGAGTTGTCTCCCCTGTGCATCTTAGTAAGAAAGTAATCCAGAACTTACTTAAAACTTGCTTACGTAGCAAGTAAGAAAGTGATCCAGGCCCTGTTACTGGATTTGAGGGTTTCTGGTACACACAGCATAAGCCACAGTTAGTTAAATGGTGGCAGTTTGAAATGCTTCCTGGTGAGGCAACAGGTTAAGTCTGATGCTGAGATTATCTGTTCCTCGGAGGGTGGTACATTTTCAGGTAACAGCAGGGCTGAGGGGATGCGTTTGACATACAGGATCATCCTACAGTTAAGCTTAGGTCTCCTGTTAAACCCCTAACACATCCCATCAGAATTTCCAGGCACTTGCAGAAGAACACTTACCAAGTGTTACCCTAACAATGTGGCTTCACAGGGCAGCAATAGTCATCTGACACCCAGCTGACAATAAAAGATGTTACCTTCTAACTTCTCCATGCTTTATTTAAAGACCCCAAGGGCCACTTGTCCAGTCAGTTTCAGGGTTGTTTTGGTTTTTTTTCTTTCAGGTTTTTTGTACTGGGTAGCCTTTAAGTCAGACTAGATGTATGACAAAACTGCAAGGATTTTAAACCAACTATAATAAATTTTACAATATTTTCTTAGGCTTATCTCATAGACTCCTTGTTATTTTTTTTCTTACTATCATTTTTGCATTTAAAAACAGGATCACCTTTAGATTCATCCCCTTGGACTACAGAAGAACAAAAGCTTTTAGAACAAGCATTGAAGACTTACCCAGTAAATACTCCCGAAAGATGGGAGAAAATAGCAGCAGCTGTTCCAGGCCGGTCGAAAAAAGACTGCATGAAGCGATATAAGGTAAGGTACCTCACCTCCCCCTAGGATCGCAGTTAGCCCAGGTCATGTTAGAATCCTTTGCTTTTAGTGTTGCTTTCCGTGCCAGACACAGTATTTGCCAAGAGCACACTAGCACGAGATGGAACCTTATGGAGAAACTTTTGGGTTTTGGTAACTTAATCCCAAAAGAGCAGTAAGGACTAAGTTTTCCTCAGTGAAAGCTGTGGCTCAGGAAGCTGGGAAGAGAAGTCTGTCTTGTAAAGTCTGTCTTACAGTTTGACAGCAAGCTGTTGTAGATGGTGAAGCCCTATCCGTAGCCTCTTGTAGGTAAAGCTCCTGATGAGCATTGACCTTCCATTAATATTTTTTTTCTCTAAGATAAATTGTTTTAAGGTATTAAACTGTATAGATTCCTCAATATGTTGAGAGATAGAGTGCTTCAGGCCGAACATATGTAGTGTTAACAGGTTTTGAACAAGTTCCACATTTAGATAAGTATCTTTTTTGTTGTCCCCCCCCACCTCTCCAGGAACTCGTTGAAATGGTCAAGGCGAAGAAAGCTGCTCAAGAACAAGTGATGAATGCTACTAAAGTCAAGAAGTGACTCTTACTGACAATCTTTGTTTTATAATAAAAATGCAAATATTGTACATCTTTTCATTCCTTCCTTAATTATACAAATACACAGGACTGGCTGGTTCTTGAGTTTTAATCTTCTCAAATGCATTTCTCCAACTCAAAAGCTTTAAACAGGGGTGTAGTTGTTTTTCTTTTTTTAAAGCTCAAACATACATTCACTACTCACGAAGCCAATACATGCCACTGCAGATTTTGTTATACTCTGGAAGTTGTTCAATTGGACCTGGAAGTTAAAGAAAGTTGGCCATGACACATGCTGAAGTGATAGCAATTGGTGTGGAGGGGTTGTGGGAGGGTAGGGAAAGGTGTACAACATACCCACGGCAGCAACTGCAGGATGCTTATCATAGATGTACTTTGTGCAAACTTCTCTAATAGTCTGGGCATCAATAGCCTAAAAGGGGTAAAGAGGCATCTTTGTTACCAATCCCATCTAAAAAAGGATGAAGAGCCAGTGATCGTAATTTTGTATAATCTAGGGGAAGAGGTAACAAAACAGTTGAAAGTTTTCTCAGTTGGAAACAGTTTAGCTTCTGTATTGTTACTTCCTGTAGCAATTAAAATTTCTTAGGGCTTAATTTAAAAGTTGCAAAGTAAGTGCCACTTACTTCAATTCTTGCTTCAAGTTCTGGAATTGGGATTCGGCGCTTATAACACAGCATTTGTCTTCCAATGTCTTCACAGATTGGTGTGGACCCTGAAATAGGGGAAAATATGTCTTAGTTATCAGCACACACCTCCACTAGGAATAAAAAGCTCTCATAAGTCTCACCATCAAGTTGTAGCAGCATATTTGTCTTTAGAAGATTTTTTGCTCGAGCTACTTCATTTTCTGTAGCGCTTGTGCAAAGTCTTATCCTGAAAAACAATTTAAGTCCAAAGGCATTAAATCATGGTAAAGTGTAGCACACAAGATTGCCTGTGATAACACGGTGCATATACATTAGTATACCTACCGGGCAGGTATTTTCTATCGCCAGAGCTGGTAAAGAGAATTTGGTATGGAAACAAGCCATAGAATGCAAAGCAGAACAGTAGGGTTTTTTGGAAGCATACCAATATACCTAAGAGGAAGTTTTACCCCCTTAGAAGCACTGTATATCACTTTATTAAATTAATATTTTGAGCCAAGTGCAGTCCATGCTTGCTATCTTTAAAATAGCTGTTGCTAAGATAGTAGGAGCCAAACAATTAGAGGTAATTAACCCAGAAGGCAATCCATTACATCCTGGCTCTTGGTGAAATAATGATTCACCACACTGCCTACGGAACATTTCAATAGGACGGGGGGGTGCATTAGATATCTTAACGCATTCGTGTCACAGGAATAGTTTATATCTTCTCTGGTGCTAAACTGCAGCAGACATTTTTCTCTACAAGTTGTTTACAAAGATCTGACAGAATAATGGTACATGAGAAGTGATCTACATGATAAACTCCTCATTTTCAGGTTTTCTTTCAGCTTCACCCACTTTAAATCCGTGCTCTTAAATAACCTGTGTCTGTTTCTAATCACATCTGCAGTTCAGGCATTACAGTTGCACCTATGGACATCTTTTCAATTTAGATTTGAGCTTTAGATGAATGAATATTACTCAGAATCCCAACTTTCAAAATTCCACATATAACAGCTCACCTACCTTACATCGTTTCATTTCCCTGTGTACTCACTAGAGCTCTATGTAGCACCACCACCTGGTACGTCATGTGGAACAGCAACTGGGGAACGGGAACTGCTAATGGTGGTTGTAGGTGACTGCACAATCATTATTCTCATTCATATTTACTCTTTCAGTTGCCAAATATGCAGTTCATGAGCACTGTACACTGACTTAGTACTATCCTAAAAGGTTTGATGCACTTTTCATAACTTCTGTCATTTGGAAGTCAAAAAAAAAGAAAAATCACTGCCATATTTTTTTGTACAAGGAATGACATTGTATTCACTACAGTTACTATTTATTTTTCCATGGCAGAAAAACCTAAACCTTAAGCTATTCACTCCGAGTAAGGGTGCCAGAAACTGGCTGTTGGGACTCTGCATTGAGTATCAAAGTTTAGAACTTGATGCATTTGTTTTTCCCAGGCAAGCCTACGCAGAGAAATAGTCTCTTTAAACACTTGCTATTTTTCAAACTGTATTCCTCCACTGAAAACAATCTTTTTAGAGAAAGTTGTTAGCTTACCATTCTCTCTGAACAAAGTGCACCATGTCCTGTACAGTGGATGGCTCACAGACCATGTAGAGTCCCCACAGCCCTGTATCGGTGTAGCAGGTGTTGAAGGACTGGAAACTGTGACACAGGTTACCATGGCAGGCAATCTGAGCAAGTTTACTGGATAAATTCTGCTGAGGCAAAAGAAAAATCTATTATTTTATGAAGTTTTTTGAAAGCCTACTAGTCACCCCCATGGCCTCCCGTTTTCATTTTAATGATGACAGAACATGTAGTAGTATCACAGGCTCCAGCGGAAGCTATGAGGTTAATTATCAGCTCTTCATCTCAAGTTTCTTTCCTTGCATGTAATCTCGCATTTCCAAGTAACAGCCCAGATGTGAGCCAGAATCGTAAAGCTACTTAGGTTCAAGAAAGGAATAGTTACCGATACCTGTGTGCATGAAACATCCAACTTTCCATGAAGGCTGGCAGACCTCAAGTCTCCTATTTCGGTGGTCTAGAACCACCTCAAAGATTTTGATAGACCTTGGGCAACAAATTCTCTCAGACTCACGACTGGATCCCCTTCCCTCACCCCAAAAAAGAACCTCCAGAAATAGCCATAAAGTAGCAGTAACGCCATCAGATAGCTTTGAATGGGCCTGTATTGGCAGGAACCAAGTCAGAGAGATCTCACCAGCCCACCAGCCTCATTAAGAGCAGGAAGGTGCTTGCAGGTCCACTCACCACGCCTCCTCCAAAGGAACGATCCCAGTTACCTATCAGAGTATTCGCTACCATAAGTGGGATTGTGTCTGGGTGCGACCAGCCAGCTGCTTCAACAGCGATCGCCATGTGCGCCAAGGGCATCTTGTCGTCTCTTATACGAATCTGCAGGAACATATGAAAGTAGCTGTAGTACAAACCTGTACATGTTAACGTACACGGGAAGTTAAATGTCAGGAGACAGACATTTCCACTACATCTGGATTATAAAGCAGGCACATAGAGAACCAAAAATTAAAGTACACGAAGCTTTACTTAACATCAACCTTAACTAGTCTTCCCTGTGGTGATTTCAGAGCACTTTGCCAACAGCAAGCCCGATGCCATGTACATAGGAAGGGCACTACAAGTCATTCTACGACAAAGAGCAGTAAGGAAAGCTGATGACTTTTCAAAGTCCCAACAGGGCTGAGAACAGAACGCAAATGCCTTGGTTCTCTGCCATATCCTTTAAATTACTGATTCTCAACAAGTGGAAATGCTCCAACACCACAGGCAAGGGGATAAAAGGAAAGTAGCAGCAGGGTAAGAGAGGTATTCCTCCAGGAACTGATGAAGCAGAAAACATGGCGGCAGTGAGGCTTGTCCAAGCAAGGTTGGGAAGTACTGCTCTGGAAAGCAGCTACTCCCTTGCCCTCACTGGGGGCAAGAAACCTTTTCATCTGCTGAGTCCGCGGCTGAGAAGCTCTCTCTCCTCAGCAGAGAGCACGTCAGTTGTGCTCCCAGGGGATATAAGGGCCAGCTCAGAAAGCCGTCCAGCAGCTTACCTCACTGCCTGTGAACCTACAAGGTGGCAGGGGTGGCAGTCCTCCTTCTGGAGCAGATGGCAAGTTACCGAAGTGGCACTTGGCTAGGTCAAGCAGCTCATCATGACAGACCCCTGAACAAAGATATGTCACGTACCTTGTAATATTACTCTGTAAACACTTAATTTAAACTGCTGTGCAATTTAAAGTCTTAGTTTAAAGTTTAAACCAAGCAGTAATTTAGTGTTTCCCCCACCCTTTAATGCCACACTTTCAGATTCCTCACACCTCCCTGTTATGCAGAGTAAGATCATCATTATCACACTCCTTAATTCTCTTCAATAGCCTTCTATTAGTATTACAGCACATCAAGCTGTTTGCTCTCAGTTTCAAGCCTTGATGTTATTTCTCTTTCTCTGCTTTCCTTGCTACTGCCCTTTTCCCACTGAACCCCTTCTAGGCCCCTCTTCTCCTGCCCACATGGAAGAATGACCTTGGCCTCTAATTCACTTCTGGTTACTGGCTGAAGGATGTTTCTGGAATATTACTGAGGGGGAAAGGGAACAAAAGTTCAAAGGGTACAAAGGCACAAAACATGCAGGGCTAACAATGAACTTCCAGGACCTACTGAACAATGGGTAATTCATCATGCTGTTCCCAGAAACTTAAAGACCATGGTTTTAAGCAAAGTTTCACATGATCCAGGGTGAATATCTCATACTAACCTCCAGCAGCAGCCAGCACCATTCTGGGTCCTTTGTAATGTGTTGTTATGTACTCCACCAAGTCATTACGGTTTATAGATCTAGAAAGTCAAGGGAACATGACTACCACATCAGTAAAGTTTATTAGAGTAAGAAGAGCTAAATGTATAGAACAATACAATATCAAAATAACTGTAAGTTCTGCCAATGCACAGAGCTGTGCATAGAGGCAGAAAGCTAAAATAAGGGTGACTTTCCAAAAAGGAAATAGGAACTTGGTATATTGATACCTTGCAGATACCAATATATCCGCAAGATATTAATACATAGTGATTATATATCAGTTAGTGATAGTGGTTATATAGTGATTATATATATCATATTGGTGATATGAAAAATATATATATTACATTTTTATATATATATACACAGATATAGATATGATATAAAGATCTTTTCAAAGCTTTTCAAGCTTCCTGAGAATGAATGAGAATTACGACTCAGGTGGAGACATCATTTCATGCCAGTTTGAAAACAGCACATGTAACAGTCTCCTGGTCTGCACTGGTATAAACAAATGCTGAAAGAGCAGTGCAAATACAGTTGTGTCTACAGTAATGCCCAATATCAAACCAATGGGAAAAAGGAGCATTTCCAGTTTTGTGTCAGATGCATTTGTTACAAACAGGAGAAAAATATGGCAAGTAACGAAGACATACAGTAGACATCTGAAGTTCACATACCCTTTCATGCCTGCATACAGGAGAATTAAGGCAACGGGAATTTTTCTTACAGTTATTATCCAGTGCAATTTCAGCTACCTTCCAGGCAAAAATGAAAACTGATGCTGTTCCCTACATTTTCAGATGAGTCTTCTCAATATATAAAAGTTACTACACAATTGAAGACGGCCACAAATTTGGACATACTTGATGTTTTCTGTGGGTCCTAAAATTGTCCGTCCTAGGGCTGTCTTCTGATAGGCTGTGGCATGAAGGTAATCAAAGACAACTTCTTGTAAATTGGTTTCAACCTCTTGCATCTCTCGAAGTATAACTCCTCGCTCACGCTCAATCTCTGCTTCTCCCAGGGTACTGTTCTGAATTATGTCAGCAAGAATTTCCACAGCTAATTGAAAATAGAGATGGGAATGGAAAATGTATTTTCAGACTACCAGAAAAATCTGATTCCCAAAAGTAAAACCCATCCCAAAGACCAAGTGGCCCAAGATTTGCAAGGGGACATAAGACTTGCCCTGCAGGAAGAGAGAAGTCCAAAAGGTATTTTCTTTTGGGAATCTAAAGACAAAATGTTTCAAGTATCAACTTCCTGGCACTCTCCTTTCCAAACCTGCACTCTTACATTCCTGCAAAGTTCAAGAAAGGACTTTTCACTCAGAAAGGAAGGGACTGTTATGCTGCAAAAGCATCATCCTGTGTTGTCACATCAGGAGCTGGATAAGCACTTCATTCTTTGCTGCTTTTCTGATAAATGAAAGCAGTTACCTCTTGGTAAGTCTTTTGAAAAAGCCTTTGCATAATACACGGTTTGTTCCCTGGACGTATAGGCATTCAGGTGAGCTCCCATGTTCTCAATCTCCAGTTCAAGGTCTAACTGAGATCTCTTTTTTGTTCCCTGAAATAAAACAATATGAAAATCAAACTAGACCCTTTACTTCACCTTCTCATCATTACTACTTCTTGCCTGGAAAAGTCAAGGCCAAGAGAAAGAAAAAGTCTTCTGGAAAGAAAACTGGCATACTTATCTCTCCAAGCTTGAAAGTCAGACACAAATCCTACTATACTCCCAATTAGAAATAAAAAGCGGGCAAAAGGTGGACTATGTGTCTTCTAAGAATATTAGAAGAAATTAAAAGTGAGTTAAAATTAGATCCGCGTTACTAATCTTAGTTGACTATCAGCAACACAGAACTAGGACTTTAGCTTCATTTTCTAATGGAAACCAAAGTCGAAGTTGTTCACGTTTTTCTCTCCTTGATTTGGAAAAGTTATTTGTACAATTCTGACAAAGTTCTTAACCATTGATCTTTAAAGATAAATAACTTAGAAATCCATTGTAAACTTCTACATCAATACTTATACGCACCTTGAAAGCCATATGCTCAAGGAAGTGAGCAGTTCCATTGTTCTTCTCATTTTCATACCTGCTTCCAGCATCAATCCAAAGTCCAACCTCATTGGGGGGGGGGAAGAAAAATCATCATTTTACCAGTTAATAATGCAGCTTTTATGGTTTTGTGTATGAACTACACTTAGATTTTCAAGACCTATTTTTAAATGGCTCTTTCCTTAAGATCTTCACAAAAAATCCAATCATAAATAATTTACAAAAGCCTTAAGACTTCTATTTCCTAGCTTAAGTTTTAAGAATAATTGTTAATAAACATTGAAAGAATGCAATTGAGTTACACAAGAAAATGAATACACGTGAACAGTTACAAAAAACCCTTTCCTTTATAAGTCACCTACTGTGCATGTTGAGAGTCCAGAGTCTTCAGAAGCTACTTGCAAGCCATTTTCCAGAGGACTAACCCTAGTTTCAGGAACATTTAAGATTACTTCTGTTGCTGCTTTGGAAGCTCTGAGCCTGCCTGTTCCAACATGCACGCACTGTAAGGAAAAAGCACCAGTCATACACAGATTAAGTTATGTCCTAGGATGCTCTTCTGAAAAATGTATTCCTGAACTTAAACATTAATTTTGCGTATCTTTTTTAAAGAATGCATTTAAAAAGAAAAAATTCAGCATTGATTTATTCGCCACTACTTCACATCAGGGATGCATTAACCTGACTCAGAAGAAAAACATGAAAATAACATGGGGCTCTTTCACACAGCTGCTCCACAGCCAGTCAGTTCCCAGCCTGGGCTGATGCATGGGAACATTTTCACCGCTAGTCTACATTAGAGGGAAGGAAGAACCTGTCTAATAAAATAAAACCTCCCTTTCCTGTTTTTAGAAGGAAAAGCTTAGGTTTCAAACTGGGAGGACGGGGAAAACGACAGAAGGGGAAAGCTCGGAGATCAGGGCCTCCAGGCAGCCTCCATCTAACCAGGGGAGAGAAGGAGGGTTTAAGCTTTCTCCGAGCAAGCCCCGCGCCGGGGTGGAGGCTGCTGCCGCCCCTCTCTGAGGCATCGCGGCCCGGTCCCCGCGCTGCACCGCTCCGGCTCCCAGACGCCGCGCCAGCCCCGACGCCCCGACACAGCGGGAGCGGTATGTGGTGGGAGCGGCCCCGGGGAGCCGGCAGCAAACCCTATGGCCTGCGGCACCTGGGCTCGCCGCCCGCATCGCCGTATCGCGCCAAGGGGCGGCCGCCGCCCTCCCCTCAGCCGGGCGAGACTACAGTTCCCGTCATGCACCGCGGCGGCGAGATCACGCTGCGGTACCGCCACTACAACTCCCAGGGTGCACCGCGCCGCCGGCCGTCAATCCCCCGCCCCGATCGCGGCAGCCTGGGCACCAGCGCGGGGAGACAATGCGGCGCTCGGACCCTCCGCGACTCCCTCCCGTTCGCCGCCGCGCCGCCTACCCGCTCCCCCGAGCCGGAGGCTCGCACCAGGCGAGCGGACCACGGCAGGAAGAGCCGCCGAGCCGCTAAGCCAGCCGTAGACGCAGCCATCTTGGCGAGTGGGCGGGCGGGGCCGTGGCAGACTTCCGGCGGGTGGTGCGCAGGCGCAGAGGCAGCACCGCCCCTCCCCTCCCCTCCCCTCCCCTCAGGCGGCGGGGCTGAGGCGAGTCAGCTGCCATTACCCAGCCCGCGGGTAACGCCGAGTCTTCCCCTGTACCTACAGTTTCTTAACCAGCCTCCTTGGCAAGGCGGTAGTCTCCCCTCGCCCTTACTGCCTGTGGCCCTGGAAGGGGGTTGACGCCTTCGTGAGGAAACCAGCGCCTCGACCAAGCAGCGTGGGGCCAGCAATGGGGGTGAGGCCCAGTTGTGAGCTAACAGAAAGTTTGTATTCTTCACAAAAGCGCTGCTTCGCCTGTAACTCATATTTTCAGTGGGATGCTCCAACAACCCGCAGTCAAACCGAACTATTCTAGAGCTGGCTAATTACAAACTGCGCAAAACAGCCCCAGGTTTTAATAGCCCTGCTCTCCTCTAACTGCTCCGCAGAACAGTGCAGTTCAGGAAAGCTGGTTTTCCTCTCAATAAACCATTATTGCCAGTTTTTCAGTAACCACAAGGGCCTGTGTTTCTTCAGCGAGCCTGTGAGCTGCTGTGGGCAGAGCTTATTGCCCGCTGAGGTTTCAGCCACGTTTCCAGGCAGCATCAAAAGCAGCTGTTTGGGTGCTGCGAGTTGAGGTCGCTGTATATCCTGTGAGACAGATCCACCCTAACTGGGGAAATCCCGAGACTGAAACAAGGTAATAATCTAAAGTCTTGTTTTAAGAAGTGCATGCAATGTATCTAAGAGACTGGACTGTTAGGGGTTCATATACACCAGTAAATTCAGCGTGCCGCCAAGACCAGTTGGCAGGGAACTGCCCATGCCAACACTGGTGAACTCCCTCAGTTCCCAACACAGGACAGGCCCGTGCAAACTGTCTGCTGGGAACAGGCCCTCCCAGCTGCCAGGGGCTGGGAAAGGCTTGTGGAAATGGTACTTGACAAGAGCCAAATTTGGGCTGGGAAGAGTTCTGGCAATGTACCAGTAGAGGCAACTTCATTTCAGCACCAAAGATCATTCCTATGCATGCTTGGAGTGCACGGCTGTAGATAAATAAGTACACATATGCAGAAACCAATGCTGTCGGTTTTTACTTCCTGTTTAAAATTTTTACTTTTTTCTTTGAGTTAGGAGCTTTTCACTTGGCTAATCAAGTATTATCTCAAAAATAAGGGAAAATCAGAGGGGAAATTCTGTTTTCTGTCCAAGTCCCACAGCATGTTAAGTGTGTAACGCAATACAAAGAAACAAAATACTATTTTAAAAAAAATCTGTACTACATATGCTGGAGGGAAGGCACTGGTTTTTCCTAACCCAGTAACTCCCCTCTGCCACAGACTGTAGCACAGTACTTCTGACATCCTCTGCCTTAGTACAGATGCTATGAACCTTCCCTACTGCTGTTTTGCTCTGCTCCAAAAGGAGAGAGAAAGCTGGGCTCTCAGCAGATGATCAGAAGGAAGAGGATCTTGAGCCCCAGATGTAGTATCGGCTTTTCCCCATGTCATTCAGTGCCTGCCTTCTGGGCCCCCGTGTGCTTTGCTTTTTTCATAGATACAGCCAGTTTCTGAGAGAGCTCAGGGCTGAGCTGATGAGTGCTCTCAGTTGCTCTGTCTCTTGCTCTGGGCTTTATTTCCATACTGGGTCTCAAAAATGGTGGGAATTGAGAATCCTTCTGCTCAGTGTGAGCTGTCTGCTACAACTGCCAACATCCTGTTACTCAGAGTTGTTTCACAAGAGCTGTCAGAAATGGTGTTCCCTTCCCCCTGAAATGTTATCAGTCACATGCAGATTTTAGGTGACAAAACTACTGTGACTCACAAATGTCAGTGACAGTTGTTAGAAGCTCCTGAGCTGTCTCAGAGGCTAAAGCTTGAGAAGGTTGTTCACCATGATTTACCTTCTCCGACTCCAAAACATGGTGCAATTTCAGAAAAGCCATTGTATTTTAAATATATAGCTTTTCTGGAATATTTTGTGTGTGTAGGCAAGTTGTTATTCCCTTTGGAGTTCAGAATGAAAATGTACTGACTGACCTAAAAAGTTTGCACTGCCACTTCATATCCTGTGTGCTTAAACAGAGCTTTAATCCTACAGCGGGGGCCTGTTCAGTTTACAAGGACTGTAACTGCATGAAAATAGTGAAACACAAAAGCACGGTATACTGCATACATTTCAAAATAAAAATGGAAACTGTTGTTAACACATTAGTTAAAACACAAACCTAAATGCCAAGAAACCAGATGCTACCTAATTTGACAAGGACCCCTTGATTGCATATGTAATTGTAGATCTCTCTGACTGAAATTATTGTTACTGTTATTTTGCTGCCTGTACTATTTTAGTACCCATATAAACTATGTAAGAAGCATCTCGTAGCTGCAAAGTAGGCACAGCCTTTCACCAGAGAATTTACATTGGAGGCAAATTAGTTTCGGTGGAACAGAAAATCTAACCTTACATGAAGCTAGCTACTTCCCTTTTTTTTTTTTTAATTTTTCCCTTATAATTTATGCATATTCAAAAGATCCATCCAGTTCCAGCATTTTTTTTAATTTCAGATGTACCACTGTCAAGTTGTAAAATAAAAAAGCAAAGCACCAAACTGTGCATTTGAAAATTAAAATTAAGCTTTTCCATTTTACAGTTAGATCTAACTGATCTCATTATGCTGGGATTTATCTCAAAGATGTTTTACCAGACTTCACTAAGCCATTAGCCATTCTCCATCCTAGAAATTTGAATCCTTGCTAGACATAGAATTACAGCTTAAGATAAACTGATTATCCTCATAATATGTCTCCTACTTAACAAAATAGCAGTGTCTCATATGTAAATGCAATCTAAAATTTAGCATCCAGCAAAGGTCATTAGAGAGGTGCAACTTTAAATCAAAAAATGTTATTATTCAGCTAAAAATGCAATAAAATAAAACAAATACTGGTGTTCTAACAGTATGAGCTGAATATATACACTTTCACCACTAAACTCTTACAAAACACTACTTTTTAAATGGTTTTAACAATCTCTTTTTACAATGAGATTATTTAGAAATGGACTATTATTAATAATGAATGCTCATAATATCCTTCTGGTTTAAGTAAACGGTACTATCTGCAGCTTCCAGATGGAGAAAATGAGACCATTCTTCATACTTACGCGACCAGTCTCAGGCAATGATGTAGTAGAAAGGCCAGGATTAGCAGAGCAGAGTTCTATATAAAAGATGTCCTTGTCATTTATCCTGCAGTCATCAGCATGATACATAAATAGTTGCCTACTATGTTCAGGATACCACAGAGCCTTATGAAATGGGTAGGTGATATAGGTGAGATTCTCAGGATGACAATCCGGTTCCTCCAAATCCAGACTCCAGATTTCACCCTAAGTATGAAGAGCTTTGTATTTCACACTAAGTAGCTATTTCAGATTAGCATTGCTCATAAACTTGTTTCTGGAAAAGGACCAAATGGCACTTTCAGTTTTTAAGCAGGCTTTAACCTTCAACCTCATCAGGAGCTCCACCAAAACCAGTAGTAATATACAGTACGAATTATACAATTCCAACTGGTTTTCTGAGGAAGTGAGGCTTCCATGCTTGTTAGTGTACAATATGAACCAAACCTGAAGCAAAGATAAGGCCATTCTTATGTCTCATGAAAATGAGCAGCCAAGAACCCCCAGCTGAGGCGAAGGCTGTGGTATCAGCTCACACACATGGGGAGAGACTCTACAAATACGCAATATGAAAAGAGATTCAGCTGGTTCCAGCGCTCATAGATCTAGCTGGTTGCTTCTAGAGTAATACTACTACTTCATTAAACACTTCCAGGTAGTAACTGTGAAAGTCATATAAATCAGAAATCTGCATAGACATACCTGATGCATATATAACCATGTGCCAACAGAGGGGCTGAACACCATACTTTGAAATCAACACTGCTGTTACTCTGAACTAGAATGGCAATCTTGATACAAGCAAAGAAAACGTGATCACATTGAAAGGTTTTTCTTTCAATTGTAGAGAAAATATTTCTTCTGAAATAAAGAAAAAGTTCATATCAGCAGGACACACACTATCATGATCAGGTTACTGTAGAAGTAGTCTGGAAGAGCTATGCTGAATTACGGGTTGATTCAACCCCAGACAAGAGGCCACAGCAGCTGAGCATCAGAACAGCACTACTCAGGAAAAAGACCTTCAAAACTGCTGAAACCAGCACACAGTAAAAGCATTAGCAGTTGAAATTGCCTTCAGCTAAACTGCTGCTTAGCGCTGTGTTGGCTTTTTGTAGAGTCATCGTGTTCACTGTTTATTTACAATCCACTATGTTTTTAAAGCAATGATACAGTATTGCACTTAATGAATATGCCGAAATCTTGCTGCCAGGAATTGGCTTTAGCTTAGCCAAGCAAGCAGAATTCAAACAAGCCTAAAAACACTGGTTCAAGAAATTATACTTTTTTGCAGAGAAGTGGGTTTTTTTGTGAATAAAGCTGTTTTGAGAATACAAATCAAACTTTATGGAAGTGTTGTCCAGTTTTCTTGCCAGCTGCTCACTGGCCTCTAGCTGATTATTTTTATCAGTATTACCTATAGGTTATCCTCCAGCTAATTAAATTGCAAATAGCTTTTCTTTCCCATGGTTAATCACCAGGCACCAACTGCAAAGGCCTACAGGCCACTGACACTGGTCTTTTGTACTCTCGAGCTGCAAGGAAGACCATCTAAATTAAATATAAAGGCTGTTGGCTGAATTTATAACATTTCAGTTGCTCATTAACAGAGCAGTCTTTTGAAGCTGCTGATTAAAAACTTTCTTCAGGGAATATTATAGTATTCTGTCTGCATGCAGTTCTTTGAATCGGTATTTATGCACTGAAATAAGAAAGAGGGACCTGTTGCTCAGTTCCAAACAATTTACTACATGCGTTCTGAACGCTTTTATCAGAAAGATAAATGGAAGGAGCTGGGATAGTTCATAACATTTTTTAGAGAAGAACATGCCAAACAAAAGAGTCAGCCTGATGCAGTAACTCAATAGGAAATCCCTGTGGTTAAGTTCATCTGATTTAGCAAAACAGGTTTCTCCTTGCTTTTTGGCAGGCTCACTACAGAACAAGGATTTTAGAAATTAGTCCTTTTTTATTGCTTTTGTTGGCATTCTATACAAGTGTCATTTCCGTACCTTCCTTTGACTATAACCACATACGGGTGCATTGGTTTATATCATTGTTCTGATTTGGTGGTGGATGAGTTCCCAAAACTCCCACATTTATTTCAACCTTTTGCTCATTTTAAGAAAAGGTCACTTTATCAAAATATTTTCTCCAGAAAATAATTAAAATGTCACTCAGGTCTCTAGTATAATTCAATAGAAATTAACACAGTTAGTGAAAAATGAAATTAATGCCATTACTGAAAATATGAGAATTCGGCACCTGATCAGGCAGCCACAGCAGACACCATTCTTTGATTCTGTGATTCATTCTTCCTCTGTTCAGACATCATTCAGGTAGCAATGCTGTGAGCAGCTTTTCTTAACAATCTGTAGAAGGACAATAAATTTTGTTACAGAAAAATGCTGTTAATCACAGCTTATAATGTAGTAAATGTACAGTTACATGCTATTCTAATATCCAGATAACTGAATTTTCTCTTTTATCTGCTCTCTTAAACCCTTTTTTCTCAATCTCTAATCCCTATAATCTCAGTAATGCTTAAGTAAGCATTAGCGAACACAAACTACAGGCCATGTAGTTTTACACAGATAATAATACAGTGTGAGTATACACTTACCCACAATAGTCATTGATCCAGGGCAGTTTTTGTTTAGCTACCACAGTTCCCTGTTGCAGTTTAACTGTGGAAGCAAAGTACTTAATTATTCGGCTTTACAGCTCTATCCAGCTTCTTAGTCGGTTTTATAGCTTGGACTGATTGGCATGATGTTGTAGACCCTCTGGGGTCCATGATGCTATTGCAGACTGGCCAAATTTGAGTCCTGGCTCATCTCTGTGTGCTGTCGGCCTGCCTTGTGCTCATGTACTGAGGTGGTATCACTCATCACACAACTTCAGCTGTATAAAACCAGTTCTCTGTGCTCTCTCAATAGTCAGTGGTGGGAAACAGGCACCTCCAAAATGTGGGTTATCCCTTGTACTCTGGACACCTCTCAGGATAATTACTAAGAAATGCCTCCTTGTAGTACTTATCTCTCCTGGTGAATGTAGAGGGACGAATAACTAGTTCAGCAGACTAAAGATGCCCGACTGCTAGGCAGCTACCTTCAGGCAAAACAAATCTTATCCTGAGCTGCAGGCTAGTAGCTTACCCCAGGCTTCCCTTATCTAAAGATCAGATTCATACATTTTATTAAATTATTAGAGGATATTACACAGATTATAAATGTATTTACTCAAGGGCACAACAAGTTGAACTTACATTCTGTAAGGGCCTCTGGCCTTTTAATGCGACAGCCTGGAATTTCTGAAGCATCTTTACTTAAATTTAAATACTGAGTTCTTGTCATTAATTAAATACAAATAAAGCAATCACTTGAATATTCCTTGTGTTATTTATCTTTATTGTACAATAAATGTATTTTTTGATGCTTCCACAAATTCAGGGTTCAAGACTCTGTAGCAACTGCATTTTGTGCTGATTTTTGTGAAACAAATAACCACACTATAGAAGTTATCAAGGGAAAAGCTAGGGGTGTTGACAGAGGGCTGGCAAAGAGAAAGCTGGGGATTTTATAACCTGAGAAGCCAGCAGGATTTTAGGAATGTGAGATAACATTGGTTGGATTTCTGCTCACATAAACAGCTAACTTGCTAAAGTTGATATTTAAACTTTTAAATTTCAAGTTGGCAGTCTGATTGCACTGAGTTTAGTGGTGCATATCACTGAAGATCTTTTTTCAGACTGATTTCAGATTTGCTGGCCTTTTTTTATACTTCTATGAAGAAAACAATTTCTGGAGCTTCTCAAACCCACTGTGCTGTATGTCCCAGATTGATGCCTTTCTCAAATCTTATTATAGCCCAGATGCCAGATCTACCATTTTTTGTGGGAGACAGCTGCTTTTGCTGGTCATTTTCTTCCCTACCACTTTTCTACATTTTTCTACTAACTTCCAGATGTTTGGCAGCTATGGCAGAGCAGTAACTCCAAGCAGGCTGACAAACATCTACTAATCCTGGACATTGTGCATGCACAGGTTTTCTCTGTATTTGAAGCGCACTGTGATTCTTCTCCTTCACAAAAGCCATGCAGCTCAAGCCACATATGCTCAGAAAATCATCAGGTTTGCGATGCAAGAATTTCAATGCATACATATTAATGAGTCGGTCTGCAGACAAGCAGTAAGACCCAAATACATTCAAACTGACACACATGCATAAAGATCCAGTATGCCTTAAACACATTTGCTTCCACATTTGCCTTTGGAACTTCAGATACTGACTGGGAGGCACAAGAGTACCTGTGTACCTCTGTAATATATATTTATTTCTTTGAAAATCCCATTTAACTAAGTATATAAAGAAGACCTGGGTTAATATGAGAGGCTTAAGAGATCTACCTAAGAGGCATTTTCAAACATGACATGGTCTTTATAGCAGGTGAGCTGTAGTATGTCAACTGAAAGAAGGTTTGGAATAGGAATCCAAGTCACAACTCTTAAGTAGGTTCAACAGAATTAGGGGATGGGCAGTTACTCCCTAGCTGGTTGCAGTTGTTGTGTTGATGATATTGCATAGTGGTTTCACTACTTTAAGCATTAGCCATAATCTCACGTGTTTCTGACCACAGCTGTCAGTCATCCTGCTAGTCTATTAATGCTAGCAGATCTACTTTTTGTACTGTGTAATGTATTCATTTTATCCTGAAACATTTTTCCCAAATCAGGTACAAAAAATAAAATCTGAAAGCTTCAGAATTTACTGCCAGCTGAACAGTGCACAAATCCCACAGCTATTTCTTTTGACTTTCCCACTTTTTTTTTTCCCCCTATGTTAACCCATATTTTCCAGTCTTGGATTTCTACCAGTGAAATGATTTACATCTCATCTTTTCTTTTTGAATTACAAGTTAAGCACTTGGAATAATTTTTAGTATAATTATAAATAGAAGTTGAATACAAGGGATTTATTGAGAATAAACTCCCCAAAGCTTCTTGAAACTATTCTTTTTTATTCTTTTTCAAAGTTTTCAGCAGCCTCTGGATAAATAAAAGAAAGAATATGTGTCATTTACATGCAATTTTTATTTCATCCATTTAAGGTCTTCATGCATATCTCAGAAATGTATGGATTGACTCTGCCTACATAAAATCTACCCCAAATCATGTATATTTGAATAAGGAAAACCCATCTACACAATTTGCAACAAAGCACCAGTAACGATGTGTGTAGTTAAGATTTGCTATCTGATGTTTACAGGCAAAGACTCTAAAGGCCTGAATCAAAGTTCAGCACAGTCAATTAGATGCTCCGATTTAATTCAGAGGACCTGCCCTTAAACAGATGACTTGACTTGCATGAAATGGTGGCTGACACTCACAAGCAGAACATGGAATGAAATGGAATAGTCAGTTGGAAGAAACCTACAATGATCATCTAGTCCAACTGCCTGACCACTTCAGACCTGACCAAAAGTTAAAGCATGTTATTAAGGGCACTGTCCAAATGCCCTTAAACACTGACAGGCCTGGGGCATTGAGCACCTCTCTAGGAAGCCTGTTCCAGTGTTTGACCACCCTCTTAGTAAAGAAACGCTTCCTAATGTCTCTTTTTTTACCTCTTTGCTTTGAGTTCTGCAAATGCTCGTGTATGATGCCTTGCTTTGATTTGTAAGATAGAGAAGGGAATAAGACTTCCAGACACAAAAGGGGAAGAAGATATAAAGACGACCTAGATAAATCAAATGTTCTAAACTCCGTCAGCCTGAAATACCTCCCTTAACCATTCTCTACTAGTTCTTAGAAGTAACTGCTTCATTCCCTCTCTAAATAAGGAATGTGTAAGTTAAATAAGAAAGGAAATGGTCAAGCATACAAATGGAAAAAAGCCAGAATCCAAAACTTCAGGAATTCAGGAAAGGCAGTTCTTTGCCTTTTAGTTCCTTTTGCCAAATAATAGAAAAAATAAAGTATTCATAAGCATCTATACGATAGCAAAGAGGAGATTATCAAGAAGGTGGAGCCAAGCTCTTTAAAGTGCTACAGGGTGGGAGGATGACAGACGATGGGCATAAGTTGAAATAAGAGAGGTTCGAACTGTATGTAAGAGAAAACATTTTCACCATAAGGCAGTCAAGCTGTGGTCTACACTATTGCAGGTTTTCAAAATCCAACAGGATAACGTCTGATCTGAACTCATAGCTGACCCTGCTTTGAGCAGGGGATTGGACTAGAGACCTCATGAGGTCCCTTTCAAAGTAAATTATCCTGTAATCCTATGGTGATAAGTAACAGGTAATGTGGTTTTACCAGAAAACAACCTATAAAAAGCAACATTCCAGAACTGGGACATAGGCCTTGCAGATTAAGGAGAAGCAGTAGATGCTTTATACGTTGACTATAATAACACACTTAACCTGGTCTCACAGGAAGCATGCATGGCTAGCTAAGGAAATACTCTGCATCCGTGTAGGGAACAGATTCCATTTTCCTTGAAAACTCCCCCATTCTTGCCCCATTTCCTTTTGTCTTCTCCTGAGGGCCACACGGAAGTGGGCAGGGAGCGGTCATGGCATGCATAAATTGTGCTAGTTCTGTCCCATGACACCTTCCTTCATGAGGGGTGTGTGACCTTCCCCAGAAGACAGGAAAGTGAATCTGTCACATGGTCTTAATGCAGTGGCCTAAGTGGTATGAATGCACATGTACATTGTGTCATAGCATAAACATTAGAACACAAAATGGTAACAAACCAGAGAAATGGTCTGGAAAAATAGGATGTTATTCAAGATGGAAGGATGTAAGTATTTTTAAGAATAATCAGCTGCATAGGAAGGTTAGGAGTGTTATTGTAAGTAGTAAGTCCCTCAGAAAAGCATCTAGGGGTAGTATTGCATCATGAACTGAACAAGCCAGTGCTGTCATACTGTTGTAAAAAAAGCAGACTTCACACTGGGGTGTATAAACAGCTCTATAAAAGATACATGAAGCAAGGTTCTGTTCAAACAAGCACTGATAAGACCTCAGCTGGAATACAACACCCATTTTTGGGCACCTCACTTGAAGAAAGACCAATAAAGAAGCTACAGTAGAGCCATGTAATTTTCAGAGGTGTAGAAAATGTGACCCATGAGGTAAGATTGAAATAATTCATTTGTTTAGTCTAGCAATGAGAGGATTGAAAAAAGATACGATATCAGTTCTCAAACACATAAAAAGTATTGCAGAGGTACAAACTGTTCTTCATTTCTACTGGCACAGCAAGAAGTAATAGCCTTAAAATGCAACTTCAAGATTTAAGTTATATGCTACAAAAAGCTTTTGAACTGTAAGGAATGTTATGCAGTAGCTCACTGTGCAGAGCTCTGAAGAATCAGCGTGACTGCAAATTTTCAAGGTTAGGTTGAACAAATATCTGTCGGGAGCTGATTAGATAGAGTGGATTCTACTCTGAAGCAAGAAGTTTTTTTAATCATGTCTAGAGAAGCAACTCTGTTGTCCTCATTACTAAATTGTCATGAAAAAAGAGGAAAGAAATGCACCAGTGTCATCTCTCCAAGTCTTCCTAAATTGACAAGTATTTTTTTTCCCACTTGTTAAATCTCAGTCTTGTTTTATCTAGAATTAGGGTATCTCTGGTAGAAGAACGGTACAGCATACGTGAAACTGGAAAATTATTTTTATTGACGTTGTTCTATTTTGTGTTTTGAAAATACTTTTTTAACTTAAATCACATGAGCAGATGGGATAAAAGAACCCTTTGATTTGTAACTACTCATTTTGTTTAGCTTTATCTGTGCTGGAGAACATCTCTTGCAATTGCTCTGTAAACCACCATTTTGTCTAGGTCTTTTTACACTGTCTTTCTTCACCCCCCAAAGTTCTCCCACCGACAGAGGTACACAGACACTATGATTTAGTGTCCTTTCACCTAGGCTTGAAAACACGCTCATGATCAAACTTCTTCATTTCAACTCTAAAGTAACTTACTCCTACCTTTGTAGAGGTTCTGGTGAAACAAGGGGAAATCCCACTTGAAATTTCCAGTACTTCTAGGATTAAACATGAATAGTGGAGTTAAACATCAGTAGGAGAACACCAGTCCTTCACTTCATTTGCTAAAAAAGAGCAAGTCACTTGTTCTTTATCTACCCCAAAATCCATGAAAAGCATGGTTTCTAAAAAATTCCATCCCAGGAAGTTTGAAAGTTAGAATCTTTTTTTTTTTATTTTAGAGTTAGTTTTATCCTCTGCTTACGTTTGTTTATGTACTTTTAATAACAATTATCTTTTATTAACACCCTTATTTTTTTATGTGACACCAAAAGCATTTTCTGTGGAAGAAGCTTACTGTTGTGCAGCATTGTGCTGTATGCTTGAGTCATTTATAAGTTTTTTTGAAGAAAAAGCTATATATACCAGAATATTTAAAAATGAATTGGTCTTCCAAGTTATAACATACCTAATTACATCCCCTTTGAAAAAGACAATGACGCTAATAATTACCTTGAAAAAAACACAACCTTGTTACCTTCATAAAGTTTATGTTGTCAATAAAGCACCATCATGAATTATTTATGCATTTTAAGTAACGATTGTGCAGTTCTGCTCTAGTGTTGCCAAAACTGAAAGACTTGGTTAAGATGGATCTGTTTTCCAGTGACATCTGTGCTTACTTTATTTCATTTATTCAGTGAACCAGCTGTGTTGACTGATGTCTGAGAAATCAAGTTCACTCCCAGAATAATTCCACTGTAGTCAATTTAGTTGCAGCAAGGACCAATTTGACCCATTGAATTCAGTATATTCTAGAAGGTCATGCAGCCTGTCAGTAGCTCAGACAGGATTTAAATAGAGGATCCCCCTGAATCCCAATTCAAATGAGCCTCTTTTGACATCATCATCGTGTCTACACATTCAGAGTGACATTTTGTCAAATGCCACCCCGAGCATTGCTCATCTGTTGGCATACCAAAAAGTGACCTTCATGGCTTTAGTCACGTGCCCTCATTCTTTATTTCCATTTATTTATAACTCTCTCCTCTGTTCAGTGCCAGCTGTTAAAACCAAAGTGGATTTCCTTTCCTTCTCCCTCCCGGGAGCTGTGGGTGAAGAAGAGGTTTCAGACTCATTTCAGGAGGGCGGTAGCAGGGTACTGAGGTCAGCCTGGGAGACCAGAAGACTCCATTAGTGCCAGGGCAGCAGCTTAGAAGCTGAAAGCAGCCTTCATGTAGCACATAGCATGCCTGCCTGGTGTGACAACAGTTATAATAATACTCCAATTATGAAAGATCCTCACTGAATGTAGTGGTTTGGACGATGGGATTTCCTGAAGCCCCTTCTAGCCCTGTATTTCTATCATGCTGGTAAAATAAAGCTACAAAACCAGCTTATGCAGGCAAGGGAAAGGGTGGTCCATAATTCTGAATATTTACAAGCAATCTCAAGGAAGCTCTGACTTACCTCATTGTTATACACCTTCTTTCTTATTCATGACTATTTCCCTATAGTAACTTTACATAATTTTAAAAGTCATTATTTTTTCTTGGTTTCCATTTCACACACAGTGTATCTTTCATTGTAATCTAAAAACTAATGTATTTGAAATTATGCAGAAGTTCTCGGTTACAATATCACCAGCATTATCTGATTTTAACCAGGTTTCTTGTGAAACGGTGGTCTGTGCCTTTCTGTCAAACTAATCAGCTAATTTCAATGATATTTGAAAGAAGGAAAGAAATCTCAAGGGCTTTCTGTGGATTAGGAAATCTTAGAGCATTCCCCAGTTTCTTAGTAAAGGCTGACAACTCAGCTACATACCAGTTCATGCTGTGAAGAAACCTGGGTATGCATCTGTCCTTTTCCCTAAAGCCTGGTTTTCATAGAAAGTAAACATTAAAAATTTGTGTTTGATGTGATCTAAATAATGCTCCAAAGGCATCTATTCTGCTCAGTCAAGGCACCAAGGCCTTGGAGCATGCAATAGGACACTCCTGAAGTAAACCTAATACAGCCCGAAGTAATTAAGTTCCTATAATTTTCTTTAACACCAATATCTGGATATAGGAGCGAGACTCAAATTAGTTCCCTGAGTATGGGAAAAGTAGGTAGAACATGGCAGCATGTATTATCTTAGCATTAGCCAGTTGGCAGTGGGCATGTGCCCTTGCTGGCCAGTCTGCTTGTACCTACAACTAACGAGATTAACCACAGCACATGCTGTCTTTTGCCCAGACAGATGTCATGGAAGGCATGGAAAGAAGTGGGCTTGGATTTTTGTGCTGGTAGGGTGAAACTACAGAGCAGTGAGTAGAAATGATCAGTTAACCAAGCTTGCTTAATTTCATTCTTTCTGAAAGGGCCTATTTATATACGATTGTGTGTTCCTATGTGACATTGTCTTTCCGTATGTATTCTGAAAGTATATGAGTAAACAGTGGCCCCAGTCCTTCCATGACCATCACTGGTTTTATTCTCCATTGGTGTTAGAAGATTTACACCAACTAAAAAATGAGACAGGCAGTGAATTCAAAGAAGTTGCTCCAATCCTAGGATCTCCAAATGGATATGTCACTGTTTAGCAGGAAATAAACATTCATGAACCTCCAACATTGTCTGTCTGTGAGACTTCAAAGGTGTTATGTTCAAACATGAGAAGGAAGAGACGGTTTTAACTCTCTACAGCTTTATAGACAGCTCCTATAAAGCGTGTAGAATAAATAGCTGAACTGTCTTGTTACATTCCTGTGATCAGCTAACCACTGTGTTCGAGAGCCCCCAAAATCATCCTGAGAGCAACCTATCTGGGACAATGCTGGTGAAAACTCAGGCCTGTGCACCCTTTCAGCATTCTCTTCAGGCAGTCTAGGTACTCCTTCTGCAGATGTACGCAGTTTGGAACACCCCCAGCCAGCATATTTCCACCATGAAGTACTTAAGAGTATATTCTTCCATACTCTTATACCATGCCTGTTTCCCTTCTTGCACACTTGCATCTTGTCCCTCTCCGAGCACTCGGTAGTGTGCAGTACACTGTGCAGTACCCATCTCATTTTGCAGGCTGACTGTATGCCAAACAAGCAAGTGGTGTCTTGGCAGGATGATTTTTTCTCCCACATTACAGAGGACTCACAAGGGGCACTCCCTGCCAACAGGCCACATTCACAGCCCTGAAGGCAGCCAGACCATCTTAAGGACCCGCCGAGACTCAGCATCGGGGTTATCAGATGATGCGTATCTGCCCCACAATAACCCACTTGCTCTGTGGTGAATAAAAGCACTGAGATATGGCCAAATACTTCTTATAGTCACGAATAATGAAACCACAGAGATATAAATGGCACAAGAAGCAGGTTCATTATATATACAGACAGTGATCTGGTCATATCAGAAATGAAACTAGAAGGTATAGTTAAGATCTTAACAATTGCCAACACACACATTCAAACCATGCTACTATGTGTAAGAAATACTCCCTGAAATAAAGAATACTTGCAAGCTCAATCCATTTTAGTATCAGTCTAAAATGATTGTTTAGAGGGACACCTTTCAGTAATGCATTTAGACACAAAGAAACAGTTAGTCATCATCTCGCCTGCAATGAAAGCAGCACGATGTTCTACAATTTCTAATTTGCAATGAAAAGTCAAGATATTTATAAAAACTTAATCATGTTAGGAGTTACCCTACATATTCTTACTGTTTTTTCCTCCTTTGTGCATCCAGAATGTCTTTTTCCTGTTTATTAAATCTGTTACTGTATCTTCTACCCAGTTACAAAGTCAATTGCAAAAGGGTGAGAACTGTTCTTTCTGCACAAAGGAGTCTGGATCCGAACAGGCCTTTTAGACACTGTAATTTAATTTCCTAAAATTTAATTACAGTAATTTTGCAAAAGGTTATGCAATATTACAGTACATTATCAGGTACTGTCTGTTGTAACAGCCTCATCTCATGGTAGCGCTTGTTCACAATGACATTGCCAAGCTTCACCAATTTTGTAAACTTTAATTTCTCCTGAGATACATCGTTAAATATCAAAATCAGGTGTTGTCTAAGGCTAGATTTGTTCCAGTAAACGAGGGTACGGGCCTGAACGCTGCCACACTATCACTAATAACCATTAAATTGCTAGCAAGGTTGCTACCTGAGCTCAGGCCAAACAGCATTCTCCCAAACAGTGCCCAAGTACACTTCAGGGATTAGTGGGGGCCAGGGACACTTTCAACAGCAATTCCAATGCAGCCACCTGCTCCTCAAGGCTAGGAAGGTTTACCTGTATGAAAATACACGCATTGTAGAATTTGTCAGGGCTGGACAACGCTCCTGGCCTGTTACTACTGTAACACAGTCTAAAAATCTCTGTTATGGTTCCAGTTACTGCCTTCCCCCAGTTATGTCCCCTCGGTAGAAGATAAAGAGATACCAGCTTGGTATTAGAGGTGCTATAAGTGTGGTTTCACCTCCACACTGTAATTAGAAGAGCTAGGTTAGGCTTTTTGATTATGTCCTGATATGGGCCAGTTTTACCAGAGAGACTTTTACTAGCCTAGCAGAATTTCTTTTGGTGCAACATGCTAGTAAAATTCTTAATATAGATAATATTAGAGTTGTGAAAAATTTCTTTGCTAGGATAGTTTATTTCACTCAGAGACACAGCACAGACTGTTCCAGCAAATGTGCTTTCTTGCTGCCATAAACTGCAGCTGCACTATAACAGTAAACATTGCCTAGTATATAGCAAGCCTAAGTCTAAAGGGATTTTGAACCATGAGTTGATATTCTAAGGTGGAGCAAGAGATGGTACAACATTTTTTATTTCATTACATAGGAGGATTTTCAATCAAGTTAAGACAGCTCAGTTATAAATCTATAAAAATCGTAACTATAAGAATTTTTAATTTTTTCTACTTTATATAGTGCTTCAGTTACTGCCCAAGACAATGAGTATCTTGCTCTGGCACAGCTTATGTCAACCAACTAAATTAAACTTTGTGAAAAAGATACTAATTCTGTACTTTAAAGATCTAAACAAAATACCCATAAACTTTGATTGCATAGAAGGTTAAACCCTTCATCAAGAGAATTTTTATAATCAAGTTAGTTGAGCTGTCCTGCCCATGATTAATGCATACACTATCTCCAAGGGAAAGACTCTGCTGCGGATACAATTCATGACATACTAACAGTGAGATTCTAATTAAGATATAGGTTGCTGCATTAAACAGATTTAGCTATGTTAAGGAACTTATCCTTCCAAGTGGTTAATGAAATGGTATATCCCAAAAACTTCTTCAGTAAAAAAGGATTCTGTTTCAGCTGTTAAATTTCACTGTGAGAAAATAAAATGCGCTGACCCCCAAATAACCCTGCTTTGCTATTCCTCAATATCTGTGCCTCTCTGCAGTACAAAGAAGTTCCCAAATCTTTTTAATTTCCATATATAGTGGACAATATATAGGGCCAGTCTGAGTAGTAAAAATGTCAGGAATGCATGCCACTGAAGAAAATAAAATTATTAAAACTCCCTTTCTTAGGACTAGGTGCCAAGCAAAAAACTCTTACCTCATGCGCAGATGGCTGGAACCATCCCATCTGTTAGTAACTTCTGTCCTCCAACTCCTGCAGGATCCTAACGTCAGTCCTCTAAGCATATTAACGTGTCTGGGGTGTATTAAGAGTCAGAGAGATCTCTGTTCTGGGTTTATACAACCAGTTGAGCACAGATATCCCACTGGGACCTTCCCTCAGTTTAAATGTGTTTGTGTGCATAAGACACTGAAAGATCAAAACCTGCATAAGGCACTGAAAGATCAAAACCTACCAAAGCAGCAGGACTAGACTGAGATCTTAGTTGGCTCATGGGAATACTGAAACAGGAAATTAGTTTAAAATTCTGGGTCTGTAGAAGAGCACCTCTGAAGTTGAATTTCCTCATGTTGTGCGCACTGGCGTGGCTAAGTAGGTAGTAGGTGCTGATATACACTTCTATCTGTGTCAGAAATTACGTGAACAACCATATAATTCTTCACCAGTTGTTACACCAGAAGAGATGTATCCCTTTCAAATTGAAAACTGCATGTTGCACAGACATCAGTTGTCTTCACTTCCAGCCTCCAAATGTTGACACCTACATTTGTAGTGGCAAAATGCATTTACTAAAGCAGAGCCCCATGAACTGTGGCTTTTGCAGTACTGGTGACATGCAAACTACTTCCAAATGACATGTGGAGGCAGGTCTGCCTACCAGGAGATACTCAGCTGAAGTGTAGGGCGAGCATCTCTAATCTGTCACCATTGGCAATCACTCACTACCAGCCTGGAGGCGCTTACCAGGCAGCTTACACAAATTTCTATACATAGGCACTAATTATTACTAACTGTTAATAGGCATTGATCAGAGCTATGGAGAGCAGCTTTATCTGCTCATTTAGTAGGTCTAAATCTAACTCATCTAACTCATTTAGTAGGTCTCAGACTCCATAAAGTAACAGTAGAAATAACTTCAATCAACATAGATTTTAGTTTAATAACGTAGGAGTAAAAGTCATTGCTACCACAAGGTCGGCTTAGCATTAAACTTACTGATAGGAGATTAAATGATCAGGAAATGCCAGGTGAGAAGAGCTGCAAGTAAGAAATAAATTAGGATTTTCCACTGGCAAAGGTCAGCAAATCTGCCTGAGCATAAGCAACAAAGACATACCTGTCTTCCTTGTACAGAACAAGATAACTTGGTAGTATTATCCTTCCTCTACCTTACAGAGGCTAACAGGATAGATTAATGATAAGAAGAGTAAGGCCCACGTTTCTAGCCTCCGAGGACCTACCTTGAGAACTTGGCCTCTGAACATAGGTAAGATTTCTTCACTAATAAACTGGACATCCATTCCTGAGCTTCAAGATAAAATGTGTTATTGGAGTTCCACATAGTCTTAGATTTCATATTGCTGCTATATATAATATTTTTTTTCATATTACAGCCACGTAGCTTTGTGCTTTACCTTTTATTGCATCATGTACTTAAAGAAGTAAGGAAAGATTAAAAAAATACATACTTCTGAGAACCTAATTTCTCTGAACTGGGTGCCTCAAAATCCTTCACGCCCCAACCCATTGGCTGGAGTCATGGGTGAATTACTCACAGGAGTAAACAGGGGATGGTAGGAATCCAGCACGCGAGGAAACTCGGGCATGAGTTTTAACTTCCTAACGTTGGGAAATGACCATGGCGACACAGGGCCCTGCGAGGCGGGCCGCACCGTGGGCAGCCATGCATGGCTTCACCCGCGCATTGCACCTCCCGTGAGGGCCGGTACCTGATGGCGATGGTGGCACCGCTTCAGGTTCCTGAGAAAACTCAAGTCTAGGAAACTTTTCGGCACAGCACCGGGTAGCCAGGGCATGCTCTCAGTCCCCTGCGGGACTGTGGCCAACGCTTGCCAACTACGGGAGCCGGACAGGTGCAGAACCAAGTCCTTCCCCCAGGGCCCACCACCCGTCGGGCCTCCAGCGGCAGGGGTGTGCTGCCAGCCCTGGCGCTGCCCCGCCGTGGCTGCGGGCCCGGGGAGGTCCGGCCGCCAAGACTCCCTCAGCGCGGGCCCCCCCGCCGCCATTTTGCTCCCGCGCCGCCAGCCCAGCCCCGCGCTCGGCGGGGCCCCGCCGCGCCATGATGAGGAGCAGGGCGCTGTGGAGCTGCTGCCTGCAGCTGGCCGCGCTGCCCTCGGCGGCCGGCTGGTCGGGTGGGAGGCCGCAGCCGTTCAACGGCTCCTGCTGGAGAGCGGCGGAGCCGCCGCGCAGGGGGTGGAGCGGCACCATGGAGGAGGAGGAGGAGGAGGAGGACGAGACTCCTCAGGGGCGGCAGCAGCAGCCCGGGAGGTGAGCGGCTCTCCGGGGGCGGGGGTCGCTGCCCCCCGCGCCTTCCTGTGGGCAGGGAGGGACGGAGCCGAGCCGAGCGGCGGTGCCCGTCCGGAGGAGAGGCACCTGCCCGACCCGCCGGCTCTGAGGGGGGCCAGGGGCAGGGCAGCTGGGGCAGTGGCAGCCGGGGCAGCGCCGCGCACCTGCTCCGAGCGGGGCTCGATAGACGGTACCGGGGTCCCGCCGGGTGAGTGTGGCGGGGGGGGACCGGGCTGTGCGGCGGCAGGGAGAGAGCTCGGAAAAGTTAGGGGCGGGCGAGGTGGCTGGGGTTGCCCGGCCCCGGAGGAGCGGCGCCGGAGGAGCTGCCCCAGCCGGCGGTCCCCTGCGCTGCCCCGGCCCCTGTGGTGGCTGCCGGCGGGGGGTCGGTGACAAACCGCCACCAGCGCCTGCTGCAGACGCGCTTGGGACGGGGACATCCCTTCGCACCGGGAGAAGGAATTCCTGCAGGAAAAAAGTCCTGCCCCCGCCGCGGCGGGGCTGCCGTTTGCCGGGAACTGACGGTAAAACGCTGCGGTGGCCCTCAGAGAAACAGCTTATGTAATCGCCTCCAAAAAATGCCCTTGATGGAATTGACGGTTTAGTGAGTGTTTTCCTTTGAAGAGGAGACAGGAACAGATGCTTATCGCCAGTGTTTTTTCTGCGTTCTGTAGCGCAAAGTGGAAGATATTAACGAAGTAGTTTAACGTAATTAGTTCAGTCAAATAATCTCAATGATCGGCAATTATCTCTAGTAAGGATTTAGGGAAAGTATTTGCTGAATGTCTTGACGGCATGCAGCTAAGTTCATGTCAAACTTCAGCAGAAACGTTTTTTTCCTAGTGATGATTATGATTTCTTACTCTTCTATTCGCTAGAAGGAGATTATAAAGCAAGTTTTTAGTTTTAAAGGAAAGTACTATTTGTACTTGTTTTTTCTTTATTTTTCAAACAAGATCGACTAAAGTGACATAAAAAATTGAAGGTAGTGACAGGATAATTACTTCTTTTTTCTGGAAAAAGACACTTGAAAATAGTCCTGTGGGTTTTATTTAATTATTTTTTTAATTCATAGCAGCTGCTTTTATCATTTAATAAAATAGGAAGCCTGATTCATTTATGGGTAAAACTTTCAGGAATGCAACAAGGAGAAGTAAGACTTTTATCTTATTAATGCAAGACTTATTGCAACAGTTGCTTTAGAAATGCCCAAAATGACCTAAAATTGAAATGACTATTATAAAAAGATAATCGGAACTTTGAATACCTTGAGACTGGAAAACCCTACTTGATCCACTTGCTGTGATGGAGAGGACACGTTCAAGAGAGGAGGAAGTAAGGGATGACAGTGAAACTCTTCCAATACAAGTAACAGTTAATTTGGCTTCAGCTTGGCCCAAATCAGAAGAGATCAGCCTTTTTTAAAAGGAAGCAAATCATTATTATTATTATTTTCTTCACTTGTATTAACTAAGTAGATTTGAGGAATTACCTCAGCAGAATTCTGCTGTTTCCTCAGCCTTTATAAGCTCAAGATTGAACCAAAACTGCTAATTCTCCATTTAGAAATAGCTTTTAAATTCCTTTCTGCAAATGGCAAGGCAATTGTTTCGTCTGTGATGAGAAGAATGGAAATGCTGCCGTATTAATTAGTGTCTTTATATGTAATACCTGCTGTGAAATTGTTTTTTTTCCTTTGGTCACATCTGTAAATCCCTTCCTGATCTCACTAATGTTTTTTTCATTCGGTTGCTGCAAGCGTGTAGCTTGCGGTATGCTGGCTAGCACTGTATTCAGGGTCCTACTTCTAATACGCTCAGAGCCAGGACCATGGTAAATCATTTGGTCATCTTGTGTCTAAATGCAGCTTTAAGTAAAAAGCATTTTTCTGTAAACCAGATGTTGCATTTGGGTTGAATATTCTTAGAAAATCTGGGAAAGAAGTTCCGTGCTATTTACTGTTTGCATGTAATATCTTAGTATTTAGCAGCTGTATAAAGAAGGGATGCTTTGGGTTTGAATAGCATACAACTGCATCTGAGCAAATAAACCGTGCAAAACTGTTCAGCAAGGAGAATTGGGCATTACCAAGTGATACTATGAAAACACCTTGCTGCCATTGTGTCCCTACTGTGAAAAACAAGGTTTAATAAGATGTTGCATGAGTGAAAAGTCTAGTTGTAAGAATGTATATCAAGATGTATATCAAGATATTTTTCTTGTGTAAGACCTGTTACCATGGTAGGAGCTGGTAGTGCTACTGTCTGCTGAGTAAGGCTTGTGATAAGATTTCAGTTTTTATTGCTTATAATGTTTGGAAATAGTTTCAGTTGTTTAGGCTGAAATATCCCATGCTGTGGACTGGTTTTTGAGGGAGTGTTTCAGTCAGGTTCAGCTGTTGTGATAATGACGTTGTGGCAGTAACAAGTTGTTTACGTGTGTTTAAATGAAACACTTTGTCCCCTTAAAACACCTACATATTTAGGATGGTGCCTTGAAAATTAGTAGATGGCTCACATTTGTGTTGGAAATGTGCCTCGACTCTTCCATAAGGGAAAAAAAACAACAAACCAAACTACTTTAATATTAACACTTTTGTTGTTGACTAACAACCAAAGCACTTTGCATTTCATTTAGAGCACATGAAGAGACATCATAATCGGGAGTTGTGGGGATAGAGGAGAAGGCTGGTTATATATAGGAAAAAGGTCTGTCAAGAAAAATGTTAACGTGTTGTGATGTTTCCGGTTTCATTGGGTATTTGTGTTTTGCTGTGTCTGGTGTTCTACCACTTAAAATTTCTTTTAATGGCTCTGTTTCAGTTTCAGCTGTGGCCAGTTAAAGAACCATAAGGGTGCTGTATCACATACGCTTTCTGGCTTCCCAGTGTGAAGTTCTGGAGATCCAAAACTTTTATATTTGGAAAGGGTGACGACCTTCTAGCTTAACTCCTGTGAAAGGTGGTCTTTGAACAGTTGCATACAAGAAAAAAAATATTTTTCAACAAAGAAAATTTTTGAATTTCTTTTTCTGAACTGACCTGGAAATGTTTTCTTTGGATTTTGGTAAATTTGTAGTTAAATATTACAAACAGCTCTATAAAATCCATATATCTATAGGGTGTGTGTTTATACATACACAGACAGAGGGAGAGAGAATGTTGTTGGGACAAGCAAAAGTTGAGCTTGTGTTGAAATGTAAGTAGATTTAGAAAGAATTTAGGGAAATATTTTTATATTGCAGAGAAAAGACATTGGGTCCTATGTGCTTGGACTTTGAACTGAAGAGAGGGAATCAAATAGACAAGCATTTAAATATGTATATAAACAAAATTGTATGACTGTGTATTAACTTAAAAATAAATCTAGTTTAGTGCTTGGGCGTTGCTGCACTTCCTGGACAACTGAGGTTTTATGGGGTTTTAAAGGATTCCTCTCAGTGTGAGTCTAGAGAAAGTTTGCATAGGAGTTTGTTCCTTTCCGGCATGGAGAGAAAAAGAAAATTAAAAGCCTTAGTAAATGAGGTGGAGATAGCAATTTTGCAGTTGCAGACATAAAAGTGCCAGAGTTGATTATAAATTAACTGCTTCAGATACTGCTTTGCCATGTGGACCCTATGGATCAAGGTTTTAACGTGATTTCTATTCACTTTTATGGAAACAGTTCTTCCTTTGCCATTATGGCCATGTACTGCAAATGAAATCAGATTTCTACCATAGTATGTTCAAGTGAAGCCTTAGTTTCATTGTGTGTAGTAGTGTTTATTTTTAGTCATATCTAATTGATGTGAGATGTTAGATTGTAAACCTTTACCCTTGTGATGGAGTGCAAGCTTGTAATACTTTAAAACCTCATTTTAGTTAAGAAAACCTGTGCTAGCAACTTCAGCATTATATAATACCTTAAAATACTAAACCCAAGATGCACAGTCTGTTAATGTGTGGGAGTGGCTAAAGTGTGTTTGTAACTGCTAAGCTTTACAGTTTGGTTGTTTTTTCTAACAGTAAACCCCATCCTGGAAAGGTTTGCCTCTGTTATTATCTGTAGTTACATCAGTAGACCAACTGAAACTAATGAACTACTTGTTTGCATAAATACTTACAGGAGTGGAGCTGGTGCCAGAACACTAAAGCTGGGGTCCAGATTCTGTAGCTGGGTTGGTACAAGTTTCATGTTTGCTCTTCTGGAAAAGCTTTGTTGAAATTCTGTGCAAGTGTGAAGGGCCATGCATGGAGATTATCATTGCTTTTGGAATGCATGGTTTATCTGCCCAGCTGTTGGCATGTGCTATCTTCTCTTATTTTTCTGTTGATTTTAAAAATTGTCTGCATTTGATTTGTGATCTGGTTGTTGTCTTGTGTACCATAACACAGCTGTAACGCACAAACCTTGCTTCTGTATGTTGTCAGCCTGAGTCCTGCAGAGCAGGTAAGAAAACTTTCATTACAGCTCCTGTGTTTTCAACGTTCTTCCCTATACATTAAGTAGTCATATGAAATTAGTTATTTAGGGAGAGCAAAGTAAAGCTCTTTCTGTTCTGGTGTAGGGAAAATTGACTCCTCCTTTCCTTTGGTGATTGCTTCAGCAATAGCACAGAATTACACAGCTCTTGTGCTTAATCATAATGATAGTCTAGGCTGCTCTTTTAAATGTGATGGCAGCATGCCAAATTTTGGATACTTTGATTCAAGACTGCAGTAAAAGTGGAAGGTAGAGAGCGAAATAACTTAATTTTAATAGGCCTGCATAGCTAAGGATACTGGTTACTGGGTCTGTCATCTCTGTTAATATGCGCGGCCCCTATGGACTGCTACCGTCATAACAGGGATCATAACCTAAACGGAATGTGCACACAACAGAAGTCTTCTATAGTATTAAATACAGTTCATAAACATGTTTGGGGATTACAAAGTGCACATATTGGACAGGGACAGTAAGCTGTGGCACCTGGAAACAAAGGGAAAATAGTTATGTATTGTCCCAGTTTCAGGAAGAGGCATCTTTATGCAGTTGATACAATGCTGATCAGATTTAACCCAGGGTTGAGAAATAACTGGCTCCAGGTACTACTGATAGACCTGACTCCAAAGCCTATTTACATTGGTATCCAGAGGCATATAAGGGTGTAGCTGATAGGCACTCCTAACTGCTATGAATAACTTTCTGTTGGTTTAGTTCCCCTAATGAATGTCAGAGAAGTAGAGGTCGGAATGTGTAGTAACGGGAGTGGGCTGCCTTTTGTGTGGTAGGTAACTACTGAATTTGCTTAGTTATAATATGAAACATCACTGTCGGAGGAGGCAGCCAGAGAGTTTAAGCAGCATCAGTACTAAATGCGAAAGAAACTTTGGATAGGGAATAAATTGAAAATTGAATATATTAAGGGTAGGGGTAATTGTTAACCTAACTTTGTGGTGTATGTAACTGAGCTACTCTGAGTGAATTCTACATGGAGGGTATTTAATGAATTAGGTTTGGTTTCATTATTTTTTTTTTTTTAATAGCAGCACTGACGTTACTAGCTTTTGTTTACAACAGTATATTCCTCTTCTCACCCTTCCCTCTCCTGGCCAGTTCGTTGGTATAAACACTTGCATGGTTACATAGTGATGCAGGTAAAAATGAAGTCCTTCTCTAGAAGATGGGAAGGTAAGAAGTGACTATCAGCTAGATCAGTTTCTTGAACTAATTCACCATGTGGACACAAATGTTTGTTTTGGCAAGCCTGGGGGAAGAAATGGATTGGCTCATGGTGGTGGCTGCTTAAGTAATACAGCTGTTGTAAGAATATGCCTAACAACAGATGACTATGGATAGATGCTTCACGTTTGTTTTATTTGTAACTAATTTTTTTTCCCCTCTGTTTTCACTAAATAAAACTTTGCTTTGTTTTGCTGTTGATCCTCAAAACTAGATAAGAATGGTAAAGGATTCATCCTAATTCTATGAGGTTGTTTATGGAAAGAGCTATTTCTGTTATCAATTCAGTTATTCATCTTTCTTCAACAGTACGCAAGATCACTGTAGAGTCAGCATACTTACAGTTCTGTTGAGAACAGAGAAGAACTGGTCTGGCAGCCGATAGCTGTGGTATGAAATGGGTACATCCAAGAATGGAAAAAGGCTGTACTAGCATAGATTTTTTGCTTTGTGGATGTTTGGAAAATATGGAAAAAGGCCATCACACAGAATCCCAAGATGGCTGTTAAAATTTCTGCAATGCTTGTTCTTGCCTGCAACTTTTAATGGGAAATCTCAAATAATAAAAGTGTTTATAGATCAGCTAGTTGCAATCTTGAGAGATCTTTGTGTGAAATCCTAAGACCAAGAGTGTCTGGAATAATTGCTGTTGCAACTGCTGTTGCAGACGTAAAAAAATATGTATAGTGAAAGAAAACTTCCAAGTTGCGTAGCAGTATATGGTTTGCAGAAAGCTCAGGTTCTTGCTTTGATAAGTCTACAGTGGTATGATGAACAGCCTGAAGTACCGCACAATAGAAGTTTAAATGCATTCAGAATTTTCCAGTCTCAAACTGTTCACTAATTAAAGCAGACAATTTCAGACCTGAAGTAAAAATAAAAGCACAGACAAAACTTAGCTGGCAGTCGTTTGATAGTTGGGTGTGCGGGAGCCTTTTTTCGAAAAAATATTTGCTCCCTAGTGTTTGCGAATTCCTTACCTTTTAGCTGATATCCTTTTTTCTTTTTTTTTTCAATTTCAAGCCAAAAAGTGTGCTGTTTGCAGTCCTAAAAAACCATGTATGTTGAAATAAAATTTCTGAGTTTTGTAGCATTATATGGCTTGCAGAAAGCTCAGATTCTTGCTCTGGTAAGGTTACAGTGGTGTGATGAAGCACAAACCAAAAGAGTTTGCTAGGAATTGTGTGCTGTCCCTTTTAGGTGATGTGTAGTGCAGCCCAGTTCTGGATGTAGTCTATAGAGAGAGACAGTGATTAGAAATTAACTGAACTTGTTGCTCCAAAACCAGAGAAAATTAAGGCAATTTGGAAAGCTATGGAATGTTTGCAAAGCAAGTGTAAAGTTTTGTGGATGTTGTTGGGTTCCAGTAAACAATTGCTTCATAGTAACTCTTTCTTAAACTTTCTGGCTTAGGGATTTGTTAAGTAAGGACCACGTTTCTGTGTAGAAAAGAAGGATAAATCGGTTCTGGCAGACTTCACAGTTAGTAGTGTGTCTGTGCATGGATGTATGCTTAGTAGGGGGAACTACATCCATTTCAGTTATGGAGTAGTGGATGTTAGAGGAGACCGAGTGGAAAAGGTGAAGACTCACAGAATAGATTTTACGTTGGTGCATTTCTTCTTCAAATAAAGTTAAAATTATTTGGCTTGAAGCTCTACTGTGTTTAAAAGACCATTTAAAAAGAAAAATTTTAATATCAGAGTGCTGCTTGTAATGTTAATGTATCCTGTTTCCAACCTTCTTTTGGAACAGAAAGAGAAAGCATTAAAATGTTTAGTTAAACTTTTAATTATTTTCCTAAATAAACAGAAGACTCAAAGCCAAAATAGTAGTATCCAAGTTTTCACTTACGTAAGCAATGCTAAAATAAACAATTGACCCCAAACCTGTTGTCTAAGGGCTATATCCCGTTTATAGGTGTAAGCCTGTTTACTGGGACATAAAACATGGGTTTTCTGTGCCATGTCCTGCCTGATCTAAAACTTCTCTCTTGCTTTGTGGATTACTAGAGGACCCTTAGCATTTGGTGCTGGAATAACAGTTACGTTAGATTTCATCTTATTCATCAGACAGTGGTGTTCTTCCCCTCTGTCTAGAGTACCTTCTGGCCTCATGGATTTGGGATGACTAATGGTCTCCTTTAGTAGTTTCTATGTCTTGGTCCATTTCCTGTTCAGTTGAAACAGTAAAGCACCTCTGAGCACAGAGAGGGTGGGTGTGTTGCATCTTGCCAGAGTCCCTCTTACAAATGGTGGCAATCTGCTTGCCCTTCTCTGGGGGTAAGTCACCTCATCCTGAAGGATGAGTTCCATCTGTTAAGAAAACAGTTTATTACTTGTCAGTAGAATAGTACTTTTCCTCTGTGTTTAAAAGTGTGAAAAATAGAAGATTTCTTGTGGAACCTTACAGTAACAAATATTCACCAAGGATGTGACCGCTTCCCCCTGCCCCTCCCAAGTGAGCACAACTCTACTCCAGTTTTATTTTGGTGCCTGTATTGCTCATAATTTGGCTGGCAATCCAGTGCTTAAATTTATTTCTCAAGTGCCAAACTATTATTTTTTTGAGGGGAAGAATTCAGGAAAGCTGGACGAAAAATCAGCTCATTTCTGATTGTGTATTTTCTAATATTTAAAATATACCTGCCGAATCTCCTTGTCTGTAGAGGCTTTTTTTTGCAAAAGGATTAGAATCTCCATGGACTAATAACCAGCTGAGTTTTATTTTAAGCTAATGATTCCTGGCTTTCGAGAAATGATCATCTACCTCTTTTTTTTTTTTTTTTTAATTAGAAAAATTAGATTTCTTTTACTGTATTCCATTAATATTCTAGGATATATTTTGCCAGTTTAAATGAAACGGAAATGAACTGGCAAGATTGATACTTCAAAGGAATCTACATTTCATCAGGAATACTTTGTCAGTTAATTGTTTGTAAATGTGTCCCTTTCTTATGCATGTAAAAGGGTTTAAAGTATTCTGTGAGCACTGAGGTCTTTTATCCCTTCAGTTGCTTATGGAATACTAATGAAAGTAATGTATGTGCATCATGTGGAAAATATGTTGGCAGACAGATACCTGCAGTGCCTTAAAAGTTTTGGCATTGTCTTTGTTTAATCAGCGTAGTTGATCCCTACTTCCCCCAGAGGTTTATACTTTCAGAATAAGATCAAAGGTTTATATGAAAATTTAAGCAAAAGTAGAATTCGCCTATTTTAGAGATGAATGAATAGATAAACAGAAGCTTAAAAATAAAACCTTAGGCACTACAGTCTCTAATATAAAATGTCTTGTAGGAACAATAATTACAGTAGTTATATATATTTAAAAATAAGACATCTGAGATGTTAGCAGAAGAATTTCCTGGAATTAAGTACCTATCTGATTAAACTTTTGTGATTTGTTTTCATGATGCTTTCTAGAAGAGTAGATGTTTTATGCTGTGTCTGCGTGCTTTGCTAAATTAATAAGCTGACTTGGCATTGAAAATGCTCTTTGAGGAATGCCAAAAAAAACCCCAAAAGCTCTTAAGTTAAAGTAACAGTTAAAATATCCATTGACATTTTTGGAGTATTCTGTCTGTCTTTTTGTGGCACTGATTCTTTTTGTTACCATTTATGTCTACTTAAAATGGTATAGAGCAAGTTGGGTGGCTGTTCCCGTTGAAGGCTGATTACAGTAAAGGTTTAGTGGAATAGAGAAAAAAGCCTAGGAGCACCAACGATTAAATTAAAAGTATGATGCAGATGTGGTAGCTTATTGCTAAATAGAAAATACGTAAATGGAGTGCTTTTAGTAAAACCATGAGGAAACTAGAGTACAAAGTAATTATATTTAGACAAGATTATGACCAAAATTCTATCAGTGATGTTTTCTGAGCATTGTTCTTGCTTCTTTATCAGAAGTGAAATTTGATGTGTTAATATTTTATCTCTACTGTATGGCAAAATAATGGTTATTTTGTTACGAAAATTTCACAATATTTATCAATTGTCATATCTTTGCAACTGACACCATACTTTGTGTTGAGTAATGGGTTGCTGCTGAAATAGCAGGGATGGGCGCTGCATTTGCAGTTGGAGCATCACCAGTAAATACGTTTGGGTCCAGTTTGATAACACTTCTTATATGTGTGTAAATCTTAGCTGTAATGTTGCAGTGACAATATATTTATTTTTCCCTGTAATTATGAATGTATGAGGGGCACAATGAGTTACACAATTTCTAAGAAAACTTTAATACTGTTCTCTGAAAATAATTTTTGAGTGGGCTGACTTTGGTACATCAACACAGTGCTTCTCATATGAGTATACAGCTAAAGTTTGAGTATCTGAGTTAATGAAATAGTAGGTAGGCTAAAACACATGGTGGAGAGTTTTCCAGAGGACAAACTTCACAATTTCTTATTAAAAATTATTCCTGCACCTAAGCAGTATATCATGCTGTCTGTTCATTACTGCTCACCTTCTAGTTTTTATCAGGTAGAGTTTGTAAGTACCAGAAAGTTGTGCACTCTTTAAAATAGCAACGTAAAAAAACCCAAACTGTCAGAACAATATATTTACTTCCAACTGAAATGCTGAAAGCAAATATAGAAACTGAAGCATTTAGCTTCAACTGAATTGCTTCAGCAACTCTTAAAATAAAATAGGGATATTTGTTTTTTCTACTTCGGTTATAATGAGATCAATAGGACTCCATATTTCTAAACTCTGCAACACTTTAAGTGCAGTTTGGAATGAGAGACTCTGAGACTACTGAGATTGCAGTTTTCTAAGAAATGTGCCAGAATTGTGACTTTATAGAAATAAGCTTTTCTCAGTTATTTTTCACTTTTTTTTTTTATATTTCACAATAGAATTAAGAACAAACGTTGCAGCCATGATTTATTTGAGATGTTCCAATTTTCTGTGACCTTCCACTAGTCAGTTCAATGTGTATCAAAATTGTATTTGAAACAGTTGCTGTTATTGTAATAAGCTTTTCCTTCATTTTGGACAAAATAGGAAATAAGACCAAATGCCTTTTGTGTTCTGACTTCCTCATGTATCTGCATCTTGTTGGTAGAAGTAATATGTTTATTAATGCTACATGAGACTGCTGTTCTTACTACAAAGCAAAATCACTGTATAGGCAAATCCTAAGGTATTGTGTAGTCCCAGTGTCTCTTGGACAGGTTAGCAGGATTGTATTACATCAGGCACTAAATGTCATAAGTTTCAGAAGGAACTTACTATTCTTCCAAAATGTAAATTAAGGAACCCTTCCCCCTCACGCTTGCAGTTGGTAGATAATAGTGTTAGTATCTGAAGCTGTGCATACCGGGGAGTAAAATTCTGCCTGAGCTACAAAGAGTCTACATGTCTACTTGTCACAGCATGTTTTTGAAGTCTTTTGTGTCATAGCGACTGTTTTAAAAGCATATTTTGTTGAGGAAAAAATACAGTAGATCATAAAACGAGAAGGGTACACTTGTTTCTGATGTGTGTGAGAACGCTCAGTCTTATGAATGTTGATGTTAGTCCAAGAAAAGATTAATTTAAAATCTATTTTAGTTCTCCTCAAAAAGATATGGATAAGAAAACGGATGAAGAGCAGCCTTTGACTCCGGGCAACCAGTACCCTAAAGAAGCAGTGAGGAAACGTCAGAATTCGGGTCGAGGTTCCAGGGGCAGCGATTCTTCCAGGGCCTCCAGGAAAAGCTTCAGGCTGGACTACAGATTAGAAGAGGATGTAACTAAATCAAAGAGAGGCAAAGATGGGAAATTTGTCAACCCGTGGCCAACATGGAAATCGCCAACCTTGCCAAATATTTTGAAATGGTCCCTAATGGAAAAGAATAACAGCAATGTGCCATGCTCAAAGCAGGTAAATACTTGCATGTTTTGTGTTCTTAATTTAGATTGGTTTTACCTCTGCTCTAATCAATAAAATAGGACAATTTCTAACTAATACTTACTAGGCATCTTTTGAAGACTTTGATGAGTGTTGTTTTTCTGATTTTTATTATCACTTTATTCTTTTCAAAAGGTGGGCTAATACTTTCTTCTTATTTAATTTTTTTCTCCTGTTAGTTCTGTACCTTTTGATTTGTCCAGCTCAGTTTATATTCGCAAAAACAACAAAAATGGCCTCCTAGCTCAATCATAAACTACAATTACATGCTTTCCTTTTCCTATTTCCTAAGGAAAAAATTACACCCTTTTTCCTTTTCCTTGCTTTTCGTAAGGCAATAGGTGTTGCCTTATGAAGCGTACTACTAACACCATTCATATTGGTTGAAATAGCAGTGGCATATCTCCTTTTAAAAAATTTTCCGTTTTCCAGACTGCCATTTACTACGTATGTTTTATATTTTCATAAAAATGTACTAAATAGTTGCAGTCATTTACTTATGGAAGTGTGTGCAAATCTATGTTTCTCTATTTCAGTACACCATGAGAAAAAAATGCATATGTTAAAACTAACTTGAGAAAGTATTTGTAGTAAAGGATTAAAGGTACAGTGCCAGTTTACTGGGAAACACCATTATTTGTTCTTGGTGTATGGCTTCTGCCAGGTATTATATATAAAGAAAAAGGTGGGGGAAGCAACCTCTAAGAGAAGCTTCTTTTCCATGAAGAGTAAGTAATGGATATTGGAAAGCCACAGGTTATCTTTGTAGCCACAACAAGTGCTAAGATGGCTACAGTTTTGACAGTTATGATTACTTCTCAGTGTATTTTCTAGTGTGTTGACTGCACTTCGGAAAAGCGTGCTGAAGGGTGCATAACCAGGAAAAGCATTTTTGAACAAATAGGTGTTAATAATGCTTTTAAGCATCCAAGAAAGCATGCATAAGCTATTTATCACAGTCAGCGTTTAGCAGAGAGCTTACACTTTTCATTTGTATCTTATGTGAATTACCTGTGAAGGAAGGAATTTGATCAGCTTTATGGACAGGAAAGCCATTTTACTTTTTAACACATGATGGTCAGAGGTTTGGGGATTTCTTTGAGGTTATGTGGCACAGAACATGTTTAAGGGAGAAGTAAATCTTGGCTGTAATTGTTCTATAATAATAATAAATTGACTTCAGAAAGGAGCACAGCAAACCTATCTCAGTCTTGGGATCCCTTCTGACAATTTACTGTTTTAAATTCGGTGTCCTGCTTCTGGGCGTTATCTGCACCTTGTAGTAGTAACAGCAGTTGTGCCTCAGTATGTACAGCTTCCTAGGCAGTGTGCTGCATCATGATACTTTGGCCACATTTGTGTAAAATTCACGCCTTGGCATTTTCAATTGCCTTTGACTGCTGCCATGTTCTGTATGTGTGCAATAGGCTTTGTATCTTGCCAGCATCAGTCAGAAACCTGGTTAGTGACTGAAGTACGTAGCAGGCAGTGCTAAGGTGTACTACTGAGTGCAGAATATACAGCTGTCTGATGGCAGCGGAGAACTGCTGCACTCCCCTTTAATTTACAGATTAACCCTGCAATAAAGGATGATTACAAAGAAGTGTACACTGTACCAGTTGTAAAGCTGTCTCTCTGACCCAGTTGGGATTAATTTTGGACTAATGTTATTGCTTTGCTTATGAAATTTTTTAATTAAGTGCTTGCAATTATTGAGGGTCTCAGTGAAGTAAACCAGAAATAGAAAAACCTAGATAGAGATCAATGCACTGCACTTCTTGAGTACTCAGCCATTTCAATGCTTGTTCCAGCTGTGTTTGCTCCACACCTAAATCAACCTGTAAAGTGCTTCTGAGCTTGTTTAAAATTCAAACTAAGGGCTCAATCCTTTATTTAGCACTGCTAGATAGCATGTCCTTCAAGCAGACTCCCACTTCAGTTTCCACATTTGAGTGTGCCTACTGATACTCTGCTGTGCTGGGCAGGTTCAGTTTATCTGTAGCAAGTGCTTTGCATATGTTAAAAAAAAAAAAAAAAAAAAAAGGCAGCATATTATCCAGGATATGTATATTTCACTGTGTAAAAGCTATATGTATTATAATCACACCTTCAAAACATGCCTGTATCGTTTTCCAGAATGCATAGACTTGCATTTTCATTACAGGCTTTATTAATAACTTTTTTTATCAGTGCTGTTGGAGTATCTTTAATTGTTAGTTGTTGGATCAATGATTTAGATTGTTCTCATTTCTGTAAAATCCAGTGGTATTCCAGTATGCACTAAGCGCCAAAAATCCTAAGCTAATTAGGTAGTCTTACCAAAGCCCGTCATGTGTTTCTTCTTGCTTTGCATTAGGAAGGAAAGAAGAACATGGGAGGGGGGAAGGGGCACAGCAGGAGTAATTTTTGTATTACTCCAGTGATGAAGATAAGACAGTATTAGGCATATTTTGCTTCTGTTGGGAGCTGATTTGACATTAATGCCACGTTTCAAAGATCTATTATAATTTTTGTAGTCTTAATGTGTTTCTGGTTAGTCTGACAGAGAACAAAATGTACTATAGCAGGATAAAGGTTCCATAAGATTATGTATTTTTTTCATTATCCTGTTGTATGAGTTTTAAGAATTTCATATGACATATACTGCCAACAGAAATTGTGCTTTAGTTTGAAATTTTATTAATTGAGTAATGAGTCCTTATTGCTGTAAAAGGTAATTTTGGGGATTTTAGCGTACTGTGGTAAAATATTAAAAAAAACCAAAACAAACCAACCAAAACACAGAAAACCCCAAACCCAAACCCCATGCATTGAGAAATCATTTTTTTAGCTGTTTCCCTGTGTGATTTACTATGATAGCTCAAAATAATGCCTCATTTCTGATCTCATCCCCCAAGGAGTCACTGATTTGGATCAGATGCCTGTGTATCCCAAACCTCTAGATCTCATACAGAGTCTGTGCTTTCCAAGTTACAACGCCTTTTTGCTCTTGATTTGCCGTGAATTTTTGTTCACAGAATTTCATTTAAATAGGTTAGGATACTAGTTGTTTGAACTGTGCTACCCTTTATTTATCAATCTTCCTGTCTGTGTGTCCTTTACAAATGCCTTTTATAGTTGTTAGTTTTACCTCTAAGTCAACCGTTCAAAATATTTAATAGTGTCAGTCCTAAAGCCTTTACTAGTGCAAATGTGTTGTGGTTTAACCCCAGCAGGCAGTTCAGCCCCACAGAGCTGCTCGCTTGCTGCCTCTGCAGCAGGATGGGGAAGAGAATCAGAAGGGCAAAAGTGCAAAAACTCGTGGGTTGAGACAAAGACAGTTTAATAGGTAAAACAAAAGTTGCATGCACAAACACAGCAAAACAAGGAATTCATTCACTGCTTCCCACCAGCAGGCAGGTGTTCAGCCATCCCCAGGAAAGCAGGGCTCCATCATGCGTAACTGTTACTTGGGAAGACAAACACCATCACTCCGAACATTCCCCCCTTCCTCCTCCTTCCCACAGCTTTATATACTAAGCATGACATCGCGTGGTATGGAATATCCCTCTGGTGAGCTGGGGTCAGCTGTTCTGCCTGGTCCCCTCCCAGCTTCCTAGCACCCCCAGCCTCTACTGGCTTTGATGCTGTGTAAGCACTGCTCAGCAATAGCTAAAACTCTTATCCTCTGTTATCAACACTGTTTTGGTCATAAACTCAAAACATGGCACCATATTGAGGTACTAGGAAGAAAATTAATGCTATGCCAGGCCAAACCAGTACAAACTAAAGTCTCCATTAAGAATTCATTGTTCACATCTGCCAACTAGCTGGTTCTTAATCCATTTAGTACTGTTTCTTAATATTGCATGATACTAATTTAAAAAACTAGTTTGTGTCAAATGTCCGCAAAAATAAAGTGGATTAATGTAGAGTTCTCAGAATGATTTGTGGTCTACCTTTAAAGAACGTTTTCCATAAAAAATGTACTTACTGACCTAAATTGCATTATGACAATTAATTATTAAAATCCATATCTGAGTTTAATTTCCTTGATATAATCTGATTTGTTGACTTAACCACATGTAATTTGGTGGGTTTTACTAATTTCCATTTTTGAGTATTATGTTAGTTTTGTGGATCTTCCACTCTCTTAATTCACGTGTCACAATATTACACTCTGTGGTTCACATTTCTCCTGTCAGTTGTCCCCTTGTACTTAGAATGAAATAGAGATAAGAAAGTGACATTTCTTTCTCAGAGAAGCAGCAGTTTGTCTCAGTCTAATACTCATACTTCGTCTGTTCTTGTATGAATTAAGTGATTGTATTGTACTGTATTGTATATTCAGTTTTATAAAAGGTTATCTATTTCTTGTCCCTGGAGATAGTAATGAAACTTCTTCAGCAGACATGTTTTGTCCATTAGCTCTCAGAAAAAGCAATTTCATTAATATTTCATTACTTACAGTTGGACTGCAAGGTGGGTGGTGTGTTTGTTTTTTTCCCAACATATGCCCTCCAAATCAATAAAATACTGTGGAGAAAGTAACTTTCCTGAAGCTGTCAGGACTGATTTAGCAAGGGAAATCCTGGACTCCTAAACTGTCACAGCATCAGCTGGGCTTTTAAGGGAGCGGGAGGTTAGCTCTGTATAAGCTCACCAATAGCACTAATCTGCTATCCTGGACCTAGAGATTGAGAGCAGCAACCGTGATAAGGAGACTCGGATGAGGAACCAGAATTGCTGGGGCATCTGTGATTACCAGGGAGAGAAGAGTGTCGGGAGTCTGTAGAAGGTGCCTAATGTAGGAAAATTCTTCTCAAGTGATGTGAGGAGTTCAGACCAGAACTCTTTGTGAGGAGAGCCTGAGCCACACTGGTCAGGAGCCGTGACAAGATTTTTTTGTTTGGTTGTTTTTTTTTAGTAGGAAGACTCTTTATTACAAATAAAGCTGCATAAGCATCTCAACCAAACTGCAATGAAGAGCGTAACTCCTGTTCAAAATGAGAGAATGAGCATTGGTTTGATGATGAGTTTTGGTAGATAGTTTACAGCCGTGGCTTCCTTTGTGCCAACTGTCCTCTTGAGGCTGCATGTAGAGTCAAATTTGGAAGCTGATTGAGCTGAAAGCTGTCTATTTTCCTCCTCTGGATTAATGTCCAGCTGGATCAGTTCTCTGACCAGTCAGATTTGCGTGGGGACTGCGTAAGCATTGAGGCTGGAACAAGAGGGCAGGTGGGGGAAGGTTTCCATAACTTTGTACACCGGAGTATGGTTTTAGGTTGACTTAAGTAACTCGCAGGACTGCATCCTAAACATACACGGAGATCACGTAGTGATTTATTCAGTAATAATTAAACTTTAATTACCTAGAAGGCTTCAATAAAACATTGCGAGAATCATAGCTAAGTGCCTAAAGGACTGTCTTAAAAAAAAGAGATCTGCATTTTAGTTTGTGTTTTACGAATGTTCATTGAATTATTGGCAGGATGGAAAGAGAGAGTGGTAAAAGCTAACATTAGCCAAGTGAGGTTAACCTCCACGTGCTACTTCTATACATAATGGAGAGAGAGCGTCTGCTAAATGCGAATAGAACAGAGCTTTTGTGGAATGCTGTTGGGAAGGTTGCATTCTCTCTTATCCCTGGGTTTGTGACTTATTTGTGGTAGGACTTAGGGGATGCATCATTTAGTTGCAGAAGTTAAATTTGAGCATTTGTTACAGTAACCGTGTGTGTGTGTGTGTCTGTGTGTATATATATATATATATACACACACACTTTTCCAGGTCGGGAAGGCCAACCAATTGCAAAGCCTTTCCCGGGATGTTGTTAGCGCCTTGCAGACTCTCTCTCTCTATTAGTAGGTCTCCTGGCCTGGTGAGTTACTCTCGAGCTCACCCTTCTATCTCTTGACAAAGAAGTGAAAACGTTACAAAAACCTAAAATGAAATTAGGAGGGAAATTAGCTGGGGAAAACGGTAATTAAAAAAGCATCTGTTTTGTGTTGCGGTTCTCTGGTTGCCTAAAAATATAAGCAAAATGCAAGTCTTGACTGTAACGATTTGTGCCTTGTATGCAGTTTTTGTTCCGTGGCCAAGTACATTCTGAAATCTCTCATGCATATTGTGTTCTTTTTTGCTAGGAACTCGATAAAGAGCTTCCAGTGTTAAAACCTTACTTTGTTCAAAAGCCAGAACTTGCTGGGAAGACAGGAACTGGTATGCGAGTCACGTGGTTGGGACATGCCTCAGTTATGGTGGAAATGGATGAACTTATATTTCTTACTGACCCAATCTTCAGCCAGCGAGCATCCCCTACTCAGCTGATGGGTCCCAAGCGCTTCCGAGGACCTCCGTGCACAGTAGAGCAGCTCCCCAAAATAGACGCAGTCATGATCAGCCACACCCATTATGATCATTTGGACTACAACACTGTAACGAGTTTAAATGAACGCTTTGGGAGTGAGCTGCGCTGGTTTGTGCCTCTGGGGCTCTTGGACTGGATGCAGAGATGTGGTTGTGAGAACGTGATTGAACTGGATTGGTGGGAAGAGAACTGCGTCCCTGGTCACGATGCGGTAACTTTTGTCTTCACCCCTTCTCAACATTGGTGCAAAAGGACTGCGACAGATGATAACAAGGTTCTTTGGGGCAGCTGGTCTGTCTTGGGACCTTGGAATAGGTTTTTCTTTTCAGGAGATACTGGATACTGTGTTGCTTTTGAACAGATAGGTAAAAGGTTTGGACCTTTTGATCTTGCAGCCATCCCCATTGGAGCGTATGAGCCAAGGTATGAGAATCAAAGTTTGATCAAAGTACGTAAATGAAATTATATACTGGTGACAACAAAATACAGCCAGAAGCGAAAACTGTAGGTATACTCATATTAAGATTTTTACAATAGAATATAGAGGCAAAAGAAGGAAATTGCTGAATGACAAAAAAAAGCAGGCAATCGGACAATGGAGCTGTAATGTCTAGGATAGTGGCCTATGTATGTGTGGTGTTCTTGGGGGCGGTATGTGTGTTTCTGCAGTCTTTCTGCAGCACAGCAAGGATGAATCAGCTGACTTTCTTCCATGAAAGATGTTGAGTAAAAAATCTGGAATTACTTGTGTGGCTCTTTCTTTTAAGTAGCATCGTATCCAGGCCATCTATATGCATGCAATTTGCAGCATTTTTCTCTTTCTTCAGTCCTTACTCTGTTTTTGCAACTTATCTGGCGATAAAGATGAATCCTTTATAGACCGTGAAAGATCTGTTTGTTTAAGCATCTGTATCCTACTTATGACAGGGTATCTAAACTTTTAGATGATAACACTCATATAATGCTGGAAGCAGAGCATATATAGGCTGGGAAAGGAAGATAGGAATCAGAATAATGTGGTAAAAATCTGGTATCTTTCAAGAATTGCCAGGTTCTCTCTTCTGCTTTACCACTTGTTCCCTTAGGCTGTCTTCTGAAGCACACATTTTTGGTGTGTGCTGCTAGCACGACGTTTTTTCAGGGATGGATTTAAATCTACAGCCTTAGTGCCTCAAGGCACTAGTAATATGTCCTTACACTATTAAAAATATAGATAAGAAAAAACTCCCGACATTTGAAAAGAGGAGTGAAATACATGAAGTGCTGTTTTGTGGGTATGTTGGTATATTCCAGCTTGTTGATTTTGAGTGTTCTGTATGTTGTTCAGATGTATGTCCTCCATATTTTTTTTTATTAGGTGAGCATGGTTTTTTTTTGGGTTTTTTTTTTTTTTAGATTCTTTGCAACTTACTCAATGGAAGTAAAGAAGAAATCTTGTACTGAATTAGGTGACACAAAAACATTTGCTTTGTGTTTTGGTAGGTGGTTTATGAAATACCAGCATGTGGATCCCGAAGAAGCAGTAAGAATCCATATTGACGTTCAAGCAAAGAAGTCTGTAGCAATTCACTGGGGGACCTTTGCTTTAGCAAACGAGGTAAATTTCAACACTATCCACGAGTTCAGATTTCCTGAGCATGCAGTCATTAATAAAGCTTTGTTCTTGCAGTTTAACCTAGGTATCTGTGAATGTATACTTAAAATGTAAATTTGTAGGAGTGAAAAGTTGTTATGTACTGTAGTTAAAAACAGTGCTGCAGCTAAAAACAGCGCTCAGCTTTTCATAACGAATTACATAAAATATTTCCGTGGTTAAGGTTGATTTGAAAGTACAGAGTTATTGAAACAAATGTGGAGGATTTCTGACATCCAAAAGCTGATGAACACGAAAGGTGGGGACACATATGCAATAATAAAAGTAAACTCAGCAGTGCATCACTTGGAGACAGAATTGCATGCTTGTAGGTCAATACAGTATTTATTAATCTGTCTAGTAAATAAATTTAATAGTATCTTTGATAATTGATTTATAGTTAAATACCAGCAAGAATATGAAAACCTGAGTTATTCGGAGTTGCTGATTTTTTTTATTTTTTTAGTCCTCCTCCCCCACCAAGTCCCCAGTTCTAATAAGGAGGTTACCCAGGTACCTTAACAGTGACTTACTAGAGCAGGGTAAGTTTAGATTAGACATTAGGAAGAAGTTCTTTACAATGAGGGTGGTGAGACACTGGGACAGGTTGCCCAGAGAGGTGGTGGAGGCCCCACCCCTGCAGACATTCAAGGCCAGGCTTGATGAGGCTCTGAGCAACCTGATCTAGTTAAAGATGTCCCTGGTTACTGCAGGGGCGTTGGACTAGATGACCTTTAAAGGTCCCTTCCAACCCAACGCATTCTATGACTTAAAATGCAGTGAAAGGGAAGTATCTACATCTACTTCGATACACCTCGTCTGGCAGCTGTTTTTCAACTTTATCTTTGCATCACTTGCACCATTTTATCTTATAATTCAGTCCTGATGCTGTTAGCTATCTTCACCTGGTAAGTCGTGTTTTCTTTAACTTGGATAAAACATTTTCTGTACACAATGCTTCTAATTAGCTGTGTCACTAGTGCCCATGGTACAAATGCTATTGTGAGTTTAGAAGCACAAAAACGTGGATGATTTCTCCCTGACGATGCCTTTTCTGAAATGTAACAAATATCATGAAGTAGCTTCAGGGCAACCTCGTTGAAGCAACACTAGTTTTTAAACAGTAAAACTGACAACTTTGTTTTACTGAACGAGAGAAAGCGCCACCTGCTGAGCTGCCAACCCTTCCTCCTCACTGTATTTCTGCTTCTAAGGGATCTAGTTCAAAACATTGAAGACAACTGAATTTTGGATGATAGGTTGTACCTTGCTAGTTACTCTACAACTGTACATCAGCATTCTTATCGTTTAAAAACTGAAAATGAAACTAAAGATTTTAATTTGACAAATATATATACCCTTCCTTTTTAGGTAACCTCTAAAATGTAAACCATTTCCTGTTTGGAGCAGTGATACTCTTTCTTTCCCCTGAATGCTGCAGTGGTATATTCTTCCCTCATGTTATCTTTATTTTTCCAGTATTACTTGGATCCTCCAGTTAAACTGAATGAAGCTCTTGAAAGATACGGCTTGAAAAAAGAAGACTTCTTTGTCTTAAACCACGGAGAATCACGGGATTTGAGTACAAATGATGGGTTTGAATAACGAAACAGCAGTTCCTTGTAAGCCTTGTTTGATTTGAACTAGTAACTCATGTTACAAAGACTAATATGATGTAGTTACAAAGTAATTTTTTGGAATGGATTGGATTTTTAGATGCCAGGTTTGTCAGTTTCAGAACTAAAACTTGCATACCAATTTCATGACAAATTTTACTAGTTATATTGTTTATAAATTTTGAGAGGTGACCTAAAAACTGGCTAATATATATGGTATTGTCTGGAAATAACTTTTAGTTTCAACTCTTATGTACACCACTGATAAATTACTGGTTTTTTAAAAAACTTCATCTTACCTACACCAGCAATAATAACCTCAGCACAGGATGTATTCTTAGAGTTAATGGCTGACTTGAATTCCTCATTGTTAGAATGTCATCTCCCACTTGTTAGTCATTAATCTTCAGATTATGCCCTGTACCTTGATAGCTTCACTGTATGTTTTGTGGGGTGGAGTCTTCCAATACAGCTGTGTTGTTAAAGCACAAGCGCAGTAAAATAGTTATGCTTCTACATTTTCATATATTGAACCACGAAAGCTGAATTTTACAATGATCTAAAGAAATGTGCCTTTTAAAGAGAGAGATAATTTAATATTGCATCACTGATGCAATATTGTAAAACTTACTGCTGGCCAGAGTATCTGCACACTTTCATTGTTTTGTCAATATTTTTAAGTTAGGCCTGAATGTGTCCACAGTAACTTTCTTGTCAAATGCAGTACATGAAATGGAAGAATCCCTTAATGGCGCTTGCCTTTGCATTGACTCAGTCTATTATTAAGGGGTTTTTGTTTGTGTTTTTTTTTTTAAGTGAAAAGTCTTAAGCAAGGGCTGTGGTATTTTTCTCTTACAGCTTCCCTATAGTTTTAAAGTTGAATGAGAGATTACAACACTGTTCAGCATTGTAAAACTTGGCTAAATGTATCTGTATCAAATTGCCATGCTAATTTACAGAATTAAAGCCTATTGTTGCCAATAAAAAGGGTTGTTATTCTCCTTCATAATTCATTGGCAAATAATTTTTTTTTTGTTCATGATTTGTTTTGGTCTATGGGATACGTGTATTTTTTTGCTCTTGCTGTGCATTACATTTTATGTTCATGCTCCATGAAGATAAATAAAAAAAAAAGACACATTATTTCCCCGCAATTTAAAGACATGAACTTCTAGCAACTAATTAAAACCAGTTAATGAGATTTCATGCTAGCAGCAAACAAGTAATCTTTTAACTGTTGACAGCTACCTTTTAAAAATTTATATTGAAAAGTCCTAGAAGTTCCTTAATACTACCACCAAGGAACAGCACAAGGAGGCAAAGATCAGTTAGTCCAAGTTCATGCTGAGGAGGGGTTCTGGAATGGAGGATTACACTTATATGCATGAAAAAGTTGCTTATATTCCTTTGGTGGAACTCATATTTGTCAAATATCAAGATTTCTGTATTTGAAAAGGTAATTCTAGTAGGGTCTAGAGGTATTCACCAGAATTTGTTCAAAACTGGTTTAAAACTCAGTCTTTCAGGGTTGATTTTGGGAGGGTATTTCAGACGAAGTCTCTATTGGACCTCGCATTTACACAATAGCTTCAATAACGATTTGGATAATACAATGCATATTGCATGTTCACAACATTGTGGAGGACACCAGGCTGCAGGATGTTTTGAGTACTTTGAAGGACATGGTTAAAATTGAAGTTGGTTTGGTGGTTTGGTGGTTTTTTTGTTTGGTTTTTTTTTTTTAGTTTTCAAAATCATCAATAGACTATTCTGTAAAATTCTGTACTTCAGAAAGAAAGACTGAAACTAAAATACAGAATACCTAGATAAGCAGCCACATAGCAGAGAAGTACTGACTTACAAGGATCAGAGACTAAAGGTCAGTAATTGTGTACGTTTTGGGTTGGATCTAATAATTCACAGCATTTGTATGTAGAAAGGTGACAGTTACTCTTTGCTTGGTGATGTGGGGGTGGGGTCTAAAAAAATCAGACACACTTGCATGAAGACATTTTGGAGCATCTCGCATGATTTCAAAACATCTCAATATCATTGTTTTATGAAGAAAGCATTTAAAAATAGGTCTTTCTAGACCAGAAAAAGAAGACTGAGTCAACGCTGTAACAAGTTTTCATATATTTTTAGAAAAGGGGACAATGGTCACTGGTTTCTGTCAACTATCAAAGCAAAACATAAGAGATCAACTTTAATTATCAAAAAGATGCTATTTAAAAAACTTATTTTGAGTTTGAAGAACATGAAGAGGAACATGGAGACATCTCTGTTGCTGAGCTTAAGAAAACACACGTCTATCAGATATAGCTAGAACAGACTTGTCTAAGCTCTTGTCAGAAGAGGAAGGTGGGATTGGTAAATTCTTAGTGTCTGACTTAGCCTTTATTTTTCTTTGAAAATACAGAAGCAGAAAATAAATATATCTACAAAAAGTAGCAAAACATTACGTGATTGTAATGTAACCTGCTTATTACAAAATGAACTGCATTTCTGGAACAGTGGGAAGGAGAAAGGGAAGTTCGCCGTCAATGCAGCCCTTGTCAGGGTTCTGACTGGGAATCATGCCAGCTTCTATTTCTGACTTAATTGTATTCCTGATGTCTTAAAACTACCTATGTAGGTAAGCTAGATACATGTAGCTTTACCCCGCAATTGATCAGGACATAGATGTGTTGTATTTTCAAGGTCACATTTTTCTTGCAGTTGTAGCTATTTGCAAAGTCACCTACTGAAAATAAATATCTATTGAATCACAGAAAGAGAAGAGAGTATTTTATGAAGAGCAGAGTGTGTATATTATCTTAGAGAGAGGAAGCATCTGGGAACAGTTGAGGTAATAAAGCTCTCTTAAGAATGGTACAAGGTGGAAAACTTGTTTCTAGCCTTTGCACCTGACACTTTTTACTTTCCACCGCGTTTAGGAAGATTTAGCAGTCTTCTTTTAGTATGAAGTTTGCTGTTATCTTTTATGTTCATCAGTGAAACTCTTCAGGTTCATTTACAATGATGTTTATGTGTATTCCACTTCATTTTGAATTAACGCTGGATTGATGACTAAAACTTTATGGGGACTAACTCAACAGAAGTGTTTATTCCGATGATGTTCCAGTTGCAGAGAAAAAGCAGTAAGGCTCTCTAAGGAAAGCAGGTCCAAGGGCTGCTACAGAACCAGAAGCTTTTGTAAAAATGGGTATGACGCTGCTCTTGTAGGCTTCTTTAATGAAGATAAGAATGTTGAATTGCAGCTGCAGATAGTCTTTGACTCATAATAAAATATTTTGAAAAATATGTATGCTTTTCTTAAAGTGACAATTTTAAAGCAAGATAAAATCCTTTTGATTTTTTTTTTTCAAGTGTAGAAACATTGCATGGTTGTGGTTAACTCCACTGCAGTTTGGCCAGATGGAACAGACATACTAAGCGTATGAGAATGTAGGTTAGAATATATTCCGTGCAGATAAGGGCAAAAAGCATGGGCTGGATAACTTTTAACACGCAGTTTTCACTGAAAATACTAATTTTGTAGGAAGCCAATGATAGTTTGGTATTGTTTTTATCTAGTATTTTCTAAGATGTGCCTGCACCCACTTAGCAGATATGAGATTAATAAAACATAAATGCCTAATTCCTAAATCTTTAATGCACCATTTTATAGAGGTATTTATTCAACAGCTGTAAATATTTCAGGCAACAAAAATTCTTTATGACATTGAGAAGAATATTTCAATTCATTTTACTCATACATTTAAAATGGCCACTCATACATTGACAAATGTTTACTCATACATTTAAAATGTTGACATAGGAAAGTTTTCAAGTTTTAAACTATTCCTCCCCCTTTGTGTACATGTACCAGCTGTACAGTTGTTTCTCACCACTAATTAAGCTATTGCTTTTATCTTGCTTGTAAAGAAAGAAAAAAAAAATCTGTTATGCTCTCTATATTAAATACATTGCATTCTTTTTTATAGTAACTGATTTGTACCTAACAATATGGTGGTTTTCAGTATTTTTTGGTTGATACATTGTTTGCTTGTTGGGTTTTTTTTTTAGCATAGCATTCCCAAGATTAGATATTTTCATCAAGTCAGTCTTTTTTTAAAAAAAATCACTATTGTGTTAATATTCTCACAACTTGCTCTTTCACTTCTGTATCAGGGTGATGTAGCAAGGAGGCCAGTTTCTGAGCGAATGGGACAGAGTCTCTGCAGAGTGTAAAGAAAACTGAATCTTCACTGTATTGGTCCTGAATGATGGTGCCATCTTCATTGTTCACGTTCTTTTTCAAGTTTGCCGCAAATGCCAGGGCTCTAAGCAGAATATCTCTGTTTATACAGCTGTCAAAAAGTAACAGCAGTGATGGCACCTAAGATATTCAAGAAATAATCCATACTTAATCAACAGCAGTTAAGTACACGTAACTAAACCTAACCTTAAAAAAAACAAAAAAAATTAATCTGCACCTAAAAGAGAAAGCCTATGAAATACCAGAACTCTATAAGCTGTGAAAGCATGCCAGAAACTTGCACAGCATGCAGATTTCCTCTTTAGAAAAGACTGGCTTGTGCATCACAGGCTAATAAATGCTCTGTGCTTCCAGTCTCCAAAATGTGACTGTCTGGAAAATTCCCATTTGGAAGAGAGGGTCTGCTTTCCTTCTCAATAATGTTGCTTTTGCCATCTGCAGTGATCTGGATGTTTTTATGTTAGCACATCTGATAAATGAGGAAAGGATACACTTTTAACAGAGAACTAAATTATTTAGCTACCCTACCCTTGTTTTAATAATGACAAGCCAGTAGTATCTAGACTAGCTTTGCTCATGGCAGATGGCTCAAAAATAAAAGCCACTGCATGTTTTAAGAAACTTACTTTGGGGAGGGGGAGGAGGATGCAGCAGCATTCCAGTCCCCGACTCTTTGTTTTGCTGTGAGGAAAGGATATAACTGAAATAAACCTGTATGCCAAGGCCAGCAATAGCAAATGTCAGATAAAGTGACATAAGTAAATGCGCAGGGAAAGGTCACTTATAGCGCTTAGAGACAACAGTTTTTTGGCTGCATTTGAGTAAAGGGGTGAGGTTTTCAGTGGAATTTGGTTGTCTTGGGTACAGTACGTTAGCTCTAGAAACAGCTGCGGAGAAGGATCACTTACAGTACTGGTTGTATTTGATGTTTGTACCTGGTCTTCAATCAATATACTGACTGCATGTCTGGAAATGAGGTTCTGGGTTTGTTTTTGAAACTTACCAGGGTACCTTATATATTACATAAAAAAGTTCACAGTACTGGTCTTTTGGTGGAAAAGGAAGGTGAGAGCCGGCTTCTGTGAGTTGTCACTGATTATTTGGAATGGTACACAGGCAGTACGACCAACTGTCTTCAAGTTCATAGCCACTGTGTCTCCCCCTCTGCCAGTACAGTATCTGTATGAGATTACACGCTGGAAGAAAGCCAGCCTGTGAAAGAATGTACACTTCTAGCTATTGATCTTAACCAGGTACTGCTACTGCCTAGAATTTTACTCGAGTTGCATATATACTTCTAATGCATTAAAATTCTTCTGATGCATACACATATCTACACACATACACATGTATAAATGCTAAAAATATAATGAAACAACAAGAACCTCACTTGAGCTCTGAGAAGATGTTTTGTCATGGCTGGGTTTGCAGATAAGTTCACAAGTACTTTCAAAACTTGAATCTGAAATGAGAAACGTACAAGTTCATTGCGAGCGCCAAACCCAGTAAGTACAGCAGTAACGGGCATCAATAGTGTTAGTGTCAACTTGGAGAGGAAAAGGTAGAATGGGTCAACTGACATCTTGAGTTGTGCACTTCAGTCTTTGGTACAGGAAAAAACAGATCTTATAGAGCCACTAGCATGTATGTACAAAGTATAGACATTTTACAAGTAAATTCAGTTTGACTTATACATCAAAATAAAGCAAGATCTATAAACAACTCACAGTAGGCAAAATACAGAATATTTTTAAAATATACAGAGGATAGTTGTATTGGAAATGTGATCAGAAGCATATACAAATACACTTTTGTACTTTCCTGGACCTTGTGACACTAATCTTTCAGCTAAACACTACGAAAAGGCCAAATGCTACTTACTGTACTTAAGTAAAATAGGTCTACTAAGTTTAGTGGAAATTTGTTTTGGAAAACTGGTTTTGATCCGATAGAGCAACTGAATACATTGATAGTGATGGTACTGTGACATCTTGAATAAATATTTGAAGCTTTTCTCTTCTTTCAGTATTACAATAATATAGAAATGAGCACAATTTCCCACTGCAGTCACTAGGGCTTCAAGAGATGTAATAAGCATAAGTGAAAAGTAATCCCTAACTTAGGTTATCACAGGTTGGCACATTTCCCCAGAGAGGTTCGTGCATCAGTGAAGCATTTCACATGCAGATTCTCCTTGCCCTGTGACGCAGTAGTGATGTTTAGCCAACAGAAGAGAATTCTGGAGTTGTGACAGCAAAGGCACAGGACAACAGCAGCGCACACAGAACTGCTTCAGTAGAGCTCTAGCCCAACGGTTCCACTACCAAGACTCCCTTTCTCCCCTCTTTCGGAATTTAAGGATTTTATGCACTATCTGCTATCATTAATGAATATTTGATTTATTAAGCACAGTCTAAACCATTTTAAAAAAAACAGTAAAAAAGAGGCAAGTAAAGCAGCTTCATAAATGGTTTGTAACAACACACTGCCCAGTACCTGTGTCCTTTCTGTTCCTTCTGAAAGCAAATGAAGAAAGCAGGGAATTGAGTTTATCATCTTATGGTGGTAGTCACTGGTAACGGACATGTTTGTCAACAATCGGAGTGCAGCTAGCTGCAGATCAGAGTTCAGGGGAGCTGACTCAACGTTCCTACAAACTTGCGTAATGTACACCTGAGGGAAAAGGGAAGGTGATAAAAAGAGAAGACATTTTTTGATACAAGCAGATTTTCTCTTCACAAATAGTATCAGTAGTCCAGCCACAGCAGTGGCTCTACCTCTTGAGCCTACCTTCCACCTCTTGAACGCTGCTGGCTGAATAGATAACCTGATGAACGTTCTTGGAAACAAGTACTTTTTTGTTTTGTTTTGAATATATTCAAATATTCTATTGGCATGACAGAAGCAGACGTTACAGAGTTATGCCCACTAACCTTCCTGAAGCATAAATGCTCTGAAAACCCAAATTGTTTTGACTCCATCTCAGGAGTGGCACATTTGCTTTAAGAAGTTATTTTAAAAAAATCACTTGCAGCAACCAACATCATCCTAAATGTTGAGAACAAGCTAAGGACAAGTCTTGGAATAAAATCCTTTCTTCCAATTGCGTGGCCCACTCACCTCAGGAACAGGGATGACAAGTCACATTAACAACTACCTTTTACCAGGTTTTCTTCTGGATGACAGTATACAATGAATCTTGGATTCCTAAGAAAAAAATTACTTTGCCTTTACCAAAGGAGTTGTTTTCTACCTATATGCCTGTATAAATATTTGCTGTTTGCAAGCACTGCTTTAAAGTAAGTTGCTCAGCACTAAAGCTGCTGCAAACTACCACGTACAATCAAACTGCCTTTTTATCAAGCTAATAAAAAAAGCAGTAGAAATCTTCAAATCTGCATTGGCTCACTAGTTGGACATGTCTTGGTCTGTTGATTAATCTGATAATGTCAAAAGTGGACGCTTCTTTGATGGTTGGTCCCTTCACATCCATACCATCTACTATATTTACCAGTGGGACTTCTCATTTTTACTTGCTATTCTTTTAAGATGAAAGTTCATCACCCTGAAAAATTGGTGTCATACAAACCCAGGGTATCAGTTACAGTTTTCTCCTCCCTTGCCTAAGGAGTCATGGTAAGCGCAGTCTGAATTCCATCCTATTGAACAACCACTGCTGATGTTCTAGACATGCTTGGAAATCATCTTGCCCCACATAATTTCACTATTAACTTAGCAGCACAATCTCTATTTAATAGCATTTGGTGGAAGCTGGACACAAACTGCCTAGTTTCCTGTCTGTCTTTTAAAAAAGTAAGTGCCAGCGATACAGTGCATTTTTAAGTTACCCTTTTGGCCTTGGGATGCACCGATCATCCCGATCTGCTGACTCTTATGTCCAGCATCAAAACATTTTGTCATCCTGACTTCTATTTAACAAACATGCTGGAAGCCCTGTATCGTCTCCTGTGTCTCATTTACTTTGATTTTTTTCCTTTACGAAACTTACCTGTATCTCTTCCTGATTTTTAATATTCATACTCAAATTATTAAGTGCATTTAGTGCTTTTTCTTTAACTTTAGGAACGGAATCTGAGAGCATTCCTCCAATAACAGAAAGGCCATCCAAATTTCGGATTATATCCTGAAATACAAACCAGATATTTAATAAGATTATTAAAAAAATTTAATTGAACGCTGAAGGCTTTCCTCAAATTTTCCATTTTAATGCAAATGTAATGTGTAAATGAAGACTTCCAGAATAGACTCCTCTGTTTAAAGAGAGAGCGTTAGCAGATACTGCCTTATTGCTTCCATTGAAATTAAGAATAATCCTTCTTAGGGACAAAGTATTATTTGGCATTATTTGACAATGGCACAACACCTTTACTTTTAAAATCTGGCCTGCAAAGCACGCTTAAAGCATTTTAGATTATAAAGAATCAAAGGTAATTATTGCATAATGAGTTTATACAATAGCTGAGCCAGGTCACAGTACCTAAAAGTCCTGACTGAACAGAACAGAATTTCAAGATGCAGCTTTATATTATTATGAGTAGAAGTTCTAAAACTTTATCTTTCTTTTTCCGTTACACTTGATTTTTTTTTAAATCTTTCTCACTTAGACTCTAACCATCACTGCAAAAAACATGTACTATTTTCAAGAAAATGAAAATTAGGCCAATGGGCCTTGGGATTCAGTTATGTTCTGTTCTGAGAGATTTATGTTAAGAAAACAGTTTTGAGAAGCCAGAATAGACAGCTGTCATAAGTACCACACAAAAAGCAAAAAGGAAAAAGAAAAAAAAAAGAACAAAAGGGTGGGACCCTGGAGGTTAAACCTTTTCAAAGGCATGAAAATCTGCATCCAGCTCAAAGTTGTTCTGCATCATATTTCCAATTGATTTGAAGAGACCTGGATAGTTGGAAAGTTGCTAACATGTAAATGGCATACAAATTTGTAAAGATAAGAAATTAGTTTAAATTATCTTAGTAAATTTCAAATCTGATCCTTAAAGCATTTAACCCTTCTCCAGTTCAACCCTCTCATTAACATAACTGTAAGCAACAAGAGATACATTTACAGCACTTTTAAAATACAAAACCCTGTACAGAACGTAAATTGAACAAATATTAAGCTTATATAAATTCTGTGAAGCTGGTAAACTATATTATTTGGGCTAGCAGAAATTAAGGCATAAACATAATATGGATTTTAGAACACAGGCTATCCCAGCTCTCAGTCCTGTGTCACTCTTCAGCAAAACAGCACCTCTCATCTTCTGACTGGTATTGAAACACTGTTGTTTTCTACAGAACAATACTTACTTGATTTACAGAGAAGGCAGCACTGTTGCTGAGAGTGATTAAAGCTTGCTCTTGAATTAATGGATCATCTGTGGCCTGGAGCAAATGAATAAGCTTCTGTAGGGCATCCGCATCCATGGTGTGGGTTGACACTGGAGGGCTGTTGTCTGTCAGTGTTTAAAAATGAAATACTTGATACCAAGTTTGAGATATTTCACTTAGTTACCACTAAATGTTTTTTTACAAAGCTGATGTTCAGTTCTCAGTTGTAGGACGCATCGTTCTAAGTTTGACTGTGCCCAACCGTCATACCATGGCAAAAAGACTGTTCTGTCCTTTTTCTTGAGTCCTCTGACTACCTGTCTTCTAAGTAGAAAAAAAAAGGAATACATAGTAAGAGCCTGAGCTATGTTACTCTTTGGTTAAACCTCCCCTTCAAATTATTAGGAATATTCACCAAACATCTTAAGTTTTTAACTTGTGTTCCCTGAAATGAAATATGGAAATCTGTCTGGACACTGTAGGAAAACAGAATTTCTGACTTGCAGACTACTACTTCCAGAAATTATGGAATTACTTCCAGAAACATTCTGCTTGTACCCTGAGGTCCTTTGACAAAGTAACAGCCACAATGTTAAGAACATGCCCACCGTGGCATCACTCAACCAACTGAGCAAGGCTGTTTCTGAGTCAGGATGATGTCATGGAGTACCTGGCTTTTATAAAAGGGTGACACAAATGCCATCAAAGACCATTTTCAGCCAGGTTGGAGGCAGAACCATTCAGGCTGAGCAGCCTGAAGACCCAATCTATGGCTGCTGGACTAGTCACAGATGACTCACGACGACTTTTGAGAAGCTAACCAGTCCTTTGTAATTCCACATACTTGCTGCCACCACCTCACCAGGCAAACAGCATAGCATATTCTTTGGGGGGAAAAAAAAAGGTCAAAGTTAATTATGATAATCCAGTAGCTAGCTTGAAAAACAAAATCGCTTTTTATCCTTATCTCTCATCCTCGTCTAAACACTTTGTTTAGCTTTGAATTACAGAGGGAACACAAATAACTTAAATAACAGAACGGCAAATCATCCCATTAAGTAAATACACTGACCAGATGTACGCTTTAGGGGACTTTAAGAAAATAAATTAGGCTTTTTTAAAAACCAAACGTGCTGCAGAGTCCTTTAAAAACGTCGCACGGCTACTGCAAGGCCGACAAGCATCAGGGCGGAGCTCTGACCCCCAGGGCCCAGGCGGGACCGGCCCGCAGCCGCGCTCCGCAGGCGCTGGAGCCGCCCAGGCCCCGGCGGGGCCTCCTCCGCCTGCCCCGGCGCCCGGCCCGCAGCCCCGCACCGCCGCCAGCCCCTCACCTGCGGGCGGGCCCGGCCCGCCCCGGCCCTGGGCCCGGGCCCGGCGCCCGCCCGCCGCCAGCCGCCACAGGCAGTAGCAGGCGCCCGCCGCCAGCACCATGGCCGCCGCTCTCGCCGCCGCTCCCCGCGGCTCCCCCATCTCCCCTGGCCGCCCGCGGAAGCCACCGCCCCATCCGGCGCGGCCCAGCCCCGGCCCCCCCGGCCCTCTTGCCCCCGGCCCTCGGCTCTGCCCGGCCCAGGGACACCCGGGGTGCCGAGCCCACGGCTCTGTGGGGCGCAAGGGGGCGTCCCTCAGCCCGCCGGGGCGCGGCGAGCCGCGAATCCACGGAACGACGGGGCTTTTGCTGTAAAGGGAACAATAACCCGCGCCCCCGAAAGCCAGTCCGAGCCCCGGCCCCTAGCCCGGGCCCCCGCCGGAGGGAGGGCTGCTGCCGCCGGGCGGCGTGAAAACGCACTTCATAGCTTCTAAGCTGTTTTATGAAGAGGTCAATGAGACCACACACAACCCCCCTGAAAATCAATACACACATATATATAAGCAGCCTTCCAGTGTCTGAAGGGGGCCTACAAGAAAGCTGCAGAGGAACTTTTCACAACGGCATGTAGTGACAGGATGAGGGGTAATGGCTTCAAACTGGAAGAAGGTAGGTTTAGATTGGATTGCCAGGAAGAAAGTCTTCACTGTGAGGGTGATGAGACACTGGAACAGGTTGCCCAGAGAAGCTGTGAATGCCCAATTCTTGGAAGTGTTCAAGGCCAGGCTGGATGGGGCTTTGAGCAACGGTCCCCTGGCTGCCACCCCGGCCGCTGCCCTGTGGGACCCTGAGCCTCTGTGAACCTGCTGGGCCACACCGGCCCTGGCCCCAGCCCCCTGGCCTCGGAGGAACACCCCGTGGCTGGGGCGGGAAGCCACGGCACTGGCAGGGAGAGGGCCAGTGGGGCTCCCTGGGCCCACCGGGAGCAGGAAGGGCACATCCTCCTCTCATCCTTCCAGGACTCCCAGTACGTGGGAGCCTTGCCAGCTGTCCTTGCCCCGAGGAGCAGGCCGGGGCGCGCAGCTGTCCCCGGGGCAGGGACAAGGCACCTGTCACGGCCGCGGGGACCCTTGACCACCTCAGCCCAGGCCCAGCACCACCATGGTGTCCCTCAGCCCCCATCCCTGCCACAACCTCCTCGACGCCTACGAAAGAATGGCGGCACACCTGCCAAGGCCACCACCTTTCCCCGCCCGGGACCCCCGTCTGTCCCCGCCCCGCGGCCCTGCTTTCTGCGCCAGCACTGGGCAGGGCAGGAAAGGCCGTCCTGAGTGCGCCATGGCAGTGCCTGTGGCGAGCGTGTCTCGGGCTGGGGGAAGCAGCCCCTTCAGCCGCCCCCTCAGCCGCCCCTGGCCTTTAAAGATCCACCGCCCTGGTCCCCAGTGGAGTCGGTGGGGTCACAAACTCCCATGGTGGTGTCCGTGGGAGGGAGGTTTCCCCCCTTCCCCTGGAGGATCCCCCGTGCCCCACTTGGTCCCTCAGCGATGGCCCCGGTATTTCACACCCCTGATGCTGCTGCTGCGGGACGTGTTTTTGCTCTGCTCTGTTTTTTAACAGCTTCCTTCAAGCAACTGTGAAAACTTTAAAAATAGGAACAAGGTGGAACAAGGTAATTTTTCTTCTTAATCCATGTTTAAACTCACACGGTGACTGAAATGAAGGCAAACACAGTGAACATCTTCCCTAGAATCTAGGGAAGCATTGACATCTTCCCTAGATTTGCTTAAGTTTTTAAGTTTTTATTATAGAAGTACTAGATTTCATCTATAAACTTTGACACGTGCCGTAGCTGGATACTTCCCTCCTTTTTGAGTGTTGAGGCTACGATCAGTTTTTTATGGCGTGTCAAAGATGGTGTTGGACCACATTTTAGATGATTATTTGTTGGTCCTGGAGTAAATAAACTTCCATGAAATGTTAGCGAATAAAACTGTTTGTCACAACGTGAAGGGCTGTGTGGGAAACAGAATTGGTGGGTTTGCCCTTAGGATTCTCACCTGGTTCTCTGTATTTCTTCCCTGTTTACCTCTGTCACATTCCCCCCTGCCTGTTTCAAAATCTGCAGCAGCTGTTTTTCAGTTTCCTTAAAACAAAGAAAGGCACAATGCTGAAATACAAGTTTAAGAGACATCCTGATACTTTTAAGCTTCCAAAAATAGACCCCATTTGCAAGCAGCTATTGCAGCCAGGATTTCCATGGAAACATTAATAAAGAAATCTTGAGCCAATTAGAATAATTATAGAGCAGCACTGCCACACAGACTGAGTACTTCTCCTGAGAGCCTGCGTCTTGATCAGTCTCTGTTTTTTTTTAAGCACAGAAAAACAAAAAGATAAGGTGTATCTGTATGAGGTGTATTTCTTGATTCAGCACTCAAAAATAGCTCATATTTACATTTACAAGCAAAAGTTATAAATACCTTTATAGCAACAGCGGCATTAAGTTAATAAACTAAAAATGAAAGAATTAGGGTTGAGATTAAAGGGAGTTTCTTAAAAGAAGGAACCAGTTAAAAATCAGCCTGTGTAAGACCTTTTTCTCATTTTTTTTTCCTTGTTTCCTAGAGGTTTGTGCTTGCTGATATCTAGCCATATTTCTTATTCCATTTTATTATATTTTGATTATGAAGTTACAGAATGCTTGGTGTGAAGATAAATGAGATGATACTGGTCCCTGTATTAAGGAACATCAAAGCTAAGCCAAGACCTATGAACATTTACGCACAAATTCTCAAAGTTAAGGATATAGAGTTCTAGAATGGCCATTTGCTTAAGTCTTTTTACGATTAGGTTGTAATTTGGAGCTGGTCCAAACACAGTTGGGGTCCAAACAATCGTGTCCAAATAATTTGGGATTCCTTGCTGTGCCTGAGTCTTTCATTCCTGTCTGATTTCTCTCTTTTCAGTTCTCATCCAGATTTACTTTTAAACAGTATCCATAACAAGTCAGGCAAACTGTAATCCTGCAAACACTATGTGTGTGACGACTTCCACTGTTGTTAGTAGCTGTAATCTTACAGTGTTACAATTAAATATGGGTGTAGAGCTGGCTTACGGTTTTTCTGCCTTAAGAACTAAAAGAATTTTTCCATGAGGGATAAATGGCTGAAGTGGTAGGAAGAGGAATGGGGTTATGGCTGTAAAGAGAACCCTTTGAGAGAAGCCAGACTTTCTGCTCTGGGTTAGCGTAAGGCTGAAGCTCATGGCCAGTCCTGGCCTCATTATGTGTTTCGCACACCCTCCTTTTTTCCTCCTCTTCCCCTCATGGGAACAGCAGCAGCAGACCAGGCTTTCTGGGTCTCCAGAAGAGAAAAAGTTGACAGCTGTTTTGTCTCAGTTTTGCATCAGTTTCGTTATCACTGTTAATTTGAGGCTTTGGGCTGCTGCCCGCCTTGCTAGAACTCCTCCTGCAAAGACAGCAAACTGTCTTTCCAAAATCCCTCTGGTTTTAGGGTGTAGTCTCTTACTGCAGGCAGGTATGAAATAATAATATTTAATATTTATAACACAGCATTGACATTTAAGCAAGGTGTTATGGAATAGTTAAAATGTATAAATGGCAATGTGAATTGAATATACAGTGAACAGCACATCTTCATTACTGGACGTATGGGGCTGGGAAATAACACATATCTGTAGCAACAAATCAAAATAACAAAAATCATATCTTTCTTGGCAAATTTTTTTTGTGTGTGTGTATTGATCTCACATAGTACTTCTTGTAATAGTCATCAACATTGTAATGCTTAGAAACCGAGGTAATGACTGAGGATATTATGTTGTGTTAGGTGCTATACTTTTATCAAAAGATGTTCCCTGCCCGAGTGCCTTATAAGCTGATGGTGAGTCAGCAAATGGATATGAGAAACACAAATGGGCATGAAAAACACAAAGACACAGTAAGATCGGTATTGCTGAGCAGGGAAAGGCAATGTGTGTGTCCCAACATATCAAACCCAATCATGGCCAAGGCTTTTTACCCAACCTTCAAATAAAAGAGTTTTTGTGGAACCTTTTTAGTTGTTTTTCTGATATTCAACAGGAAAACATACAGCCTCTCGATTTTAATAGGTGCTTCTGGAAAAGCATTGTGTGTTGTGAAGATTTGCAAGAAAACAAAAGGAGCTGTTAGCAAAACTACACCCAAAGGCATCTACTGATTCTGGATAGCCTATGGGGTTTGGGAGAATCGTTAAGTTTGAAGCTTGTTATATTTCTAATAAATTACTATTGTGTAGGTGCTCTGTTGGTTTGTCCAGAACTAGGTGTAAGAGAAAATGATGAAAATATGCCATTATTAAGATTTTTTTTGGTAAAAATGGGTGTATTATGTTTAGATTACCTGATTTTTGAGGCATAGAACTTAGATCTTGAAACTTTTTGCTTTGAAAAACTTTATAGATGAGACATGGATGTTTCTTCATCCTCTTAGGGAATATTTTGTAAGGCACAGCTGATAGTCATTATCTGTGCCACCCAGTCGTACTGTCTATTTGGTGTTGAAAATAAATGGAAGTTACTGTTTAGAAAATGTCTGTTAACATCAATAAAACTATTGCTCTGTCTACTGAGGTCATTTCAATGACAAAAAAATGTTATAGCTGAAGAGTTTGTAACACTTGTTGGATATCAGTGTCAAATATTTTATTCAGATGATGGATATGCTGATTCTCAATAGCTGTCTTTCACACGTGAATAAAGAATAATACATATATGTAGATGGAAATGTATTTTTAACAGTTGTTAGATGTACACAGGAAGGGAGGCTAAAAATGGTTCTTCTGTTACTGAGCTTTAAACTGAACGCTGCACAATTTTAGGACTTTTCCTTTGTGAACTTTTACACAACAAATGAGCTTTTTCAGATTGATGAATAGAAGCATTTCATATAAAAACCTGACCTAAATATGTAATTCTAGCCTGGTAATTTAGTTGCATTGTAGCAGTTTTGTTGTTTTTTGGGTTTTTTTAATACTTTTTTGATGGTTAGCTGGAATTTGTGACGATATATGACTAATGATCATTTGATGCATACTTGTAGTTGTTTCATGTTACGAATGAGTAAAATTTATAAGTTGAGAAAAATTATTGATGGACTCTTTAAGGTTGTTGAGAGTCTTGTAGAAGTCTAATAGAAATACCCAGACTTGTACAGATTTGGCTTAGTTTGGTTTTTGGTTTTACAACTGGCCCAAGCATCACTGAAGAGTAATTGAATGAGGATTGCAAGAGCAGGTGTTACAATTCCTTACTTATTAAAGTCTGACAAAGGAATTCCCAAACGTTAAACAGAGGCCTTGAACTCCAGTATATAGTTGGATAGTTTGGATTTCCTGTGTTGGAGACTTTTCAGAACATCCAAAGGAAAAAATGTTGTTTGTGTCTGCTTGAAAAAGGGAAAAAAAAATAAACAAAACTTGAAATAATAAAAAATGGCATTCATATGGCAGACACGTACTAGCTCAATCCAGCAGAGGGAGCAGCCGACCAACTTTGGGACTGGTTTTGGGAACTCTGTCCATAGGAAAATTTGTGATGAAAGCCATTTAACTGCCTGCATGTTATTTAAAATTATATTATTTGCCGTGAATTCAAATGAGAAGTGGTGGATTTATAATATTCTCTTTATATAGTCAAACAGCAAGATATACCTTGCAAATTACATTTTTGTTAAGAAGATTGGAGAGATGCCAAGGTTGGAATCAGTGTGTTGATGAGTGGTTATAAATATTTAAGGTGTCTAAACTGAAGACAGTTTCCTTTGTTTTGCATCTGTGCATAGAGAAATATTTTTCTTTGTCTGTTCATATTGGTCTAAACTTAGAATCATAGAATCAGGGAATCACAGATCGGTTAGGGTTGGAAGGAACCTTCAGAGATCATCTAGTCCAACCACCCTGCCGTGGGCAGGGACATCTTTCACTAGATCAGGTTGTTCCAGGCTGACTTTGGACACTACCAATGATGGGGCATCCACAACTTCTGTTCAGCAACCTTCAGAGATACCTTCCTATTTACATTATTGTCTGGTTCTGTTTCTACATAGTATTGTGATGAGCATGTGGAAGGCCTGTCTCGCATGCAGGAGTTCCCCGGCTGCTCCCTCTGCCTGCCAGCCCTGCTCTCTACCTCTACAGAATGAGGGCCCACTTGACAGGGTGTCTTTTTTTGCCTCTGTATTGTGCATGGCTTTTGCTCTATATCCGCAGCATGGCTTTGATTCAGGTCTGCCTTCTTTTCCCTTGTCCTCCCACCATGCTTCCTGAAAAGGATGCAAGCAGATGCTCCACATTAATTTAATAGCAAGAGTCCATGTCTTGAAAGGAAGCTAGTACTGCATCGTTTGAGTTTGTACAGCGAGTAAACCATTATATTCTTGTGTTTTCTCGATTTATCAAACATGTAGCAGTTGCTTCAGATATTTCCTGGTTTTAAAATTTAGTTTTATATTTACATAGATCAGTGGTATTACAGTAATAACAAGTCAGAATCAATACAGATGTTAGAAAATGAAGACAATATTTCTACCCGCAGAGTGCACAGATGAAAGGCCATGGTTTAGGAAAATTAAACCAAGTGGATGGTGAGATTGCATAGTCAATATTTTGGTGATGAGTTTGTAGAGGCCAGGGCAGACTCTGAATGGTAAAATTTAGATGTGTGCCATCCAATGCACCATGGAGAGGGTGGTAGTGAAAAGCAGGCGGAGGCAAAGAAAAACAGTTCTCTATTTTTACTCACTGGACTTCATCCAAGAATGCAGTTTCATTTGTACATGTCACAGCTGTGCAATAATCAAGCCCAATGTTTTAGGATATCATCAGGATTAAGCTGCAAGAAACCTTCATAGATGTGTAAATATATGGGGATTTGAAAATACCTGGTTAAGTTTAGCAAATTTAATTTCATTTTTTAAAAATATTTAAATGTATTTGAAACTTTGAACCTGCAATTAAAGTAAAGCTGTACTTCTCTTGTACCATCTTTTTTCAGAGTTTGGCAAAGGAAAGCCAGAAAGGCTGTTTTGAATCAAGTGATCTTACTGTCAGATGTAAAACATCCCATTTACTGGGAAAAGCCTTATTACAGGTTTGTGATAGTTGGTGTTCTTTTTAATTTTCAATATGTATATTTCATAAATGGTATACATCATGTTCTGTTGAAAAGGATGTGTTTGTGTGATGGAGAGGAGGGTTCCTGTTTACATTGTTCGCTTTGATTCAGGTGGAATCCTTTGAAGGATGGTGGTGCTATTCTTTGCTTCAGTGGCACCTGATCATATTCTGCATGCCCTAAGCTGGCATCCAGAAGCTTCTTTGAGCTAAGACTGAAGGAGGGAGACTCAAAAAGGGAGAATAAGAAATCAGGAAATCTATAGGATAGGTAGAGAGTGGAACTCCTGAGAGAAGTAAAGGGGTTTGTTTGCACTGAATAGAAGCTTGTAAGATAAGCCCTAAATCTGACAGAAAGCAGTTTAATTTTCTTAAAAATACAGAGAAGACTGCACAGACGTTATGCAGCTCCTTAAGACAGAAAAAAACTGCTAGGCCAGAAAGTAAGGGTAGAGGAGAGGAATCTACTGCAAGGGCACAGTGGGTAGGGAGAGATTGCTTTGCAAACATTTTTATTCATTCTGTTTAAATGAATTTGTTTGTGTAAAAGGTTGTTTTGTTCAGTATTTTTGTAACCTTGCAAAATGTAACTTTAAAGAGTGAAAGCTTGTTAATATGCTAACTTCTAGAAGAGAAGGTAGTTCTACCCAGAAAGAAGAAGATTGATTTGTGGCAGTATTTTAGAAAAATAACAGAATTATCAACTGCTGGTTGTGGGGCCTTCAGTTGTAGAGGCCAGTTTAACTAAATCATAGGTTGCTTACTGAAAATAATTGCCATTGAGGGACACATTGGAATTACTACTATTTTAGTTATAGGCTTTAATTTGTCCCATTGTGTTTTTCCATTAATTTAACATTGCAAAAAGATTAAGGTGGTATTTCATAAAAACATGGTATGTTTTCCTTTTAAATAGCATGGACTGTAGTGAGCTTGCAATTCAGTTTTTATCCAGTGAAGTCTAAAACCCAAATGCAGATACTTAGTTTTAAGCACGTGCATAATGCCACTGACATCATAGGAAATTTGAATCTGTAAGCTAAATCATGTACATAGTTTACAGGCTTTATTTACCAAAAATACAGCATGCTTTAATTTTTCATGTTGTTTTCCATATGGATTCCGCTAGTGGTGCATACAGTCTTCACAGGTCCATCAGTGGGGTTTAGTCTGTGCTGTTTTCTTAGTAGTGGCTGATTCAGTAGCCAGAGAACTTCTGCTATGAAAAGATTCAGATATGGGCCCCTTGCAGCAGCAGCAGTATCTCTCCTAAAGAATTTGGGAGTCATAATACTCATACCTCTGATTACTAAGACATTGATACAAGATGAGCAAGAATCTGTAGTACGAACCTCTTCTTCAAAAGCAGTGCACTCAGAAGGGAATGTTCTTCCCATGTAAGTGTAAACACCACTAAAACAGATTGAGAGATACATTTACTGTATGAGTAGCAGGATGACCAACAGTGCCACCTCCTAATGTTCTTTTTCCTAAAAAGATAATATTATGCACTACAATAGTATTGTATATAAAAGGCAGTATTATATAAAAGTGTGTGTGTGTATTTTTATGTGTGTGTGTATATATATATTAAAGATAGTATTATAGCTTACATGTGTCCATACATATCAAACTTGTCATACCTATAAATAAATAATTATTCAAATGTTCAGGAATTCTGAGGTCTGTACTAGCATCCTTTCTTCATTAAAAACCCTGAAATAGTGCAATCTTTCTGGTAGTTATAATAAACAATATTGATGGTATTATTCCTTTTTTTTTGTAGCTTGGGAGAAATCTGTTTATTTTATCTTAATCCATGAGCCTTTTTGACATCCACGAGTTTTTTTGACTTCCAAACCATGAGCTCAAAATATAGTGACATTTAAAGCTGTTCTCGTAGGTTGCCCTTTTTTGAGGTCACATCATGCTCACAGTTACATGTGCTGCTGTCACAAAGAATCAGGTCTCACATAGGTAAAGACTCTGCACATGAAAACCAGAATCCGGATATTAACATACTGAAGAGCATGACAGCTGTTCTGAGGTGTGTAGCCATACCTTTTGAGTAAGGCTACAGAGCAGCTGTAAAAATGCATTACATAATTTTCTCTTCTCTGTACATATAAACTTGATTTTATAGCATATATAAATCAAATATACTGTCAAGTGCTACTTTAGTGGTTTAGCGGAAAACATTGCTGTCTTCCATTTCTAGAGCGATTCCAACTCTGAGGTCTGGAGCTGAAAAGCAAGGTAGTTTGCCAGCTTAGACTTTGGTCCCATCATAGTGTGTATTTTAATGTGCGTTTATGAGGAGAATGAAGTAGGAAGTGAGAATTCTGCTGATTTGAATAGGAAATAATAACATAAAGAATAAGAAAAAAGAAAATTGCATAATCCACACAAATTTCAAGCCATATTTCTGTGATCCATATATAAATATGTCATTGTAGAAAGAGGAATTATTTTTGTTTGTCTTTATTTAAATAGCATTTGCAGATCTAATATCCACATCCAAAAGGTTGAGCTAAGGAAATTGTATCTCATAAAAGAAATCAAAACTAATTGTATCACTGCAGTGGAAGAACCCAAGAGGTGAGAAGTGAAAAGCAACAGTAACAGAAGGTGAATATATTAGGGATGTTAGTCAAAATTCCCTTGTAGTAATGACGATGTTGAGTTTTTCACTAGAGGGTGATCAATATCTATTGGATTTTCAGAAAACAATAAATAACAATAACATTTTCTGAGTATTTTAAAATCTGCTGATTAATTAGAAAGATATTTAACTAGCAGTATGCCCGTTCAGGAATATGCCTTTTTTTGGTCACAGTTCTTTTTTTGTGACTCGGTACGCAAGTAAAGATAAAGAAATGTAAAAATCCTGCATCTTAAGCAATATACATATTGTGTAGCTTTGTATTCCTAAAGGCAACGTGTACAAGCCAGTTGCTGTACACCTTTTCACGTATTCCTATAATATCTGCTGTTCATTGGACTGAACCAAATGTACTTTTCTATCCTTATTTCTACATAGTAAATTATTTTAAAATATTATTTTTTTCAGTCCTGTTTTCTTATGATTGAGTCCTGTTATTTTCCTCTCTTTACAGCAAAGGAAAATAAAAAGCTTTTAATAGGTAACATAATGTTATATCTGGGAGGAACGTATTGTTCCAGTACTTTAAAGGGTTTAAAATGTACAATGAGCTTGGGTAGGAGTTTATCACCTAGATTTAAAATAGAGAACCTTAAAATTACTGTTCAGTGTCCTTTAGCAGTGCAAAGCTCGAGGCTTCAATATTTAAGTTCCTCGGAACTTGAAGTTTTGCTGAGGATCTTGGACCCACAATTATAATCGGAGGAAATCTGTCCCAACCTTCCTGTTATTCCCATTTACCCTTTCTTGCCCTGGCACTGTTCTCTCCCCTTTGAGTTCATTACAGTGATTTATGTGAACCACATCAGGGAACAGATCAGTCTGAGAAATTGTCTTCCATTTTCTTCTTTTACTCAGTCAGTTGACAGTTAGATCAGTTCCTTAATCCAGCTCCTTGTGTGGCTGCATGAACAGTTATTTGCGTACAGATGAGGCGGTAGGGGTAGGGAGGGTTAAGGACTGGGATCAACAAAAAGTCACCAGCAAGGATTTGGGGAGGGGCGCATGGAAGTATCTAGTGCTGGGGAGCACTTTCTGGAGGGTTTCCTTGAGGGCGTGTGAGAGATAACAGGCTGAGCCAGCTGTGCGGAAAGTATTTTTGCAAGTAATTTTGTGTATGTGGGATAAGTTGTGTGAGTTATTATGTGTGTGGCCTGGAAGCTAGAGCTGTGCATCTTTGGGACAAGCCAGAAAATAATGGCTTTATTTATGTGTAAAGTGCAGAGGGAACAAAAATTATTACAGATAAGCAGGAAGCCTACTGATATGCATCCATTTTGTGTTGAAAAAGAATACAGCTCCCTTGATCCAGAGAGAAACGCAAATCTATGCGGCTGTCATCTGGTTTCTTTTTCTTGAGCTGTCACTATTTTATTCAGTACAGAAAGTACAGAAAGAGCTCTTCTGTTTATTGGCACAGACCAGAGCTTCCCACTAGCTGACTGCCAAACCATTTGCTGCAGAAAGGCAGAGCTTCCTTCCTTCCTTCCTTCCTTCCTTCCTTCCTTCCTTCCTTCCTTCCTTCCTTCCTTCCTTCCTTCCTTCCTTCCTTCCTTCCTTCCTTCCTTCCTTCCTTCCTTCCTTCCTTCCTTCCTTCCTTCCTTCCTTCCTTCCTTCCTTCCTTCCTTCCTTCCTTCCTTCCTCCCTTCCTCCCTTCCTTCCTTCCTCCCTTCCTTCCTTCCTCCCTTCCCTCCCTCCCTTCTTCCTTCCTTCCTTCCTTCCTTCCTTCCTTCCTTCCTTCCTTCCTTCCTTCCTTCCTTCCTTCCTTCCTTCCTTCCTTCCTTCCTTCCTTCCTTCCTTCCTTCCTTCCTTCCTTCCTTCCTCCCTCCCTCCCTCCCTCCCTTTCTCCCTCCCTTGCTTTCTCCCTTGCTTTCTCCTTCTCTCCTCCCTTTCTCCCTCACTCCCTCTCCTTCTCTCCTCCCTTTCTTGCTTTCTTCCTTTTCCCTCTGTGAATCCTCCTGCTCTCTTTTTGGTGGATCCAGTATGTAGATACAATCTCCTTCAACAGGAGACTGTTACTGGGTGCTGTCTCCTCCAGGCCAAATTTGTGTTTGCTCTGAGCATTCAAAGGCTGTGGAAAATAAAGCGTGCCTGGACTTCTCAAAGTTTTGGAACCTATGATAAGGAGACTTTATTGTCTCTGGCACCATAGATGTTATGTAGCGGTGGACCATTTCAAAATCACAGGGTGTTTAGTAAATATCATTATTAGTTTGCTATCATTTATTGCAGCTTTCTGCAAAAAAAAATCTGTCAGTTTATATTTACTGCTGGGACAAGATCTGTGCTCAGGGCCAGCTGGAAACCATTTGCTTTGTAAATTACAGTTTCCTAAAAAAGTCAGTGGTACAACAGTACCCTAATGTTGAGTTATTGACAGAAAATGATTGCTGTGCTTTAAGGCTGGCTACTGTGGTCTTGACCTAACATGAAATAAATGTTTCAACAGACCTTTTCAGAACTGAAAGTTTAGAAGGTTATTTGCAAAAGAGTGTCAAATTAAAGCCTTGCTTTTGTTCTGCTAATATGAAACTAAGCCTTATTAATGAATAGTAATACAGGCAATATTTTCTTTCTCATTCTAACAAGTCATATATTTCCAGTTATTCAAATACTTTTTGTGAGCTGTGTTAAAATTCCTTAGTTTTAAATTAGATTGAGTTTTGAAGTTAAGGGAATAATCCACATGTCCAAATTAAACAGACTTTTGGTTAGAGAAGCTTGTGAGGGGTACAACTATAATTATCATGGGATGCAAGGGATGGGGCCCCATCTTTGAAGGGATGGGGTGTATAGAATGAATTTGCTATTGAAAAGGACCTACACATTTCTGTATTTTAAAAAATCTTTGTAAGTCCCCAGTTGCATTCTGAAACACCTAAATATCTTTAAAATGGGTATGACTAGAGCAAAGTCCCAAGATTCCAGAATAAAACCATAAAGCCAGAAAACCTGATTTAAAAAAAATAATTAAGTAGTTTCTATGAAGTGAATACAGACAGGTTGCGGGACAGCAGCATATTTTGAGGAGCTGGCAAATTGCTTGAATGTATCATAGAATCATAGACTACCAGGTTGGAAGGGACCTCAAGGATCATCTGGTCCAACCTTTTGTGGCAAAAGCACAGTCTTGACAAGATGGACAAGCACCCTGTCCAGATGAACCTTAAAAGTATCTAATGATGGGCAATGCACCACTTTCCTGCGGAGATTATTCCAATGGCTGATTGTTCTCATTATGAAAAATTTTCGTCTTGTGTCCAATTGGAACCTCCCCAGGAGTAACTTGTACCCATTATCCCATGTATTTTCCCTGTGACACCTTATAAAAAGGGAGTCTCCATTTTCTTTATAGCCGCTTTTTAAACACTGGAACATGGTGATAAGCTCTCCCTTAAGCCTTCTTTTCTCAAGGCTGCACAAACCAAATTCTGTCAGCCTTTCATCGTATGGCAGGATTCCCAGTCCTTTGATCATATTGGTGGCCCTTCTCTGGACCCTCTCCAGCCTGTCCACGTGTTTTCTGTGTGGTGGAGACCAAAACTGAACACAGTATTCCAGGTGTGGCCTGACAAGTGCTGAGTTGAGTGGGATGATGACTTCTTTATCTCGGCTGGTGATGCTCCTGTTGATGCAACCCAGCATCCTGTTGGCATTCTTTGTGCTGCAGCACACTGTTCACTCATACTGGGCTTGTTGTCCACCAGGACCCCCACGTCCCTTTCCACAGAGCCGCTCCCCAGCTGGGTAGATTCTATCCTGTGCTGCACTCCTGGATTATGTTTTCCCAGGTGTAAGACCTTACTCTTGTCCTTGTTGAACTTCATAAGATTCTTGTTAGCCCCCTCTTCCAGCCTATCCAGGTCTTCCTGCAGGGTGGCTCTTCCTTCCGAAGTGTCCACTTCCCCTCTCAGTTTGGTGTCTTCATTTAAGATGATACTGTGGTACAGTATGCCACAGAAAGTGGTAATGAGGACATGTCTAATTCTCCTGGAACTGAGAATCATAATCTGAAAGTTGACTCAAACTGAGTTCAATCTTTTTAATTTAAAATTTAATTTAAAAGTTTTCTTATCTTCCATTTGGATGAAGACCACAAAAATTCATAAGAGGAACTCCTATTTCTTCTGATTTCTTATTAAAAAAAAAAAGTATTTTGACAGAGCTGTCTGCTTCTCCTGGTATCAGTTTAAGGAGGGAATTATCTACACATGAGATCTTGAAACTGTATTTTTCAATTCTAAAATACTGTAAAAGAGAGCAGCCAAATGGCAACAGAAGCTAAGGTTAAGGCATCAGTTTCCTCCATAAGTAAGTAAAAGGACACCACTCCCTATTGAGAGTGCTGCAAGCCTTAGGATCCCTCAAAGAAAAAAAGAAAGTCTAAGCAGAACTTTGAGGAGAAGCTTTTAAGCATCTGGTACAATTATTAGTGTGGCTGCCTATTGTGCTTACATCTCCAGTTGAATTGCTTCAATACATCAGCTGTGCAAACACAGATAGAAAAAGGAGCTGGAAAATATTTATTATATTTTTCTCTGTTCTTCAGAGAGGCTTTTGGTCTTTTTTTTTGTTTGTTTGTTTGTTTTTTTTGCCTGAGATGACATGCAGGGTAAAATCCATCCTTTTATTATGTCAGTGAAGTAAGCAGAACTGAACCAGAGATTATTTTTCCCAAAGCATATAAATGTTTAATATTTATACCGAAAACTTCCTTATAGACTATATCATGGACAATCAGACTAATGAGGATATTTCATGTATATAAGAACTACTGAAATCCTGATTCCTTTTTTTTCCTCTAGAAGTCTTCATGTTTCATGTTCAGGCTGTGCAAAGGGCTGCACATTGATTTTGAGACTCCAAATTCCATTTGAAATCCTGTAGTATTCAAAATGCTTGTGTGACATCAGTAACTTAATTGCAAAAGCAGTAACACCTGGCAAAGTGGAGAGGCATTACAAATAGGTGCACAGCATAGTTACATGTTCCAATATACCCACAAAATTAATTTTCTTTTTTTTTTTTTTTAATTTGGGCAACATCAAAAAACTAAAATTGAATATGTTATTAGAACATTGTAATGAAAATGATGTTACAATCACAGTCATTCTCAAAATACTGCTTTTTCTAAAAAAGTGAAACAAGCAAGAATCTATGATGATTTCTTTATTCTTCATAAACATAAAAAAAATCTGGCTAGGTGCTCCAGCTTACAGTCTAGTGAACTTTTCCATATAAATCAGGACTGAAATTCATGTGTCTAAACATGCCTCTTCTCTCAAATGTCACACAGAATCACAGAATCACAGAATGGTTTGGATTGGAAGGGATCTTGAAGATCATCTAGTTCCAACCCCCCTGCCCTGGGCAGGGACACCTCCCACTAGACCAGGCTGCTCAAAGCCCCATCCAGCCTGGCCTTGAACACTTCCAGGGATGGGCATTGACAGCTTCCCTGGGCAACTTGTCCCAGTGTCTCACCACCCTCACAGTAAAGAATTTTTTCCTGATATCCAATCTAAATCTACCCTCTCTCACTACCCTCTCTCAACTTGAAGCCGTTACCCCCTGTCCTATCATAACACTCCCTGATAAAGAGTCCCTCCCCACCCTTCCTGTAGGCCCCCTTTAGGTACTGGAAGGCTGCTATAAGGTCTCCCTGGAGCCTTCTCTTCTCCAGGCTGAACAACCCCAACTCTCTCAGCCTGTCTTCATAGGAGAGGGTCTCCAGCCCTCTGATCATCTTCATAGCCCTCCACTGGACCCGCTCCAACAGGTCCATGTCCTTCCTGTGCTGAGGACTCCAGAGCTGGACACAGTACTCCAGGTGGGGTCTCACAAGAGCAGAGTAGAGGGGCAGAATCTCATCCCTCGATCTGCTGGCCACACTTCTTTTAATGCAGCCCAGGATGTTGTTGTCTCTCTGGGCTGCAAGCGCGCATTGCTGGCTCATGTTGAGCTTCTCGTCCACCAACACCCCCAAGTCCTTCTTCTCAGGGCAGCTCTCAAGCCATTCTCCGCCCAATCTGTATTTGTGCCTGGGATTGCCATGATCCAGGCGCAGGACCTTGCACTTGGCCTGGTTGAACTTCATGAGGTTTACACAGGCCCACCTCTCAAGCCTGTCCAGGTCCCTCTGGATGGCATCCCTCCCCTCTAGTGTGTCGACTGTGCCATGCAGCTTGGTGTCATCAGCAAACTTGCTGAGGGTGCACTCAATCTCACTGTCCATGTCACCAAACTTGAAGTGATAGTGTCCTGATCAACAGTCCCTTTCCATTTTATCATAGCATATGTTTCCCAGAGGAGAGATAAGCAACTGAATGAGAGTATTTGCTCCCATATCTGAGCAATGACTGCTTTAATAACTAGGGACGTGAATATCAGTTTTACCAATCAGGCTTTTAATTAAAAATATAGAAGGTTCGTATGAGAGCATATTTTAATACTTTTTGTTTTCGTTTTTGTCATTCAAGTAGGTGATTGTTCCGTGTATCTCCACAAAAGTACTGACTGATTCAATTTAGTGGTAAGAGAAGCTGAAGAGTTCTGTATCTAGAGGTAGCACAAATTAATCACTTGACTGACTTCAGTAAAAATCATGAATAAAGATAACAGAAGACTGAGCATATAGTATTGAGATGTCTGAAATGTAGGAACATATGTAGGTGTTTTCAAGAGTGAACGCCAAAAGACGGGACAATTCAACTTTTGAAGGAGACCATTTATGCAAAATTAAAAAGGAAAGCGACATTATTTGAGTGGGTATCTGAGACGTAATTTTATCTACTCAGTTGTTAAAGATTTGGGGGAGGGTTATGTTTACACTTGTGTTTTAAAACAATTATTTCCTAGCTTTATCTTTCTGTTTCTTTTCTTAATCATAAAAGGAGTGGGTCCAAGCAAACAGCTCCTATCCCTTGCAACCTAATCCAGCATAAAATACACTTTCATTCTAGAGACATACACATGTGAGTCCAAGTAGCATCCTAACCCTGAGGAGAGCTGAACATGTCTTGAAAGGTGCTGAGGGTTCTCAGTTCCCATTGGCAATAGGACTGTGTATGTAACTAGTGTTTAAAGCAATGCAAGTACTCAAACTAGCTAAATCTGAGACACAAAGTAGGACTGCTTGTATTCTTGAAGTTAAGCAGCCACTTAATTTCTATGAAGTCATAGGAATCACATCTTTTCATCCAATATTTTTCATTTAATCTATATTGTATATGCCAACAAAGGTTATTTCAGTTGATATAATTTTTTACCAATTTTGCTATTGAGGAGGTATTTTCCATATAACAGGTTAGCAAAATAGATGTAAATCAGTCTCTAAGTTAGAGTTTTCTGTAATAGTCTAGTACAAAATTAAGCTGTCAATATGTACGAAGTCTAGAGTTGGCAATAATTATGGAAACAAAATGTATGTGTCTATGGATGAGATGCCGAAAATAAAAGAAGGGCAATCAGTCCTTATTTCTGTGCTCAGAAATCTTTACTTTGCACCCTGTTGTTAATTAGCAATGCAAACAAACTTCAAACGGAAATACACATTCCCAAGGCTCAGTCACACACATGCCTTGGGGTGCTAATGTTTGAAGAAAAAATGCACCATGTGAAAGGAAGAGATGTGTCAGGAACACCTACACTTTCAAAGAATGTATCACATTCTTGCCTTAAATTAATATGAACAAAGATGTTGTTGCTTGAATCATAAAGGAAAAAGGTACTAACATGCAAAGTGATCAAAGGAAAGCAACATAAAGTGCCTTGCTATTGAATATACATAAAAACAAGCCAACGGTCATCAAGCACAGAACACTAACGAGGCATGAAAAAACATGGTTATAATTAAGCTAAAGACATAGTTTTGAAAAGTCTAAAAATCAGAGTGGTATTGACACGCCATGGGATTTGTGGAATATTTCGAATAAGTAGCCAAGAACAGCAAGGGTGTTTCTAGCAAGCTTAACTTTGGGATATTTTTCTTCTGTATAGGAGATCCACACATTGAAATGGATTAATAACTACTGAAGTTTTTCACACATATAACATGAATAGAGTATTCGGGGGAAAAATCAACAGTATTAGCCCTATGATTATTTATTGATGTACTTAATTGTATTGTTTGTTGCCAACATGTCATTAGTAACACAAATAAACATGGCAATGATTTTTCTGTCTCTATATACAGCTACAAATTGTATGTATAAACAGATTATGCCAGAGTTATTGTTACACTGGTAAAAAGGGCAAGATGCTGCGGTAGCGTGAACGTTATTTCTAACCGATCTACAAATTGCATTTGAATTTTATAATTCATTCTTCTAACTTTGAAGATACCCAGTAGTTCTTTTTAAGAATGAAACACATTTATATCAGTGCACTATTGCTATTTAGATTACTAGCATATTTCTTCTGTTAAAATTCATTGATAATGATCATACAGCCTACTTGTTGCCTTCTTTTGAAGCTCTTGTGAATGGTTTAAAATTGCCACAAAACTATTTCTCTATCTTTTTTTTAGTGATTGAAAATCATACTGAAATTCTCTTCCTTTGACATTTCTTCAGCTAACTGTGTTGAACTGTCTCTTCAGTTATAGGCTACAGATGTGATGAACCTTTCCATTCGAGCTTCCCCGAGCTACATTTCTGACCTCATCTTTCCAAATAAACCCAAGATTACACAGATTTTGGCAACATGTTTTTATTGTTAATGGTAAAACAGCAACGATATTAACTGGGGTTTAGGTCTGTTTGGCTGGCTAATCATGTTAATATTTTTTTGTAAATTTATTAGCTGCGATTTTTAAAAATTGTTTTTATGTACTGCAACTTTGTTGTGTGCTATATGCATGAAATACTAGTCATTGTTTAATATCTGCATATGAATGTTATATGACTCCAGCTCAGAGTCTCTTCGGCAAATGAATGTGTTACTGTGCCAAAGAAAAATGAATATATGAGATGCATGGATTACAGCTCAGCTGTTTGTGGTATTATTCCACCCACTCAGTGATCTTAGGGAATCATTTAACTTCCATGTGTGAATGGGAACTGCATTTGAAAGCTGCCATTCATATTCATGCGGGAGCTAAAATTTCCTCAGAAGCTTTTGAAGTGTTTTATTCCCAGCAGAGGTCACAGTATTGACAGACTTGTCCATCTTTCCTGCACCCTGTCATGGCAAAACATGGCGCAAAGTAATCTTTTCTGTTTCATGTGTGCCGTGTAGAGAGAGGGGCGCTGCTTCTAGAGAATTTATCCCTTAGAGACAGCACTCCTAGTACATATATTGCATATCAGGAAGACAATGCACTATCATGAAATTATTTCCTGGATATGAACAGAGAAAGAATGGGAATCAAGAGAGAAATTACTGAAAGAAAGGACTTAAAAAGCATATAAAGGAAGAGGAAGGCCCATGATTTTCTTTTAGACATGGAAGTGCTGCTGGGACTTTTGTGATTAAATAGTACAGAAACAAAGAAATGTCAACATTAAATTGTGGTTTGTGGCTCTGGTTTTTCATGAAGGGTGTACTTTAGCTTACAGTACATTTCAGAGAAGCTCAGAGAAATAGCAATTAACTCTGTAATGCTGAAGTTTTTATCAACTGTTAGTCTTTTCCCCCATATGTATGATTTTCAAATATATTTTTGTCTTTTTCCGAGGGCTGCCTCTTCCTGTACTACCTTCATAGTTCCTATATGCTTTTCCTGTTCATACAGTCTTATATTACTTGCAATTGCACTTACTATCTATTCTGCCACATCCTCACCATGCGTGTCTGAAAACGCCAACAGGCAGAAAACCCTAATGTGTTCCAGCTAGTTTTTCAAAGAGGGCTTCCTCCCCACCCCTTTGTTTTTAATTATAGGAAACTAAAACTCCACTTGAATACTCCTGTATCTATTTTATAACAATTCTCTAGTATCCTTGCAAAAACTGAAATATGCAATAACTTTAGACAATAAGGAATAAAATCGTAATGCATTGTAGTTAAAAGAATAGAACTTCCAGCTACTTCTTGAAAGCTCCAGAGGCCATCCAAGGAAAATAGTAGTAAGGACAATTCCAGCATTCAAAACTTCAGTCCATTCTTCTGTGGACCGCTGGAAGCCTTTTCACTTGTTGATTCTCAGAGGTCTAGACAGATCCGCTCTTCAGTATTGAATTTCATTTTCGTGTTACTGCGCAAGTGTTTCTTTCATGGAGCTTCTGAGATGACACTGATTTCGCAAGTTCACACTGAAACCTTAATTTGCAGGGTAGCTGTTGAACCATGTTCCTCTAGAGTGTCCTTGTTGCCATGTCCCTCACTTACAGATTTCACACTTGATAGCTGTCACCAAACATCTTGTGCTGTTAGATATAGGCAGCACGTTCAACTCCTCACCCCCCTTGGACTTTCAGCAGATGCAACACTTTCTGGTGCTACTGTTTGAGAACCCTGAATGATCACACCACCTGCCCCCCCCCTTACCTCTGGCTTGTACTGAACAATCGTCTCATTTATCACTGTGACCCCCAGGTTTTAGCTTTGGTCCTAAGAAGAGCATTTTGTGATCTGTTTAGGAATCCCCAGGGCCTTTGAACTTCTTATTTACAACAATTAGGCCACTGCTTGTGGTCCTCAGTCTTATTCTACGGCTTTTCCAACCAGTAACCTTTTGCTGACCACAGAGAGCAGAGACCTCTCACCCATCTTTTATCCTATATTCCTTTCCTGGATTGCCTTTTCTACCCAGATGTTAGCCAAACTCAAGCTAGTTTTTTTTCTTAACACTGACTCTTTGCAGAAATTAATGTAACATGGTTTATAAATTCATTTTTTCCTACTCAGGTTTTCTCCGTTGGCTGTGCTGCCAATAAGGGATGTTCTGCTGTGGTTCCATTGTCTATCCTGTTCAGTCATTCCCAGTAGTTCCATTCTGTACTGAAATAATCCTCCAGAATTTGAGAGGAGGAGGAGTACTTCGTTTAATGCTGGCTACTACTTATGACAGATCTTTTTTCTTTCAGCACTTCTAGGTATCTAGAAAATGCCCCATTTAGGGAATATTACTGGCCAAATGGGATTTTCATCTGTGTTGCATCTTATCAGGATTAACCTTTATAATTAAGATAATGCTTAAGATAGTCCCAGGAGCAGGGATGAGTCAGACACTGTTGTATTTGCTATAAAGTTTTTAAAAGATGTTGCAGAAGAAATGGCTAAATTATTTTCTGTATCAGTGAAGCACCATTAAATATATTAATAATTGAATAATGGAGGACATGAAGGAACGCAGTCAATAATAGGATGTGTTTGCTTTGGCATTTCTACCACCCTTAATAATTTCTGAATTTTTCCTTTTTGTTGCTCTTTTATTTCATGTTAGCATAAAAGCGCTGAGTGCTTTGTATTGTACTTCTAAAATAAAACGTGTGATGTTTCGGGCTTGTGGCTAAAGCACCAGAGGAATCTACAAACACCGTAACTGTGTGCAGATCTTTAAAGGAGCAAATTTTCTCCTGGGAGCATTCCAGAACTTCTTCCATGATAGCCAACAGATATTTGAAGTTTTGGCCCTGAATTTCTATCCTGCATTTATGTATTCTTACTGACCTAAGAGCAGGAGATTGGTCCAGGGCTTGAGCTAGGAATTTTGAAATTTTAACCCAGCATTTCCTACTTTCCAACCACGTGAGCCTGGGGAGTTACTTATCTTTTCCATGTGTAAAAAAGGGTTTATAATATCTGTCTTTAAGAGGCACTAGTTCTGGTAGTTCAGAAATTAAAAGAACAGAACTATTATGTAAAAGCCAAGAATAGTCAATCAGTAAAACCAGCTTTTTTGTAAAAGAACTTTTAGCCAGTATATTATGTAGCAAGGAATTTTATCTTTAGAGATATTTTCTACTTAGCTGGGGTATTTGTGTAACTCTGTTACCATAGTATTAGAATAATCACAATTTGTAATGAACGTGTATTCTCATAGACAGTTGTATGATAAGGAGGTGCTATAATGTGCATTTTACAGATGAGCTGGAGGAAGGGTGGACTTTGAGAACGTCCCACACTTTTAGCGAGCACTCAAAAGCATACTTACCTTCAGTTTGGACGGGCACTGGTGTGTTGGATGCAGACCACAGCAGCCTTCGTGTGGTCCTCTTCACCTAGAAGTGATGTCAAGTAATCTCTGTCAAACTGACACGACAACCTAAAATGCTTCCTAGAAAGACTTCATCTCTGCCTACTGCAAAAACCAAACAAGGCAAATATGAGCATGCATAGCTGGATCTTGGGAACCAACCATGTCTTGGCTACTCATGGTTTCAGGCGGCTCAGGTACAGAAGAGGCAGAGGCCGAGTAATTCACTGAAGACTGAGCAGGAACACTGGTAAATCAGCAAGTAGAACCCAGCTTCTGGGTTTGAATCCTAATCAGTATAACAACTACCATGCCTTTTTTTCTAGAACTGTATTTAAGGTTAGTCTTCAGTTTGATTTTTCATATACAATAAAATAACAGGAAGCCGATAACAAAAATCTTAGAAAAGTTTTCTGGGAATATTTCAGGAAACTGGTAAATACAAAGAACTGTCAGTACATTCAAGAAAAATGTGTCTTGGTCACAATCCTGCAGCAAGTTCCATGTCAACACATAAGCTGTCTTCATACATAAAGCAGCTCCTCCCCACCACATTATGTACATTTGTGTCTATCAATTTCTACTGCATAGTTTCAAATATTTCCCAAACTATTTCACAAGAATGTCCAGAAAAAATTGTCAGAAACAATTACTTGATGAAGGATGCTGTATAACTAATGCCATTCAGTAATTATTAACTGCAATAAGGAGAAATCTTTGTAGTCAGTCCTACAAACAATAGTATAATTAACAAAAGATGTAAACAGTATGTTTTTCTTTGTCAAAGTATCAAATATTTGAATGTACTAAAAAAAAAAAGGGGGGGGGATTCCCTTATTAGCCTATCACAGTGACAATTACACCGTGCTTCTTTACTGTTTGAACTGATTGTTCTTTGTGTCGTTCCCATTCCTCATCTTCTTTGTCCAGATCAAAAGTTTCTGGATAAATGGGAAGCTTGTCTTTAGGGCACTCCTCATAATAACTTCGAACATATTTTCCAACAGACCATCCTTTGTATTCCTCAGGCGTTTTGCATTCTAGGCCATTGTAGTGAACATTGTAGTGGTGCTTCAACCAGTAGAAAAGATAATGAATGTTGTAATCACATCTCCAAGGATTCTCTCTCAGCCACAGTATTTTCAGAAAGTAAAGATCTTCCAGTACTCCATATTCAAAATTCTGCAAGCTGTTGTTTGATAGATCCAGCTCCTCTAAGTTATTGAGGCCTGAGAAAGCAGCTAGTCAATAAGAAAAATAGTTATTGGTACCTTATAAAGGTAAGTTAGGAAAAAACATGCATAACTGCAACAGGAAGAACATTTTCATAATTATATATTTTTTTTCTAAAGGCTACGAAAAGGACTTTTCAAACACTGAACTTTAAAATATGGCTTGTGCCTTGAGAAGTGACATATTGGTATAAATATGCTGACATTAGGGGAGTTGTACTGGTGGTGAAGTTATAAAACACTTAATGAGTGCGCAGGAGTGTAGAATAGGGTCAGTGAGGGTGAATGAATGCCTGGTTTGCTCAAAGAAGTCTACTGTTATTGCTGTGATACAGAAGTAGAAATACAGAAATGGATTATGTATTGGACAATGTGCAGGGCTAGTAGTTTTTGTATGTATGTATGTTTGTATTCGTGTGTGTACAAACTTTAAATTAATATTTTAAGATATGGAAGATAATAAACATGGAGCTTCATCATAATGCTTCTGAATCACATTTAGAGAGCAGTTCATACTTTTTGCAAGTATACTGTTTCATTTCATGGCAGAAGTCTTAATTTAACATTTTAAACCTCAGAAGTACCATTTTACTGATATTACCACCATCTACTGCTGTTTAACTTCCAAAATGCCACTAGAGAAGGCTCTTTTTGCTTCTTACTTTGTATCTCACTCTCCTTGTGTCTGCTTTCATAATTAAAAACTCAATACACATAGGCAATAAGCAAATTGCCAAGAAGGCCACTTGATTTCTGATAACATATAACTTAAGAGCAATTATTGGTAGTGATTTTTAACCCAAAAGAGTTTGTCTATTACTTCATTGTCCAACATTATTTAAAAGTAGCCTCATTATATGACAAGTTTTCTTAGATTTGGCAAAGATATTTAAAAAATCATTCAACTATTTAGCATTTTGGGAAATGATTAGCCTTCAGTCTGCAGAATTAAATTTTTGCACTTGGTTGGCTTAGTATTAAGAAAGGGCAGCTGAAATCAGACTCTCTTCATTGACTTCCATGATGAATACATTTCAGTGCAAACCTTTACTCTATGAATTGGTGGTACAAAAGGTAAAATATGCACCAACATCTATATTTTTAAATCCTTTTTTCCTCCACATTGATATGTGATAAAGAAATAATCAAAGTTGATAATTATTAAAACACAGATCAGTTTTTAATGAGTATTTAAAATTGTTCTTACCAGGATCAATGTAAGTTATTCCGTTACTGTTTAGGTTTAATATCTTCAGTTCACTGACATCTTCAAACTCTTTGGCTCGTAGTTGTCTGATTTTGTTGTTGGACAAGTCAAGTTTAACTATATCAGGAGGTATGTTACCTGGAACTTTCTTTAAATCTTAAAAAATGAAAAAGACATAACTTGTGTCAGCTTTAAATTCTTCTCACTGCTTGGGTATCACAGTTGCGTACCACATAGAGTTTTGTCAGTCTGCCATTGTTTCTTGTTTTATATTCCTTTTACCCCCACTTCTAGTGTCAACATGTTTTTTCAACTTCTGAATTTCATTGCTTTGTTCACTTGTATCTTTACATTCCATGTGAAAATTGCTGTCTTCGTTAGCGCTTAAAGTAAAGCTTCTTTCTTTGTTTTATATTTTATTTTAATGGAACTGTACTATTCATCTGCATAAGGATAGGATAGGTAGTGAAGACTAATAAAAAGTATGTGTGAAGGGCTTGATCATTTAAAGAAAAGAAACCAGAATAACTATATAAAAAAAAATGTTCATTGGTATGTGAACATCTTCCGTAATCGAACTGTAGGGTGCTGTCTTACATCATTTGGTTTGCGTTGCCAAAAAGTAAAATTTTCTATATTTTATCAACAATAAAATGCTAGTTGCTATAGTATTTGTAGCAATACATATAATTATAGTTGTGTAATTACAGTTATGTTGTGGTTTAGTAACATTTAAGACTTAATATTTGTTTCGATACTTACAATTATTATATATCTAGGCGGCATGGTGACATTCTGTCTATCTACTTCTCTATCCTACCTGTCTCATTGGCATTACCAAAGCAGGCAGGCACCTCTCAGACAGCTGTGCACATGTCCTTACAGTCTTCCTTGCAAAAGAGTTACAGAAAGAATAGCTTCCAGTCCAGTAGTAAGGGCACATTCTTGAGAAGTGCAAACTGTGGTTTGAATCCTCTCAGGGTAATGTTAATAAACCTAATCTCCAGGATTATGTTTACTCAATGAGGCTTCTCATCCTGGGCTTCTATTATGAGAAAATCTCTTATTTGACCATCTTTGAATGAAAGCAAGTAGTTTCTGGATCCGTGCTGAAATTTGTGTTGTCAGTGAACTTCTGAAGTTCTGAAGATGTCTAATGCATCAGGTATTTTTGAGACTAAAGCAACATATCAGAGACTTCCTGCCTTATATCTCATTTTGAGCAGAGCTTTGGTATTATAAATACATAAATATTTTAAGTACTCCAGTCTGCTCTGGTTGGAGTGCTTCCTGCTTGTGCAGATGTCAAAGTTTCAGGGCCTATTTATCACCTAATGAATGCAAATAATACTTGAATTTAGGGACTTGGAGAGTTTGGCAGTACTAGAAAGCAGTTTTTTTCAACTGCTCTCGCAAATACAGATTCCTTTGCAGAAAAGCAAACAGAAGTTACTTTTGCACCCAGCTTTTGTTGCTCTTTTTGGTAAAAAAGCATGAAGGCCATAGGATACTTTCATTCTGAAGGTCTGAAAGATCTGGGGTATCACTGGTCTGAAGAGATATAAATAAGAAGTTCTTCAAAAAAGAGAACATACACATGGTTATATGTATTTTTAAGAGGTTTCTTTCATGAGCTTTCTGACATTAACTGAAAGCTGCTGACCTGTTGTTGTATCTCCTTAAAGATATATCGTACTGGTGTGCTGCTTGTCACTCCATCCTCTCCATTGTAAAGGAATAACGGATTGCAGCTTTTCACGTCATCTTACTGGTTCAGCAACTGATGGACCTTTTTTCCTGCTCTGAAATCTTGTCCATGTGGATTTAGAGAAATTTTCGGGTTTTCCCAGGATTTTGGGTGCATTATACTTCTATTTCTGATGAAAATTCCAATGAAATTGTGCATCTGCTGCATAGTAATCATATGCAAAGGCAGTAAGTACAATGCTTTCATCAACGATTGCCATATGTTCAGAAATCTCAAAGGTCCATGCGCTATCAGCATCCAGCTGACAAGCATATGCACAGTAGATCTGATACTTCCTAAAATATATTGAACGTGCTCATGTGTCCATGCTAGACATTCAGGAAGTCCCGGGGTGATATACTTAGTTCTTGACGTGAAGGAGGGAGTCCCTGGACCCTCTAGTACACTCATGTAGAGGTTGAAGTAACTTCATTCCTTGATTATTAGTACTAAAGACAATAAACCATTTTTTTTAAATATTGTAAAAGCCTGTGAAACTACCATGAAAAGCAGACCACACTGAGTGTTTCTATGAACTTAGAGAAAAAAAAGTAACATTTTTCTTGCCAAAAGTTTTTGATTATATTCATGTATTCAGCTCATGTATTCAGCTCATCTCTTTGATACCACTAAATGGGGAGAGCTGGAAAGGCAGTCTTTTCTTATATTAAGACGATAATATATATATTTATTCCAGTTTCCTGGAGACATAAGGTAATAATGATATAATTAAGATCCTATGAAGGATAATTAAGATTGTAATCTGTAATCTAATAATTAAAATCCTATCTACAAGGAAAGGTATGGTAGGTCAATATTAAGAAATTAATAAATATTAGCCAGTAAAAAAGCATAAATTATTAATAAAAAAGGTGTAGTAGCTGCATGGTAAAACAAGGAGAAAAGTGAGCCATAGGAGGAAGAAAAAAATTTTAGCAGTGTGGAAAAAAAGGAAAAATGTAGACCATTTTTTATGACAAACATAGTAGATAAACCATGTAATCAAATACCGAAATTGTTAATTCTTTATATTTAGGTATTGTCTCCTTATACTGACTTCTGAGCTTGTCTCTGGCATTAAGGTCCAAGAATAAGGGCACACAGAGTTGTTACATAAATTTAAGTCACTGTTAAAGCAAATAGAGGTTTAGCAAACACATTGCAAGATGCAAGAGGGTAAAATATACTGCAGGGATCTAACATTGCAAGCCATGCTTCACAAAAGTCAGGAAAAAAATCCTCCCAATTTTGGCTACTTCTAGTAATTTATTTTTTTTTTCAGATTAGTAATGTTAAAGAATGACTCTCTTCTGAATCATTTTGTTGTTTGCTTTGTTTTATCGTGGGATAAAATATGGGAAATATAAAGCATGAATAAATGTGCACTTTTGTGTTGATATATGTCCCAGCTGGTTTACCCTTAAGGCCTAACTGTGGCTTTTAGGAGCCTGCGAAGGATTTAGGAATGGAATGGATCCAAGTGTCTGAAAAACTTTTCTTGAAGGCCCTTCAACTTTGAAATTTGTGTTGGGTGCTGTGAGGCAGAACACAGAGGAGGTATTTCTTTATGAACAAAATGCAATTTTTTCCCTTAGTAGAAGAAATTTTGCACAGAAAATGCGCGGATGCAGTGGGTCCCCTTTGCATTCAGGATCCTTTGGGCATTGTAAGCACAGCTGGCTGCTCCGGTCCTGCTTCCCAGCTCGCTTGTGTCAAAGTTGTTTCTATCTTTGTGTTTGTACACTGGAAAGAAGAAAAGACACTCTGTGCTTTTCTCTATCAGTACAACAATTTCAGCACAGCTGTAATTTGACTGATTAGTATGTTTATAGTTGTAAAATTGGACTAGTGAGGTGCTGGTCCTTCAGTAACTTAAGTATGTGCTTAATTTTATTCCTCTTGATTTTTGTTAGGTATCTTATTCTAGAGCACTAAAGAATATCTGTGGAATTGGGGCTGCAGAGTAGAGGTAAAATGCAGAAAGGATTCCTACTTGTTACTTGTCGTTAACGGGAGAAAATCAATTAACAGTATTAGTTAAAGTAAGTAAAGCAAGTACTTATACTATATTAATTTGCTGTAAGTAATATGTGAATAAATGTAGTAAGGGAGCAAGAATATTAAAATCATTAATTCAGTTATAAGGACAGATACAAACCTTTTCTTTTGCAGTTCAGAGTTGGTACAGGAAACACATACATGTGGCACAAAGAGGAATCAAATTCTGGTTTGACAGCTTCAGGCTTATCCCGTTTTATGTTTTGGGGGTCCTGCCTGTCCTCTTCACTGCATAGCTGTTCAGCTTTTATCTGCTTTAGCTTTTGATTTTTCAGTTCTATTGGGTGCGCACACTTGGCATAATTTCCCAAATTCCTGTTTGTTGGAACCTGAAGCATTGTAATAAGAGTTTCTAGTTCACAGTTGCAATGCCAAGGATTATCATAAAGACGTAGGTAGTTTAGACTGGGTGTATAAATAAAAATCTCTTCGGATAAACTCTTAATTTGGTTATGCTGAAGTAAGAGCGTGGTAAGTTTATTCAAACCAAAAAAAGCCTCACTCTCAATTTTTGATATATCATTCTGTTGTAAATCCAGACTTTTCAGTACTTTATACTTGGAAAACATATTATTCTTCAATTTACGAATCCTGTTTCTTGCTAGCAGCATGTGCTTTAAATCCTCAGGCCAATCAGGTGACACAAAAATCAATTTTCTTTCCTGACAATCTAGGTATTTCTCATGAAGATAAGTGTATATATCACATGGTAGGCCTTGGGCATTGCGCTTAACAGTGCTAGATGCTTTCCTTAAGATATTTTCCCTTTCATTGTTTCTCAAACTCCTATTCCTTGTCTTCCTACAGTCAGATGCTTTACAAAGAAGAAGTAGTAGTATAACAGTAACTACTTGCATCCTGACATTCAGCTGGCCCCACTTATTTTCTGTGACAGCTGGAACAGTTGAAGGTTTTGGACAGTCTTAGTCAGTGTTGTACAGATCTGAGGAGGCACAGCTGGGGTATGTGGGATCCCTGTGTTGGAAGAAAAGTAAAACATTAGAACAGATGAAACAGGCATTTTCGTGGAGGTTTGTACACAATATGCAGCATTCAGTCAAGTACTTGATCATCACACTACGTGGAGCTTCACAAATAGTTTGAAGATTTAATGTCCTACCTCTTTTTCTGTTGCTTTTACTGCCTCTGGTCTACTGTTGTTCATTTTGATTAAACATGGGAAACTATATGGACCAGTTTCTAACTGATCTTTGTTAGTCGGTTCTATTGTATTCAGGAAAATGGCATCATGCTGAATCTTCTTTGTATTTAAGTTCATCTTGGAAGGTCAGCTTGAAAGAGGAGCTTGAAGCTGTTATTTTCCACCTTTCTGTGTGTTGACCCACTAGAACACATACAGAGCCAGACCGGGGAAAGTCATCCAGTGCCTATCAAACCCCCAGAGGGCCCTCAAGTGTGGACTTGATTCTAGGTTGAGCCCCAATTTATCGTAACTAGCCCTGCTACTGCCAAGTGTCTCTTATGACCTTTGTCAGGTGGACAAAGTTGGCTGGGCTACTCTGAGAAGGACTCAAAAATAATCTTTTGCAATAGCCTATGATGCTATATGTCATCTGAGCATGGGCAGAGTGCAAAGGGAACCTGTAGGTCCTGGCTGTGGCCTGCTTCATACCACTTCCAGGTCTGGCCACCTGAGCAAGGAGAGTACAGAGGGGTGAGCTAGGAACTTTTGCCTTTCAAAAAAATCCAAATACAGTCATCATAGAATCATAGAATGGTTAGAGTTGGAAGACACGTTGAAGATCATCTAGTTCTAACCCCCCTGCCGTGGGCAGGGACACCTTCCACTAGACCAGGTTGCTCAAAGCCTCATCCAACCTGATGTTGAACACTATTAGGATTTATTATTAGGGGAAGACAAGCACTGCTCCCTGCAACCCTGTCCAAAATTGCCTCAGTATTTTTAGTAATTTTTTGGCTTATGTTCCCTCCTGAACTTCCTATAGTACTCCTGTGCACTGCCCTTTTCCTTCATTTTTAGTGAAGTTTGGCCACAAGGTTGTGTTTCCTTAGAAACATTTTAACCCCTCAGGTTTTTACATTTGCTTACTTCTTTCCATCTCACAAATTTCCTACTATAGCGAGTCAGTATAATTTCTTCTGAAACTTTTTTTTTTTAATTCTTCACTGTTTGGTTTAACTACTTACTTTTTCTCTATGACCGCAGACAACTTTGCATTATGCTCAGTCCTTTTTGACCTTAGCACCTGGGCAGTGACTGAATCCCAACCTTGAATGCAGATCACTGCACAGATTTTCTGTTTCTGAAACACCGTTGGTTTGGGCTCAAAAAACTTGTTCTTATCTGGAGGAAAGGTGGCGCAATAAATCATAGAATCATAGAATGGTTCGGGTTGGAAGGGACCTTAAAGGTCATCTAGTTCCAACCCCCTGCCGTGGGCAGGGACACCTCCCACTAGACCAGGCTGCCCAAAGCCCCATCCAGCCTGGCCTTGAACACTTCCAGGGATGAGGCAGCCACAACTTCCCTGAGCAACCTGTTCCAGTGCCTCACCACCCTTACAGCAAAGAATTTCTTCCTGATATCTAATCTAAATCTACCCTCTTTCTGTTTGAAACTGTTACTCCCTGATAAAGAGTCCCTCCCCATCTCTCCTGTAGGCCCCCTTCAGATATTGGGAGGCTGCTATAAGGTCTCCCTGGAGCCTTCTCTTCTCCAGGCTGAACAGCTCCAGCTCTCTCAGCCTGTCAGCTAATATCAGGTAAAATTATTTTGAAAGCAAAGAACTTTTTCATTTAAAAATATATTGGTAGATGAGTTTAAACCACATCTCGACTGTAGGGCATTCTCAGTATTTGCACAGTTCTTACTCATTAGACGGATGGAGCAGTCCTGTCTGTGCATGCTACTGCATCCCCTTAATCCATGTGGCCAGTTGTAATATTACCTTTGTAAAGCCATTGATTGGTTTCTCCATTTTGTTCCTGTAGTTGCCAGTTGTCTGTCTGCATTCAGATTCTGTTTGTTCACAGTGTGAATGAGTGTTTACATTGATGACTTCATCCCTTACATGAAAAAATTAAACTTTATTTGTTACTTTTTGGCAGCTATATGCTAGTCACTGTAAATTGATCATGTGTTTTCATAACTTGAATCATAAGTGGGATCTTCTATGTTGTTTTGAACTGTTCATTCTTCTGGTAATGTGATAGCTCATTCTACCCAGGACACCTTGGAAACAGAAAAAAAGAAGAACTTGGGGGTGGAAAAGTAATAAATAATTATGGTAATATTCTTTCCTCTTCCTTGCCTCCTCATCGGTCTGAACTGGCATTTATTTCTAGTATTACATTCTGTCCGCTAACTAAATTATAGTCAGCTATAATACCAAAATGAGCAGCTGGTTTCAGTAGCGTAGAATCAGAATCATCGAACCATAGAATGGTTTGGGTTAGAAGGGACCTTAAAGATCATCTTGTTCCAACCCCCCTGCCATGGGCAGGGACACCTCCCACTAGACCAGGTTGCTCAAAGCCCCATCCAGCCTGGCCTTGAACACTTCCAGGGATGGGGCATCCACAATTTCTCTGGGCAGCCTGTTCCAGTGCCTCACCACCCTCATAGTGAAAAATTTCTTCCTGATATCTAGTCTAATTCTACCCTCTTTCAATTTGAAGCCATTACCTCTCATCCTATCACTACATCCCTTGCAAAAAGTCCCTCTGCAGCTTTCTTGTAGGCCCCCTTCAGATACTGGAAGTTTGCTATAAGGTCTCCCTGGAGCCTTCTCTTCTCCAGGCTGAACAACCCCAACTCTCTCATCCTGTCCTCACAGGTGCTCCAGCCCTCTCATCATCTTTGTGTCCCTCCTCTGGACCTGCTCCAATAGCTTCATGTCCTTCTTGTGCTGAGGACTCCAAAGCTGGTCACAGTACTTCAGGTAGGGTCTCACGAGAGTGGAGTAGAGGGGTAGAATCACCTCCCTTGACCTGCTGGCCACGCTTCTTTTGATGCAGCCCAGGATGCGGTTGGCCTTCTGGGCTGCTGGTATGCATTGCTAGCTCATGTTGAGCTTCTCATCCACCAACACCCCCAAGTCCTTCTTCTCAGGGCAGCTCTCAAGCCATTCTCCGCCCAATCTGTATTTGTGCCTGGGATTGCTGTGACCCAGGCGCAGGACCTTGCACTTGGCCTGGTTGAACTTCATGAGGTTTACACAGGCCCACCTCTCAAGCCTGTCCAGGTCCCTCTGGATGGCATCCGTCTCCTCTAGTGTGTCGACTGCGCCATGCAGCTTGGTGTCGTCAGCAAACTTGCTGAGGGTGCACTTGATCTCACTGTCCGCGTCGCTGACAAAGATGTTAAACAGCACCCGTCTCAGTACCAACCCCTGAGGAATACCAGTCATCACTGGTTTCCACTTGGACATCGAGCCACTGACCTCAACTCTTTGAGTGTGACCACCTGGTCAGTTCCTTTTCCACTGAGTGGTCCATCCATCAAATCTGTGTCTCTCCAATTGAGAGACCAGGATGTCATGTGGGACAGTGTCAAACACTTTGTACAGGTTCAGGTAGAGGATGTCTGTTGCTCTCCCCTTGTCCACCAATGCTGTAACCCTGTCATAGGAGGTCACCAAATTTGGCAGGCATGACTTGCCCTTGGTGAAGCCATGTTGGCTGTCACCGATCACCTCCTTATTTTCCATGTGCCTTAGTGTAGTTTCCAGGAGGATTCTTCTCCATGATCTTGCTGGGCACAGGGGTGAGACTGACCGGCCTTTAGTTCCCTGCGTCTTCCTTTTTTCCCTTTTTGAAAATGGCAGTTACATTTCCCCTTTTCCAGTTAGTGGCCCCCATATAGACCCTTGAGGGGTGCCAGTTGCCCCAAGCCACCAATGGGACTTAACACCATTGGTGACAACCCTTTGGCCTGGCAGTCCAGACAAATTTTCACTCACCTTGAAGTCCACTTAGCCAGCCTTTATTTTACCAATTCGGCTATAAAGGATATTGTGGCCTGTGTTGAAGGCCTTGCTGAAGTCAAGATACACAAATGCTGCTTTTTTCCCCTTATCCATAGATCCAGTAATTTCATCACAGAAAACTATCACCTTAGTGAGGAATGCTTTGCCCTTGGTAAATCCACGCTGACTGTTCGCTATCACTTTTTCATCATTTATGTGCTTGGACAGGGTTTCAAGGAGGATTTGCTACATAACCTTCCTAGGGACTCAGGTGAGGCTGGCTGGCCTGAAGTTTCCTCGATCCTTCTTCTTCCATTTCCTGAAGATGGATGTGACATTTCCTGTGTTCCAGTCATCAGGAACCTCCTCTGATTGCCATGACCTTTCAAAAATGAGTGAGGCCTCTTAGTGACAGGAGACAGCTTTCTTAGTACTCATGGATGCATCCTGTCTCGTCCCATTTCCTCAAGTGCTCCCTGTCATTATCCTCTTCTACCATGGGTATTGCTTCACTCCCATGGACTCTGCTAATAGGCTCCTGAGAGGCACCTGGGAGGCCTTAAGACAAGCCTTAGCAGTAAAAATGGAGGCAAAAATGTCATTGAGTACCTTGTTCTTGAAAATCAATCACTTCTGGGCCCCTTTGACCTCTATGGCTGTCTATCATGAGATCCTGTCAAGCAGATCCCTAAGCAAGCCAAAACCTGCCCTCAAGTTCAGGCTTTTTCTTCTACAGTTTGTGCAATTTTTTTCTCTCAGGATTTTAAACTCCTCATTTTCATGGTTGCGGTAATCAAAGCCGCTCTAGTTCTTCACATCCTTGACCATTCTTTCCTTGTTTGTTTGTGAAACAAGTCCAGAAGAATGTGTTCCCTAGACCGCTTGTCAGTCACCTGGATCAAGAAATTGCCTTCAAAACACTTTAGAAGTCTCCTGAATTGTTTGCACCCATCCATGTTGTTCTTCCAGCAGATACCAGAGTGGTTCAAGTCTTTCATGAATAACCAGGATGAGCAATTTTAAGGCTTCCTTCAGCTGACAAGGAAGGTTTCGTCTACCTTCTTTTTTTGGTCAAGCAGTCTGTAGCAGATACCTACCACAATGTCATCTTCATAGCTCTAGCCTCTAATCCTTACAAGTAAGTTCTTGACTGACTTGTCAAGCATTCCAGTGCAAAGCATTTAGGCATAATTTTGCACAGCGTGCGGCCTGTCCTCACCTTCCTGGGCTGTAATTCCTAAATATTCTGTAACCATTCAGTGCAGCCCTCCAGTTGTATGTACTACCCCTTTGCACCTCTGGTATCCCAGTGAAATCATAGCTCTGCACCTGTGCATGGACTTTGATCCCTACTCATTGATTCCCATCCTACAAGTGTTTGTGTTCAGACACGTGAGATGGATCCCTGGTTGTGTTGTTTTCACAGGGGAGGTTTCAGAGAGTTTTCCCCATCATGCTGTTCCCGCAATGCTTTCTCACCACTCCCTATGCCTTCAGTTCTCCTCAGGTTGTGGTTATGTGTATTGTGTGAGCCAAGACCTTGTGTGACAACTGCAACAAAACAACTGCCATTCCTGGTTTAGATGTGTCCCTCCATGAGGCTCGAAGTCTGCCTAGTAGGTAGAATGGCTGCATTAAAAGCTGCCATGAAGGAAAAGAGGCACGCTCGTCCACGATAGCAGCCATCACAAAGATGTGTATAGATTTGAGGATGGCTGTACATTGTTTCTCTATTCCTATAAGGAAAACTAATGCCTTCCTTTCGAGCAGCCCCACAAAGTCCAGAAACATGTTTTTCTTTGGCATTTGCATAACACAGTTTGACTTTTGTTTTTCTTAGTCTATAATGCCATGTCCTCATAAAACTAACATTTGTTTTGGCAAAGTTTTCCATTTAGCTTCTCCAATCTTAGCACTCATCTCTTCATCGGTATTATTTTTTCTCCATATTATTTTTTCTCTCTTCTGTGTTTTCTCCATACTGGCTGATATTTTGTCTTTTTACATTTCCATATATTTATGTTGAAGTTCAGAACAGCTGTTCTATAGCTAATCTCAGCATATGTTGTTCTGGTTACCTGAGTATGCTGTTGCATTTCTCATTTCTTCATTTCTTTTGATTTCTTTCTTTTCATTTCATTTCTTTTGATGCGTAAATATCACAGACCCAAGAAAGAATTTTCCAGAGTAGGTGAAGCTTTCAATGCAATGAAATGTTTAAAACAAAAAGAAAAATTCTCCACTGACAAAATACATTTTGCAGTTAACTTGTACCTCGCTAATAAGAAATTTCCCCAGTCACACAAGATGCTTCTGATTTAAAACCATAAGATACCACTGTTTTTATTGATAGTTTTTGGACAAAAAGCAAAGCTCATTTCTTCTGAGATCATGGGGGTGTACAAAAAGTTGCTGTCCTGTGAAGATTTTGATACCAGGCAAATTTCATAAATATTTTACAAGTCATCTCAAAAGCATTAGCTCACCACAGGTCCTGTGTAATAAGGTAACTAATACAAAGCTCTTAGAGGTGGCAGTGTTGCATCTCATAATCCGGCATGTGAATTTTGCTGTTGTACATCAGATGTCCGTTATTGGAACAACGAACAGGTGAAGTGTAGGCTGAGTGTGCTCAAACTGTGTGGTCATTTTTGCTTCTCTCCTGCTGTTCCATACATGCATTTTGACCTCCGTATTACACAACACAGATAATCAGCTACAATTTCCCTCTCAAAGGTTCTGTTGCATATGGTATACATGAACACTGCCTATCTGGAATAAATGTCAGAAGGTTAATTAGTTGATATTAATTGAAAAACCAGTATGACAGAATTCCTGCATAATTTGGCTGTAACAGAAAACAAGGGGTTTTAGTAGTCTGTGTACTCAAGCTTAAGTTTTAAGAAAGCTGTCCCTTTAAAAATGGCAGAAGAAGGCATGTGCTAAAATTCATGGGTCATAAAAATGGGTCATATGACCTGTAAAGAAAATCAGTGTCTCTTCAAAAGTATTGGAAGGTTTTGATCAGAGTCTTCAAAATGCAATAAGAAAGGCTTCCCTGTGTCTTAAGTTGTGCAGCCTTGTAGCAACATATACTTTTAAAAGACTCAGAACTACCAGGGTATAAAAACCAATCTCTTAATTTGTTATCTATTTTGTCAGATAAGTTTGGGAGTGTACTCTCTCTGAGTTTGATTTTCCCCACTCATTTCTGTGGAACATGTCACTAAAATGTAAAAAGGCTTATGCTTCTACAAAGAAGGATACTTTAATTTCTGTATTTAATATCAATTAAATGTTTTAATTTAAAAAAAAAAAACACACCACAAACACCTGCATTGGTATTCTAATATCTCTTTCTGATACACCTTGTGTATCTTGGTATTTGTTGCTTCTTTTTTCATGAAATGTAATCTTATCTTTAGTTTCTTAATATTTTTCTATGGTCCTTTTTTATACAATAACATTATTTTCCAGCTTCCTATCACTTTTTTTGGTGTTCAGCTCAAGTTAGCATGTTTCCCCACTCTATATTGAAAGTATTAAGTCAGTTCCAAAAGTGTATGCCTCTCCTTAAGCAGTCAGCTCCTCAGTGGGTGTTCCCATCTTTCTCCAAAATGCCCACTTTGCTGACTTGCAGAACTGCACGACTGCAGCCCTACAACTAAATGTCTACCACAGCAGTACGTCCTAATTCTAGGTTTTGATTTTCTGTGTGCTTTCATTCGTGGTGCTTGTGGCAATTGTTATTTATTCCAGTTAGAAATGCAGTTCAGTAAAATGAATACTTTTCATTATGTTATAAACCAAAACTGCAGATGGAAACTTGAGTATATTCGGAGTATAGATTCTTGCTTTTACAGAGGGCTGTTAACATTTTCCACTTATACAGTTTGATTTCTTTTAACTAATGTTTAGTATAAAGAAATGTTTTCCAAAAGAATTGATCAAAACCTAACATTGGATTATTCACTTTTGGATAACTCCCTTTTGTATCTCTTTCAATTTTTCAGATTCTTTTAATAATACTCTTGTAAATAATTATGTGACTTGAGAAGCTCTAACTGTACATTTATGCTTTTAACGTCCTTTGATAGAGTTCTGGTTTTCATTTCCAGCAGGCACTGCTTGTAAAATCAATGGCAAAGACAGTCCAGCAAACTTATACTGAAAAGTCTATTTGCTTTCAAAGTGTGCACACAAAAATCCCAGTTAATTAAAAAAGCATGCTCTTGCAGTCATTTGAGATAACTTTACAATTATAGTGTTTTCTTACGGTGAAATATACTGTGTGATAGTGCTATTCCCCAGTAATTTGCGATACAAGGAGCAAAGGAAAAACTACAGCAGAAGAAAGGGACTTTCAAACTTTAGCAAGGAGATAATTCTACTTGATATCGAACATCTTTTCTTTACAGTAATTTTCAGAATACTTTTAACTATGGTATTTTATGTTCTTTTGATTCTGTAACATACCCTTGTAATAATTTCCTCTCTGGTTTGGTTTTTTTTTTTTTTTTTTTTTTTGCAAAGCAGCTTCCCCAATTTACAGTATCTGAGTTTAGCTCACTGCAGAAAATTCAGAGACAAAGGTTTACTGTACCTGGGCTCTGGAAAAGGCGGTCACAAGCTCATCTATTTGGACCTTTCCAGTTGCATTCAGGTTTGTAGCTCACGTCTTTCTTTCATTCTGTGAAGAAAAGAATCCTTTATATGACTGGCTGCGTCCTGCATTCATGGTATACTGAAGTCGAACAAGCACTGCAGCAGACTTCCAGGGTTTTGAATTACACGACTACAGCTGTTTAAATTTTACTAAGGAATAATAGCACTATAGGTTTGGATCACTTCCAACAAACTGTCAGATCTATAAACAGCTAGTACTTACTGCATAATGAGAACAAGGCTTGCTTTTTGCAGCCATAAAGAGACTAATTCTATGTCATCTTAGTTAGGATTTTAAACCAGGAGTTTTGAAAATGCAGTTTTTACTAAGATATAAAAAAAAATAAAATCCACTCTGCACTGGAAAAATAAGAATTTGCATTTGACTTCCTGAGAAGGAAATTAATTAAAAAGTGAGCTTTTGTTACTTCTTTATAATGGTTTAATATATAAATTGAAGTAGTATTTATGACTGCATTCTAAAAAAAGTTTATGTTTTGGATTATTTTAGCCTCCTACTAAACTTCTAAAGAAAACCAAGGTTTTAGAATCTATTTTAGAAACTTTCAAATATATACTGCATCTTGAAACACACTTCAAAAGCAATATGAAGTGCCAAACTGTAAGGCAAAAAAAGTCTCCAATGTTTTAATAAAGACTCCCACATATATTTCTTTATACACTAAGAAGATTCTCCAAATTACAAAATACGTGTGAGATGATAGAGAGATGGAGTCTGAGGCATATAACAATTTAACTTCCCATCTAACAAAAGCTTTTCAGAACCAAGGATGAAGGCAGGGCAACAGTCTTCTTCTGACTGCTCTTTACTGCGAGTGTCTGTTTCTTCTTCCTGAGAATCATGCTGAGACTATTGTGCGGTGAGAGTGTGAAATTTGAAATGAGGGCTGAGGTTAGAGGAAAGTTAAGAACTACCTACCTCTGAGTTACTTTTTCAAAATGCCAGTAATTGGTTATTTTTTCCAAAAGTGACATTCCTGCTTGTTCAGAAGTGCAATCATGAGCTGTAAGGATCTGCCTCTAGAATGCATGGTCGAATAGTAGTCAGAGCAAAGGGATCATCATCGAACTGGGAAAACCACAATCCTCCCCTTTCCAGAGAAAAGTGGGTTTGCTCGCCAGCGTATTTGAGAGCTCTGAGAGGGATTCCACAGCTTCCCCCATTTTGGGTTTCCCCACGATTCTGGAACAGTGCTTCATGATTATGACTGAGTACTTAAGTAAACAGTTAAAACCAAAAAGAGCATCAAATTACATCACTGTTGCAGAAAGCATTTTAATAAGATAGAATTGTTTTTTTCCCCCCTCATCGGATGAACTCAAAGGGCATTTCTGTAAGGCTAATGTTTCAGAATTCATTAGAAAAATGTAGTGAATCTATAGTGTAACCATTTAAGTTATGCTAAAAATTGTTCTATAGAACAGAATATATATTCTGTGGAATATGTATTTTTCCTGGTTTTTCATGTTTCCTGTTTTTCCTTCATTTTAACATTACAATTCTTTTCATATGAGTTCTTATATTGTCATTGCTACTGTAGGATTTGAACGTCTATTTAGAAAGCGCATCTGTAAAATGCATGATGATGCTAATGATTTTGCAAGCGGCAACTTGAGGACCTGGACATTTAAATAACTTGTTAAAACATAGGCAGAGAACAGTATTAAGCACACATTTCCTAGTCCATTTTCATAAAACAAGACAGACTTTCCTTTGGCTATTATATTAATACATGGTAATAATACTGGATGAATTGTAGGTATATATTTTTTCATAAAATCTCAGTAATTAAGGTTGTGTCTTTATGACATAGGTGATAAATATTTTCATTAGTGAGTTTCAAGATATTTTCATAAAAATGCAGAGATTCTTTTATGTCCTACTCAAAAGGTGTCCTCTTGCACTGTTGATATTCTCAGAGAATTACCTAGAAAGCATAAGATTTCTTTGTCCCGCTTCTGAAGCTGAATGGTATAGGTGGAAAATTTTCTGCTATTAGACACAAAACTGAAAAGATGGAAGGGTATAAAGCAATTGCATGTCATTTACCATCATATTAGATTGAGATTACACAACTAGAACAGTTTGGTGAGAGATATTTTCAGTTAAATTAGAAACATGGAGATTTGCAAAGAAATTGACTTTTTATTTTTGGTGCCAACATCTATGGCTGGTTTTCAGACTGTAACTATTCTGGCCCAAAATGCGATTGAGCAGTCTCAGTTGCTGTAGTTTACAACAGCTGTGTAAGAGATCACAAGCCACTGGGAAAAATAAATTTGATCCTTTCATTTCTTGACATCCCGCAGTGTTTGTGGGGATGTCAGAGAAGCTATTGGCAAACGTGTGGCCTTCACCAGTTTTCACCATTTGAGTTCCTCCTGCTTTGGCTTCATTGGGAGAACTCATTTTGGCGGCTACTATCAAACTCTGTCTTCTTCAGTTGTATCAAGCGGCAAAAAGGAGCCATCACTTGGGAAGAGAAATCTGAGCCATGTTCTTTATTTATTGAAGAAGGGGACTGACTTATTGTTTACATTTCCTGAGTACAAATTAATGTAACAAAAGAACACTTTATTATAAGTTACACATGCACTATTCTATATTTTTAGAAACATGCTAATTCAGGAATATGTTAATGTAAGATTTATTTTTTTTTGGACAGTGGAAAATTAAAAGAAAAATAACATGTGGAGGCAAGTCACCAATATAACGTGCCAAACATCTGAAAGAATGTCACAATTCGTTTTATCACTCGTGACAAACACAGAATAAAAAAAAAGATAGATAGCCTCTTGTGCACCACAAGAGTACTTCCACAGTCCTGAACGCTGATTTTCAGGTTTCTGCATTCACAGTGCATTGATGATACTAGAATCGCAGAACAGTGTTTCTTCAAAATCCTTTCTGCACTGCAGACCGCCTTCTGCCTTGCAGGGTGGATTCCACAAATGCATGCATGCCAAATGTTTGCGGGGGGAAGAAGGAGTTTTAAAGCAGTACTGTATGTGTAGTGAATAAGCCAAAACCTCAATAAAAATTCTGTGTATTCCTATTATTTGGAAATAAGAAACTATTAAAAAGATGAAATGGATTTTGATATTCTTACAAGCATTTCATCATTTCACTACATTTAGTTTCTAAATCTTTAGGGGACAAATCTTTAGCTGTGGTTTGCTACATCTTTGCTTTGATGTACTTTTCATTTCAAATCACAGTTTCCTAGTATACAGTTAAAAAAAACAACCCAAACCAGTCATTTAACCGTTAGACTGAAGACTCCTCACAGACAAGGAATTATATTTCATATATGATCATTGCATTGACTTCTGATCCTGTACGTGCAAGAAAAATAATACATTTACTAAATGATCTTTTTAAGTCATGCAGAAAAAGTCAGTTTTGCAGAATTTTATAGGTTCTAAGACTCATAATAACCTTCAAAGCATCCTCCTTCACAGTTGTTTTGAAGAAGGAAGTTTAAGTGGGATTTTCCTGATCTGGGGCAAAGAACACAGTATTAAATTCCATATGTATCCTAACATCAATTCTTGGGTCAAGCTGCTCACTCTTGAGGCAATCTATTAAACATTGAAATTCCAAATGAGTTGAGAAAGCAACTGTTTTACTAACGTGCACAAAATTTCGTATTTCTACACCTTATCTTCAAGAGTGCCTGAAATTTCATAGATAATTCATAGGGGCTTTAGAAAAGAAATTCATGGTTAAGATTTTGTTGTTCTAGGAACAAAGAAAAATAAGACAGATACGTATGGTCTTGCAGCAGGATCTATATGATCTATATGTTGACTAATTTAGTTGAATCTTAGCTGAATGCATGTTTCATACTAAACTGTCTCAACCTGATGCCGGAGATCCATTATTCAGCTATAAGTTAAAAACAGTTCAAGTGAAAAAAATTTGAAACAATCTGTGCAGGGGTATGATTAGCTGCTTCAGTATAATTGGTTTTGGCTTGCATGGAGGAAAACACTAAATTGCTGCTATTTGTGGTATCAAATGGCTATGTTAAGCAAACAGTGTTTTTCCAGACAAAGAGATTAAAAGTCCTTTAGACTGCAGTTAACATTATGCAATCATTACTGAATTCCAGAAACAAATGTGCTACTTCTGTCCCATAACATTGTTGAGTTTTCATCTAATTACCTTAATTTATCTACATAACAATTAGAGAGGGAGAGAGATCTCCAGAGGTGGTTCAGACTTTTTCAGGTCTGACCTGTCTTGGGATCTGTCTTGCTCTTTGTTTGCTATACAGAGATCCCAGATTTCATGATTGTCCAACATAAACACCTCAGTTATATTCCTAATTTCAGTGGAGTAAACAAAGGCTTTAGCATTTGCAGTCTATTTTTTAAGTTATCATCAATATGATTGGCACTTTCTTGGTTTTTCCTACCTATTTCCCTGATTTCAAAGTCCTCTCAAATGTGGTTCCTCTTCCACAATTATCAGAAAAACCTGTAAGCCTCACAATTATTTATCTTACTGCTCAGTTAAATGACTAACATCTGCATGGTCAGGAGCTTAAAAATAGGCTCCTGAGTCTGCATTTCATTTTTTTCAGTGATATTTTTAAAGTCTTGGCCAAAGCAACAAGTAGTGTAATATAACTAATGTCCCTCATTTAATTTTATTTGCATCTGAATTTTAGGTGCCAAAACACAAGGGATTTTGTATTCCCGCTCTCTGTATCTAGCCGTGATCACCAGCTTAGGTATTCTTAACAGTTATCGATGAGTTTATTGTTGAAAAAAAATCCCAAGAACAATTGGCAGCAGGCACCATTAAGCTCCATACCTTCCTTTGATTAGCAGTTGGTTACGACTGATGCATGCATTTGAACTGAGTCTTACAAAATCTCTTCCGTTTGCAGAATAAGCATAGCTGAATATGCCAGGTTCTGCACTAGCTCAGCTTTTCCGTGACTGTTCCTTGGGCGCAGAGTTATTCTGTCTCATTATAGCAAATCTGCTCAGCAGTTACAAGGGGAAATCCTACTGTCGTAACAGCTAAAGCATACTCAAACTGCTTAACAAACTGTGGCTGATTTTTTAGAATAGTGAAAACCTCAGCCTGCTTTTGAAAAGGCATCACGCTCAGATTGTGATGGGCAATGTCATTACCACGTATTACAACAAACCGCGTGGTGTAACACGCCCTCTCTTCTACTGGGAATGATTTGCTCTTTGTAGTACATGGGCCAGGAACAAGACTCAATTACCAGAAATTCACCTCTCAAACTGAAATTTCTAGGGGGTGATTTCTTTCACTTTAACATACTAAACTACTTGGGGAGTGTTGTAGAAATATGCTCTCTTCTGTTGTGCTGCTTGAGAGCCCACAATGAGGACGTCTGTTGCAGGGCTAGGTAAACTCTTACTTGGATGAATCGGTCATGCCGTGTTAAAGCAATTCGTGCTCCTTGACCAGCAGAGCATGGAGATTTCCCAATACCTCCCCCAGGCAGCTGCTTGCATGATGTTCACAATTTAAGCTAATCCCTTTCATGCAGACTGGAGGCTTTGGGCTGAGGAAACGGTAGATAGGATTACATTGTCCTACATTATGTAGTGAGTGAAAAATAGTGAGTACAAAACCGTAGAATTTGGACAATTGAATTTCATATTCTGTCCTGAAAAGCAGCACCCATCTTCCCATGCTGACATTTTACCATCTGCTGATCAGTACCAGTTGAAAAGAGGTTTGCCTTTGCCATAGTAGCTCTACATTAGTACTGGTTGTTTTGCAATCATTTGGGGCAGGCAAATCCAACCTATCCATGCTGATGGGTGAGATCTGCAGTACTGTCTGCAGATCCTCACTGATGTGTTACCCACATCAACCAGGTTCCCAAAGTCATGGTGTCCTTTTGCCCAGCAGCCATGTCTCAGTTGAAGGGGGTGTGAGATCCTGGAGTGGACCAAGAGGCTCTACATGCTCTGACCAGCTTGTGGTTACAAGATGGTTATCTTCCCGTATAATCCTTTTCTGCAGCCTTCCCTCCTGCTCCCCAAGATTTTGCTTTTTTTCCTTCTTCAGGTCTTTCTTACCATATAGCTGTTTTCAGAGGAGCCTGATCCAGGGTTACACAGCTGCACCATAACGGACCTGACCTTGAACACAGGGAGCTGACAGAGGGTAGTTCATAGAATCATAGAGTGGTTAGAGTTGGAAGGGGCCTTAAAGATCACCTAGTTCCAACCCCCCTGCCCTGGGCAGGGACACCTCCCACTAGACCAGGCTGCTCAAAGCCCCATCCAGCCTGGCCTTGAACACCTCCAGCGATGGGACATCCACAGCTCCTCTGGGCAGCCTGTTCCAGTGTCCCACCACTGACAGCAAAGAATTTCTTCCTAATATCTAATCTAAATCTACCCTCTTTCAGTTTAAAACCATAGTTGATGGGATTTATATTGCCATGAATTACCTGTAAAACATTTTCTATGGTTATTTTGATGGTAGGATTTTAATTTTATTATTTTGCAGGCTGTTACAGACCCACTGGAGGAAAAAACATTCATGCTGCACTTGACCGGAGCTTAAAACATATTGGACTATTTGCATCCACAGTGCTAACGGTGCCAGTGCGTGTCATGAGCCACACCGTATTCTGCCTGTCTGGACACAAGACCTGCCCTAACGCTTTAAGCCTAAGAACAGATTTGACTGACGTGTAGCCAGTTCCCCTGTAGTGCTGACATGCCCCTGCACAGGGGAAAAAGTGCAAAGAGTGCCACAGTCCCTTACAAAGGAGAGACAAGACATTTAACATTCAAATATTTAAAACATAAAGAGTCTGTTTAAAAGGCCGCTCCAGCCTGAAAATAAAGAGCAAGACAACCTGGCCATAAGTTAAAAGATGAGGCATTATGGCAGAAAAGACAGTCTGCCTTGGTTACAACTTTAAGTCAGATATTCAGTTCATGAAAAAAAATCTCACACGCAAAAAGAACCCAAACTTTCAGTTTGTAAAAAGAACCCAACCTTTAAGTTTGCAAAAAGAAGAAGAGCCAGAAATCCATGTGTTAACCCCTTCAGTCAATGCTGGAGCGGCAGGAGAGCAGGCTTGGCCCTTGGTCGCACTGGTAGCAGTTGTGGGGAGCGGTCAAATGTGCTACAAAGGCTGGAAGCTGCAAGTGCAAGAACTGGAAGCATCTTCTGGTGCGCTGCAGCCATACTGGCGTGTGATGGCTGACTAGCTGCGGCTTAGCTTCTGGATTGTTTGTCTGTGACTATCTCCTGTCTGCTAACGACGGCCACTGTCAGACAACACATACACCCTGAGCACCGCCCGTGTGGTACAGTGACGCTCCCCTTAAGCATTGTCACTCAGCACACCCGGCTTCTGCAGCAGCTGGGCAGCTGGGGCAGTGCCAAGAACCCCTCCCAGTATACTTTATCTTTTGAAGTTGCCTCCTTTAGATTCTTGTCTCCTAGGCCTTATTTGGCACCCAGGAGAACATGCCAGACTGCTTTTTTTTTTGCGGATGTTTTGCAAACGAATTCCTGGTGCAGAGCACAGCTGTAGTCTGAGCTGCGCAGGACTATTATATTATACGGCTTCAAAACGCTGGGAAATAATGAGAGCTCTACATGCGAATATCTGGGGGGACTATTTAAGGGGGAGGAATGGTTCACATCCATGTTGTCTGTAGAACGTGGGGCTAAAAGGAAACTGTCCTGTACTTTACACAGGATTTATATGTCAAAGGAATTGCTTTGTACGCCCAAGAGTGAACTGACAACTATTGAATTTGGGCGGCTGAAGAACTAGTGACTCCCTGGAGTCACTCCCTGAAGTCACTCCCCGGAGTGATAAAGGGAATAATTTGAATTGACAGATCCATCTGTCTGTTCATACTTTCGCTGAATATCGCTCTGTTAGAGTGTGCAGAGTTGGTGATGTGGTCCTACGTGAAGGATTCCGTAAATGAGCTCCGTGTTATTGTGGTTGCATAGGATCTTTCTCTGTATCCCGTCTGAATTTAACACACGTTTTACTATGGATCTGGAAAAAACAATTAAGATATTTTACCACATTCAAACCTTGCTTCAAAGTAGATGTGAGCATTTACCATGTGTGAATACCTCATGAGGCTGGGAAAACCAAAGTAGAAGGATGTGACAACGACATTCACTGTGGCTGCCATAAATGGTGTTGACTGTAGAAATGGTTGTACCTTACTCTTGCTTGCTTAGTAAACATAGTTTTAGAACAGATCCTGGATTTGGATTATGTTGTTAAAATTTCAGAATAATATGTATACCTCATGCATCTGTTTTTCTTTTAGTGGGATTAAGGCATTTCTTGTTTTAGTGAGCATCTGGGTACCTGTGAATTTAAAGTATTGAAAAGATCTCAGCCTTTCCTGTGTTGTTTTTTTAGGCTTGCTAAGACATAAATATTTTATTTCTTACTTAGATTTCAGATGATGGCTTCAGAAATATTGCAAATGACTGTAGTAGGATTCAAGATTTGCTAATCAACAAAATGCCAGCTCTTACAGACAGATGTATTCAAGTAAGAAATTGAAATTAAATCTGTACTTCAAGAAACTTTCTGATGTTAGACCTGGATTATTCTCTCAACTGACTTTAAAGAAAGTTATGCAGATAAAATTTCTCTCCTAATTTTTTTTTTTAAAACTATTATCTAATTATGTTTATAGATCTTGCTCGTTGCAGTCACTTTCAGAAAATGTCAGTTATCTTGTCTTCTTTTGCTACTTGGGTATGGCTGAATTATGGTCTTCCAGTTTGAGAGTCTTTCACTTTTTTCGGTGTTAAAGCAAATAAAATATATGGGAGCAGCATTCTGCTACTGATTTTGCTCATCAAAACAGAATTTTCAGGCTTCTGCAAAAGTGATTGTCAACGAGGCCACTGTCTCGGGTGTCTGCCATACTTTATGTCTCCAGTAACTTACTTCTTTTCCTCGCGTTTCCAAACATAATAGGGAGAATTTCAGTTGTTTATATACCACTCACTATCTAGAAGCTACTGTTAAAAAGGATTATAACTATTTGAAATTGTAACATTTGGTATTATATGCAGAATATTTGATCATCTTTTGTTACGTGACAGCATAGGTATATGAATATTTTATTTCACCTTTTTCCCTTAAAAGGCTCTGGTTGAAAAATGCTGACAGATAATGTCTGTTGTCTTTCTTGACTGTCCACATCTTTCTGATACAACTTTTAAAGCTCGTGCTGAATGTTAACTTGTCAAGGTCAGCATTGAAGGTTAGTATAATAATTCACAAAATTATTTGGATGATGTATTTTTAAAATTCATCCAGATTATTTGAAATAAATAAGACTTTTTTCAACTGATTTCCCTGGGTATTTGGATCAGGCCCTTAATGTGTGTCAGATGTGTAACTTACATCTTCATACATTTCAGCAGGGAATAATGAAATTACTGCTTTAAGTCTCAAGTTGATGAGTAAATGCTGCCCATATTTCAGGCGCGTTCACATGGCTGATTGCCAGAGGATTACAGATGCTGCTCTTAAGATGATTTTGCCATTGAAGCATATTCTTGTACTGGATGTAGCAGACTGCATAAGGTACTATATCACATCCAGATTTCTGTAAACCATTGTAAACTAATTTTAGCAAAGTTAATTGTACTCATAATCAGTCCTGTTAGCACATTTTTCAGTTTTAAAAATAAATTATTAGGATGTTAATACATGTATGATAATATTTTAAAAAATATTTTATGCAAGTAGTTTTTTGTTCTTGTGTTCAAAAACCATTAATTATGACTCCAGTTCAAGCAAAGAAACCACCTGTAAATGTAATATTACTTAACAGCCATAGCATATTTTAGTGCTGGAATGTGACTGTGAGGAAGATGAAAATTATAACCAAAGACAATGCCAGTGCCACAACTCTATTAAAATTTGGATATTGTTTAATTTTGTGAATATTGAAATAATACTTTATAACCATCTAGTAATATAAGACTAAAATATAAACAAAAGTGACAATTTATTACAATTACCAAGACAACACTGTAGTTTATGTTGTAGAGGTAGGATATATTTTACGTGAAGACTGTTTTCCACTTCAGGTGTCTCATGTATCAGTAGAAACAAAGACAAATGAAAGGGCTTCCAAAGTCGCACGCTTGTTCCTTATTCTGAGAGATAGTGATGGAGTCAGGGGCAGGAGGGAACAGGGAAGGCAACAACTCCAAACATTTCAAAATCAGCAGACCAATAAAATAATATAAAGAAGGTAGAATTGCTGCTTATCTTAACATTCCTGATGTCACGTGAAGTTCTAGGGGTTCTGCTTCGATGTGTAACTAAAACACTTATTGTGCCTGTTGATGGTGTATAAAAATGTGATGCCATTGCGTGTAGAAGCATTGAGAAGTGCTGGAGTAATACCATGACATCATGTTGGTAGCTCAGCCGGGCAGGGGGGACAGCTGCCTGCATTTTCTGGTTTAACGTTTAGAAGGCTGGATTTTCCAGTCTGTTAGCCAGATCTCAGGCTGTGAGTGGGTTTGCACATGTGTCTACTGTCTCTACTGCTAAAGAACTGCAGAATTACCTTAACGAAATATTTTAAGCAGTTGTAAAGCTATTGTAAAACCAGGTAGTTTTTTTAATTGTTTTTGCAGACACTGTAAAAGTTTGAGCATTAACAAAGTTATAGACTGTAACACATCTAAATTTAGTAAAGAGTTTCTCTCAACAGATATGAAAATACAAAAGGGGAATTGTTAGTTTTTACATTTCTCTTATTTGGGCAGTGTGTTGCTATAAAAGTTCACATTGTGAGTTAGAAACATTCAGGAATTTCTCATAGAAATCAAGGGAATCGCCATACTGGTGGTAGAATCTTAACAGATTTTGAAATGCTTAGCCATCTGAATGCTCTTAGTAACATTCCTTTTTTTTTCATTGACATTTTATCTTAGTCTAAGAGTCTTAAGTTTTTCTAACTTAGTCATATGGAAATTTTTTTGAGAAATGAAAGGGGCAGAAAGAGCAAATCTAACAATTCAGAAATCTTAAATTATGCAGGGCGTATTTGACTACATGTGAAAAATGAAGAAAATTAACCGACCATGGTTATTAAAATTAAGAAATAATAGAATGTTAATAAAAAGGTGTTTAAAAATGGACACAGATAATGTGGTGGCTCGTACCCTTGGCACTTTTTCCCTGTTTAAGTGTGTTATCTTCATGTATGGTAAAGCAGCGTGTGGCCTATGTAGTCAGCTCTCCAACCCTCTCAACTTGGTTGAAAGAATTTCTATCCATCATCTACTGAATTCTTATAATCTTTGTGTATATTATGAGGTAGCAATTCATGTGTGAGACACACAATTGATTAAGTGAAACGCTCCAAGGAAGAACTCAGGTTAACTCTTCATGCAGGTGTACAGAACAACTGCTACATACACATACCACCTATGACTTTTGCTTCCATGCTAGATCATTTTTTCTTTAAATTATTTCAGTTCCTTAAATTAACAAAGATACTAAACCAAATGTTACTCTGAAATATTTGAACAGGTTCTGATATTCTCTAGATGTTTTCCAAGCTTTGTCTTTTGGGGTGCTGTCATATCTGAGTGTTGGAGCTAATGGAAGTTCTCATAATCTCCAACAGACTTATTTTCAGAAAGTTCTGGTTTTCAGCAGTTCCAAAGAGCAGCATCTGTTCAATCACGGAATCACAGAATCACGGAATCTTCAGAGTTGGAAGGGACCTCTAGAGATCATCTAGTCCAACTCCCCTGCTAGAGCAGGATTGCCTAGAGCACATCCCTCAGGGCTGCATCCAGGCGGGTCTTGAAAATCTCCAGAGAAGGGGACTCCACAACCTCCCTGGGCAGCCTGTTCCAGTGCTCTGTCACCCTCACTGTAAAGAAGTTTTTCCGTGTATTTGAACGGAACTTCCTATGTTCTAGCTTGTGCCCATTGCCCCTTGTCCTGTCACTGGGAGCCATTGAAAAGAGCCTGGCTCCGTCCTCCTTAAACCCACCCTTTAATAATTAAAGCCATTAATTATTCTGACTCCTTTTTGTGCTTAAAAGGCTATTAAAAAAATACCATTATTAATTTCTGCTTATCTACAATGTAGGCTGCTGAATGCATATTCTATATTAACTTGCATGGAGTAGGAAAAAAAAATATTATAAATATTGCCTACATTTCTCTTTTAGAATCAGAACAGTATTTCTAAGTCACATTTTTGTAAACTCAATAAACACTCATGTCGGCACAAACAAAAAGCACTTTATTGTTAAATCTCTTAAATTCCAGTCCCTCAGGTCTCTGGTTTGGTTATGGGAAGATACAGTTTACGGAGCTTACGCAGTAAGATTCAGTTTTCCGTGTACGGTCAGTGAGTGCTGGTTTGCGGAACCTCCAATGTCGTCGTTTGCTGTGTACTTTTATTTCTATAGCTGTAGCTGGGAGTGGGTACAGCCACGGGGTCCTGAATTCTGTCATTGCGGTGAGCTTTGAAGTTCCTGGGAAAGATGTGAGGGATTTGGAGATGGGGAAAAGTCAAGCACCAAACTAATTAAAAAAATTATTTTTATGTACTAGAGCTCCTTGATTTCCATATTTTGATTTCATTTGATTGCTGTTCATGGTTTGAAATATATGTGATGCTTACGCATTGTGAGTGGAATCCTTGGAAGTGCCTACGTAAGCTAGGTATCAAAAGTCTAGAGTGCTTATTTTCATAGGTCCCCTGAAAAGGCTTAGCAAGGGTTATTAAAAAAATATACTTACTATACTACATTTCTATAACAGAAGTGGAAAGCTGACCTTTCTGGTTTTTTCTTTGTTTAATTTAGATGTCATGAATTGACCTACGTAAATCTGCGTTACTGTGAAAATGTGACTGATGCTGGAGCTGAAGCTTTGGGAAATATGTCGTCATTGATATCCATTGGTATCTCTGGAACCAGCATCTGAGACTTGGTATGTGTATGATTAAAGAATGAAGAATGTGTTTACTATTTCTCTAGGCTTTCTGAAAAAAAAAAAAAGCAACAAAACCTCATTCATTTTAAAACCTGCATGGATATGAAGCAGTGGTGTTGCAGTGTTGCTAAAATGTATTTTAGAAATGTGTGTAGCACAGTATTAGCTGTATTGTCTTGTAGCACACTACAGCTGTATTAGCTGTAGTGTATAGCATATATATTAGCAATATATAGGCAGTAACCAATAAAAGGTAATTCTTAAGTTAGACCATTCTTACGCTTGAAAGAGAGAAACAGAAACTGTCAGAAAGAGGAAGTTTAGCTGCTGTGAAGTTGATCTGAAAATAATGTTAGTTAAGAAGAATTTTTTTGGTCCAGGACGATTAGGCTTGAGAAAAACTTTTACATTTGTAAAAATTGTGTTTTTCCTGAACTAGATTTTATGGTGAAACGCCCTGAATGTTAGGTCTAGTAGAGGCACTGCTCTACACTGTGGGCTAGAAAATAATTGCTAGTGAAAGAATTACTAACAAGGTATCTTCAATGTGTCAAGTTGCTAAGACTCTGGAAAGCAAAACAGTGAGCGTGGGAGCCAGGTTAAACATCACAGGCCTTGGCATTAGATGTTCTTGGCAGGTCCTGCCTTGTGCGCAGGGTTCAGAGCCAGTTCTGCTGTTTCTTTTACTTTTGGGGCAAACCCTTTTCACTGGACACAGAAATCTAGGAGAAACCTCGTGAAGAAAACGTGCCATAGAGACTATTCACTCAGTCACTGTTCAAACAGAATTCTGGCCAGGAAGTTTATTATTTGGTTCTAACGCAGAATTTGTGCAAAAGTAATTAAAATACACAAAAGTAATTAAAATGCCTATATCTTTTATGGAGGCCTGAAAATAATTAAAAAAAAAATTAAACTAAATAAAGAGGGTTGGTAAATCCAAGATGACTTCATTTAATGTAATCAGTTAAAATATCATAAACTTATATCTGAATGAAATTTATAATGCCTTGAATTACAGTCCCACAATGTTTCAACATAAACGTTTTTGTTCTCCTTGCCTGCCACAGCCAGTCTTTTAAAACGCTGTGTTGCTTCTCGCTCTAGTTTTCACATAGCACAGCCCGTGACCTCGGCAATAAGCCAAGCTCTTTTGCTTACGCTGCATTTCTAAGGCTTTTCAGCTGCCTCCCTCCCACAAGACAGATAAATTAACCCGGAAATTGACCATTCATCATTTTTGTAATTTCTGATCCGATTGCTAGTAGTAGCTACAAAACCGGTACGGTTTTTGCTGTTCATTGTGTTTAAGTATGTAACATTCACACTTGTATAATAAATGCATTTTCTAATCTTAAAACATTGATAACAGGAAATCTAGCAGTCTGCTTTGTAACAAGCTACTGTTTGTATGCTTTGAATTTATATTACACATTTTATTCCCATCCAAATGAAGTTGTACTAAGATCTCTTTCAATTTAGATGTCGTAGGTGTTGCATTAAAAACGTAGCAGAAAGCACAATGTTTCATGTGCAATAACCGACACCATTATGCTGTGCTGATAAAGAAACGCTGCAAGGCTCATGTGCTTTCCTGCCGTCCGGGCAGTAGACCTCCACTGCTTTTGCTGCCTTGCTGTGTAGAATGTGCAACGCAGATTTGCACTACAGGACAATTTTCCTTTCTGGGTTTTCAAATGACAGCGGAGTCATTCTGCCCATCAAAGCAGAGCAGAATTTACTGCAATAAATATGACATATACTTAAGGGAAGGACAGAGGAGTAAAGATACAGTAGAGTCAGATTTTCTTACAGATTTGTGTTTCAGGTATGACTGGCAATGAAAATGGAAGTTTTTTCACTGTTGGCGCCTTCCTCTTCCGTAGTTACTCTGGTGCCCAATAAGTGAATGTACCTGCTGCAATATGTCTTTCATTCAGGGAATGTGTAGCATTTGGAAGAAATATATTGACTCTTAGAATTGTCCCTGACAAGACATCTTGTTAATAAAAAAAAATAAATTACAGTACCCTGTAGACTCACAGTAATTAAAAAATGTAGTGCTAATAAGAAATACATTAAAAGTCTCTCTTACGTCTATTATAATTATTATAATATTTTTTATAATAAGTTTATTATAAATATTATAATACGTTTATTATATAGGAGAAGTTTATTATCCTTGTCCTGAGTCTACTCATCAACAGAAAGAGTGGAAATGGATTGAAAATAATTGTTGCTTGTATTCAGATGTTCGTATTGTGTAGAAAGTTATGCATTTTACATAGAGAGAAAATGCCTAGGCAAACTTCTGAACGCGACCTATAGAGTAAGGCAAATAACTCATTGCATGTTTAAATTGTGTGTGCGCTTAGGTGTCCTGCTAAATAGGTCAAAGACCAGTCATTAACAAAATCAGTATCCTTCAGTGACGAGGATGTCAACTTTATGCATATGAGAAACTGGTGGCATACTGAAGAAGTTACTGTACTTTTCTCACTAGGGCTTCGACTATATTGCTCTGACTCTCATAAAATATATAACATTAAATAAAACCCTACCACAATTACTTTTTAAATATTAATTTATTCACTTAGTTATTTTAGCGTTCATCCTTTTACATTTCAGAATATATTTCCTTTTTCATTCAAAATTGATTTTTTAAAAATAAATAACACGCATTTTTAAGTTTCAATATTTTTTTTAATAGTACGAAGGACATTTGTTCTGGTTTTGTCATTCCTGGAGTACTAGAAACTGTTTTTTTTAGAGTTATAAACAACTTAAAAGAGACTTAGATATGAAAAGATTTGCAACTTAATGACAACATTTCTTTTTAAAAAAAAAACCTGCAACGCCAGAGCAAAGATGTTGAGTTCTTTGAAAAAGTCACCTTTAAACTCTTTGAGAAAGCTCCTTTTTTTCTAGCTAGCCTCCCATCCCTCATTGTTTTCCCTCACGTTTTGCTCTTCTAAAGTCCCTGGAAGAGGGAGTTTTTAAATTGCGGGTTTGCTGAACAGGTTCATGAATGCATTCATAATATCACAAGTCATTTTAGATATCACTGTAAAGGTATTTACAATATATGCAAGGTGTTTAAGCTTTTATTACAGAGCTGGAAACAGTAGTAGTTAGGGCCAAAACCTGTTTGTCTTTCTTATAAAAGCAGACTCAGTGGAAATGCTTCCATGAGCCTGAGAAGCAGCTCTAAGCTTTATTCTCATACTCTCTCCATATTTTTGTTAAAATGTCTTGAACTTTTTCTGATGTCCGTATGATACAGCTTCGGCAGCTTTGCTCCACCTCTGAGAGTCTGAAAGCGTGCAGCTGCCTGGCTTTTCTTGTTTCAGCACAAGTTGCCGATGCGTATGGCCTGGACCACCCATCTTCTTGGGACATAAAAAAAATATGACGTATAGAAGTGAAAGGACATTGTCTTAAATCGAGCAGGATTTAGACAGAAAAAGTACAGCAAAGAATAATAAAAGGAATTGTTAAAGAACCTTAGTTGACTCCTGAGTTATATAGAGCATCCATCAACAAAACCAGTAGATGCCCTGACATAGAATCAGGGAAGCTTAATATCAGTGGTGAATTATATGCAGTGTAATAATGAGAGAGAAAAAAATAGCCTAAACCATAAAAAATAGGTAAAATACTCAAAAAAATGCAAAGAACTCGGATGCACTTCTGAGATCAAAGATAAAAAGGAAATATGAAGTATATAGAGAAATATTCCTTGCAATGACTGTCACGCAGTAAATACTCTCTCGTAATAACCTAAGGCCCCATTCTCTCTTCTGGCTGAAACGCCTCAAGAATTATCTGTGGCATCAAGTCAGTCGCAGGTATTTTTTTGTGTGCTATGTGTAGTTACTATGTAAAGTTGAAGATAATTTGTAATTGTTGGGAGCTCTGGAGTAGTGATTATATTGACATATAAAGCTGGCTCAGCTATTTTCCTCTGATATTTTTGTATTTGGTGATCTCCAGATCCTGGCTGGTCCTGAAGGCCAGGCTGCAACATTAACATTTGCTAATATTGCCAAATAGATCACAGAGAAAGGAAAAAAAAAAGTGACATTTTGTCTTCCCATAATTATCTAGAGTAATTTGTTTGCACTCTTTGTGGGATTCTGAATCTATGGTGACTTGAATCCATAGCCTGGCTCCACATTTTGGTCTGTTAGAAAATTAGGCCAGTGGAACTGAAGAAGAGCCTTGTAAAGGTTAAGAAATATTATGAGGCCTAGTAGGTATAACCAGCAGCAGACTGCAAATGACTTAGTAGTTGCATTTGATTTCCAAACGATAGGATGTGACAAATCACATGCATTCCCAAGGCTGGAAAAAGGAAATGTTAAAATATATTAGTGGGCTCCAAATTCAGACATTAGCACTCCAATTTGCTTGGGGGAATAGAGGAGAATTTGACCTGGAGACTTAGGAACTTAATTCTGCATAAAAATAGGAAACACTAACACAGAGAGTGATTGCAATCGATGCCAGATGTGCTAACACCTTGAGTCCCAAAGAAAACAAGGAATTAAAGGTACTTAGCAATGTTGCAAATTGGGCTCAGTATTTTTACAGGAGATTTTGTTATAATGGAAGCCCTGTCGTCTGGACTTAGTGTCAAGAAACGTTGGCAACCGTATTTCATAAGTTATCATCTGGTCTAAATGCAAATGGTGTTAGGTACAGAAATCAAATTTTATGGTACGGATTATGCAGTCATACAGGGGAATTTCTGCACTGTGATAGAAAAATGTTCTACAGTTCCTGTAAACAGATCTGACACAACTTTGTATTAGCTCAGGTGTTGGAAACGTTGTAGCTGCATTTGATTAAGAACTTACCCATTTTCCAGAAGGTTTTTGCTATCTGACACCAAACTTTATTCTGCCACATACGTAATGTTATTGGCAAAGTGATACTGCATTATAGTAGTTAAATCCTTCCCTTCTAGTGTTTGATCAATGAAACCAGTGCCTGACTGTGGGTAAGCTGTGCAGAAATCTGAATGTTTCAGAGGATAAGCTGTGTCATTTAATACTAAATGCTCAGAAATGGAAGGTGGGAGATGCCTCTTAAGAGCTGTCTTCCAAGATTGGAGACACTTTGGGTCTATCTGTTTGGTTTGGGGTTTGAACAGGAAGTAACATCTGTATATCTCTGGAAGATAAAGATACATTACAGATGCTGACCTTTAAGGTTACAAAGAGATATATGAACAGAAATATCCAAAGAAGTTGAAAATAGTGTAGCACATGGTTATTGTTAGCGAGAGACAGTACGTTCACTGCAGTCTGCAGTTGAAAGGCAGAGTCTTGCAGCTTGTGAATATAAATAATAAAAAGTTGTTCTTTGGTATGCCATAGCCTCAGAGGGCTTTTCTCTCTAGCACCGGTTGGTGCAGTAGGTACTCATTTTCTCATCTACAAAAACCTTGGTGAAGTAATAGTAAATGATCTGCAAATGTTTGTAGGCTTTACCTAACAAAGTAAATGAAATGAAACAAAAATGTAAAAACTGCTTGAAATAAACAGCTGTTGGAGAAGAATAGGAAGTTTCTTTTAAAGTTGTTTTCTAGATGGAAATGGTAATATACAAGATATACTAGAGATGCAGGACAAAGTCTTCCCTTTGTCAATGGCAACAGAAGATTGATCCAAGATACGTGGGGTGATTTCTTTATGTTAAGGGAGAAATATATTTTGAGAAACACAGAGAGTGGGTGATCCTCGTCTGTATGCTGCACGGCATGTGTTTTGCTAGCATCTATTTCCAGGAGTTCCAATGATAATGGGATAGCTCTGACCGTATCTTTCAAAAATGTCTGGAGGCTTAGTATAGAAGATAAAATTCTGTAGAAACAGGGGATCCCTGATGTAATTTATCAGGGAATATTACTGAATAAATCAGTCTAATAAAGTCAGTCTAATAAAACTAGTGATAATTGACTTCTTTGTATATATGTTAAATACAAAAATAATAGTTAAAAATTTCATATAGATTAGACTTCCTGTGTGGAGCTTGTTTGAAGAGGTTTATTTTTGGAAATATAAAAGTTTCGTAGTTTTTCTATGTGATAGACAGTTCCTAATAACATTCCTTGTCTTCCCTGTCTTCACTCTTTCCCTTCTCAAATCTGGAATTATTAATGAAACACCTCAAAGGAGACCTTGATTTTCATTGAAAAGAAACCTACTTATTCTGTGATTCAATGTCACCCTAATCCTATAAAATGATTATAAATTAACTTTAAACTCATAGCAGCATTAGTTGTCATGTAGCAAAAAATTATCTTTGTAATATTCTTTGGTACATTAAAGTGGTGCCACTTTTAAATAAAGAAAAATGCAAGAAGACATTATGAAATTATTCTATGATTTTGTGTCCGTGAGGTCACACCTATCACTATCAGTCTCTGCTGTAAGGAATTCAAGTTCTGACATAACCCCATTTGGGGTTTAAGTACATAATTGGGTTTTTTGGCCTTGAATAGGAGTGTTCTGGTCGACAAAAATTTGAAATCTGTAGATTTTCATGAAGCTGTTGAAAGTAATGGTCACCACATAACTGCGTCTGCTGAGAAAAATGCAAATGTCTTTGTTTTCGTAAGTAGCCAGGACTGGAAATCTCTTTCATTGTTCCATTTTTTGTTTTTATTCAGCCTGTGAGGTTTCAGGAATTTGCAAAATTTGAACTCCAGCCACACTCTTCCAGCATTATCATTACACTATCCACATCTGGATTCCAGACACTATTTACTTAGGCTTATTTTTTCAAGACGATATTTCCTCTCTGTGCAGTGCTGTTTGCTGTCTAATTGTAGATAATTTATTAACCATATGGAATAAAATGATAACTTTGTTTTTCAGTAAAGTTGACTATTGATATGAAGCACAGAGGTATTCTGCTGTGACTATCAGAATACATTTTACAAAATCAACATTTAATCCTCCTTCAGATTAGAGAGTTTAGGTTCAGAACATGGTCCTGCTACTGGTATACAAGCAGAAAAAACACAAAGCACCTTTTTATCCTTTTGCACTTCTAAAACAGGAATTTACTGAAGTTTTCACCTCCCTATTGTCTTGAATACGGGGGTTGTTCAGGCACCTGTGAGTGTGAATGCAGCATTTCAAATCTTGTCTTGTACCACAGCTGTAGGCATAAAGCCCTTACCGGTAAGCAAATCATAAAGGCAGCAATTTTAAGATGTTATTTGGTTTTGGCAAATAATGCTTTGTTCTTCCAACAAAAAAAAAATTGTGAAAAGTTCTTTCAAACCCAAATTTTGGAGGAGATCTGTAAATGTATTTTGCTTTATGAGAGTCCTGGTCTGTGTCCTGTGTTAGTATTTCACAGCATGCGACTTTTCTTCAGTTTCTTTCTTTATGAACAATGAGGGAAATCTAATTTTTTGCTTTCTCAATTGAATTATTTCTGCAAAGAATTCTTAACCCTTGTACAAACTTCAAGCAAAAATCAAAAGATAAACTATATGCATTCTGCTGAAAATAACGTCTTCAGAGGTGCTATAATTCTTAGATAGAAGTTTTAATATATAGGCATTGGATATTATTGACCATCTTAACATATAATTGCATGTATTGATTTTTAAGATTAATTTTTCTGGAATTTTTTTAGGGCTTGACAGCCCTTAGCTGCCATGGAAAAATAAAGAAACTTTCTATACTAGAACGCAAAACCATCAGAGATACTGGGATTCATGTAAACCTTCACCTCTTTTCTTGGTGTTTCCTGGAAGCCTCTGTATTTCTTCAAATTAAAGATGTCCAAAACTGATCTTATTTTACTCTTTCTTCATTACACTGTTCTACGCTCTCACAAATGATTCTTCTCTTTCATTCCTTCACATTTTTTTCTTATTCTTTCCATGAATTTTCATGAGTCTTGAATTATGCCCTCTGCTTGACTCCGAAATTCACTCCACACAAGAGTTAATTTCTACTGAATTGTACTGTGCAAATTGCAGTCTAAATTGTTTGTACTATCATTTCTTTCTTGCTCTACAAATCCTTCACCAATTTCTATCTAAAACATACTTTTCCCATTGCTGCTGTGGCCTTTCAGGTCTTGCTTTCTGCTTCCTTAGTCAGTCATTTGTTGAATGCCATATTTAGATGACTTAGCAAGCCCAGCTCGATGCGGTAATTGAATTTCTTTTAACGTGTTACACTTGGTTCCTCACGTGCTGCTGATATATTGCTACGCATCATTATCTCTTGGTGATACAAAATATATCTCAATATATGTCTAAAGGCGTATTTCTTACCAGCATAAATGGTATGATTACTATGATTAAAAATAACAAATTCTATTTCAATAAGGAATGCTTTTGCATCTTCTCCAGATTGATGTCTTAGCTGTTTTATGGGAAAAATAGTACAAATTGCACTGTGTCATTATTTGAAGAAAACCTTTAAAAAATGTCCTATGAAAACATCAAATGCATAATTTATTCATATCTAATGATGAAACTATTCTGCTAGAAAAGCGACTAAATGTATTTTAAGCTATATGTTTGAAATATTGATCTCTTATGCTAAACACCTCATCATGCTCACAGCAAGACATCTATTGAATCTCACTAAACTTCACTTTTCCCATTGTTTTTCTTTAGAAAATTATTATATACAGTGGTTTTGAAATTTAAATATTGCGTCTGTGAAATATAAAGCTAGATATCGTTCTTAAAAGAAAAAGATTAGGTTAAAATGTGTATTTTTTAGTGTTGTGATCTTAAACTTAGCCTATGAACTTACAAATTTCCCAGGGTCAATAATCTTTATAAAGTAATCGGACAGGAAATCAGTTAATTTGTAGAAAGGCAACTTAAAAATTGAACTTGCCACAAAAGCAGTTATTTGCATTGATAGTAAGTTATGAAGTTACACAGTGAGAAAATATTTTCTCCTTTGAATAATCAGCAATTATCATAGAAGTATTAATACTAATACAGTATTTTAATTTCATTTTACAATGCTTATTTTTTTTCTATTTCTGATTTACTGACTCTTGCTTTTTTTAAATTAAAGTCAACAATGAGACTTGCCATCCAAATATTTATTAGACTTACACTATCATCACAGCAGTAACTACATACTAAATTCTGATTTATTAATACTCATTGTCTTGTTTTGGTAAAATCAGTTATTTGGTGTTACTGTAATTCTTTTTATGGGTAAAGCATTGCACTGGAAACTGGAAAAGATTCAGCGAGGGTAATAGGGACGATCAGAGGTATGGTACGATCTCCATAAAAGGAACAGATAAGTAAGCAAGGAACCTGCGGTCTGGAAAGGAGATGGCTGAGGGAATACGACAGAGATCTGTCACAAGTGGCATGGAAAGGGTGGATAGGGATCAACTTCTCGCTGTTCCCTTCCATACATTATCTAGTGGGCATGAACAAAGAAAAGGAGATGTTTCCAAAATGTATAGTTAAGCTGTGAAATTCCTTATCACAGGTTGCTTGAAGTTTAACTAAATCCTCATGGAGATTTGACAGACAACAGCTTTGTTTTTCAGACCATTATAAGAAAGAAACACTAGTTGATAATTTTACAGTAAAAAAAAGAACCATCCATCTTGTTAGGACGGAGAGAGGATTTGCATCCAAATAAGAGCACTTTTTTCTGTAGCTGAGAATTGTTCCTAACAATTATAGCAGAAACACTTAAATCATTTTTTTTAATGATAAAAACTTCATGCCCATAAATACTTGCAGATCATAAGGCCGCAGGTACAGGCAATGCCATCACGTAATCCCAGTCTTCAGCTTCTACATTTTTTCCATTATAAAGCTCCAACATCCATCATTTTATAGCCATATAGTGTAAGAATGAGTCAGTTGTTGCTGCACCACAAGGGATACATCTGGATTGAATCTTGTTACCCAACATACACGTCAGGCCATTAGGATTCGCTTCTTTAGGGATAATTCTGACTCGCCTTTCATGAATGTCCTGTGTAAAGGTCCATGTTTTTAACCGAAACAATGACCAAGTATGTACATCTTGTGCACATCATGGGAAGTCGTGCAGTGCTAGTGCTGCTGCTTTCAGAGGGGAATATTCACTTCTGCATTGCACTATGCTTATGGCTAAGAAACTATTTCAATTGTCTCACTGTTCAAAAAAAGACTGAAAAAAGAAATGTTCATGCTTTCTGTGTCTGCCATATGAATTTGAACTTTTTGAGGAAGAAAGCACAGCAGGGAGTACACGTAGGAGTTACAGAAGCCGTGTTGTCATGGATCTAGGGAGGGCAGGAGGAAAACGAAGGGGTAAGGAAGTAACTTGAAATGAAATGGCAGGTCCTTCTTTGTAAGTTGAATCTATGGATATTATGGAAAATTTTTAGAGAGTAACCCCACTGCACGCTGCACATCTTCGTTATCCTTTGATTATATGAAGAACGTTTAAATTATGTGAAAAGAAGATGTATATTAGGAAGGCTTTACTAGCACCATTAAGGTAAATTGCTGAAAGTTATAAAATGCCAAAAATAATGTTGACTGTACAGTGCTAATTCATTTACTCGTTCCCATGCATTATAACAGTATATAAATGCTTATGTGATCACCTACTTTATAAATAGGATCTTTGTTCATTCATAATTCAGATGATGCTCACTTAATGAGCAGCAATTTAGTATTTTATGTTTTCATTGGTGCTTGTGTGTGTCTTCAAGTCTTATTTACCCAGAATTAAAACTGTGCAAATAAGTTAGAAAATGGTGTTATTATTTCCTTCATATGGTATTCAATTCTTTGTAGTGTCTAAATGTTTTTCAAACATTTTTTACCTTCTCAACCTCTTCTGTTATTTTCTTTACAGGCATAGAACCAGGGATACAGAAATGAAGAGGGCAAACAAAGCTCTCTTTGATTTCCTTTGATTGATTGATTGCAAGTATAATTTTAGTGCTATTTGCAAAATAATGTAGGGGCAGACTTAAAGTTATGAGCAAATTCTGAGACTAACTTTGAAGGATATTTTAAATATGTATGCAGACAAACTATGCCAGTAAAAACAAGATAATCGTATCTCACAGGCACTGGAATCTTGGCTTCAGCCTGTGCTACATACCCTAGCTGAGAATGCAGTGATTAAGTCATCACATCTGAGGCCTAATTCTGAAGGGTGTGCAGTTTCTCCTACGCATGGCATAAAAAACATAAAAAAAACCCCACTGTGTTTAGAATGTTTCTGCGTTGCAGGTAACACCCGGTAAAGCTAAGACTGAAATAGGAATGTTACACAAGTCAATTTTTATAAATTCAGAATTGTCCACTCTAACTAGGCCTAAGTTAAAGCTTTCCCATCCTGCTATTTGTAAAATAAAACAAGGCCAAGACGCACTGCCTTGCTGCAGCTATACTGATAGACAGAGAACATGAAGCTTGACTGAGGATACAGACGAAAAGTTCTAAAGTTCCGACCTATGAAACAGATTTCAGACTTAATAAGCTGTTTCTTTACATCTGTTTATATAAGACTTACAAAAATCACGCACAATCACAAACTTTTGGGTAATCAAAGAGCTAACATTTCCCAGTGATCACCGTGTGTTAGTGCCCGAGTTCCTGTTTTACATGAGGAAAAAAAGCTGTGAGTTAAAGGCAGTAGTCTGATTACTATGGAGTTTTTTTCAGAATGATAAGTACTAGGTAAGTATTTCCTTCTTTCCCCTGTAGAGGTAGAATTTCCATTCCAGTAAATGGCAAATTACGCTGGCCTTAGGCCAAGATAAGCAGGCCTGGAAGATGAGCTCAGTGACAAATTTAAGGCATCTCACCGTCGTTTTAGGCTGGACATCACAGGAGAGGAGAGATTCTCACTGAAGCTAAAAGCTTTGCTTGAGCAGCAAAATGTGTGATGCTCACCTCATGGCACCATTAGATGAAGAAATACCATTTCAGGTTGATTGGTTCTTGAGTTAACAAATCTACAGGCTCTTCAAGAGAAGGTTCCTGCAAACACAAATTACAGTCTACCTTCTCTGTCTCTTTGGAAGCTTAGAAGCGAATATTTTCAGTTTTGAAAAAGATTCAGGCCAAAGGATAAACAAAGTTCCAGAGTGCAAAGGAGAAAATCTCTGTGGGCTTTCATAGGCATCTCGTTGCAAAGAATAAATGTGCGTAGTATGCCAAAGTTGTAACTACCCATGAGAAACAAAGCTTTATGTGGGATTCTCTGATGCTATTTAAACTACACACTTTAAAGTGCATTTTGACAAACATTTTTGTTCATACAGCTGCCTGTCAGCGGTGCAACTATCAAATGTAAGATGAAAAATAAATGAACACATGGAGTTGATCAAATTGTCCCTTTGCAAGGAAGTGTAGAACTCATGTAGAAACTGGAATGTCTTAACAATAGCAGTAGTAATAACAATAGTAACAATAATACTGCCTTTACACCTTTTTATCACTTGCCATCTGCAGGTCACCAAAATGTTTTGTAAACAGCTCTTGCAATTTCATAATGCATGAAGTTATCTCCACTCCATTTTATAAGCTGGGAAATGTCACTGAACAGTTTGGTCTGTTATTTTCAAAAATGATCTGTTTTACAGGCCGTACGAAAAAGCTAACACACCTGAGTCACAAAGGTGCTGTAATTGAAGTCAGTAGGATCTGCAGGTGCGTATTTGGTCTATAAATGAGGACAGAAATTGTAGTCAACAGGAATCACGGCAGGAATTACATGGCTCCTCAGCCACAGTTAACTGGCCTGAGCTCCACAGCGCAAATCAGAACCCTGAACTCCCAAGTGACACTCCTGCCATCCTTACCCAGTCCTTTCCAAGAAAATAATGTAATTTATACAGATACAGTTGTTTGTTCATTTTTGCAAAAAATAAGAAGAAAAGCTAATATGCACAAAAATGTGCGTTTCCGGAGAGTAGAAGAATAAATGTATTTGGGGCGGGCCCTTTAAGCACAAACCTTTAGGTTCTGGGTTGTGCTCAATTTAAAGAACCCAAATTTAACGTATTTCAATATGTAGTGAAACTTACGTGAATGTTAGTCTAATGAACACATAGTATAATATATAAGCAATGGAAGATAGCCTCTTAATGCATCTCTTCTTTTTCTACTGACATTCACAGCCAACGGCTGAATGACTTCACTCCTAATAAAGGGTACCTAGAAAACTGCAGCGCCTGAGGTGGATCAAAAGATTGCTGTAAATGTATCATAAATCGAGAAAAATAGAGCAGGCATGTCACCTAAGAATGATTGGTTTGTTTGTTGCTCTTCCAGGAGTTCTGCGAGGGCACAAAACACCTGGAACACTGCCACGTCTCTTCCTGCCCTCAGCTGACGGATGGAGCTGTGACAGCGATGGCATTTCACTGCCGCACACTCACATCTGTCAACAGAGCGGGTTGCCCAAAGGTATGTATAAGAAATGGGGCAGTAGTTCTGGGATTGCTTGTGCAAAGAAGTACTTCGGATTTCATTCAGAAATTTGACCTGCTGGCATCTGCGTCCTGTCACAATTCTACAATGAACTCAACTAATTCAGAAATCAGAGTTTAACTGACTTTCCATGAGTTTTGAGTTCTGAGACTTGGCTCTTGAGAGTGTTTGGCATTCTTTGAATGGTTACAGTTACAACATAAAGGTGTCCATGCTGGATCAGGTAAAAGTTTGTCTCTCCAGGCGTTGACGTCTAGGGAAGGGTGAAGATAGAAGGGCCTTTAGCGATACTTCCTGCAAACACTCTCTCAGCTTCTGGTGTTTTGGGTGTTTCCAAAGGGTGGTGTCTTTGTTTTAATAACTCTTGGTATTTTCATTCATGGAAAAAGTTGTTGTAGTGTTGCTTCCATCACCATCAAGTGGGAATATATAAGTTTAGTACTACTTTTAGAAAAGTTAATGTTGAACTATCCTTTAAAATTTCATCGTATTCATTGGACCAGTTTCCCCGCTTTTTCCTACTGTAGTGCTCATGTCCTGTTTCTTTCCACAATAAGTCCGCAGCCATTGCTTGTCCCTGCCTTCCTCCCCTCCAACACCCATCTCCATCACCCTTGACTACCCTTTCAGCCCTCCACACACTCCTCACATCCTCTTATGCACTGCAGTGGCTGAGCACCTTAGCCTCCTGGCCAACTAGTTTGAACTGACCCAGCCGACTAGTTAGCCAGCCCTAAATTATACACATTCTGATTGGTTTGTTAGCCTTCCAAAAGTTCCTAAGTTTCTCAGATTCTAGGCCAAAACCCACAGGCCGTCTCTCAGATCTGGCAGGCCAAGGAAGTTGCTCTGTGTCTTACAATAGCCCTTGCTTTATATCTTACAGATACCTACTGTCCAGCATGAATTATTATATACCTGGGTCTCCTGTATCCTTTGCCTTTAGATAGACATTAAGCTATTTGTCCATAATAACAGTGATAATCACAGCTGGCATGGAGATCTTCCCAAAGCAGTTGAAGTTAGGTAGTTTTGCAAGCAGACCCCTATAAACCCCTATAAAATGGCAGTAGATACACTTAGGCTGGAAAATGGGAGAGTTTCTAATTATCAGAGCGGTGAATTGTAGAACAGCATCGTGTGAGAGGAGACAGGGGCCAAGTATTAAGGAATGTTAGGATGGCTCTTGATAAAGGAATGAACTGGGTCATTTTCTGTAGTTTCTGCGAATGGGAACAAGAAGTAGACTTAGCGACCTAATAATCCCCTTCCAATGCTTTGTTCCTAGATGGTATCTTTTCTTTAAACGGTTATAAAGCCAATCTGTTAACTGCTAATACCCTACTATTTTCAGAAAAGAACATCAAGACTCTTTCAAATAAACCTACACACAAGTTTACAAGTCTTTCTTTGACTTGAGTCCAGCTTGCAACTCCATAAAACGAGATGGGTACACCTGTGGTTGTTAAAACTAATGGGTCTTTCAAATACTTTGGCAATCTCTGGTGTAAATTGAGGGGATCCAGCTGCATAGTAAGGAAATATTTTCCACTCAGAGACAGTTTAAGAATGGTCAGGAGATTAAACTAAGAACGAGCCTGTTCCAAAGGATATATATTAATATGTCTGACAGTCATGTCCTGCTATATTATATAAACAAAAAGAATTTAAACAAAAATCGTAGCAAGAAAACATGGAAAAAAATCAATATATAAATACATGTCCATTAAGAATGTTTTGACATGTGCTATGCAGGTTACTCTAAAATTAGAAGAACTTATCACTTTAATCATATCTACCAGGGCAAATTAATTGTCTTTGAACAAACTCCAGTGCTTGAGTGAAAGTGCAATGAGCCCCCCGTCACGTTTCTATACACCTAGGACAGGTCCAAGGCATTTTGCAAATGCTGATACTAAAATATTCAGCGTTGCAGTTCTGAATCTTACCTGAGGAATTAGCCTGTTTCAAGACTAATTCTCATTTCATAGGAAAAAAATGAAGTTGCTGTGGGAAACATATCCTACACATGAGAAAATATAGCAAGAACTGAAAATAAATTTCTGGTGAAATGCATGAATCAGCTATTTCAGTAGCAAAGTTCTGAAGACACTGTTCGATGGACAATGAATTCTGTAACTCAATCCTCTAAAAGAAATAAGATTCAGTGTATGATGAATGTAGATTACTGAGTAATCTGATGTACCGATTACTGAGTTCAGTCAGCAACTTTGGTTTATTTCAATAGGAATATTACTGTATTTATTAATATTTGAATGTAGTTACTAATCTATCGCAGATCTAATATTGAGCATATAGCTAAATTTGGAATAAGCAAAGCACAGAATTACCTCTCTATTCCAGGAGGACCCTACCATGAGACAGTGGGCTAATTTTCTGTTCCACAACCCAAGGTCCCAGCTTCATCTTGCCTACTTGTGCCTTTTAGATTCTCATGAGATTGGCTCTTTAATGCACGTGAAACTCTCGTCTCTCTTGCCATCATCTCACCCTGCTGATTTTAATCACGTGTCTTTTAAAGGTCTTTACCATGTCCCCTCTTGATTTTTGGTCCTGACTGAACAAGGTAATTAATGTACATAATTTATTCGTGACTGTTTCCACTGAAGTCAGTGGAGCAATTAAGTAGCTTGCACGACTGCTCATGCACCTTAACAACTGTCTCATGTGTTTCTTAAATGCAACTTGCAGCATTAATGGCAATGAATATCAGCTTAGAAAAATGGAATTGTGAGGTGAAACTAAGCAGTTCTACTTCAGAGCTAAAGAAAACCAACTGTATGTTAAAAAGGTCTTGGTGTGAGACACTCATTGGTAATAGAGAACTGAGAGATGCAAAATGGATATAACCAAACTCTAAGTGCAGCCTCATAGGTTAGCGAGAGCAGTGCAACAGCGGGTCAGGCTAAAGGCTTATATGTGCTACATGCAAAATTATGAGGTTGGAAAAGTTAAACCATCCTGATTAGGTGAAAAAAATCCCACAATATTTTAGACTGTGCTGGAATCACAATTAGCTAAGACCCAATATGCTCCTGATATTTATGTGATACGTAATTTATGTTCCTGTAAAGCCTCTTGCAGAAATTCAGAATTCTGCTGTGCCAGAAATTTTACTTCCACAAAGTATTTTAAAACATAGTTTTCCCACAAATCAGACACTAAAACTGTGCTCTGTGTCTTTTTCTTTCGACTATTCAATAATCTAACTTCTGCGTGTCTTGTTGCTTCATTTACAGATGACTGATACTTGTATCCCACACTTGGCTGCAGCCTGCCATTATTTCCACTTCTTGGATGTCTCGGGTTGCGTTCATCTTACTGACAAAGCACTGAAATATCTTTGGAAAGGTTGTAAGCAACTCCAGATTCTCAAGAACTATACTGTAGAAATACGACCAAGTAAGAGGATGTTGCCTAATCTTAAATCAGAGGTGGCTGTAAACGCAAAACCATGAGGTTGTTTGTTCATTGGCATCATGGCGCCATGCTAGGTGCCTGGCTTGAGCCATCTTGGTCCTTTATCTAGGGGGTGTTCACATTGCTGCCTCAAGATTCCTGTGGCCTGGTGTGGGTATCTCCATGTTCTACTGTCAGCCAGAAGTGAAGGGAAATAGGGACCCCGTCTGTCTTTATGGCAGACAATGTCCTCTCAGGGAAGTTTCTGCAGACACAGGATCTCACCCAAGGGCACATGGGAACATGAAAAAGACACTGGGCCTAACGCTCTCAGCCATCGCACCATGTACTTGATCTCACCCCGAGGGTTTGTGGGAGCCTGTTTCCCAATGACTGCATGTCAGTATATGGCAGAAACAGATTTTGACCATTGAAGTGGGCCCGTGCTTAAAATGCAGCATGGCTACAGCGAATGAGTCAAGGTCTCATAAGCGTAGTTCCATGAAGTACAAGTGAAACATACCTGTTACGTATCTACAATTGGAAAAAACAGGTCATCCAGCAGAAGGTAATCCAGCTTCCCTACTGGTGTAAATTGTCCCAGCCTCTTGATTCCCCACGGCATTTAAAAGCCAGTCAGTTCTGGTCAGGTTTAGACATGATTTTTCAGCTGTGAGTCTCCAAGATGCAGATCTAATGTCCGTCACCCTTCCGTGGGCATTAAGAGCATCACAGACCAGGTGCCGTACTCCCAGAACTGCACAGTGGCCAGACACGCCAAAGGGACTGAAACTATTTGGCAAAGAACTAAAGTTTACGCATGGCTGATATATCGGAGTATATAACTTAATCAAATTTTGTGATTTCAGTAAGAGTAAAAAATACATAATACTATATTATATAGAAAGTACCCACCCTAGGAGAGCTCTAACCCCACTCTGACAGGACCACTGTAGATGGCACGCTCTGTGCTAAATCATTCCAGGGTTTAATAGTCACTGTGGAGGCCACAAGACCAATGCAGATGCTTAATAACTTCAAAGATATTTCCAGTGTGCTTCATGCTTTCCAAACCCGCCCTGGTTTATTTCCCTCTAGCTGTCTCACCACAAACAATTCTGCTGTCATTACTTTTATTTTCTTTACTTCTCTCTGACTTGGTTTTCTTAATGTCAGCGCAGAATTTCCATCTTAAAACCTCCACTTCTAATTACTTGTTAGATACAGAAAGCGTTTTGAAAGATTGGTATGCAAGGGTACAAATTGAAAAAATTATTCTAAATGTTCTGCACTGTTCATTCTGAAAAAAGATGTTGCAAATACAATTAATTTCTTCATAACTTTCTGATTTAGAGTTTTTCTCATATTCAGCCTCAAGGGGTTTTCTTTTATCCCCAGATTACTGTTGTTGACTTGCTTTTTCTGTGACTTCATATCTCTGTTCAGGGCTCTAAACAGCGTGTCATCCCTTTCGGGCTCTGGTTGCTTATACACCTTCCCGTAGAAGTGAGATGTAGTAGGAACAAACCTGTGGGTTCAGTTCCAATTTATGCCGGGTGAGCCACGATCAAAGAGCTGACCTGACTTCTCATAAAACTGTTTGCATTATCGTAGCCTTTGCAGGATGACCCTGGATTATGCCTCTGCCTCAGAGTCCCGTATGCTATGGGTTCTCCAAACGTCTTGATTAAACCCTTCTGACTCAGCCAAGGAATTTCCCAACCAGTTATTTTTACTGTAAAGAAAGCCCTGGAGAGTTATAGATCTTTACAAAACAAAAAGCAACCATGAGACACACATCTCCACCCAGTGTTATCTTTGCCCTTTTTGTGGTTTTTAGAACTAGGCGAACTTTGCCAATTTTACTTTCTTGAGCCTGGTTTTCTGGTATGTGACAGTGGATGATTCTTTTCTTTGCCAGCCTCAGTCTCTAACCCTTTGCACCGTGTGGTCAATGATAGGAAATTCTTAACCCATGCCATTTGAGTCCGGGATAAAAACTATCAGGCGGGTCGATCATGTAGAACAATTCAGCACTGAAGATTTTTTGCTTGTTCCTTCCAACAGGTTTGAAGAGACTCCCTAGACCTAGACGGGCTGCAGAATAGACTGACCACATCAAGATGAGAGTGGCTTTTCAATGCAGACTCTAAATTTGTCTTTAGATAGAATGATATGCAGAAAATAAAGGAGTTTGCAGTTAGATTCAGATATATTCCACATCCTGTATCTGTCACACTTTGGAAAAAAAAAAAATAATTACTGTAGTTCAAGGCCAATATTGCGAAGGATGATAAAAACTATTTGTTTTCTGCCAATAACTGCATCAAAAGCACAGTAAAATACGGCAGTGATGCTACACTGTTAGTCATCTTGCAGCAGATTTTCAGTAATGACATCAAAAGCAATGACACTACTGTCACTTGTATGTCACGTCAGATTTTGATAGAACTATGTATTTCATTCACAACCTGTATGTTTTTAGTAATGAATAACAAGCAACATATTGTCAGAAAACTGAACAACAGGGCTTCATTCTCTGTTTTCAGACTAACTCTTAGCACCTGACTTGGGTTCTTAGATTTTCACAGAATGCAGAGGAAAAGGCTGTTTTCATGTGTAATTTATGTTTTGCAGGTGTGAAACATACATTTCAGATGCATTTCCTTCCCTGTTCAAGGAGTTGGAAGAGGACATCTGTGTAAAAATCAGATTAATCTGGAGAATTAAACATGTTTGTGGCTTAGGTTCTAACTAAGCAATCGAAGAAATATGTTTTTAGTTTAAAGTTGCCCTACAAAATCTGTAAATCATATATACTTGGTTTTGCCAAAGGAATTCCCCATTATTTATTATTAAAAGCTAACCAGTCCTAGCAGACATCTCTTAATAGACTGAGCCTTGCAAACACTGAGGCATATCTCTTGTGTTGTGTCACATTCTTTTTCAAAGTTTTATTTTCACTGTTTCGTTAGATTAAAATAGAAAACATATGGAGCCACAAAGTTCTTCAAGCTTCAGTCCAATGCAGCTTCATAGGAAACAGTTACGACCATATAAATTGTCCATTCTTTCCAGTATCAGGTAGCATTTGAGATTATATTTGCCAACATACTAGCCTGGTTCCAGGTTTATTAAATGTTAGAAGAAGAAAAGTCTATGGCCTGATATTCTGCTGCATATTTGTGTACCCAGGGGCTAACGACCTTTTAATTAATCCTGTTTCTAAATGCCAAAAAGAATCATGGATAACCTACCTGTAGGAGTATACCATACTGGTACAATTTCTTTCTTCTACTAGAGGAACAGAAAGCTAATTATCTATTTTTTTACAATGTGGTTTCCGTAGGAAAAGGTTGTATTGGTCGTGATTCACTTAGGACTAAGCCCAGAAGAAATAACACACCGGCATCTTCAGAGATACACTTCTCTCCCCTGGAAAACATTCTCCTTAAGCTTGAAAACACAGATACCGTTTGAAGTCAGCTGCAGTGCTGGGAAAGGTGCGGCTCCAGTAACATTTCTGGGTGCAAAATGAGGGGGGGAATCTGCCATTGCCTTGGGAAGCCCTCGCCAGGCAGCCTTGTGCTCTCACCAAACTGCATCGCGTCTGTAACAGCTTGGTCCTACCAAAAGCTGTTCTTTGAGAGCAAAATTAAATGCTTCCGTCTTTTTCTCTGCACTAATATGAAACTAGTTACAATTCTTCTAAACTCATGACTACTCTATTAACAAGTGACTCATCAACAAATACTATTGCAATTTTTGTGTTTTAAAAGGAAATTATATTAGGTCTTCATAGCTACAATACATTTGACATTTAGAGAACGTTCTGATTTTTGTTTGTTTTTGTTGGTAGTTGTTGCTGTTGTGTTTTCTGGTGGTTGTTGTTAGTTAGAAAGGAGATTGCAAGAAGTCTGTTTTCTTGAAAAAGCAGAATTTCTTAGATATTATCCAAATATTCACGCCTCAAGGCAGGAAGGATCTGGGAGTCCAACACACTTGTAATCGGAAATGAAGACAGCCTACGTATGATTTGGTAAAGGACTAAGAATAATTACTCTTAAATTCTCTCTTGAAGAAGCAAGAAAACTACCATAGCTCTGTCTTCTCACTGACTGTAACACGCTCTTCCAAAGGGACACGGAGGCTCCTGCAGTGCCACGCTCCAGCCATCGTCTGCGCTTGAGGTGGATGCCATAAAAAGACACAACTACTGCAGCTGACATAGACCTCAGAATACTTCAGATTTTATGTAGTCTTATCACTTTTTCTAACCTGGAGCACGCTTGCAGGATTCTCTCTGCTTTTCCTCTTCCCATCTGCTGCCTGCCTCCACTTCCCTCTTCTCTTTAATTTCTCCTTCATTTGCACTATAAACAGTTCTCCCATGTTTAAATTTTTCTTTTCCATTACTTGCTACTCTTGATTGTTTTTTGTAACCTCATGTCAAAAAGTCTTTTTCAAAAGCTCTGCTTTTTATTATGATGCACCCAGTCAAACATTTCTGAATTTTGGAATGGCTCGGGATTCAGACTGTGATGCAGAACTGTATTTCCCAGCTACCCCCCTCTTAGTAAAAGGGATTGAAACTTTGGGCAAGGATTCAATTATATATTCCAGTGCTGCTCAAGCCACGTGTTTGGGCCAGTACTTTTTGTCTGACTTACATCAACAGATATTTGCTTTGCAAAAGATGTAATTATTTGCTGAAATGCGTTTATTCATCAACGTGCTTAAGACACTGTACAAATAAATAAGCAGACTCTATCATAGTACAGTATATCTTAAATAAATGACTTCTTTTGCCATGTGTTGATGATTAATGAATGGCTGTTTCTGGCAAACTAATCAACTGTAGCTCCAGGCATGGGACAGCCTAAGTTTCCAAAAAAATAGTAACAGCTCCCCTTATACATCCTTCAGACAGTCGCCATACATTGCAGTTTCCATGAAAAACAGGAATTTGGACTTGGATGAGTTGATTTTTACTTTATTGCTTAGAGCTTATAGCTCATATAAATTGTGCACACATTCCTCAATGGTGCAGGCCTCCCTAATATAAAAACAGATACAGCCTTGTCTTCGTGTGGTTCCTACACTGTGTCAGTGTTAGATTTTTTAAAAAAGTCTCCCACAGTGGTTGAAAAGGAGCCCTCCTTGCTTCACTAATTTTGTCCCTTTTGCACCCCTCCTCGCTTCCCCTTTCCTGCTGTGGCGGTGCAAGCGTTACAGCTGTGCATCTCTGCCTCTTTTATAACCATCTTCAGCGTTTTCACTTTGAAAAAAAAAATCAACCCCATAGTAGCATTACTGGCAAATAACAGACCGCCTTAATTTGGCTATTTTTTTTTTAGTATTGTCTAGATGCCATATATTATATCGTTCCAGAGCTTAGGGAATTGGCCAGCAGGGAGAAAGGCTACCTTGCTGCGGCTGCGACACAGCAGATCTCCTGTGGGTTGAATCTCCTGAAGAGGACAGGAGATGTCGAGAGCTGGCTCTTCCCCAAGGAGCACATGAGCAGGCTCAGCCCAGGGGAGCTCTCTGGAGCGGAAGATCCAGCCGTGGGGGGAGGCCGGGGGCTCTGTGCAGCCAGAGCGGGCTGGCAGCCAAGTCGCAGGAGTGATGGAAAGAAAGAGGCGTTCAAAAGACTGAAAGTGGCGCATTGAGTTTCTTCAGCTCGGGAAGGCAATGAAAGCTGCTGGCCTGATACTGCCTGGAAAGGAGGGAGAGGAGAGAGTTGCTCTTCAACCTCCTTTTAGGGTGTCTCACTCAGCATGCCTGATTTTCTCTTATTTCTCTGTCATTTTGATCTAGTTCATTGGTTTTGTGTTTTAATACTGCAAAGGGGCAGTGGACACAAAATGCCGAGGGAGATCAGAGGGGTCATGGGTGTTTTTGGACACCGTGAGCCATTCTCTTCTGGTTCAGCTATCACAGAAGCTGCAAAACACAGGCTCGGGGCGAGTTCGGGGCCAGTGCAGGTAACAGTAAGGCTCTGCGACGCTGCCTATTGCATATTCAATTCAGTTTCAGAAACAACACACTTTATAAAGAGGTGGGTGACAGAAGACAACTACAAGTGGGGAAGTCAGCCAAAAAGAAAGCAGAAGGTGTACCAGGAAAAGGTAAAAATACTTGGAGGTGCCCCACAGACTGTTCAAAGAAAAAGGTAGAGCTAGGGACCCGCACAGTTACTACAGCCTTCCTATTAGCTATGGAAAACCACTCTGGAGACACTGTGATAGCTTTTCACGTAAGTGGTTTATTTATCTTGTTTGGTGTTATGTTTTCTTCACAACACAATGCTTTTATTCCAATGGCATCGTCCAAAGATCTGTGTTTTAGGCTCCCCAGTCCAGACAGACACTGACACATTAGGGCAAGTGCCAGTGAGGGCCACCAAGACCATGAGCACGTGAGGTGGAAAGAGAGGCAGAGAGAACTGCGTTGGTCAGTCACAAGAAGAGAAGGTTGGGGCTGGATGAGACCTTACGGCTGTCTGTAACTCTGATCGGAGGATACAGAAGAGAAGACATTGGGCAGCTGTTCTCAAAGGTGCACTGACAGGACAAGTGGCACATGTAAAGTTCTGATTACATACAAGGAAACTATTTTTTAATCGGGAGTCTAGTCAAACACTTGAACAGGATCCCAGAGAGGCTGTGCAATCTTCATCCCTAGAGACAGTCAGAGCTCAGCTGGCAAAGCCATGACCCACCTGGTCTAGTTGGATCCATTTACAGCAGGATCAGGAATAAATGACCTCCAGAGGCCCCTTCCAACCTGATTTATTCCATGACTCTGTAACCTAACAAATTATTTTCTAGTTTCCACAGCATCTCTTATAACATTGATAGCTTTAGTTAGGACAAGGAACTCTTGCTCATTAAATTTAGCTTATAATTTTCTTTGCAGAAACAGCCCCTGCCAAAATTTTGTTTTACTCTTGTAATTTTATTTTTTTTTTTTTTACTCTTGTTGCAGACAAGATGTCTTGAAATACACAGCCAAGAACATAATGATGCTGACCCTCCTTCCTGGTTTGGTTATGGCCGGGATGGTAACATAGTCCCCTTCACCAAAAAACACACATCAGAGCCTGAATAAACAAATTCTTCAAAACGAAAGATGAAGAAATCATGCAATATCTTCCACAGTTCAAGGGTTTTTCACTAGAGCATGAAAAGAACACTGTATTAGTTTTCTTAAAACTAATCATACTTTAATAAAAGGTCGTTTGTTGAATTATTAAGGAAGCATTGCAAATCGTTCTCACAGGAGCGTGTATGCCTTCAAGCAAGAGAGCCGCACTGAAACAACATTGCTAACTTTCAGATGTTGATTCAAGCTGTCTTCATCTTTCACTAATGAGAAGTTTTTGCAGTCCCATGCAGAGTAAGCAATAAATAAATCTGCGTGTGTTTGGGGTTCTTGTTTGCCATGAAGGTCCTCTCCAGGACATAAACACTCTGACTCCCCACAGAACTTCACACTCGACATGGCTGCTTCTCATCAAGCACAGTGTTCTCCAGCAATAAAGAAGAGGGAATAGGTAGTGACTACTGATTCCTTAATAAACAACTAGACACGCGCATTTAAGCACAGTTCTCTACTTCTCAGCAGTCACTTGTGCATCCAGAGCCCCAGTTCTCATAAAAGCCTCTCAGGCTGCGTTCAAGCCTCTAAGCGAGCTGATGTTTACATTTGCAGATCTGGACTGGGGGCTGGCTGGCAGCTGACAGGGGCAGGAGAATCAAATGGAAAGGAACACAGATGGGAAAAGTGTTAAAGGATAAATTTTCTCCAGTTACAAGAACACGTCTTCTCATCAAATGGACAAAAAAAATTATGGGATTTGCCATTCAAATCCTAATTACTGATAACCCACTGATCTTTCCTTGTCTAGAGGAAAATAAAAAGTTTCACCTCATTATAGCAGAACAAGACATTACTCATATGTCTTTAGGGAAACTCCCAAAGATTCATCTTTCTTCAGCTCATTCTTGACCTTTATGTTAAAGTTCTAGCTGGTCTCAACATTTATTAGCTTGGAAAGAATATAATCAGAGTAGCTTTAGTGGTAGCACAGTTTTTCTGATGGCTTATTTAAACTTCTTTAAGCAAATAACTACCAATCCTAGTGCTTAATTCCAGCTAGGTTCAGAATATGAATGCCTTAGCTTGCTTACATGGAAGAAATAACATATTTTCTTACTTGCTCTGCCTTAAATTGCTGATGCAGCAGTCCCAAAAAGCACGGCCTTAATCACAGAGGCTGACAGGCATTGTTGTAGTCCGGGTGAATAACGGAACCATTAAATGGACTCAATTTTGTGAAATGTCTACTACGCTGTTTTTATTTTCAATGCAGTTATGAATTTAGAGGTGCTTCTTTCACTTTGTCTGCAGCAGTGCACAGAAATCATTAATTTCAAAAATTTTTTCAGGAAGTCTAACCATTACACATTTATTAATTTTCTATCTTTTAAAAGTAGCATAATAACAATAACTAATAACTAGTAATAATGTATTTCTTTCAGTAATAATATTAGCAATATTTTATATATTAGTGTTTATATTAAAAATACATACAATTTGCCATACGCATCAGCGCCCACCTCATCCAAACAAACAGTACACACAACAGCAAACAGAACGTGGAGTTTTAACCACCCTGAATTATAGTAAAATTGCTGCCCTTGATTAGTGAAGCCCATTAGCCAGGGGCAATTATACCTCTTGGGGAATGCCATGGCAAAGAAGTTCATTTCATAATGTACCATTATGTACATACACACAACTTAAAACCTGAGCCAACGCTCTGAATTCCTCTTTGCTGCTCTCCATCCACTCAGTTGGCAGGAATTCTAACGTTTCAGTTTTAAAACACAAATTTCAGTACCTCTTTTGTAAGGTGCCATATATACGTAGGGAATGGCTTTTCAAAGCTCCATTTACTTTACTGTGTGTTTGTTATGGTAGCACAAAAGCCTCCACAAAAATCCTGTATGTCCTTGTGCAGGGCACAGACATTTCCCTCACCTCTCTCCTCTGCCTTTCTGCCTCAGAGAGCTTGCTGTCCCGTCATGCGAGGCTGACAGTAGGTCACTGGAAATATATCAAATAAAGAGATTACAGTGCTTATTTATTAGGCAAATACTTCCATTCTTTGGCAGCTTTTACTTTAGGGAATGTTCACATGGACTCTTATCTGAAGTCCAGGTGGTAGAGGGTTCCTCCTTGAAATCAGCTAAATCCGTGGCATTTTTGAGTATTTATTTTAAAAGCTTTACTTTGCAGACAAACAGTGGTAGACAGCGCTAGAGCTCTTATTTCTATCCACAAGCGAGTGGTTCAGGATGACACGGAGGAAGTTCTGTCACTTGATAGAAGTAGTTTAACACATACAGTACCCACTGGCAAGGCAGAATCTGCCTAGGGGTCAAACACCAGACGCAAAGACCAAATAAGAACTACAGTTCTGAAAGCGGTTTTATCCTACCCCCAATGCAAATTATTTGTTTGAAGAGAATTCTCTGCACTTTGCACAAACCAGTAGAATTTCCACAGTACTGAGACATTTAATTTAAAAATATAACATAGCTTGCAGAGCGTGTCATCTTAGATGTAAGCTTTCATATTTTCAAATACCACACATTGAAAATGCTTTTTATTTTTAAATGACGGCTCCAAACTTTTGTTTGAAAGTTACCAGCTTTCAAACTGACAGGGTAAGTGGGTCAAGTTATACAAATTCTGAGTATGTAAGATCTTGTCATTTCTAAAAGGCACTAAAAGTAAACCAGACCTGTTAAGCACCAGCCACTGTCACAGGCAAATCTTGGGTTAAAACGCCCTCATTTTTAATATTGTTTCTCTCTTATATTAAGAATATGCATCAACAAAGTTTCATAGTTTTACAGAATGTTCCTTCACAATTTCTTGATTTAATCTCTTCAGCCAATTTCACCTTTAAGAACTCTTCAGCTTGACAGACTGGATCCAGCTCTGGCTTTTAAGACACACTTTGCCATTTTCTGTGTCAGCCTTAATCCACTTGTCTGTTTCATTCTTTTGATTCATGTGACCTGGAAAAAAAAAAAAAAAAAGAGTTCTCTTTAGTTTAATTTGACACACAGTAAACATATCATCTTCACATTGTCTTTTTTTTCAGGCTCCCTGGAAATACTTACAAGACTTATTTGGTAGAATTTATACATTTTTAACAGGGGCTTCTGACATTTCATTCTTGATACAGTTTTTTGCATGAATCTCATTTCCCATAATATGTTATTACAACAAAGTTATGGCTTTTATTATATAGTACTGTAGTTTTTATTAGGGGCTAGGAAATATGTCTACATTAGACATTAAACTAAGTAATTTGAAAATTTTTCATCTTTATTGTAAACATGGAAAAGATACATGGGGAAGACCTGATTGTCCAGATGACCAGACACGTTGCTACTATTACTGCTTTCTTATGATAATGGGTTAAGAAAAAAACAACCCACCACCCTGAGATGTCTGTCGCCTCATTTGTTTCACATAAATGTAGTATGTGCGGTCATGCTCTGAAAAGCTCACTGTACAACAAACAAATGAGAAAGTTCAACTTACCCTCATTTTACAATTAAGAAACCAATGCCAAGAGAGAATAAGCGACCTTCCAAATCTATACAGAAGATTTATGACCAAATTGGGAATTAAACTGGGATCTTTTAAGTCCCAAATCAGTGCCTTTATCACAAGATCAACCTTCACTTTGGTTTATCTTTACAAAATATCTTTTATTATTACTTTAGCGTTTGTGTGACTGAGTGAATTCTAAGTTTAGAACTAATTTAAGCCTGGAATAGCATGAGGGATGGCAGGGAAGCAGATTCTGAAGAAACTTTGCAAACATGCTCTGCTCTGACCTGTAACACAGCTGAAGTTAAATTTTGGCCACGTCAAAACCAGTGGCGAAACTCCAACTGACATCACTGCTTCGGTTTCCACAACTCAAGCCTATGTGCCAGGACTTTTCAATAGCGTTTCAGCACTTTGGTACTTCGAAGTGAGATTAATTTAAGGTTATGGGCCAAACTCACATCAATTCACCAGCAGGCTGAGGTACTGTTTAGAAGTACGGAATTTTCAGAGGACGGAGTTCTCCCACTGAATGAAGAGACATTTCAGCGTCCTTTGTTATCAGACTACAACATGCCTTTAAGGATCTACGTCTCTGCACAATTTCTGCACTCCCGCTTGCTCCAGGCAGCGGCAGTCTCAATATCATTCCTACTGTAAGGCAGAACCCACAGTTCTGCTCCCCACCTAACTACGGACTTCGATCTATGATGAAGATCACAAAGTCAGACAAATGTGTCGTACGTGAAATCTGTTAAAATCTGAAGCTTCGATTCCTCAGAATGCTTTCCTGAATCATCGATTTGCGATAGTATTGTATCAGAGAATACAGAACAGAAATGAAAACAAGTAGGTAGCCCTTAAAACATTAAATCAGTCTGAATTTTAAACAGGAGATAGCCTCCAGGTGTCAAAAAAAAAAAAAAAAGAACCAAAAAAAGAGCGTAAAGGAAATTTCAGTTGATCCCTTAACAGAGTTGCAGAGCACTGAAGATAGAGCTTTTTTTTCCTAAGGAGAGAGGACACAATAAGTGTAGGGCAGAGATATTTCCAGAAAGTGCACATGGGAGTGCTTGGTCCCAGTTCCTCTCTCTCATGTTTTCATCACCATGGCTTCTACTGCCCTCCAGGGAACACACACCGAAGCACAGAATCAATCAGCCCTGTAAGTGAACAGTTTCACGCAGCTTACACCCTGCTACACTTTCGCTAAAAAGTTACAAGAAGTGTTTTGAAGGAGCACAGACACAAATTAGCAAGAGCTGTTTTAAAGCTCAGTTGTTGTCCGAGCTCTGTTTCTCATTTTGCATTTGCTATGTGAACTTAGAAAAATGTTTTGTTCCTTGTGCTTCTTTTGGAGATCTGCCTGTGAAGGGAATGCAGAAAATATCAAACTACCCACAGGAAAATGAGTGTCAAGTTCCACTCCCCAGGGACGAAGATCTTCAAACTATTTTAAGGTTATTAAGCTTATTGCCAGTAGCAGGTTCAAATCAAGCTTAAGATATTTAAATAGCTTTTTGTATGAGGCGCTAATCAAGCAACAAGGTTTAGTTGGAGACCTTTTGATGACAGTTTGGTCTTAACTGTACTCTCTGCCTGTACTCTGGATGCTGTGGGAATGTAAGTGGATTTTAAGGATGACTTTGCTAGCATGTTAAATCACGAAAGACAACAGCCTGCTGGATTAAGGAAAAGAAAGAGATTTAATTTCAAAATTCAGCAGTTGAGACAACAGCATGAGCTCAGGGGAAGATGCTCCATGGCCACCTTTTCAATTTAACGCCCAGGAAAAAGGGCTTTTTTTACCATATGTGGTGTCTAAAGGCAGAGAACCCCTTTGCAGGACTTCACGCAGTCAAGTACTGACTGTTTATTCACTTGCCTCCTGGAGACTGGAGAAGTTAGAGAGTGCTCTGTTTTCATATCATCAAACACATGAAGAGGAGCATACTTCAGATGTTTTTCACTGGCATTGTTAGGGCTGTGGTGTATCTCAAAAAGGCTGTGAACAGCTTGAGTTAAATGCAAGCTGAAACCAATAAAAATCTGCAGGATAGCATCTCATCTAATGCGTTTTATAAAAGTTGGATGAACTTTCTATTTGACTTGAAGGAATGTAATCTTTTCCAGATACAACCTGGGTCTTTGTTTGTTTTTTAAGATATTGCTTAAGGATCACAGCTTCACAGAGGGACAGTGCTTAGAGGGACACTGTAGAACAAAGCTCTTCCCACTCAATTGTAGTGGCAAAGAGTCAATAAAGATTGCTTCTAGGAAAGAAGGAAAGTTCTGAAGAAGTGCCTTGAGAACAGAGAAAACAGGGAGGGACACGGCAGCGGATAGTGTTACTCCTGGGATCAGAACCGTAACTCTGAATGCAACAGACCCAAGGCAGCTGCCCAGTGGGAGAAGGAGCGCTATGCTTGGGCAGCTGCTAAGTTTCAGAAAAAGCTGAAGTTTCAGCAGACTGACATAATACAAGCTCTTTCAGTTATTTCCCTTTTAAAGGCAAGTTGCTGCCTCACATTATGCACTGCCCCTTCAGCTGTGTTTGTATTTAACCCTGGAACTCCAGGCAGCTAAACACACAGACATTACCTTAAAGTAAACAATAACAAAGGCAGTTAAACACACCCCTAAAGCCTTGTACACAGCGTAGGAGACATGCAGTCAGCTCTCTCCTTGCACGCTGGCTTTCAAGCAATCCTACAGGGTAAGTCCACAGCACTTTACAGGCCGCTCTCCCGGTACTACTGGATAAGGAGCCATTATGGGAGCAGTGAGAAGTAAGTTACTCCTGAACGTAGGAAACGTGTCTAGATCCCCTGTGTTCCAGATGGGAATCCAGATCTAACCTCAGGCAAACATGAAAGTCTTATTGTTTGAGCGCACGCCGAAGTGAATGACTGTTGTAAGGAGAAAGGTGCTTCTCACCATGATCACCTGGAGAATCAGACAGGGTGAAAAGAATTGAAGTTAAGAGAAACCCAGAAAGTCAGAGATAGGAGAGTGGTATCAATGTCCATCTTTTCAAGGGAATTTGGTAATTAGACAGGCTGACTCTCTCCAGAGGCACACGAGGAGGAAGGCCATCTAAGGAGTTCCTAGTGATCAAAAGAATACTGGGATGCTGGATCAACCCATAAAGTAGAGGCAACATCTACCCGGAAACTTTCACAGGAGAAAAAGGGGTTACAGATTCCTCTCCATCCCCAGCATAGACATCTGAGGGAAGTCATAAGTTAACATGAAAGAGAGCCCTATTACCTGTGTGCATCGTCACCAGAATGCACGGCTCAGAGGAGCCACTGTTCAGATGGGGCTCAGCAAAGCCCTAGTGCTGTAGATGGGGTGGGATTAGCACCAGAAGCCAAAAACCCTGTTAACTGCTGCAACTATTGTTACACTGGATGAATCAGGGAGTAAGAATGTCTTGACTTAGGAGAAGACAATCATTCCCAACGAGTATTCCCCAAAAATACAAAGAGGGTGGTTTGCCAGCTTGAGAAAGTAAGAAGAGGGAGACACAATAACCCACAAAGACAGAATCTGCAGTCTGAGGAGCACCTGTGACACTGTGGGACTTTTACCAAGGAAACTCATGCAAGTGCTGAAACCCAGACGGAGTAAGTGACTGCCACAGTCAAAAGCTCACTCGGCACCAAGCAGATGGATGGCACCAGGTCAAAGGTTGCTGCTGGACATGAACTTGGCACTAGAACTGGGGCCAGGGATGGACAAAGATCTGGAATCAGATGAGTCCCTGGCACCACTCAGAGATGTAAGATTTACACAGTGAGAAGAAAGGGGTCATGTTCCGGACAATTGGATTTGGAAACTGACATTATCAGCTAGAAGGATCCAAAGACAGTCTGAACAATTGCAAGACTTTTTCCAGCAAGCTTACAGTTGTCAACACACAAGCTGGCAATGGCAGTGGGCAGAAGCATGCCCACTGGCTGCCTTCATCTAGTTCCCAAATTCATCCACCCACATGCCTCATGACCTGCTTTTGAGTTACACTGGTGTGGGTGGGAGCAGATGGTCACATCAACTTAGGACAATAAGAACAGGGCTGAAAGCGGCCTCTGGAGGATGCAGTGTATTTACCTGACGGGCTCGCCTAGCCTGTTCTTCACAATCTGCAGTACTGACACTCCTGTGGCCTCACCAGACAAGTCCTTAATACCAGAAAGTTTATCCTACTATTTAGCTAAGTTTTTTTGTACAGTAAAGTCAAATCATAGTTTCTAGTCAGATCACCAGTGGACAGAAAACAATTTTTTTCATCTCTGCGGCGATTTCTTATGTACGGGAGAAGTGCATCTCATCTTCGCTCAGCTTTCTTCTGACAAAAATGATGCTTTTTTCCAGTCTTCCCTCATAAATCATGTTTTTAGGCCTCTGATCATATGTTTTCCTTAGGAGTCTCTACATCCACATCCTTTTTGAAGTACAGTACTCAAAACTGGACACCTTCCAGCAAAGTATTACTAATGCCATGTAAAGCCAAGGGATTATTTTGAGTTGTACAGAACGGTCATGTTCATACACTGTTTATGTTTTGCAACTGTGTAACATTATTGTTTCCTGTTTACTGATGTTTTTATTAACTATTCCTCTTTTTGGGACCACACCACAAAGTACCTTTGTACTTTGAACTTAAAAGGACTTATTGGAAAAATGACTTAAAAAGCATATAAATCAAGATTATTTGAATTTTAACCCTGCCTTTCCAAATGTTTGTAACCCCTCTGGCATGACAGTCTCCTAAGCTCCTTTTCCACTTGAATATTTGACACTTTCTAGCCTGCTACTCTTCCTCTTACCATATATAGTTCCAGATACAGTTAGTGATCCCTATGGGCTTCTTAAATCAGCTGATTTAACAATACAGGCAGATCTGGAGACATGGGGAAGGTGCAGACATTGAGCACCAAGGACTACACAGAATCCTCTCTTCCTACCCGCTTTGCCGGGGAAAGGCAAAGAATGCCTTGACGCGATCGCCATCAGAAATTACTGGAGTTACTCAAGCAATCTCAAGCTAGACAGCTGGAGCAGCGCTCAGCATGCAAAATCTCTTTTTATAAGAGATTTCATTATACCATCCGTACTACTTTTAAGAGTGCCTACTGATGTCAATGGAAACAGATGCCTTATCCTTGTAAATTACTCTGAAGAGTAAACTCCCTGGCACTGCTCTCTAGTTCCTTCCCTTTCTCGGCAAGTGTCCCAATTTGCAGGAAAGTCTCTTTTTAGAAAGAGCAAAACACCTTTTCACACTCTCATCACTCTGCCTCTAGAGCACTCACTCCAGGCCTTCATCATCTTGCTTTGACTAAATCCCGCTCTATTCCTTGGCTACCTTGCAAAACCCTGGATGTGACAGCTTGTGGGATTGTAGTGTACTGACTTCCTCACTCAGCCTGGAAATGGGAGCAAGGTGATGACGTACACCATAACCGCAGTAACAGCAGCAGGGAAGGCTTTCCTAGAGCAGGTGACAGACTAGGTGCACGCTTACCCAAGTCACAGAACTCCACCCCATCTTCCCACTGGAGAGCCTCCTCCCTGACATCTCTCGCAATATTCCCAGAGGCAAGGAAAGCTTCCTGAAAGCAGCCAGTTCTTGTGTTATCCACATGAGAACCAGCCAGTTTCTGAAAATTCATCTATTTTTAAAGCAACCTTTGAGCTCAGAAACAAAAATCTAAACTGCCATGCTCTTGTGATACAGAGGGTTTTTTCCACTTGGCAAACTCCCTCTTCTCTCTCCATCTTATATTCCTTTAGTGGCAGCAGCAGGACAGTGACAGATTCTGTACCTAAAACTTCAAGAGTGGATAATGTTTTCATGATATAGAAGCAGTATTAAATGATTTTTAATTATTTCAGAATCTACTTGTACAAGAAAATTCTCAAATATCAACTTAGAGAAGAAGAGATTGCTGAGAATGAGGGGACGAGTGCTTGGCTTGCAGAAAGAATACACTGTCCCCATGGGATAAGGTAAAGAGAAGGACAAGAAGGACGCGTGTCCCTTGCCATGCCAAAGGAACACTACTGATTTGGCAAAGGAAGGGGAGGCACCATTTCCAGAAGGGTAAGAAAAGGAGCAAAGCAGATGTTAAAACCAACTACTTAATCTCTCTTCAGGTTTGTTCCTTCTTACTGACCAGTGAAGAAAAGGGAGGAGAGCGCTGCTACAAATCCTTAGTTACGTTATGTGAGATGAGAAAGCACTCAAAGCTAAATGCCAGGTATAAAGACAGATGAAGATACGTTATTTCAGGCCAGCACTAGTTTAGCTGAATCGTATCCTGCAGAAAATCCATTCCAAGGCCTATTTTTCATTCACCTTATTACAGATCTAACTTGATCATGACACATTTTTTTTTGTGCAATGCTATAACCTCTTTAAACAACTGAAAATCAGTGGCCTAATGCTGTTGCCTCTGCATAATTCTTGCAAATTTCCATGCCTTTGGAATTTTGTATATTTGATTGTTAACAAGATTTGATTGTTAATTGCCAAGATCACTTCCATACAGAATCGTGGTTGAAAAATTGCATCTGCTTCAGCGATGACTGTCCTACATAAACACTGACTGGGTCATGAAACTAGAGAAGCCATTCAGCTGTGTATATTGGAGACACCACTCCAATGTTTAATGTTGCCAGAGTAACGTGATGATCGAGTGGCTAGTGGTCCTCACTCACTGGGAGATGGGTTGTTTTACTGCTGAGGCGATTCATTCCATAGAGCCTTGCTGGAATCTGGGATCCTTCCACAGGTTTCTAGCCTGAGAACTTCCAACCATAGTTTTTTAAAAAATTGTATTTAATAACCACTAGTAAATTTAAAAGCTAATTACTGTTCAAGACAGGAAGAGATACACCTATACATTTCAAGACTACTACTTTATATAAGAAGGCTACATATTAAAATTTCATAAATACACTTCTAACATTTCCTGACTTTGAGATGATCATCTTACACGGTTAAGGAAAAGAAGTTTTGTGCACATTTTCTGGGGTTTAAAACCAAAGAAAAACCTCAAAGCCTCACCCAATCTGCTATCCTATCAGGTCACACTGACATAGCACGTTCAAAAACAAAGCTGGAGCCTTCAGACACATTACGTGAGTGTTTCCTCTTGAGCAAACTGTGTAATTGGTAACAGCAACAACTTCCAGATAGACACGTCTGGAGAGGAGAGAAATACACACCCTGACAATTAATTGTACAACTGTTTTCTAAAGCAGGAAACAGCCAGACTTGGGATTCCCGAGTTCAATTTTAAAGGCATTAGAAGAATGCTTCCAGTAATTGCAGGCACCTTTCCATGTACTCCATTCCTCCATACTCCAGCTTCTTCTGCTCTTCTCCTAGCTATCTCCCACCCATCATTTCTCAGCCTATCCTGCCCTGTTGAACATTTATACAGTACATTTATAAATATGCCATATACCCCTTTTACTTCCCCCTCCGATCCAATAGAGACAGACAGAGAAAACTTTTCATTATATTTTTAATAGACATTCCCTAGCAATTTATTATATGTGACTGTCTAAGCCAACAAAGCACTGGGTCAAATTCAGCCCTGGATTATCTCCTACAAATTTCTTGGAATAATGCTGAGGATGAATTTGGCTCTCAGACATTTGTTAAAGAAGCAGTTGTTTGCATTCACAACCCATTTACCAAACAAAATGAAAAAGTCATCTAGTAACATGGGGAGTACAATGGCACAAGCAAACATTTGAACCTGAAACAGATGAAATAAGAAGCCAAGAGCAATAAACTCATAAGGAAACATAGATGCCTTTGACTAAGGCCAGACAGACGTTTATTGGAAGCCAAGATTAGTAAGCCTTACCACTTATAGTTACGTGATCGTCTTTGGAGGCACTCTGTGTTTCTTTTAACTGGATCTCTGAGCTCACATCCACTTTTCTTCCAGATAACTGTAAATAGGCTTTGAGAGAGGCAGGTACCTTGACTGTAATTGAACCTGGTATAGATTTAAATGAAAGCAAGTTAGTTTAGCATTGAGATCAAAGCATGAAACAGGCAATTATTTAGCTAACTTGAATCAAATTGTCATTTGTTTGGTTGTTGTTTTATTTTTTAAGAGCCTTCAGACACAGTAACCTCTCTTTTGTCTCTTAAAGGATAAATGAAGATATCTTCATTTATCATAACCAGAACACTGTATGTCACATCTAGAAAGTGGTGTCACATTACTTCTTTGGCAGAGATGAAAATTACCATTGAAATATATTGCTAGCAATAGCTCTTGCCACAGGATCTTATTACCAGAATGATCAAGGGAAGCGAATCTAAGAGAACTCACAAGTATTAGGACTTTAGTTTCATCTTGTAGATGCATATTTACACTCCTGAACAAGGAGAGGGGATCAGATTTGATGGTTAATCCAGGCACTGCACGGCACATTGTGAGAGAATGCTGAGATGCCCCGTACATACCATGAATGCTACCAGTGTCTTTGCTTTCCTGCACAGGGCCAGCTGTTCACATCCTGGGACAGATGCAGTCTCAAAAGTGACTAACCCGTTTAGACTATGTATCACTAAAATGTAAACTACTACCAAAATTGCAGCTTCGGTGGCCCACAATTCTACCCTTGAGATTAGAAACAGAAATTCTGTCTTCTACTTCCCCTAAATATGTGCTTCTACGAATCAGACTGACAGTACATGCTGGGTCCCCAACCTGCCCATGTTACTCGTATTTGGAATTACTCAGTCACAATGTTTGGAAGCTGCATCCTACACATTAAAACAAAACTTAACCAAAATTCAGGATACACTTTCTATAGATGTACTCCTTAGGTTTTTTCCAAATCCAACATTCACTTTAGAAAAAATATAAAAAAGTTTCTTTAAATACACCCCAGAAGCTGAAGCAGAGCATGATAAGGGAACTGATATTATAACAACCAAGTAGCAGTCATAAAGCAGCCCTGGCTTTGCAATTTGAATTCAGCAGAATCACGTGCCTGTGACAGTCCTGATAAACAAAGAACTGTCAGTATAATTTAAGCCTAAATTTCGCTGGATACGCAAAAGCCTTAGAACAAGAAAGGGAAAAGGTCTTCATCTTTGGGTCCTCCTTGGAGAATTGCTCAGTAATATGACTCAAAAGCCAACACACATGCAGCTAATTTATCACAAATGGGACATTTTCTATGCTGCAGCTGTCAGCAGTTTCTCTGACTTTACAGAGTAAATGAAAACAGAACTTCATCAACTTTGCCTTTACTAAACTGTGCTGCCAGAAGAGATGTCAGGCAACGATTTGAAAATAACATTAATTAGATTTTATGAAATACATTCCTCTTTGCTACTAATTCAAAGATATGTAACTTAGTATTAAGTGATTCAAAAGGTAACTAGAAAATAATACAAAAATCAATTTATTTGCACCAATGGAACCAGAATAGCTTGCACAGAATGGCACAAAGCGTTTCTTTCATTATTCCCCTTCTGAGTAATTGCTAGGTTTTAATCGGGCACAGGCATTGTCTCACAGACAAGGAGAGAAGGGTACCAAATGCCATCTTCATTTAAACCACCTGAAGTGTCTGACATGATAGTAAAGTCAACTATAGAAATGCTATAGTCTTTTTTTTTTTTTTTTCTTTTTTCCCCCCTCAAAACTAGGACTAACAAGATGTATTCAGGGCTTCTATTTGCCATTCAGAAGATATTACATTGTAAAACTATGACTCCAACTTTAGGAGTGGGTTTTTAATTAAGAAATTAAATTCTAGTGAGTAATCAGGAGAAAAAAGGAAGAATGGTTGAGTAAGGCCCTCTCATCTTTGTTTTTCTGCCTTCCAATTTCAATAATGGGAAGTTTCACCAGGAAAAGGCAGGAAAAAGAAATGTAAACATGTCATGGGTCTCACTCTGCACATACATATATCAGACCATGGAGTAAACTGTGCTCAAGGCAAAGTGAAGATTGTAATCCATGTCAACTCTGCAGAATTCTGCTGGGTAGATTGCCAGGAAAAAGACAAAGTATTGAAAAATAAAATAAAAAGTAATCTGTATCATTGACCCTTACAGAGTTTACTGTATTATAAGTATTTATACACATTTTCTAATAATGAGGTATAAAAAGAATGTAGATAGCCAACAATCACAAACTCGTTTTTTCCAGACAGATTTTCCAAACAAAAAACCCCCTTAGCTCCTTTTCTTTTACATCATAAGCTGCCACAAAAAAAATATTTGTTTTAGTTTGCTAACCTTTCTGGGATTTCAGATCCACTTTTCTTAATTGACTGACATAAACATCTATTGCCCCATGATGTGTAGAAGCTTTTAGACTTCCATCTGATGAATCTGAAAAAAGAAAAAAGAAAATAAAAGAACTTGGGTATCATTCACTCTTTAAATAAGAATTTGCTAGAATCTTTGTACTTTGAACTGATTTTGTCAATCCTTCTGTGTTTGAGAAGTATCTTATATTCATTTACTGAATACCAGCCTTCTCTTAGAAAACCAGGTTCCTGAACAAAACTTCTCTCTCCCAGTCCAGAATCGCAGCACACGCTGGTCCCAAGGCCACAGCAGCTGCTGGAGGACTTGTAGCATCTACAAGGCCTCAACAACACTCCCCTCTTTCTAAGGATGGGTTCGTCTTTGCGTGAAGATCAAACAAAATCTGAACGGTAGGATCTATTTTAGTTTCCGAAAGAGTTCATTTGCTCAGACTCCACACAGGGAGAACTTTACCCAGGAAGGCTGCCCCACACAAACAACAAGCAATTGTGCACTGTAGCATCCGTGTAACAACACAGAACCACCATGTTATCAGGCTTTGTAGAGTCTTATTCACTACAGCTGAATTTTAAACAAGTGTTTGAGATAGCTATTGCACATTAATATACATATTAAAGTGCGCATTTGTTCTTTGCCCTGGGATAGACACACCTACATTTTTTCTATACCTTATTAGCTGAAATTTATGTTAACAAAACTTTCTGAAGAAGTCTTTTTACAAATGGAAAACCCTTAAGAAGCCTTAATTGTGTATGTGGTAGGTAGCCTTTAATTACTTGCAATATATTCCAGTTTTAAATACACAAGTTTCCACAATATTACAATGAAGTCCTGAAGAGCTAACATTTGAACTACTGAGGAGACCTGTAGTTGATAAAGATTGCAAAGATATTATGAAGTGACTCTAGAGAAGCATAAAAAAGTTACATATGCATGTGAGCAAAAGGCAGTCAGTGAAACAGCTTTTTAGACCCACTGCTAGAAATGAAAGTATTGGCAAGAAATCTCGAAATACTGATAGAGACTGTTTTTCTTAGTTTCCAGATGTGCATAGAAAAAGAAACACAATCAAACTTTCAAAACTAGCTAAAATAACAAAGTGAAATCTGAATGAAACTTCCCATTTTAAAATGTAAAAAATCCTTAATGAGAGAATGAAGTTGATTAATAACAACGAGGTTGTCTAGCATTAATGCCTCAAGCTTGCCATAGTTTTAACTCTAAATACACTTATCTGGAACTTTTCGGATACCAGATCTCAAGCACAGATGTGGAAGATCAGCGTATTACATACATACATAGAAAGGGATTATTCTCCCACAGCTAAAACCTATTTCTTTGAATGCGAAAATAATTAAAGAAGTAGAGAATCTGTATTTAGTCACCTGAGAACCTGAGACTGTCTTTGACTAAACAAGAAAACAGTAACTATTAGAATTGGATGGGAATGTTTTTCCCATCTCAGTAGATTGCGTTAAAGAAGTTCTGTTTCAAATCTGAAGGCAATAAAATCAACTCTTTGTTAACCGAAATTAATGAACTGGGAAAAAAGTTTTGCTTGTGTAAATCACAATGAAACATTTTATTGACAACTTTTAAAAACGTTTGTAAGTTTGAAAATGAAAGTGGTTGAAACAGGAAAAAAATTAAATTAATCAATCTTTTGAATGAAAATTTTTTGTAGTGAGAAATCAACATTCTCATGTAAAAGCTACTTTTGCAGATATTTCAAATCAAATTTAGTAGCTGCTAATCACTGAGACTCCACATAACCCTGACAGAGATTTTGTTGGCAACAGACACAGGAAATATCCAGCCTCTGACTCCTCTCCTCTAAACAAAACATGCAATTGGTTCCTTCATCTGCACTATGAAGGAAGGCGTCTCCTGTGTTAGGACAGCGACCATCTCCCAGGAGAACAACCGCCACTGGTCTGTGCAACACCAGCAGCTGACCGTACTTTAGAGGGACAAATGTTTATTCAGTAAATCCTTCCTCTTCCCACCCTTCAAATGCAAAGCCAGCTCTTGTGAGATTCTTCACAGCGGGAAGGTGCCTTTCACAAATCTATTAGCCCCACTTCGAGACTGAACATAGAGTTCCTTTCTAGATTTTAAAATTTTATATTTTTTTTTATGTGTACACACAAAAAAAAAGAATTCCAATTTCCTGAGAGTGACTGGATTCTGTTTGTAGATGGCATAAACAGCATAAAGGATACAGGAAGTGGGCAGTAGGCATAGGTTCACCAAGGCACAGATTTACCTTGAAAGTGAAAAACCCAAACCAACCCAAAAGACAGTTTGAGGGAAAGCAGAACACTGTTTCTGACTTGCCAGATTTTGAGTCCCAGAGTACACCACTCGACAGAAGTTTTACAGCAGAAGAAAATACAGCAAAGTTTCAAAAACACTGAGAACCTCAACAGCATTAACTAAACACTGAAGCTGACAGTACAATACCTGTTTAGCGTTGTTCTGCGGAAATAACGCGAGATATATTTTATGGAAACAACTAAATATGATTAATAGGAAGAATTTTATGGGTACGATATTAAATACAAATGCTTAGATACAAATAAGAATTTCAAGAGATGTAAAGCTGTTCGTCACTTCTGCAAAGTCTATTAAATTTTAAGTTTTGTGTCTGTAACTCTAAACAAATGAGAAGGGGGGGAAAAATGGAAAATTAATTAAACCCAGCAAAGATGAGATTATGTAATAAAAAAGGCCAAATTTAAGTAAATAAACAAATACTTTGACAAGAAAAATGACCCTACATTAGGTAACACAATCTGGTAGGACAGGATACATAACTGAAATAATAACGGAGACAATACACGTTTTACAGTTATGACAGACCAAAACTAAGGCAATTTCTTGTTAAATATTCACTCAGTGTTAGCTGACACCAATGCAAGTAACTGAAGGTAAAAACAAGAGTGCATAGTTTGAATTGAGAGTTTGCTAAGGACGGACAATTAAAGGGGAAATACAAGGATGAATCTTCTACTGGAAAGAGAAGAGATGGTCACTCTTGAACAGCTTCAGCTATTTAACGATTTACTAGTACAGAAAAAAAGCTATGAAGCAAGATGTTCTTGACACAGTTTTTGTTAAGCTTTATGAAAAATAAGTTTTCCACCACAGACACCAGCTATACTAGGCTTTATAACTCAAAAGAAGAATTCTGACTCTGGTCCCAAATAGGCAAACATGTATGTGCTCAGGATCAAATAGAAGCAGTGTGTTCTAACAAAGATACTAGTTGTCATTTGTTAAGAAAAGTCAAAATAAGTTACAAAGACTGATATGTGAAGTAAGTAGTATGCTGAAACTAGATTAAATAGCACACAAGTAATGTCCGTAATTCACTTCTCACGGAATAACATTAAAAATAACCTTACAGAACAAACAAAAATTGGTGTTTTTTTTTTTCCAAAACAGTCCATTATTTGTGTGTAGCCAGTACAGCTTGAAGAATGAGACATAAGTCACATAACTTGAGAAAGATTATACAATTAAAGATCACTGAAAAGCCCACAAAAGTGATAAAACTTAAATATTATTTGCAACATTTATTATCTCCTCATCCTTCATTTTATAAGGCCAAGTACTGAAGACAGGAATAAACACAAGTGATCTTTCCTCAATCTAAGCAAGAAAATATTTACTTTTCCTAATAGCACATAATGACTGATCTTGCTCACGTTAAAATCAGTGACAAAACCTGATTTCAATAGGAAAGCACAAAATGATTTGGTTAAAGATAGAAGAAAGTGTAAGATTTCACCATGTGAGGAAGATTTAATTCCTACTCATATGGTTACCTACTATTGTTTGTTGATAAAGACTGGTCAATTGTCTTGTTTTAGTTTATTGTTCTAAAACCATCACATGAAAAATATTATGAAAACCTGAAATGTAGATATTAAATAGACTAATTACACATGCTACTAAAAAATCATTAACAATCTTTACTGTACTCATCATTTAGACCTGGCAAAACAAATGATGTAACACAGAAAGCAAAGAAATCTCTCATAAAAACAATTCCTTTGCTAACTAAATTGTCCAGGTTATCCTTTTAACCTCTAAATGATCTATTTTCTACCTTGATTTTAAAGTTATATCCATTGGTTTTAAAGGCTGTAGTCTCTTTTGGGTAACTTATTCTGTTCCCAAAAAAATCATTACATGCCTCAATCCTGCAACATAATACAAGGTACCAAGTAGAACGTCACCTGGATAAGCCTCTGACCTACTGTATATCAAATGGGATCTTTCCCTTCAAAGATCTATCTACACTGTCCATATCTATGCATCTTCTTCTACAGACTACATCAAACTGGTTTAATCATCCCTGCAAACCAATTAGCTATAGGTCTCTACTATTTTAGATGTTTAAGAGACTAATGTGGTGGAACTTCTGAAGAGATACGTGCGTCTCCTCAGGAACATGACTGTCAATAATATGAAATCCCCACAAAACCTCTTGTGGAAGTTTCACTAAATTATGTAAAACTGCTTACCTGTAAGCCGCAAGTTTGAGGCCAGTGACTAGCAGTGACCTCCAGGGTCAATACTGGGCCCAGTCTTGTTTAACATCTTTGTTAATGATCTGAATGATGGAGCAGAGCGTATCCTCACCAATTTGCTGACTAGGACAAGTACCTCATATGCCAAAAGGTCATGCTGTCATCCAGAGGGAACTGGACAGGCTGGAGAAATGGACTGGCAGGAACCTCATCAAGTTCACCAAGTAGAAGTGCAAAGTACTGCACAGGAACAACCCCAGGTACCAGTACATGCTGGGAGCCACCCAGCTGGAAAGTAGCTTGGCAGAGAAGGACCTCAGGGTCCTGGTGCGAAAGCAAGCATGGGAACCCCATGTCAAAAAAATTACGGGTCTGTCATTGGCAGAACACAGAAGAACATAAAGTTCTGAGATACAAGCTTGGAAGACAAAGGACACTTAAAACGAGAGCCAGAACATTAGCATACTTCAAGCAGATGGCAGAGACAAGATCAATAGAACTAATTGCTATTAAAGAGACAAGTGTGAGCTGTACTTTATGAATTACAGTAAATACCTTTAATGGAATTCCGCAATGAGGTTTTTTAATTTAAAAATTCCCTAGATCACTATTGAAAACTAAATTCTTAAGACAACACTCAGAGATGCAGCATTACTTATAAATACGCTAGAGTAATTTATTGTTTTATTTTTCAGTTATCCAAAACTGTCTTAAATACTCTAGTTGTTTTCCATAATTGATTCCCCCCCTAAAAAAAGTACTTTCGTGTTTTGTCTCAGTACTAAGGCATTGCCTTATTACAGCACACTCTCATCGCAAAGGAGGATCTCAGACACTTCAGTTCACTTTCATGTCAGGACTATACTCAAATTTATGGTTTTGAAAAATTTGAAATGCTCTTAATTGTTAAGTTTCTGTTGATTTGAGTGAGCATCACAGCAAGTCACTGAAGCCTTTAGGTCCTCTAGCGTGGGTTACTGAAGAAAGAAATTAGAGGAATAAGGCAAACTGACACCGGCATATTTAAAAATATGTAAATTAAGAGTCTCTTGGATTTCAACATGCAGTTTTCCTTGCTAGACTAAGTCCCTGCTGCCCACGAGCTGGTTAAGGCTGTTTCTTCCCCTCTGAAATGACACAACCACCATAAGCTTTATCATTTCTGACTATGCCAAACACAGAAGATTCATTTCTTCAATACATAATTGGGTTAAACATAAGTAATCCAGTAAGGAAAAACAAGGTTTTTTTGAGCTGGTAGTGGAAAATTTGGCTTGGCAGCAGAGTAGAGAATATATAATCAGGCCATACCAACAACATTGAGAAATAAGCACATTCTAGCAGGACCGAACACGAGCCAGCAGTACGCCCTGGCAGAAAAGAAGTCCAACAGCATCCCTGGCAGCGTTAACTGGAGCATGGCCAGCGTACCAAGGGAAGGGATTATCCCCCTCCACTCAACACTTATTAGACCACACCTGGAATACACCATCCAGCGTTGGGGCTCCCAAAAATAGCGAGACAGCGATAAACTGGAGCTAATTCAGCAGAGAAGCACCAAGATCGTTGGGGTGTGGAGAACCTTCCCCATCAGGAGAGGCTGAGGAATAAGGGCTTGCTCAGCCTGGAGAATGGACTGCTTCAGGACCTGATGGAGCCTCCTACTATCTGTGAGGAGATGATCAAGAAGACAAAGCCAGGCTCCTCAGAGTGGTGTGTAATGGGACAACAATAGACATAAGCTGAAACCAGAGGGTTTCAGTCTGGATAGAAGCAATAATCTTCTTCACCCTGAGGACAGTCAAGCAGTGGAACAGTTTGCCCAGAGAGGCTGTAGGCTGTACCCTTGGAGGTTTTCAAGACCACAGGATAAAACCCTAAGCAACCTCACAGCTGGCATGGCTTTGAGCAGCAGGTTGGAGACTAGCGACTGCTTGAGCAGGGGACCGAACAAGATGACCTTCAGAAGTCCCTTCCAACCTCAACCGTTCTATGATCCTGCAGCTTCCTGAGGTCTCTTCCAACCTGAGCTTTCCTATGAATTTGTTGAATGAAAACTTGAAAGATTAAGCTAGTTCTAAAAAACAAAGTACTCCATTACTTTTTGTAAGATAATTCAGATTTCTAATGACTATTTTAAGTAGTAACTTAAACTAGAAGTAAAGATAGGTCTGGTTGTTTTAAATTAAGAAGTCATTGAAAACCCATAGAACATTTGTTAGATGTAGGAAGCTTCTAGTGTAGGGCTGGAAAACAATTTGTCAGTGACTAACAAAGCTCACAATATAGAAAAACAAAAAAGGAATAATTCTTACTTTCATATTTTAACAATATCAGTGTCAAACACTGCCATATGCCAGACACTTAAAAATTGGACAGAATTTTGGATAGTCTTCAAAAAATAAAAATAGATTTACATAAACAAGCAATACCAAAATAAAAAAACGCAACAAATAAAACTATTTTATCTATAATAAAAAAAGGTAGAAAATTAAAGGGAGTGAGAGACAACAGCATTCGTTTCCTGTTTTAATGCAGAATTATACAGTAATAAGAAACTGTCAATATAGTCGTCGTATTTTCCCCAAAATATTTAGAAAAAAAATCCAGCACTCTCAACTCAAGTTTGACTTGTAAATAAATCTCTCAAAAGGAAAGGATACAACCCCCAAATCTAGAGGTGAATGCATTTTTTCAGTTAATCGATAAAATTTTGCCTCCAGCAAAATAAATAATTACATCCCTATGAAAACCCAGCCAAGGAAGTTGGAAGATCCGAGTTGTTCTTCCTATTTCTATCAGCAAATCCCTGTCAGGTCTCTGGCAATCCAACAAGTAATCTTGCAGCATAAATTTCTCATACACAAAAACTTTTACCTTAAAACTTTACATTTTCTTTCTCAAGTTGTTAGAGTTGAACCGTCGGATCTTAAGAGTCTTTTGCCTTTGGAAAAATTCATAGAAGTCTAAAGGATTTTTAATGCTCTTTAAGAAAAGATTAAGTCTAACTAGTGCTTTCAGAACTAAAATCTGAAAGATACAGTTTATTCAACTCTAAGACGTATACTAATGTTTAAGCTGAACCTTGTTAATTAAGGAAAACAATTATCATCTGTTGATGGAAAAACCTACCTCCTATGTTAAGAAACCTTTATTTAAACACTCTTCATACTCTATGAGTTTATTTAACAGAAGGAAAAACAGACCAGCAAGCTTAATTTAATCCTGTGGTTTAATGACTAACTCATAAGAATATGTATTGCATTCATTTTCCAGGAATGTTAATATAGATTGCTTAGAAAAATAAGAGTTGTAACAGTACAGATCATCCCTGAACAATGCTTAAGAAGTGACTATAGTTACTACCATTAGCAAAAGTCTTTGAGATTTGGAGCTATAGCCAAGTTTATTTACAGAAGGGGAAAACCTTCTACGTACATTTGTGAGACACTGAGCCTTGTCTATGATTCTGTTACTTCAATTTTCTGCCATAGAAATAACCAGAATTTGAGTTTCTCGCTTTTATGTTGATGTACTATAAAATGCAACTGATATAATGTACACCATAGTTGGTAACTCTGAGTTTTCTCATTGTACAAAAGCTCAAGCTCCTGAAAGAAGATTTATGAGCCGTTTTTATTTCTGAAGGGAAAACAACAATCAGCATAATAGTTTGGAAATGTTGTTTAAATTATCACAAGGCTTCCCCCACAAATATGTAATATATCAATGATTAATGCTTTGTGATATAAAAATTAAACATAGCTAATCATTGGTATCAACAAATGTAAGATAGAGAACTAGGTTAAAGGCAAAATAACTGCATTTGATCTATGCTTACTGTTTTCTCACGTCCTTTTATTCCAACTTAATCTAAAAGATGACACCTAGACTCAGTCTAACTTGTGCAGAGCCTAGCAGGTACTGTGGTATCAAAAGCTATCAAAAGCAGTGTGCCTTGCCAGACTGCAAAAGGCTGACAGTCACATTGGGAAAGGATTGCCTTCAGCTACAGAGCTATCAATGCTACTCCCAAAAGGAAAAGAGGGCAAAAATATCCTTGAGGAATCACCTCTTTTTTATTTTCCCCAGGAATATTTAGCTTTTAGGAAGGAGAAGGGAAGAGTTAGAGAAGAGATACCTCAGAGAGAGGGCAGAACCTACCTACTGTGATACTCCCTGTTTTGGTCTGAAGGCTGGTGTTACCTATTAGGAAAAGAAAAGGGGAAAGAAATGTTAAAAGAATATTATTTAACTGATTTCTGAAATCATAAAAAAGGCTAAAGTAATGTGATCCTATACAAGGGCATTATAGTTGTATTATTACATCTGATTTGCATATAAAAGCAAAATAGCATAAACCAGTTATATTGCTTGAATATTATTGCTTTACAAACAAAAATCTCAGCACATGTGAGTAAGGACGAAGTGATTCCAGACAATAAAAACACTCTGAGTAAAGCTTAAAGACACAGACTGGATGCGAGACAGAGAAAAGCAGAGAGGCATTGCGAGGCTAAAGCAGAATATTTTCTTATTTTACTGTGGGCCTTTTACCCCCCCCCCCCCCCCCCCAAATTGCTCTGATGCCTACAACAGCACTGTGGATGATTTAAGTAGTTAAATAGGTGAGTAACATAAACAGTTTCTATTTTCCTCTTTCCACATACATACACACTCCCCTCCCACCCAGCACAAGGAGATTTTTTGCTTTATCCTCAAAGGCTCCTTCCTGGCCTCACTGAACACTACCTACTCCCTCCAAACTCATTCTTATGTGCATGACATCCCCTTGTTAATGCTTTTCATTGACTTCAGTGAGATCTGAGTGTGTTGCACAAACTGGAGAACATCAAACAAAAGAGTGTGTAACGCACAAAATGTAGAATGGTCTCCTACTGAACTTGCATTACTCTGAACAGGCACCAGTGTTTTAGCCTTAAAATCTCAAAATACATACTCTTCCCCTTTACCTATGGCATCGAGAGAATCTGGAAGGAAGACAGATGTACCTCATAACAGAAAAGCCATCTATGCTACTAACAGTTGGTAGAAACTTCCATAGTCCCACATGTTACACGTGTATAATTGCCTCACTAAAAATGCTTTAAATTAAAAAACTAAACCACATAATTTCATTTCTGCCACCCCCTCATCCTCCCAGAAGGACAACAGATTAAAACTTAAGGTTTATCGCAATAATTTAGTAATACAAAAATTTTCAGATTTTTTGAAAGAGGCCTTTAAAATTTGCAAAAAAATAAAGCTCTGCTCCCTTCTTCTGTAATTACACAGCAGCAAACAGCCATTAGGGTAGAATGCATTCCACTGTATACGACCTGTAGTGTTTTTCTTAATGGTCTGTGGGCTAAAAGCTAGAAGAGCAGCCTATCATCAATAGTCTTTAATTCATCATTTCAAGCACATACTGTACAAAATATTTAAGGGTTCTGAAAATCAGAGTCGAAACAAAACCACATTTCAATGGACTTGAAAGATGTTTGGCTTTACTGTTTGCTGTTTTTAAAAGGCACACTATAATTATCCCACCCTTTTCCCCATTTTATCATGACTAGTACTTATTTTTGTACAACCCACAAAAAGAGCCTAGGGTTTTGTCAGCTAGCAACTCCCATGGGGCTGAAGCTAGATCATACCCTGGGACTTGTGGATTTGTTGGTCTGTTCTTTGTTTTTCTGTTTTTTTTTTTTTTGTTTCCTGTTTTGATAAGCAGGTCCTTGAAAAATATTAAACATTCGCAAATCAAACTCCTATTAACCACAACCTTATATGGCAGGTACGACTAATGTTGTGTAATGTAAACATATTAGTGTGATTAGGCTCACCTCAAACATTTAGCTAGAACAAAAGTTGCTTTTAAAGCAGATAAGAATGCCCTGCTGTGTTGGGACCTGCAGTGTCTACAGACAGTGCACAGAAGCGTACTTTTGGTCACGTACTTTTTCCATGAAGACCAACGTTTGACTAAATTTTTAAGCTAGCCAAGTATTTTTTGGACATGTCAAGGGCAAAGAGAGAAAGACCTGACTAGAGGGAATTGCTAGTTTGATTATTACATCCAACTGACGTCAGCATTGTGGTGCAATACTATGAAGTCCAAAATATAACAGTTTTAACACAATATTGATGACAGTGGCTTAGCGTTTCTCTTTTCATTGCTTCTAAAGAAACAGTTATCTTTTCTATTGTGTAGAAGATTTGCTTTTCCATAAACACTAAAGAACTTCAAACTATGGTATTGCAAGTCAGGAGCAGCATAGGACCAGGAGGTTGGGGCTATAAATAAAGGCATCACTTTACATTGTATTATTTCCATTCCTTCAATTTGTCTTGAAGGCTCTCGAGGTGGCAGGGTTATTTTGATGCACAGAAAAAGCAAATAAACCACCATGCAGCTTTTTTACCACTATGACTTTGCATTTTAAGTTTGCATCAGATTAGAGACATGACTAAAAGGGAATGAAAATAAAATTAGTTTCTACAATCCCACTTTATATACAGTGAAATGCAGAAACACAGCTGAAATTTATGGAACATACTTTGGTATATCAGATTCTTTTCAGAAGGGATTATAGAGTGCTAAGCTCAAGCATTATATTGTACTACTGTTGAAACATTGCAGATTTCTATTTTGTCTTATCCTGACAGCGACGTGAATAAGGCAGCTATATGTTCACCTTTTTCTATATGTTAATTAGCATGTAAATATATAAAGTAGCTTCAATAACCATGTTTTCCAGTGTGATTCTCTCACATAATGAAATAGCCACTAGACTATGACAGAAGAAAACGTCAAAGCCAAACATGAAGTCCTGCCCATGAGACAAATCAACCCTGTAAGGCAGTAAGAATTAAGTGCTGACTGTTTGCAGAGAAGCTTTAGAGGGAAGGACCTACATCTTGATGGACACCATCTTCAGTACGAGCCAGTAAAGAAGGTCAACTGCATACTGAGCTGTATGATTAAGAGTATAGCCAGCAGGCAATGCCCTCTTGTGAGACTGCATTTGGAATATTGTGTCCAATTTTGGGCTTTCCAGTCAAGAAAGTCACTGGTGTACTGAAGTGAGACCAGAGAAGGGTATTGAGAAGATCAGGGGTCCACGGCACACTACAGAAGCTGGGTTTGTTTTGCTCTAAAAGGAGAAGGCTGAGGAGGAATCTTGTTGTGGTCTTCAGCTACCTAATGGGAGGGTATAGAGAAAAGAGACAGATTCTTCTCATGGTGATGCAGCAAGAAGAAGGGATAATGGTTACAAATCGCCATAATGGAAATTATGATTAAAAAAATAAAAGTTTTTTTTCCCCACCAGAAGGATAAATCAGGACTGGAACAAGTCACTGAGAAAGGTCATGCAATCTCTGTCACTAAGAATATTCAAAACTCAGCCAGACAAGGCCATGAGCCAGTTTGCTCTAATTGAGCCCACTTTAAGCACTGGTTTGGACTAGATGTCAAACTCTTCAACCTAAACTACTTTGTGAATAAAATAAATTAATAATTAATGCAATTCAATCCAAGACTTTGGCACAGCTACAAAGAGGGGTTTCTTTTTGATCCTATGTGCGCCTCTGTGGAGAGGTTTCACTACAACGTTATTGCCCCTTGGATCAAGTAGGATATTTCTCAGTTTCAGAGCTGTTGTCCTTTTGGTTTTTAAGTGTCAACTAGAAAGCTTAATAGAATCTGACATGTGTAATGCCTCTTACAGAAACTGATTAAAATGACTCAAAACCACCTTCTTCAAAATAGTGCATTACTCATTTGCTGTAGAAGTATGAAGCATGCAAAAGAGCAATTAAAAATACCTATATTCATATCCTCTTACCATTACCTTTTCTTTTTTTCTTGGCAAGACTGATTAGATTCAGTAGGGACCATTTACCCCCTTCCCTTCACTTGTGGGTCAGTCTATAGAAAAAGCCATGTGTACTCACTGATATTTCCACAGATATCTTAATCCCCCATTATAAGGGCATCTTAAATATTTTAGTGACTCCAGAACTGAGACATATGCTGGGAGCAGTCCATTTCTGGACACTTCAATCTAGTTTTCTTATTGGATATATGAATTACTTAGATTTTACATGAAACCGTACCGGCAAAATGCAAGCTATTTTGTTATTTCGAGACTGCAATACTCCAATTCCTTGTAGTGCGTAACACACACCTTTTCAGAGATAGTAATTTTAATATGAAAATGTGTAAGAAAGATACCTTTAAGTATAATCTTAAATTCTATTAAGTTTTTAAATTGCTAGTACAGTACAAACACAATTATGCACTGCAAGAAGAGAAATCTAGCAGACATTAAGTGAGCTAAACTTAACTTAAAAGTCAAATGTTCAAACTACCATTTGTATTCATCCTAACAGTGATACCATCATTCCATAAAAAAAAAAAACACAGCAGTAATTTTTGTTCTATAGCAGAAATACCAGTTTCAATAATGTTAAATACATGGTGCACACAATATACACTCGCTTTCTTTAAAAATATAAAGGCTCAGACAATCTTTTGTCTGTAGTTTGTTAGTAGCATGCTGGTGGGGTTTTTTTGTCTGCTTGTTTTTTATGACAACAAAGAAAATTTAACTTCTGATTATATGCTCATGCCTCCATAATCTGAGGCAGTGGACAGCAAGAATATTGAAGACAGTGTCACTGTGACAGAATTGCTTAAGGACTCCAATACAGAATCACTATAGTGTTTCTACACAGAGTCAGTTTTAGTCTTTCAGGTCCTAATTTTAATTCCATTCAGGCCCTTCCCAAGCCAGGTTTGCACTCAAGCTGACAGCGTTGGAATTGTACAGCTCGAGTTTCAACTACAAAATGGGTCTCAGGCACGTTTGTAAAGTTTGTGTTGCCCTGACCTCAAAGTTCTCCATTCAAAAGCAATGAAGCCTAGCTCAGTTTTGTGCACAGATGTGATGATTTAATGCCAAGTATAATATCAGGATATTGTCAGCTATAGGGAAAATAGTGGGCTTAATTGCCCAAGAAGCAATCTGTTAAAGTGTTTACAAACAAAACTACTACTAAAATTGAGCTACCCCATGAGCAAAGACTAGAAGTGATCAATTTTTTTCCTAACATAAAATTAGAATAGGAGTTTATCTTTTCCGCTAATACGTGTATACATATGCAATATAATAATTTTAAACACTTTAAAAATATTTGCTCTTACTATTAAAGCATGATTGAGGAGCATGATGTTTTGCCAAAAATATTTTTCTGAAAAAACAGAAGTACCAAGCAAAGAAACAGCTAAAGTGATGTTAGGTGTTCCAGATCCATTTAGTAGACAGCTCATGAAAATAACACTGAAGTAACTTAAGAAATATCTGTATAATTTGGATGCAACTCTATTTGTTTTCACATCATTGTTCAGTTAAATGACAATGAGGCATTACTAAGGAATTAAGTCACTGACTACAGCAGTTATTTCATTTTTGTATCAAGAAAACAAAAATAAACTTTCGGATGGGCACAGAGGCATCAACGTGCTCACAAGTGATCATTCCACAGTATCATTATATGGGTTTGAAGTTAGAAAAAAATCCCCAAACAAAACAACTTATCAGACAGAAATACCAGTAACGATATAGTCTACGTGTTAGAAAAATACAATAACAACAAGAAGAAAAAAAATAATTTAAAATCTTATTTCTGGCTACGCATGCTGAAGTGAACTTTACCTAACAGGTTTAGAAACCAGCCTAAAGTCTACTCTAAATGCACAAAGGAGTTGCTCCTTTAAGTAAGAACCAAGAGCCATTTCTGAAGAAAGATGACGACACAAAATTGCTAAGAAATTGCAGCAATTTGTTTATAAGGTATATATCTGGAAATCTGGAACTCTGACTGACCTGAGTAATTTTCACTCTTTGTGCATCCTCCAGTTTGTTTTACTTAATGTTGAATCACCACAAACACATTACAGCACAGTCAAAATTCAGTGGGAATTTTGTTAAATTAGAAAACCACACCAGATTCCAACTCTGACTGTTGTTGATATAAAAGACACTCAAGTTAATTACTTTTAGTTCTAGACAAAGGACAGTAAAAGGTGGATTATTACAGACGTTTTTCACCCCAGTCAAAGAACATAAACTGTCACCACTATTAGTATAAGGTGCTAGCACACACAGACCATTTCTGCTAAAAACTTAGCAATACAACTGAGTTCTGCCATAGTTCTTAGTAGATGCTGTAAAAGTTACTTCTCCTATGAAGAAAAAAAAAAAGGGTGGAAAATACAAGTATACTACTTTTAGTATTAATTTTCATTGCCAAATTTTAAAATATTTTGACATCCTTAGTATGTGCGATATATTTATTTCCTATAATACACACTTTTTGCTATTTCATGAGTGTGCTTATACAATTGTTTGTAAAATAAATACAGTATGCTATATGGTAAATTAATTCTCATCAATTTAGTCTCTAACAAATACAGAACTCTTTTGTTCATATACTGTGCACAGTTGATTCAGTGGTAGTCTATAGCATTAGTCCGTTCGTTACTGTTAACATTACGAACACCCTCAAAGGAGCTAAATTTGTGATAGTATTGCCCTAACCATGTGACAGTATTTCCTCCTTACCATGAATACTTCCCAGCAGAATATCACCAGCTACTGAAGACAGAGATGATGATTCTGCATAGAGATACTTAGTTTTCAGCAGCCCATCTTCAGTAGATATGTTGATGGATGTCCCCTGCAGCTTCTCTATATTCACACTCTAAGAGAAATAAACATAATAGAAAACTTGTCATCACAGTTGGAAAAGGCAGAGGGAAGTAACACTATTAAGAGGCGAAACAAACGGAAAGCAGTTGTTGGTGCAGAACAAATGGAATAAAGTTCTTAGTTAAAAGCTACACAAGACAAAACAAAACCCCTTTTAACTCAAGAGCTCTGACCAACAAGTTAATGATTCTTTACAAGATTGCTATGAATTATTACATCCATCATGTGGGTGAAGAATCCAAATAGCCACAAACAGATTAAAGAAAAACTTATTTTATTTTTGAAAAACAAAACACTTCATTTTGAAAAGTAGAAAAGGATTAGCTTTAATAATGAAGGCTTAATGTTCATACAGCTTTATGACACTTAAAGCATTGGTAATAAGTTTTCTGCCACAACACACAGACATCCACCGTCTTTGTTACATTCAGCCCTTTATGCAGACTTTTAACTGGCTACTTTGTAGACATAACTTTGGTGAAGGTTTGCAAAAAAGCCAGAGCTGCTCTTTTTCTCAGTGTAATTGTTCATATTACCTTGGTAAATCAGGCCTCTATTCTTGGACTTAAGCCTCAAGCTATACAAAGCCTTGAAAAAATGAGGGATAAGATCACTGTTTCTTCTACTTCTCAATAGAAATGGAGAGAAAGGATAAGATTTGAAGAGTTGCACGACTGATATATTTAGGGAATAAAAAATGATAGATGAGATTATCTATGTGCAAGTAACCAGTCATGTGACATAACCTACATCTATCTGAACATAACAGATCACGTGCTTGTGAAACTACCATATGAATTTAATCCTATTCTTCCCCAGTTAAACTTGATTTACGATGGAATCATGCAATAGTTCATACTTAACCCTCACTCAATTTGGTTTTATTTTGCTTATGCAGACTAAGTGAATTATACAAAATCCTTATTCATTACATGAAATGATATGTGACCTTCTAGATCCAACTGTGCCTTATGTCAAATTATCTTTAAATCCACTTTGTCATTTTAGCATTGTCATCTTGAGGAAAAAAGTTAAGACAAAAAAAGAAGTCTGATGACCCTTCCAGTGTTATATTACATGAAGAATAAGCTATGGATGAAGTAAGAGGTATTCTGACAAACAGCAACTAGTGTTGCACAAACTCCATGCTGCATTGTGTCCCAAGAAGTGAGCTAAAGAGGCTGGTTTAGTATGGACTATATGACAGACAAATCATACTGTGACTTTACCAATACGTTCATGCTGAGCTTTATGCCGTCTTTACAACCTAAGTTATAAGATTACAGAATGGACTATTGTCTTAATACTTCTTCACATGATGCTACAAAGTTGATATGCAAGGATGTAACAAGCTACACGTAAGAAAAAAAGCACCAAAGTGCTGCACTAGAATTAGAGATATGTAACAGTCAATATCTACAATCTCTGACAGTGATGCTGCTTAGAAATATGATATCTAAGCATCAACAGTAAACAAAAACAGTGATATTAAGGTATAATTTGTCACTACCGAAAGTGACAGCAATTCAGCTTTTAAATCTGTCAATGCTTCTGACAAAATTCTAACAAGTAGAGACTGTAACAAACATAATTTACATTGCATCTGTCCTAGGAATGTTTCCGACAGAATAATCCACTACTCCCTCAGCAAGAATGGCAAAGTGTAAACCTGCTGTGGCACACACCCAAAGTAACAAGGAAAAGAAAAGCCAAAGCCACTCTTATTTTAGGCTCTATGATCTAAATCTGTTCTGAAGAGAGTTAAAGTCCCTTCCAACCCTATGATTCTACGAAATGACTTGCAAAGAACCTTTCCAATTTTAACAGGGCCATCATTGCTTGCAGCACAATGAAAACAGAGTGTGGCACACATTAAGGCGTGTGGGGAATAAGTTAAAAATAACTGCATAGTTTGGGTGCAAACTGGTTGCCTTGAGGCATTCCTGTACGGGAAAAGGAAAGCCCAAAAAGCTGTATCTTTTTCTACAGTATGCAAGTTTTGACACTATTTAGATATTTTTCTTATTTAAATACTAAGTGCTTTATTATAAACAAGTTCACATACCAACTCATCTTATTTACCAGCCTCAACTACCTTTCTTAAAAATGCACAGCAATAAACAGAGTTGTCTTAGCACATGATAAAAAGTATCACCACATCAGCTAGTTACTACAAAAACTAAAACAAAACCTACCAATACAAGGAACATTTGTTTCAAAATAACCCAAATGGGAGGGAAGAAGTCAGACTGCTCAAGTATAAGACTAAAAAAGTATTCTAGCTAGGGAAAGCATAAACAAAGTTTGCTTTTTACTAAGCTTTTTACTAAGACTAAATATGTTTTCAATCCCAAATTCTTTAACTTTTAGGAATTTTTGGCAGAACATAGATGTTTGGCTCTGCTAAATAAGCGTTATAGAAAAGTCCCTGTGGCACAGATTAGCTAATGACTCCGCAGTCAAATGAATTTGATTATTTCTATCCATTGAACCACCAGGTTTTCTGGAAAAAATTCCCTTCCCTTGATAGTTGAGCTTTGGGAGTTGCAGTTACTGAGACTGACCACATGCTCAAGTTCCATCAGTTTCTCACCCTTTAAAGAAAAAGTGTCAGTCTACCTTCATAAATCAGACTGAGAATGTTTTTGCACCTGAACACATTTTCAAGATGAAAACTAACGCCTTGCTGTGTTTAAATATGACAAAGAACTCCTTCCTCACATATTCTTCTTCTTGGTCTTCCTTTTTGTGCTATCCTTGCTCAAATATTTTACTAGTGTCTTCTCCATTTCCACCCTTAAAAATATCCTCTGTTTCTCAAGTGCTTAGTGTCCTTTACCACATCCTTTCCCTCCCCACCTCCAGGAGGGGGCTGGAAATACTGACAGAGCCATAATTACATAATGGTGACTGCAACTGATGGAAGAAACATCTCATACAAACACACACAGGAGACATAAGGCTGGCTGATTATTAACAGAAGTAGCCAACTGAGAAGAGAAATCTCACACTGCCTTTCCTAACTACGCAGTGAAGTTTGTTAATGAGAAGTTGTGATGGATGCACTCGACCCCTTAACCACACTAGCGGTAGTTTGGTACAGGCTCCAGAGGAGGTGAAGGCCTGAGCTGCAGCCGGGACAAGAACTCATAGAATGTCTGGGTTGGAAGGGACCTTAAAGATCATCCAGTTCCAATCAGCAGGGACACCTCCCACTACACCAAGTTACTCAAAGCCCCATCCAACCTGGCCTTGAACATCTCCAGGAATGGGGCATCCACAGCTTCCCTGGGCAACATGTGCCAGTGCCTCATCACCCTCAGAGTGAAAAATGTCTTCCTGATATCCAATCTAAATCTACACTCTTCCAGTTTGAAGCCATTACCCCTCATCCTATCACTAGATGGCCTTTTAAAAAGTCACTCTCCAGCTTTCTTACAGGCCCCCTTCAGATACTGGAAGGCTACTATAAGGTCTCCCCAGAGCCTTCTCTTCTCCTGGCTGAACAATCCCAACTCTCTCAGCCTGTCTTCATAAGAGAGTGCTCCAGCCCTCTGATCATTTTTGTGATCTTCCTCTGGACCTGCTCCAACAGGTCCATGTCCTTCTTGTACTGAGGACTCTAAAGCTGGACGCAGTACTCCAGGTGGCATCTCACCAAAGTGAAGTACTGGAAACCCACAAAGCAGTGGGTTTCCAGTACTTCCAAAAGACACAGCCAGCATTGATGCATATGAGTTTGGAACTCTGATCATGCAATTAACACATGAATGGTGTGTGGCTTTTCCAAGACTCATTTATCAAGGAAGAGAAAGATGTGGGTACAAGGAGTCTCACACATACCTTTCCCATTGCATGTAATTTGACTATGAGTCAACCACCTTATTCAATAAGTATGACAATCTAAGTGAGCCTTCTTTGAGCTCTCTCTGCTAGTCAGCGTGGCTGCATGGTGGTGATCTCTCCTTGAGCTGGGATACCTCTCAAGGTTGCTCCTCAAGCCAGAGAGACCTTTTACCAATGGCAGATCTTTGGTCAGTGACTGATAGCATGCTGAATTAATACTAATAGAACATTAGTAATGCGCGTAGCTATTAAATAGTAATCATTATAAAACTTTGTATAGATAATTCTATTAGACATAAACCATTGCCCAAGTCTGAGACTAAGATTAGACCTGGCCATACCTAAGCTCCATCAGGAGTTTAGAAAGCAAAGGGGTCCACTCTGAACCTCGTGACTCAATGGAAGGGTGTGCCTTACCCTTTTGCATCTCTGTATGAACCATTCTAACTCAATTTTCCTTTGTATGTAAACCACTGTTAAACTTTGTTAAATTTCATCAAATTTATTGAACTCTGTCAAATTATTACTTTTGCCTAAAAAGTAAAATACCTGAATAAAACCTATTGCTGCTTCTCTGTAGGTGCATTCCACACTTTCATGACAAATTAGCATAGTCAGCAGGATCTTAAATCAGGATTCATGACAGAAGTTCAGTAACATGAGCCAAAATATTGTTCCATAGCTGTAAATTCCTGTTAAAATGACTCACTTCATGCAAGTTACTACAGCTTTACAACTGTAAGACTGAATTCCAGCAATATTACAGACTATATAAATATTTACGATCACAAAGAAGCACTTCAACTTAATCTCCATGAAGTTTCATTTTAGTGTTTCAGAAGGACAGCGCCTCTGAGAAAAGTTAGATTTTTTAAACAGCATCTAAAGACTCAAAGTAAAGCAATTATTTCTCATTTTTATGAAATATATTTTCACATAGATATAGACCTAACTATTTTTCTACCATCCACTTGTTTTTATCAACACCAGCAAGATGCTATTTGAAGAGAACTCCATGGACTGCACGGATATAACAAACTAGTTTGAGACAAATGACTAAGCAGCACAACTCTAAATTAAAGACCACCACCACGCTAGTATGTTGTGAACACCACGTATCCACAGCAGTCAAAGCACTTCCTAGATTGCACTCCATCTTATTCACTGGTAGAAAAGAAGGATCTGAAAACTGTAATCCTTGCAACAGAAGCCCTCTGCAGGAAGATGGATGACATATCAGTAAAGCTGTAAACTGTCTCTGCCCTCTTCCACTCCCTGTGGCTGCTAGTGGCTTAGGATGGATCCTAACTCCACTAACTAGCAGTAGTCCCAAAGGAACTGCCGATCAATTAGTCCAACTGTGGTACCAACAGAGCATGTCACAGTCAGACCTTACCCACTCTGCTTTATGCTGGGAGGTCTTGCTGGGATGAAACAATGTTCCTGAAGAAATATCAATCATAGATCACAGAATTATTTAGGTTGGAAAAGACCTTTAAGATCATTGAGCCAAACCGTTAACCTAGCATTGCCAAGTCCACCACTAAACCATGTTCCTAAGTGCCACATCTAAACATCTTTCAAATACCTACAGGGATGGTGACACAACCACCTCCCTGGACAGCCTGTTCCAGTGCTTGATAACCCTTTTGGTGAAGAAATTCTTCCTCATATCCAATCTGAAGCCCCCCAGCGCAACCTGAGGCCATTTCCTCTTGTCCTATCGCCTGTTACTTGGGAGAAGAGACCGACCCCCACCTTGCTACAACATCCTTCCAGGTAGTTGTAGAGAGCAATAAGGTCTCCCCTCAGCCTCCTTTTATCCAGGTTAAACAACCCCCAACAACAGTACAGCTACAGCAGCCTCTGGGCTCTTTTGTATATAAAAGGCAGGCTAGCACCCACTACAGGATGTGCAGGCAATTTAATGTTGACAGGTTTTGAGAAATCCAATGGCGAGTTGCTTAGTTTACAGCAGCACATTAAGAACAGATCTCAGCTGGCTTTATGTAAGTGAACATATGATCTCGGAACCCAGTTTACAAGGTATACAACATATGATTTTCAACTCCTAGAACTTAATAGCTTCGTCTCTATTCTATCCTTGGCTAGGGAGAGCTACCTGCACTCTTTCTGATTCTTCCCAGTGCTGCTGATTTTAAGGTACCCGTTGGTTCTGACAGAGTACTGCATGCATCCAAGCTACTTCCACACTTGGCTTGGATTCACATGTTCATACAGCAGTGCTTCAGATCCAATGAATCCTAATGCAACCAGCTTCATGGACATTATGATGCCTTAACATTCAAGTTGAGCCTAAAAGCCGGGCCTGGTGTGAGAACTGTAGTGTATAAGGGAGCCTAGCTCTACACTATTTTAAACCATGGAGAATTGACTAACAGCAAGAAACAAAACCAGATTAGAGTAGCATGAGGTTTGTCTCATACTGCCATCTGCTGAAAAAAGCAAGCTACTTCTCTATGAAGCTTTTCCTGTTCATGATTCTTTCTCACTGCATGTCATAACAAGTTTACACATGATAATACTTCCTCAACTGCAAAGAAATATACAAAGCCTTTACTCTTCCATTCTTAAAACCATATAATGCTGGAAGGGTACAGCATGTACAAATATCAAGTCACTATTCATGAGACACTAAAGTAAACTCATGGGTCTACTGCAGTATCCAGGTGTCTAGGTATCAGCCAAGTAAAAAGTTTAAGAGTGTTGTGAGAGTCTACACATAACTAAAGCTGATGAGTTGTATCAGCTAGCACAACCTCTGTGCTAATGGAACGATCACGTGCTTATTACTGCTCTTTCTGTGGAGCCTGTTTACTAATTCAAATCAAGCATAAGATGAGACAGTATAATAAAAAGACAAACGTAACAGTGAAGTGACAATCAACCAATAGTGGTCATTAAATATTCTTCAGCACATTCTTCAAAATTTAGTTGTTTTGCAATGAATAAGCTGAATAAGCCATTGAAGAGAAAGTTTTACTTCTTACTTACACCCTTCTCTGTTGCACGAATATCTGTATTTCCATAGAGTGTTCCAAGACCAATTACTTTGCCACCGTTTGTCCGTATATCGATTTTATGACTCTGAAAAAAAGAGTTTAAAAAACATATGGTTAGGATAATCACAATTAGAAAACAAGTTATCTTGTTTTTCAAGCTGTACCACAATAACCACCTTGGATCACAAACTTCCATTTTATTGTGAAAACTTCTTCAAGTGATTGCCAAATGTGCTGTTTGTTCCCAGTGGAGTCAAACTCCAAACAAGGGAAAAAAACAATGCTGAGGAACACTTTATTCACAGTAGATGTGGGGTCTTTTGTTTGTTTGGGTTTTTTTGATCTAGAAAAAACACTCACTCAGTATATATTAAAATAAGCAGCAGGGTAAGAAAGAGAGATCTTTGCGTTTCATTTATGCGCCATCCGGAAACCAAGGTATGCATATACCTAGCGCTGCAGCAGACGCGAAACATGAGCTGGCAGTGAGACACGAACTCGCAAAGTGGAGGCTTTCAGGGACCTGGAACCTACAGTGTCACAGTAGTCTGTAGGATGATCATATGTATATACACAAACATGCCACAGACCTACTTATGCTGGGAGTAGTATGTATAGCCATAAACTTCTATGGATGCACACCAGTGCAAATCTTAGGCCTGCAAGTAGAACCAGATCCTACAGTGCTTCACTCCAACCAGATTTTAATTCAAATCAGGTATTTTGCATACTAGTTCTTCACAAAGAACGCAGGTTTCAAAAATGCTATAGCCCTTATACATCTCAGTTGCTGTACACACAACTGACAACAGGAAAAAAAATGTATGGAAATACACACAAACTACTCTCAAAGACAAAAAAACCACACAGGTCTTGAGAGCAAAATCCAACCATTTGTAAAAAGGGAGAATAAAAAAAGAAAAAAATTAAAAATCAGATTTAAAGAATCTAACTGTATTCATAAGCTGCAACTTCAACAAATCTGACTTTGAGAAGTCTACAGATGTCAACAGCGAATCTCTTTTGCTTAAGTTCACTAGCGTGAACGTTGGAATAACATAGAATTAAAAAAATATTCAGCATTTTTTATAATTCAGGCTGGATAAGCTTTCCCACACTCCCCCTGCCTTCATTCTCCCATAGCACCACCTCCATTTTCAGATATATTCGTTTCTGTTGAAAAGAGTATTATTCCTGTCGATAGTATTTAATTTAGGACACATCCATTAAATTGGACAATCAAGTATATCAGAAATATTAAAGATATTTTGATTATTAAACACCTGTGTAGATAAGCCATGATAAATTGCATTAACTAGGTCTAATCAGATAGCAACAAGATTAAGGACTTCTTTTATAAAAAAAATATATGAAATCAAGTTTCCAATATGGAAGACATGGACTTATACTGCTCTGACACATTTTTGACGAAACACCAATAACCAGAAGTTTCATGGGGTTTCATAAGACAGGAAGAACTCTAGAGCAGCATTTCTTAAACTTTGTGTTCCCAAGTCTCGCTTTCTCCTTTTCATTTAAGAGGCTTTCCCACAGTAAACCACAACACTCCGACCTTGAGACTACCATACTGCTTCAGACCTTTTAAAGGTTGTAATTAACTCGGTTGTTCAGTTAAAATACAAGAGATGATTCTCTCCATATATAGTAAGCAGGATAAAGTTAAATTAGATCTTAAATTAGCCAGATATCACAGTTCCTTTGAGGCAGTTACGTTAGGCACATTATTAGAATAATGGTTAAAGAGCAAATCCTCCAAGCATATAACTTGAAGAAAACATGGGAACTCGTAAGATTAGAAGAATTAATGTATACCAGTGACCTACCAGTATGGCCACTGATAACTAAGTAAAACAAAACCACAACATACACACTTATTTCCTCAATTTTTTAACTATCATTTTGGGGATAGAAAAAACTTTAATAAGACAGGTTCCTCAAACTTTTTACTCTTAAAAAAAACACAACACCAACAGGTTTTCAAAGCTAGGTGTCAATAGAGACACCTAACAGACAGCAGGATTTGCTAAGAGAGGAAGCAAGTTATAACAGTCAAGTAGCTTTTTCACAAAGAGGGAGTATTCCACTAGCTGAAAGTAAGAAGCACTAGCTTGTCATAGGACTTCTCCTAGCAAGGGAGAAAGGTTTGAGTAAGGAAGAGGTAAAAGGCTGTCAAAGCCATGGCAGATGTTAAAAGAAAAACAGAAAAATGTGTTCAGTTCAAAGAAAGGAAAGACAGTGGTGCAGGGCAGGACAACAAATTAGGCTCAGACATGGCGTGCGGCAAGAAAGCATGGCAGGTCTTCCACTGACTGTGCACAAGACACCTGGAAATTCTTGTTATCACTGGCACAGCCAAAGAGTCAGAAGTAATTGCTGAACACAGAAACAAAATTAAAGGGTCTCCTTGGTCCCGTTGTCACTGCTAAGCTGGTGGACTGTAATAAGAAGTAGGAGAAAAAAATTAAAAAGAAGCAGTGCTTTCTCAATAAAGACATTGGGAATAGCTTACACTCTGAAGAAGACCTAAAAGTCACAACTGTATTTTGGAATTACTGCTACTATCAGTTGACCTAGACACTTGGAAGGGACAGAATGAACAGGGCTTTAGCCAATTACAAAACAACAAAAATCAATCTCAATAAAACAACCATCAACAAGCCTCACTGGCCGAGTGCCTACCACACCAAGGGTACCAGTCAAAATCCATTAAAACACACTCACACAGAATACTCTTCTGTTCAACTACTAGCATGCATGATCAAGGGAAGGAGATGCCAAATTTCTAGATATTCTGTAAAGATACCATACAGTATACTAAAAATCAGCAAGTTTCTTCTGAATTACAAGTTATATAGGCAACTTTTTGCAGTCTGTGGCAAGTTAACAGAATCAGCAGTTGAAGTTGTTTGCTGGCGCTCTTGAATAATCTCCACATGACTAGATTTTTTTTGGATGTATTTAAAGTCATTGAACAACGATCTTTTGCTCTCTACTGTAAAGAAAGGGTCTCCTGCTTTGCTATTCAATGAGGTTTGAGGAGAGCGTGACAGCTATTTAATCCGTCCAGGGGAGGGCAGTATCACTTCAGTTTGCTCAGCAAAGCACACTAGCTTAAGTGGAATCAGCTCTTGTGCTGCACTACAGAATCTAGTCTATAAGACTTTCAGTAGCTTTGAAAATAACCCAAAGGTTAATAATTCTGCTTCTCTTCTAATTCCTGAGAGTATAATTCCTGAACCTGTATTAGAAAAACTGAGTTACAGTTGTAGTTATTAGAATTACAGTACTTCTTAAAAACAACATTAGAATAAAAACTGGTTGTACATCTAAGAAATACTGTAATTGAACAATTGTTTGCTCTTGCAAACACTGCATGGACGCTAATTTTAATTCAAAGCCTCCATCTCACTAGTTCATAGTCAACAAAGCCAGGAGTGGTAACATATCTTCTCTAGTACTAAATGTTGAAACCGTCACAGTAACCAGAACAAAGACAACCAATCACCACTCCCAACACAAAAGAATACTGGGGGTAACTATTTTGGTTAAAAAAGCCAAAGCCTTATAATCTACAAAAGCTTTATTTTAACAAGAGTTTCAGTTGAAATCTGCAGTTTTTCCTTGATACTTTAAACACTTTTAATTTTAAATGCCTTCTGTGACAAGGCCATTCCTCTCACCTGAGGCTTAAGGGAGCAAAGAAGCTTCCTGTGGCCACCAACGCAGCAGACACATTCAGGTGCACGGGGGGAAGGATCGTCTTTTACACTTGTAGTTTTTATGACATTTTTGTGAATTAAGCAAGGCTTGAAGTTGACCGAGGAAAAAAGCAACACCAAGCTCCTCTAAACTATAATGAGGTAGTGAAGGAGCTGGTCTCAGAAGACCCAAACTGGGGACTTCGCAGACTTCTTTTCAGTTCATTAGAGAGCATTGTGTCATTGCTACTTGAGGTTTCAAGGAAACTAGAACTGACTTTTTTGTTTTTAAAATTCCACAACCTTCACATCTTAGATTGTATATGAGAAAAGATGCCAACAAAATTAGTTGTCATTCCTCAAAATCCTCTTTTTCCATGACATCACAAAAAATTCTTGGCAATTGTGATAGCATGCTGTGATTACCGTCACTATTACTGGCCCAAACTATCTTACTTTCTCATATTATGTATTAATCATATTATTGTATAACAGAGTTGTTTTTAACCAAAACTTTAGACAGCAGCAACACATATAGTACTGTTAACTTTTTTAAGATTTTAGTTACCTTTTTAAGAGTAATACGGTCAATCACACAAAATCTGGAAAATACCAGCTGTCTGTAATTCACTGAATATGGAGTAAATCTAGATCTATTGTATATTAAATTTCCCCTTAAGTTCAGTTTCCTATGTGTGCTATAAAATCATCTCTTACCATGGTAGAGAAAAACATTGAAAGATTTTGATATCTCAAAAATACTTAAACATTGGAATTACCCTATTTGAAAAGCCTGTCTTTTGCATTTATATCAATTCCTGTAGGTACAATCACAATTATTCACTTGAATTTGATCCCAAACAGCACCTAATTCAGATATACTCTGATTATGTCTACAAAAGCCTATGTCAGCAAAACTGAAGTCTTAAGATTGAAAAAACAAGGTCACGACCCTGATACAGTATTTATCAGATACATTTCAGACAGGTATTTTGGACATGTAATGTGTAACTTCTAATTGAAAATTAACCTAAAGAGTTTGTCAATAGCACTGATACATCACACTTATTAAAGAAAACAAACAGGGAAAAAAAAAAAAAGCAAGCCGCATACTAAAAAGTCCCAACTGAGCAAGGACAGCTATTAACCTACTAGACAGGAAACCCCAGTCTGTCTTTTCTTTTTGTTTTTTCAGGGGCAGGGAAGGCAGATATCAGGGTTTCTGCTGCCACTGTTTCCGTTGGCTTTGGCTATCACCAAAGGTACTTGGACTTTGTGTCGTAATTGTATGCAATAAATAAAGGTGAGGTGCTACACACATTGTAACTCTTAGAAATATCAGAGTAGTTCTTATCTCCAGAACCAGTATTTAAGTTTTTATACTGTATGCCACCACACAATCCCTTTTAAAACACTGATGGAGCAGGGGAGGGTTCTTTGTACCTTTATTGATTGCAAGACACTAGTCCCCTTCTCCGTTTCTATTTTGCAGTTATCACATTCTATTTTCTGAATCTTCACGCAGCCAGTCCCTGACGTTTTGATATCCAAATCTAGAATTAAAAGAGTTTTATTAGCAACAGAATGAGAAGAGTCAGATCTATTTAACATAGTACTTGATCACTTTATATAGTAACTACATATAGTAGGGAAAAAAAGCAGCTTCTTTGTTACTAAAGAATCTTCTTGCAACATTTGGCCACGTACTTTCAATTGCAAGGCTAGTCACTATCAACAACAGACACCGAAAATTTTGTAAGCCTGGGTATAGCCATCCAACTTCAAGAAAACATTAAGATGCAGCAGCGTGACTGTAACCTCTGGCAAGGAATCAGCAGGGTGTGGTCCTTTAGTGAAGGGGTTTTTTCGTTTGTTCTTTTGTTAACCCACTCCCAACTCCACCTCCAACTCATAGCTACCCTAGTCACCAATTCTATTAGCAATTCTACTGAGACATTAGGGGTGGGGAGGTTGGCAGGTTGTTTGAGCCCACATGTAGACTAATAAGATTCAACAGCACAAATGCGTAGGTCTTGCTTAGAGCTACACTGCTTCAACTAGTGAGCAGCATAACACAAAAACAGGTACAGAAGAGTTTGCATGCGTCATTCTTCCCTAGCCTTCTGGAAGGCCTGCCTTCCCCCCGGCATGAAGAAGCATGTTTGCCTCTAGTCTGAATCACCTCACCTTATTACTGTTCATGGGCTTCCACAAAGAAAAGTCACTAGGTCTTGTAGCTAACTCTGTTATCAAGGGAGTAATTTATGGACTCACAGTGCCTCACGCAGGAGCAGCAAAAGTATTTTTCTGCCACTTGCACTCACCCCTGAGCTTAAGGAACTGGAAAGAAGTTTGAGAATGTACAGTCTGGGGATTCAGACTATATTAACAACCACTGTAACAACTGGCAAAAGGTAAATGCAGGAGAGAAAAAAAGTGGTTTTGTTGTTCTAAGGGTAAAAGGCAGAAAGAAGAAAAACTGAACAGAGTCAGCAGTGTTTGCTGCAAGACACATAACTGAAGGACTAAGAGAGAGGTAAGGAGCCTCTAAAGAAGAGACAATCTGGGAAGAAAACCTTCATTTAAGCACCTGTGAAAAATCTTTCACCTCCACTGTTCTGCTAAGGTGCCCAGAAATATGTGAAGAATCACAGTATGTATAACAAGCTCTGCCCCAATGAGATTCCCCAAGTCAGACCCGTGACACAGCAGAGGCTGAAGATCAATACCATCACACTGCTGCTCTGGACAGATGCTGGAACCATGACAACAGTAGCTTGCAGAACACAAAGATGAGAGACTGAGAGCTCCAACAAACAATGAAAGGAAGCTTTGCCACCTGAGAAACCAGGAGAATCCAAAAGGCAGAGCTAAAACACGTTATATCTTTGCTGCAAGAATGCTACCCTATTGCCACTGTAAGGTAAGAGGTTAAATTTAGTGAATGATGCAGACTATGTTCACAGGTAACAATTCCCTAAGAAATGGTGCTAGAAGAGGTGGACTGGATAAGCAGGATTTCCATAAAGCTGTTTCATCTGCAGATATGATTTTTTTAGCCTCTTCATGGAAGACTTCCAAAAAAGAAATACTGTAACCAGGATTTTAATCAAACTATATGTTTCTTAAATTTAAATCAACTCTAAGATAGGCTTTGAGGCATGTAAAAGCACAAAACCTGGCAAAATGGACTGGTGACTATCATCAGAGACCTGAGGGCCAGCACCATAAGGTTTTATGTTCGTAAAGCCTAGACAGTTTCACCAGATTAGAAATATCTGAGTGGTATCAAAGCTATTTCAATTTGATCATTGCTGATCTGCAAGTTCTGAAGTTGAGACAAAAAACTTTTCCGTATGGTTTTACTTCTCAGGGAGCAGATGAATTGCTTAAACACGGTTCTTGCAGAGACACAAATAGAGGCATTCTCCAAACATCTATGCTTGAAACAGTATGTCCCCATACAGCACAAGCCTGGAGAGCTCAAAAAGAAAGCAATATTATTTTTGAAATACAAACTGTCTTGCTGAAAACTACTCAGTTCACCCACTGGAAAACTGCACGGTCCTTGGGAGGATCTACATCCAGGACTTCTGCTATTTTGCTTTCTGAGAAGAGAGAGGTCAAAAAGCTAATTTGCTTGTGCAAATCTTAGACTTCAATCAGCTTGATACCCTCTTGCCCTTATTGCTTCTGTCAAAAGGGGTGACAAAAGGGGAAGAGGCTTAAAAGCAGTCAGTCTAGCCACAATACCAACTTAGTAGGACTTTTATAAGGATAAGGTTAATAAAACTTCTGATCCTACAGGGCATATTATAGCCATCATTTGAAAGGTAGATTAGTTCTGTAAATCTAGCTGTATCAAATATGGGTGCCAGAAGAGGATACAGAAGTCTGGGGATTCATGAACGTGCGGTTAAGAAACATCAGGGATTCCTGGAAACATATTTTGTGCCTTGATCCTCTGCAGAGCCACAGCCCTTTGCCAGCCTTGATATAGCAGAAATGAGTGGACAAGGAATGGAGCCCCTCTGTCTCACAAACAGGCCTTCTGAAGCAAGGATAAGTGACTCCACAAGGAGGCAGGCTAAAACCTGGATAATATTGCTAATGGAATTTCAACAAGCAAGGAGGAACAGGATACAATCTGTTTCAGTGCCAAAGCTCCAAAAATAGCTAGTTTGATTCCTCCTTAGCAAAGATGAGGGCTGAAGCCAACTTCAGCCACAGAAACCTCAAAGAATGCATGAAGATCTTCAAGATGCAAAGGATTTGTATTGGAAATAAAGGTACATAGCAAGGAAAAAGAAAAAAAAAGAAAAAGAACTTTGGTATCAGAATGTAGGCAGTGGTATCCCAGAAATGCCACCTTAAGCTAGAATATTTGAAATAGAATGGAAAATTACTTATTTTAAAGTGACTCAGCAGCCCTGGACTACTAGAAGTGCTTCATGATAATCCACTTCTCTGCTCACAGAAGCAGCTTACTAGTAAGTGAGCATGCATGTAAAATAATTCAGTCCAGGAAAAACTATTTGTTGAAGGCATCAGATTACAGTATTTGCTACTCTAAGGCTGTAAGTCTGCCATACTTAGGAGTAAACACTGATCTTTTTTCCAACTCATTAATATGTTAAGACTTCAGAAAAATACAGTGTTGTAAACATTCACATTTGCTTTCCACTAACTTCTACAAAAAAAACAAAAAGAAGAAACAAGCAATCTCAGAAGCTTAGGTTCCCCTCTCATTGAAGTGGGCAGAAAAATTGTCTAAGTGATGCCACAAAATTATCATTTTGGTAATTCACAGAAGTGTTCAAGATCCATACATTCATTCAGTTTACTTAGTTCCACAAGAATATACAGTATTTAGCCAAAAAGCTAAGTGATCTCATGGACTTAAATAAGACTACTGTGGAAGAGTTAAGTTTTCCCAAGGAGAGAACTGACAAAAAAATAAACTAACAAAACCTTAAAACCCCATACTGGCTTACAAGTGAGCCTAGATCATATTTGCTTCATCCTGTGCCAGAGGGGACAGAACTTTGGTATTCTACTCTGTGAAGCTTGGCTACCACTTCACCACTCATGGTTGTCCTTCTTCACTTTGGCATAGAAGCCTCTGTTCTCTTCAGCAGGGTATAACAAGGAAAAAGCATTGGAACAGTTTGAACAAAGGAGGTTGTGTAGTCATCATTCTTCGACGTTTTTAAAACCAGACAGGATAAAGCCCTGAGCAGCCTCTTCTGACCTTGGAGTTGACCCTGCTTTGTGAAGGAGCTCAAACTAGAAACCTCCTGAGGTCCCCTCTGTGCTGGTTTTGACCTAATATGTACTTACTAAAGCAAAACATAAGAAACACACAGTAAGACAGGACAGATGATTCTCAAACTCTGGTTATGCAAGACCTCAGCTGGGCTTACTCCTGAGTACTCAGTCAATGTACAGTAACCAGAAATCAAAGAGCTGGTTTCAGGTTTAATTACCACATGTAGTTCAACATGCCAGGACACAGGGTTGTGTGTATGTGCTGAGCAGACTCTGAACCTACAGCCATTTGCCTATACCATCCCTGGAATAAATACCTAACACATACATGTGACCTGAAGGAAAATAAATAAGCTAGATTAAAGAGAAATTCATTGGCATCAATCATCTAAGAAGGTTGAATGTATCAGAGAGGATTATCAGATTGTGTATGATATTGAAAGACTGTATACACAGCATAAAACTAGACACTAAGACAGAAATAGAGGATCCTTTACTACTTGCCCTACTGCGCTGCTTATGAGCTGCCTTTGGTTTAAAATACATACTGAAGCTTATCATCTAGCATCTTCTGCACATGCTCTTCAGGGTCTAAGGAGTTTTAGCTAACTTCCTGGAGAAACTCCAACCTAAATTGCGAAAGCTGTTATGAAATGCTGTAACTTCCAAAACCAAGAAAGAAGCTGGAATACTGCAGAGACATTAACATAAGCTTCTCAACTTCTTACAGCTAAGTGACAGAAAGAGAGGTCAGATAAAATGGTCTAAACAGGACAGAGTTAACATCCTCCTCACGCATTCACAGAAAGCTAAAGAAAAGCCAAAGTGCTTGCAGAGCAACAACAGTTTCTTTCTGGGTTGAGATGTGTTTTTACATGGGATAAGATGTTTTGCTTATCCAATGATGTTTAATGGATAATTCTTTCCTAGATAAAGAAAAGCAACAACCCAAGCACTACTACTCAGAGAGCCCAATAAACAAACCACAGCTGAAAGGACACAAAGTAGAACCTCACTGGCAAGGAGCAATTCCACAGTACAAAATTCAGTACAAAAAATATTTACGTTTCAGGAAATATATGTCTGGATATGCCCGAACAACAGCATGAACAGAAAATACTATCATGCTAATTATGGGGTGACAAACAGCAACTAGTGGAGGGGGATTAGAATCCACAGACTGCCCAGGGAACCTGAATTGCATGAGCTTACCACAAACCCAAGTGGAACAGCTAAAAACCCTACACTCTAATAAAACCAAATTCAAGAAGGAAGATTGTAAGACTGTCTGCAGTGCTGGTTGACTTTCTGAATATAATAAGAATCTCAAAGACAGGACAAAAGCTAAATGATTTCTTTTCCATCAATCAGGATTCATTAGTGAGACCTTTAGAAAGGCTCCGTACATTGAAACTCCTTATGAAGGCTGAGATTCTCCAGATCTTAATACAATGAATTCTATCCCCTGAGCACAATCAAGTCTGGAGTAACACATAATAGTCACTCAGAGATCCTGGAGAAACTTTAATATTAAATTACTAACAGCTACAATAACCAGACACACCTGGTACCAGAGAAATGAAGGGTAATAAATGGGATGCTGGATTTCAGTTTGATTGTCTGTAATCCTGGAATGGACTCTATGAATGTACTACACACAAGCCAAGGCAATCTTTGCACTTGCCAAGCAGGGGAAAAAAAAAAAAAAGCTGTAAGAATATAACTGACAATTCTTCAGGAAGAGCCAAACCTACGAAAGTTTGATAAGACAGTCCTGCTACAGTTCAGTGAGAGAGTCAATGAATACATAGGTATTGAATACAATGAATACATAGGTAACAGTTGATCTGTTTAAGAGAATGAAATTGGATTTTCAGATGTCTTTGACAATATCCTTAGTCCTAAACTGTCTTATAAACTATGCATCATCTGCAACACTACATCAATTCAGAAATTAGCACAAATACTAAGGTTGAAAAGTTTCATCAGTGACACTGAGTTATTCAGACTAGTTAAAAACTCCCTAAGAAATTGCAGAAAGTTCTTGGAATATCACATACCCAAAAGATAAAACAGCAGGAAACTGAATAGATGGTATGCCTTGTGCAACTCTTTGCCAGGAGGCATGGAGTTTGCTAGGAAGCTCTCACACTGAAACTGTTTACATGTGTAAGCAGACACTTGGAAGCGAGACCCACTGAGCAGCTGAGCTGTATCAGGCTCAGAAAATCCCCCAGGCTGAAAACAGTTGACAGCTAAGAGAACTCTTAGATGAAATATCATTTATGTTTGTCCTGTTCTTACTTTTCTGTGAGCATCTGTTTATGACTACTGCTGGAGATAGGACAGTGGGCTAGCTGGACTCATGGTACAAATCAGTGCACCCATTCTAACATAGACGAAGTAAAGCACAGTGAGGGCAGGGAGGGGGAGAAGCCCATGATTTTATTTACAGAATGTTTGTCTCATATTAGTTGTTAGGAAACAAGAGAGACGTAAGTTTTGGTAAACATATCAAAGAAACACCCCTTCAGTTATGAACAGTGTTCAAAAAAATAAGAGCACAGGGATGAGTAAGACTGGCATATGAAAAAGAATGCTGCTATGATAAATCCATAGCACCTCTCCATTTTGAATAATACACAGATCAGGCCTTCTAAATGAACGCAAGAAAGGAAAAAAAAACCCAAACAAACAACAACATAGCAGAATTCAAGATACAGGGAAAAAGAAGTAAAAGAAGATAAAAGGTGCAGAATGTATTTGCTGTAAGGGTTTGGAGAAGTAGTAACCAAGCAAATATAACACCATGCTCTACAAAAGTCATAGATGACATGTATGAAGCATAAGTAGAATGAGATTATTCACAGTTTTTCATACCACAACTGCAGCAGAGCATCAAATGAAATAAAGCAGCAGTCATCTTGAACAACCACTTGAAGCAAATCAAAGGACTGGGTTTTTAGTATACTAAAAAGTTTCTTCCAGCGTGGTGAAACTTACACTGCACTGTCTAGACAATTGAACAAATCCATAGGAAAAAAAGCCACATTGATGACTAAACACAAATCTCCCCGGGTTGAGCGCTCCCTAAATCTCAGCTCACTAGAGGAATTATCCTAGCGAGCTTGCCCTTTTCCTTCCCTAAACTGAGAGCCACTGTCAGTATCTCAGTCCAGCACAGATGTTTATCGGTTTCAGCCACTACCGCTGCTCTCCCAAGTTGTTTGTAAGTTCCATACCAGAAGCCCTGCACAGATTTTTGCCTTGTGAACAAAAAGATAATTCAAGACTTGTACTAGAGAAGGGAGCCCTTTTGGCATTTCATCTGTATTGTTACCTTCCAGACTGTTTTGATCCCTGTGGATGGCCAGTCAGCATAACGACCACTAATGGAGCTGGTAGGTCCGGCAACCAACCCTACTGGGAACAGCCCTTGAACTGCAGGTGTGCACAGCACACACTGAGGGCTGCTGTTTCCCACATGAGCTGCAGTTACATCTTTTCTGGAACACCAGCTGTCAGACCAAAAATAAAAGTGTGCATTCACACAACCACTTAATAGCACAAGTTTCAGCATTAACTATTGCTGACAAAAACGTCAACAGCAAGCAATGGATCTAAATGCCTAAAAAGTCAGGAAATGCAGAGGAAAAAAAAAAAGGGAGGTTTTGAGCCTCCTTAATTAGAAGGGGCACGATACCATTTCCGAGTATCCGCTGCCAACCGCGCTTGCGGCCGCGGAGTCCCCGGTGAGCCCCACCGGAGGGAGCGATCCCGCCGGCCCCCCGGCTCCGGGACGCCGGACCCCCGCCCCCGCTTCACCCACCGAACTTCACGGGCGTCCTGACGTCCACGGCGGCCTTGCTGTCCACGCCCTCCGCCACGATCGCCATCTGCTCCAGCGCCTCGTCGTACTCCACCCGGACGCGGTCCCGCTGCCGCCCGCGGGGCGGGGGGCTGCCGCCGGCGCCGCTGACGGCCACCAGCACCCGGTCGGCCCCCGGGTAGCGCTGAGGGTCCAGCGGGCGGACGCTCACCTGGCAGGGCAGCCGCACCCGCAGGCGCCCCCGCGGGCTGACCGCCAGCGCCCACTCCTGAAGGGGCTTACGGCCGTCGGCCTCGGCGGACCCGCTGCAGCCGCGGCGGGGGGCGGGCGGCCCCCACCACCCGCCGGCCGCCCGCGCCGCCAGAGGCCCCCAGCTCGGGGGCAGCGCCCTCATGCCGCCCGGCCCCGGGACCGGCGGGCGAAGCCTCCTGAGGCTGCACAGGCCGGGAGGGGAGCGGCTCCTCACGGCGGACGGCCGTTACCCGCGCCAGGTCACGTGAGGCGGCCGCAAGCGGGGAGCGGCACCGGGGCGGCTGGTAAACAGGCGGTGGCCGCTGGCGCGCGCCCCGGACCCAGGGAGGCTGCTGGGAGTAGTAGTTCAGCGGCACGCGGAAGGAACTTACAACGGCCCGGACTATCGGCGAAAGGGGAAGGCGGAGCATTTCCGTGGTCCGCCCTTATTGGGCGGCGGGGAGGGATGGTAGAGCCAATCAGAAGCGCGGATGGGGGCCGGGGGCGGGGTGAGGTAAGCCAGAGCAGACGAGCCGGCGTCGCCATAGCAACGGGGACGCCGCTGGGTGAGGGGGCGCCGGCGGCGGCCGCACAGGTAGGCCCTGCGGAGGGACGCGCGGCCCGGAGACACTTGCGGCCGCCGGGGTCGGGGAAGACAAAAACGCGGCTCCAATGTAGGGGCAGGAAGCGAGTCCAGCGGCGCCGGGCCTCGGCTCTGCCTCAGTCCGGTTTGAAGATCCCGGGCCGGGGGGGGAAGAGGCCCACCTTCCCCACCAGCGGGTCCAGCAGAGAGCCACGAAGATGATAAGAGGGCTGGAGCGCCCTCCTATGAGGACAGGCTGAGAGAGCTGGGGTTGTTTAGCCTGGAGAAGAGAAGGCTCCGGGGAGACATTTTAGCAGCCTTCCAATATCTGAAGGGGGCCTATGGAAAAGGTGGGGAGGGACTCTTTATGAGGGAGTGTAGTGATAGGACAAGGGGTAATGGCTTCGAAGTGGAAGAGGGCAGATTTATTTTAGGTATCAGGAAGAAATTTTTCACGGTGAGGGTGGTGAGACACTGGAAGACGTTGCTCAGAGTAGCTGTGGATGCCCCATCCCTGGAGATGTTCAAGGCCAGGCTGGATGGGGCTTTGAGCAACCTGGTCTAAGTGGGAGGTGTCCCTGCCCGTGGCAGGGGCTTGGAACTTTAAGGTCCCTTCCAACCTAAACCATTCTATGATTCCCCGCTTGTGTCCCTGGGTGCCGGGAGCCTTACCCCAACTCTGTGGGGCCCAGGGTGGTGCCAACTTGTGGGTGAGAAAACGAGTTTCCTTACTCAGGGCATGAGGGCCCTTTCCGTGGTCCCCTTGGGCTGCTTCTGGTGCAGCCAACTGTTAGTTTCCAATGGAAGAGCTGTGATGGTTGGTTTTTAGCCTGCTTAGCTCCCTGATGCAGCAGCCTCTGCAGACACAGGATTTGACACCTGCAAGGAGGAGGCAAGAAAAAAGATAGGAATGGGAATAGGGAAATGGCAGGGCTTTGGGTGGCAGCCTGGTCTTTGTTATGCTTAAGCCTACAGTGAGACTGCATGTGCTGAAATGTCCGTGGTCAGAGGATGAAGCAGCAGTTTGGCAGATGTGCTGGAAAAAGTTTTTTCAAAAGTGGTATTGCGGAGCTCCAAAATTGGCCTCTGTCAAGACAGCTTGGTTAATATGTTATTTATTGTGATGGCTTTTTAGCAATTAACATACAGCCTAGCAGTTCTAAAGCCAGCCAAATAAATATTTTCCTGAGTTCTGTACAAATATATCATGAGACAATTGTCCTTACAGGATTTACAAACAAGTGGGGAATTGCTGAATTCAGTTACAAAGACTTTTATGGACTTTATAACCCACATTATCATTGTATAATAATTTAAAAAATGATGTGGGGACGTAGGCATACATGATGTAAAATCAGGGGCTGCATTCTTGTCACAGATGTAGTTTCCTGCCAATAGTGAGAGTGAAAGATGCATAGAAAGGTACATTGCTACATTGCAACACAAGTAATAACGAAATCTGGGGCTGTTACTTTATTGATTTGCTGCTTTTTGTACTCCATGTGTTGTTGTTCTTCTTTTCCAAAAATAACTGTGCAAGCCATGCAATATGATATTTCGTCATCAAGCTCTTTTCATCTCATTAGCCTCATTTCAATTTTTATCACTGTCTGGCATTGATTATTTATGAATCTGAAATGAGATCTGAGTGTCCAAGAGGAAAGAAGATGGCCCTAGCTTTTTGGACTGTCTGTAATTTTCACTATGGCAAGTTTAATAAAGATTCATATTAATCAGTAAAGCCCTTCAAGTTAAATTATTTCATTGGTTTACATTATTCAGTCTCAAAAATCATTAAATGAAACACAAAAAGGGCCAGCCTGCCATATGATAGCTTAGTACAGAAAACCAGAATTGTAGAGAGACAAAAGTGTATCAAGAAGTGTCATGGGATATGATGGGGAATAGCAGTTATTTTTTTCGAGTCTTCAGAAATAGTTGATTTTTTGAAAAAATGCTACAAAATTTGCACTCTTGAGACCAAATAACAAATGTAAATGTTAGATAATTTGTCACGGGAACAGTTACAGACCTGTAAGAAGTGTGGTGCAATGTGCTATAATTCCACTAGATGACAGCCAATTCAACAAATAACTCTATTAACCGACTGTTCAGAGGGAATCCCTGGTCTTTGGTTAGGTGGGGCTTCCTGCTGCCTCCCACTTCTCCTGAAGTCAGTGCTGCTGTTTCTTACCCTCGTCTCCTACCTCCTCTTAAACATTAGTGCTGCTTTCCCACAGCCCCCTTTTCCTCCAGTTTCTTCATATTTGATGCTCCTGTTGGAGGGAGAGGTTTATCAGTTTGGGCTCTGTACTATGCTATGTATAATCTTTAATATTGTTGAGTTTTGTGTAATTGAGAACTTTGTTCAAGAAACCATGCAAAGATGCTTAAGCCTTAGCTATGTATATATTTCACTGCTTTGTCTTGTGGGTTTTTTTTTCATTAGGTAGTGTCTAAGCATACTTATATGGTTAAAAATATCAAAGAAAACAGATAAAAAGTAATTACTAAGAAGTTGTTCTTCTTTCTCCATACATACGAAACTTCATGGTTTTAACGTTTTACTTATACCACCTATATTTTGGCTATAATATTGGTTCAATTTCATTTTCATGCTCTTGGATGAATTCCAGTTGATCCCATATCAGCTGGTATGGCATGTGGCAGACTCCAACAGTAAAATGAGATTTATTTGCATCTTTAATTTTCTGACTTGTCACTTTCAGGAAAAGAAAAAGATATCAAATTTATAAATGAAGATTTAATTAGAGCTCCAGTTTCAAGATGCCTTTGTGATTCCTTAATTAATTACAGTGCTTATTAGCCATTTTTCCAGATACTTACAGTGTTGTTCTAAGCTAAAGTGTGTTCTGTATTTCATGCAAAAGATAACAAAACCTAGACCTTATAAAGTGTTATGAAATAGATTTTAAAGCCAAAGCATTATTAGAGGCACTTTTAGGCTAAGGTAAGAGAGAGAGAGATTTCAAGGGGAGAGAAATTAAATAAAAAAAGACATACAGGACAGGCTGTAGAAGGAACAAATTTTTCTAACTTTTATATTTGTAACTAATCACAGAGTAAGATCAGACAGCGTCAGGTACCCACAGGATATAAACTTGGTCTGCCTGGGCAGGCCAATTTGCTCGAATTGTAATGAAGAAATGACGTGACTTCAATGAAGAAATGACGTGACTTCAATGAAGAAATAACGTGACTCCACTGCTCAGGAAAGCAGGGCCTCCCTGCAGGGGTGTTCTTACCGGTGTTACGCTCATGCTGAGGCTCCTGCCTGCAGATGCGAGAACACTTCTGTTCAAGTTACCGTCCAGCATCTGGGCAAGGTTCACGGCACACAGGGCTAGCTACTAATCAGTGTTCCTCCATATCATAAGGCTTAAGAATTTTGTAGTCAGAATATTTTTTCCAAGTTTATTACAAATTCTCATGTGTTTCTATTATGAAATATTTGTGTTACGTACACTATGTTAGTCTCTTTCTTTGTATTTTGTAATTTGTATTTTTTCAGTGATGTATTTCTGAACTGCTTTCTTGAGCCACCTTAGTTCTCAAGGTGTGCCTAGGTTTCAGGGGGTAGGTAAAGCTTGTTTTGTTTGTTTTCCCCTCGGTATTTTAGTGTGTGTGTGTGTAGTGATGGTAACCATTTCTTCTCAGGGATGGCAGAGAGAGACAGTCTCCAAAGCACACAATGATTTGGATTTCAGGGATTTTTTGTTTGTCACGCTACCAGAAATTTTCTAAGGAAATTAAGTTCCTCATGGAAACCACATGAAAAGGGAAGTGGCAAATCTTACCATTCGAATTCTCCCGATCTTTGCCATATCTAATGAGAACTCTGGCTGATAAAGTCGGTGTGAGGCTCAGGGTGATTCCATCCCAAATAGCACAGGCTTGAAAACAAGTGGAAACAATGGAAGTTCTAACAAATTGTTAAGCAGTTTTGGTATGTGGTGCGCTCTCATTTCCCTGAAGTAGTTGTCTATGAGGTTGTACAGTCTAAACAATCCATTCTGAATTACATGCATCTTATAATGCCCTATTGTACATGATGTAATTTTAATTTTAATGATCATTTAGTGTTGGCGTAGCTTTGTTGTTTAAAGACACATCCCTTCACACTGAAGCATAGGCTGTGCCCAGTTAAAACAGAAGGTCTGCTGCTTACAAGACTGTAAGCTTTTAACTTTGCAAAAGAAGCATTAGGAAATAAAATTTTAGGGGGTGAAAAGAAGATCACTGTGCCATTGAATAAATCCATTGTACTCCTATGTTATTAGTATTATCTGTAGCTCTCATCTCTCCCCTTCTCCTTGAAGAGGATATGGTAGAACTGGAAAAGTTCTACACAAGGATGACAAGGACAGTGGAAGGCAGAGAAAGGCCAGTGACAGCAGGTAGATTGGCTTCTTCGGCCAAGAAAAAGGATTATCAAAGGAAGATACAACATTAGAAAAAACTAGTGGCATAGAAAGGTTGTAATTATTCAGTTACTCATCCAGTAAAAGAACGAGGTGGCATAAAGGAGCCAGGTTCAAAACAAACAAAAATCACTGGTTGTTCACGGTGTGCAGAAGTAAGAGGAAAATCTCCATTCCCCTGGATTTTGCAGATACTGAAAGTTTTGCATGAGTTTAAGGAGGGGGGGTTCAGGGAAGCATCACCACACTGTGACTGGTGGATTCTTCTGTCCCTCCCCAGGGACATGGTGTTGGCTGGAAGTACGCAGAGCTAGATCAGCTTTTGGTCTGACTAGATATCACCGTTCTGATGTTCCAACTGCATTACATAATTTTTCTAACTAATTCAGTGTGAAACACTAAGTCAGTTGTCTTGTTTTCAGAGTAATTTTTAATTTTTAAGATTTGCGTGAAAAAGAAGGTAGCATGAAGATGTGGATAAATACCCTGTATCGTGCCCCACTGTTGAGCTGAGGTTCTGTTCATTGCCTCCCTGGTCTGGGTACTGCCCCCATCTCGTGCTGTCCTCTGCAGGGAGGTGGGAGAGTGCTCCTTAGCAACTTCCAGAAAAATTAGCCAACTGAGCTCATAACATTGATTGAAATTATTCAGGCTTCCTTAGCTGATTTTGCCTGAGAAAGTAGTTCTAAAGTTGTTCCTCTTGCAGATCAGTGTTGAAGGAGGACAAAGGTATGTCCTCCTTCAAAAGAAGGGAATAATACGTAACATCCACAGATGCAGCTGGCTGTGGAAGGAGAGCTGTGCCTATGGCCTGAGCTCAAAAGAATGTGAACTTAACACCTATTTGTTTAAACTTGGCTAAACCTTAGACTTGTGTTCTATTAAACAAAACAACTCCATGTGAGTTGGAGCATTTATGTGTCAGTCTCCAGTTTAACTAACCCAGCTTAACTGAAACGGATGAGATTTGTGTGGCAGAAAAGAGTAAATGAGGGAATATATTAAGAAATTGATAATTTCCATCAGGAAGGAAAGTAGCACACATGTCAATGTATAATGTACCATCTATAAATCCAGTTGTGAACCTACATGTAATACTAGTAATTAGTTACTCCCATGAGTATTTCCACTGGAGCTAGTCAGACTACTTGCACAAATAACTGCTCATTGTTTTAATTGGCCCCTCTGTACAAGAGGGACATTGAAGTGCTGGAGCGTGTCCAGAGGAGAGCTACCAGGCTGGTGAGGGGTCTGGAGACCAAGTCATATGAGGAGGGGCTGAGGGAGCTGGGCATGTTTAGCTTGGAGAAGAGGAGGCTGAGGGGAGACCTCATTGCCCTCTACAGCTACCTGAAAGGAGGTTGGAGAGAGGTGGGTGTTGGCCTCTTCTCCCAGGTGAATAATGACAGGACCAGAGGAAATGGTCTGAAGTTGTGGCAGGGGAGGTTTAGATTAGATATTAGGAGGAATTACTTTACTGACAGAGTGGTCAGGCACTGGAACAGCCTGCCCAGGGAGGTGGTTGAGTCACCATCCCTAGAGGTATTTAAGAAACGTCTAGATGTGGCACCTCAGGGCATGCTCTAGTGGCAGAGATTGTAGGGGTTTTTTTTTGTGTGTGTATGGTTGGACTCGATGATCTCAAAGGTCCCTTCCAACCATGAAGATTCTATGATTCTATGACTTCACAGTCTGTCCTGATGTTATCAGACTGAAATTATAAATTACCTTGAATGTACATACATACAAAAGTTTTATTAAAATAATTTAAAATATATTATTTTAACACATACACTTCAACATACAACAGTTTTTTGCCTCCAGCAACAGTAGTGTAAATAATTTAATGTTGCTTCAATTATGAATTCGTAGCTTTAAGTGGCAGAGAAAAACAATGTGCTTTATGATTATTTTTTCCCCTGTTGTGCTTAGAATTAAGAAAGCATGTTCAAGTTGGACTTGAAAGATAAGGCTGGATGACTGCTATCAAAATCTTGCTGACAGTTTTTTGAACCTGAATATTTTTCTAATTAATTTCATAAATGCAAAGAATAGAGTTTAAAGGCATTCATCAGTATATGTTAATGAGGTTGATCACTTGAAGTGTAGTTCCCTCAACAGAGATTTTTATAAATTTTGTGTCTTCTTAACTAGTCTAGTTGATGCGTTTTCATGCATGGAGCTGCATGTCTTCATGTTAAGACTGAAATTTTGCTACTTTTTGCATCTGTTGCTCTGGAAAGAGTCAATGCAGCTAAGCACCATCTCTCTGGATTCTGCACTGATCTGTGTATGAACATTGCTGTTTGCTAGAGAGACACTGAAGTAAAGATGCTGGCGGTAGTCTTGGGAATCTGAGTTCAGGCTTTTATTAGTGCTGTCCTGAAGCTGTTTCACAAGACGGTTCTCAGCCTGATTTGACCCATGTTCCAAAACAGACTTGTAATTCCCTTTCTCTGCAATTCTGTGTGTCAGATCAAGGCTGTGATATTATTTGCAGTTCTACAGTTTGAAAATATCCATATTTGTTGAGCTATTCTGTAAATTTAGAAATTATGCCAACTTTCATTTCTATTTGAATTAGACTCTCTGTTTATCAGATACTGCAAAAATAGAAATTTTCCCCTTTGCTTTTTGAGCTTTGTATATCCAATTTTGTATAAGCTCCATTTTAAATTTAATTATGAAGTAGGTAATTGAAGAATGCTAAACATTTTTACTGTCCCATAATCATACATATCTTTTGTTATAGTCTGTCCCCTTCCCTCTTAAAAAGGAGTGGAGAGTAGTGCTTATCACCCTAACTAAGGCTGTCTCATCTGTCTATAGTTGTGTCTTTAACACATTATAAACTTTTCAAATTCTGAAGATTGTTTTTCTTCTCACTTTGCCCAGCAAATTGGAGTCTTGGCGAGGACTCTTTTGTACTACCGTACTGTAAGGAAGTGTATTTTTTGACTGGTATCAACTGTCTGTTTCACATAAAAGACAAAAATGCCTACACCCATGAAGCTCTGTTTTTGGCACTGTCCTGCTTAGTGTTTCTTCCACTGTGCTTTTCCCTCTGTTTAGAGAAACAAATAAAGCAGCAGCAGCAACCATAAACATGAAATGCATATGTTAAAATATTCAGCAGCTCTTTACAGATGAAAAATTGCTCTAGTTATAAATGTGTGCACATGTTTATGTACAGTATTTCAGAGTCTATTTCTTGGCCTCTATGATGTTTACAGTTGTTTCACAATGTTTTGACTCCTCCAGGAGAGATCATGAAATTGCTTTTTTTTCCATAAGCAAATACAGCCGCTGAAATCTCTCTAAAAGTCAAAATGTTCCTGAAGGAATTCCAAACAGCTCTGAAGAAAGTCATAAACTTGCCAGTTTAAATTTCGCTACCTTTACAGACAAGTGACTTTTCAAAAGGTGGGTACACAAAACACAACATTTTAATATCCTTTTTCCCACCACAATTATAAAAAGAAATTATATTTTTTTTAACTGTCAGCTGTCTGGCTTTGGAATGCGAAATTGCTTTGGTTGTTTCATTGGAGAAATCTGGTATATACTATTGAAATAATATTCTCAAAAGTTCTTCTCAATTTTACTACAGTTTTAATTTTGATTGTCCTTGATTTATAATAAAAAGTTCTCTTTTAAAAAGTTCTCTCCCATATGTTATGTGAAAGGCTGAATGATGTCAAGACCGACTAATTTGAGGTGGGCTCTGCGTCTTTGGCAGCTGATAGGGTTTTATAATGATTTTATCCTACAGCAGAATGCAATGTTCTCTGCAGAGTAGTTATTCTGCATAATAGCTAATCTAGCAAGATCTCCTAGTGTCAGGTAAACACTTGCAGAAGTTGGCAATCTTTCACCCAGAATTTTGAACTAAAATACTATGATACTGACTTGTCCATTCACTTTATCTAGGGCCAACTTTAGTAAGTTTATGAAGGAATTCTTGAATTCCTCCATGTATGCTCTGTCTCCACTTTCCACTGTGTTTTGCTGCACAAATACTCTGTAGCTCCCCTATCTCACTATGTCATGTCAAGATTTCTGTGTGCCTCAGAAGTCCTTCTTCCCCTCTCTTCCATCTGTAAGATGCTTATTGCCTCTCTTTAGTCATCCCATATCTCCTATGTCTTTCTCCTGAAATGTTCGTGGCTTGTTTAATGCTGCCTTCATGCAAAAGGTCAATATTTTAAAACTCTTTGAATATACAAAACTCTTAAGATACTGTTATGCCAGAAGGTGTTTTTGGCAGCTATTAATTGGCATCTGATACAATGACAAGTATTGACCTGATGGATATTGCTGTCTCATAAGGGTACCAGGAGCATTGTATCCCTTTATATACTACCTCCCATTTCCCTATTCCATTTCGGCATTTTCACACGCGTCAGACAGTTCTGATGATTGATGCCTGGGAACATAATTCTCAAGTGCTGGACTGAGATAGTAAACAGAAAGTGAAGTTATGTGAAGTTATAGTAACTTGATGACATTAGATTTCATCTTGCTCAGAAATAATTATTATTATCCTTGATCTAGCTGTTCCTAATGCCAGAATCTGAGAGATTTTGATTCCTAAATGAGAGCTATGGAAATGGGATTTTCTCAAATATGATTGTAGGAAAGTTATCTTTTCCAACAACCTTACTTGTTCCAACTTTCACTTCTCTCTCTGTGTATTTATTAAAAAACTGTGTTACTTAATTTGAAAAAGAGCTTTCTTTGGGATAAAGCTTATACCAAAGCTACGATTATAGAATTTATATTTTAGGCTTTTTTAAAGCTCTGTCTTTTGGGGAAATAAAAAGGGATCCCACACTGTACTAGGGATCAAAATATATCTTGAATCCTGTGAGTTTTATTATTACTCTTTGTCTTGGTTTAACCCCAGCCAGCAACTAGGACCACACAGCTTCTTGCTCATCCCCCTTTTTCCCCCCAGAAGCACAGGGAGGAGAGAAAAAAAAAGGAGGAGAAAGGGCAAAAAACCTCATGGGTTGAGATAAAGACAGTTTAATAGAAAAATAATGGAAAAGGAAAATAACAATAATAATAATTATTATAATGGTAAAAGAATATACAAAACACAAGTCACTCTCACTGCCTGGTGAATTGGTTGCCCTGCCCGACCCGAGCAGAGATCATGGGTTCTCACCCCCTGGCCAAACCCCATTTATATACCAAGCACAACATCTATGGTATGGAATATTCCATTGGCCATTCTATTGTTCTGTCTGTGCTTCTCAGATTGTATGGGAAGCTGAAAAAAGGCTTGACTAGTATAAACATCACTTAGCAACAACTAAAACAATATGCATTATTGACATTCCTTTTATACCAAATCTGAAAACACAGAAACCACTAGAAAGAAAATTAACTTTATCTCAGCTGAAACCAGAACACTCTTGAATTTGTTCATTTGGATATTTTTCATGGTCATATTATTTTGGCAGCGGTCACAGATACTAAAAATGTAACCTGGTACATAACTGAATGTTAGCACTACCCGAGTGCTTTGATATGAGAATATCTCTGTGTAAGGATTTTTTTCCGGTATTTTTCTGCCTCTTATTCTCACATATTGTAAGATGTTTTGTCATTTTCTATGGTTTCAAGGTTTATTTGTTGGGTTTGTTGGTTTTGGTTTTTTTAAAGTATGGTCATGCAATGACTTACAGACATTAATAACTGTAATGATACTACTTGCACAAGTTAGTTAGACCAGTTCTTGTCCTCAGGATCTCTATGTCCTGTGAAGGGGTTCCTTTTCTATGTAATTATTCTCTGCAAGGTCAAGGGACACCATGAAAGGTGGACTTATGTTGGATGGAGAGAAGAGGAAGCACATTCTTAGACCAGTTTTATGGAAATTGTCGACAGAGAAAAGATCACAGCAGTTATGCCTATAGGAATCCCACCCACTTGGGGATTTACTTTATAGGACCTGCCTGAAGGCAATGTCTGGACTCCCCAGTTTAACAGATTTTCAAAACTCAGCTGGTCAAAGGCCTAAGCAACTCGATTGAGTTTTGAAGTTAGCCTTGCTTTGAGTAGGAGATTGGACTAGATGACCCCAGAAGCCTTTTACAGCCTAAATCTATTATTCAATGGCCGTTCTTTAAGAAATATTGTTTTGCGTGGTATCTAACATTTATGTGACAGTAACATAGCCAGCTGTAGAGGATTTTAAAAGTACTCCACCAATGATAGATAGTACAGCCTCTTACAAGTCTGTCTTGAAGTTATAACTGTAGACCCACCTAGGTTGCTCACGTTGTGACTTTTGTTGTTTGAACACGGGTGTCGCATGTTGATGTTGTGTTCTTTACACCACACATTTAACTTGCACAGTCGCATGTATCCCTGGATCTAATTAACTGTATTTTGGTATTTTTTTTACTTCCTAGAACTTCAAACAATGATTCAGGCTGGTGAAGAAAGTTCCAGTTCCAGTGACACAGAACTGGAAACTGAGAAGGACCAACCTATCTGTGCTCTAGCTCCAACAGTTTATAGCCGAGATGAGGGATCCACTGATGTAACAGCAAGTCCTGCATTTCAGTGTTTAGATGAGGTACCATGTACCCCAGCTTTCTCTATCTGTAACAGTGAATATTGTGTCCAAATCAGTTAAGGTTGTTACCTTGAAGGTAACAAGGTTGTTGTTTGAACAAGGTTGTTGTTGTTGAAGGTTGTTACCATTGCCTATCTGTAGCTTCCCTATTTCTTCTCTGATTTTTTTTCGAAGTGGTAAGAACATTTTGTGAAGCAGAAACATACATGAGGCATATTCTTGCTGGGGATGTTGCGCTTAATAGATAACCATGTTATTTTTTTTCAGTAATCATGGCCTGAAGGGTAACGAGAATAGAGAGGTCTTGTTTTTGTAGTATTCTAGCTATAGATGTAATTGCATTATGATTTTTAGAAAGGCTTAATAGCTGCAGGAAAAATACAAGGTAAGTGGCTCCTGAGGCGCTAATAACTTACGATGATATAAGAAACTTTTTGGAACTCAGTTTCTTTTGCAGAATTTTCTGTGTTAAGAAAACTTTTAGAATAGTAGAAATATTTTAGAATTTAAGATATCAATTACGTATCAATTGGAATCCTTAAAAATGTAGTCTCCGAAGAGACATAAAGAGATCATCTAATCCAAAATTTACACTGATGTAGATTCTCTGCAGGTATTTGTCTAATTTGTTCTTTAAAACTTTAATTGCTGAAGATAGCTATTTGGGTATCCTTTTCCAGCATTTCATCATTGCTAGAGTTTTAAAAAGGAAAAAGTTTTTCCTAAATCCCAGTTTAAATTTCCTTTGGAGTGAATAATGCACCCTTCTTCTTGCCTTTCCCACAGTGACAATGGAGAACAATCAATTTCTGCCCTCTTTATGATACACATGAACGTCTCTCTCATATCCTAACCAGACTTTGTTCATACTTCATGTTTTTCTTAAAATTCTTACCTTAAGTTGCTTTACCTTGGGCCCGTTCCAGCTTGGGTCTCTCAGATCGGTTTTGCTCTCCCTCTCTGCCTTGGACCTAAGGCCATTAGAAAGGAAGGGTCAAGAATTTGCAGTGAAGAGGAAAATAGGACTGCCTCTTTCCTATCCTGCTATTAGATCATACTGAACGTAGCATGAAGCTGCACAGTCCATCTCTCTCTAATCTCTTGTGCATTCAAGTGAAGTATACAGGAGGGAGAGTCCAGTGCCAGTTATATGGTGAGCCGACAGCTTCCAGTATTGTTGTAGCACAAAATCCCTTTCTTCTCAGTCCAAGGCAGCTGCAGAAGTCCAGCACAGCACCACTGTCAGGGAGCTGACCTCTCATTTTACAGAAATCCTCCTGTCTACTGGAAGTATGGAAACTGCACTTGGGGAGGACTTTATTTTCCAGCTACTTGTATACTTTTTCTGTAGATTTTCAGTTGTGGTGGAATTTTTGATATGTCAACAAGAAGCATACGCCCAGTACAAGTTGTCTTCACCCCCCACCTCTCCCTAAATAAAATAAGACTAAATGGTATGACATTCTACATTTATGCTTCCCCCCCCCTTTATTTTTAATAATGGGGAAACCAGCTTTTTCTAGCCTTATTCTAGAAAATGGTCAGATCATTTGGCTGATTTTTATTTTTTTTCCCAAAAAAATCTTTCCAAAGTGGTTATTCAGCATCTCAAATTTAAGGCCAACTTGTTTACCTCTGATAACATTGTAAAGCATTAATGTGAAATACAGGCCAACCTTCATACTAGAAGTTGTTCCCAGCTTCGGGAAAAAATGTGCAGTGGAAAACTGAAGTAAGCAATTTGCATACGATTTCATAACGAAGTCTTTTGGTCATTTTGTCAATTTTTAAAAAGGAACTGTGACTCATTTATTCTTACCATAATTTTTAACAGTTCGTACTTGTGCTTTATGGGTCAGATTGGTTTTTCATCACGTTCCTTCTCTTCAACTGACATGTTTGTTTTCCTTTGTTGAACTTTATACATAATTCAGAAATAAATATATGACTTCGGTAACCATAGAGGTTGTTGCATTGACACTGGCTTCAGCTTCTTGGAAGAGCTTTCAGAATTTTTCCACAGAAGCAGAATTGTGTCATATTATCTCTGGGTTACTCACCAGTCATTTATGCCTGCATAGCAGCATATACTTATCAGAAGGGACACCTTTTGATATTATAAGATTTATTTGAGAACAGATATATCCCTTCTAGCAGTAAACCTTCCAGTCAAGCCAGTCTTGTTTTTCTCCTGTAAATAACAGATAGTCAAACATATAAAGAGCAACAAGTTAAATATCCACACTCTGTCTCCTTCATTTTTAATAACACATAACAACATTGTTTAGCCTTGTGGGTTGGGTTAAAAACTGGGCAGACGTTTGAACAAAAGCCACTCAGTCCATCATGACTTGCTTCTTTTCACCAAGTCTTTGTATTTATTACCAAGTTGACATCAGCCTAACTCAGCTATTTCAACTGCTGCTGGTTAGAGGATTGTCATACATGCACAAAATGAACTTTCCACTTCTTTTACCCTTTGTTGTTATGTCCTTGAAATAAAGACCTTTGCTCTAGCGCTTCTAATTGAATCTCTCATATCCTGTTTTCTTCTAGTGTACGCTGGAATGAAAAAGTACATAGTCTCATACCGGTGTGATGAAATACATGTATTACTTAGATAAAAGCTACATTAAGATGCAATAAATTATGCTGTTGTCATTTTTAATTTAGTGCATTATAGACCATGTATAAGTAATTTAATTCTTACAAGGCAGCAAAAAGTGTATTGAATTTTCTCATATACATTGTCTAAATTTCAAGAGCTGGCTTCAGCAAAATGCTCTGCAACAGATGGTAATATAATACATCTTACCTCTCCCTTTATCCTTATATCATCCTTGTTGCAACACTACTATTACTGCTAAAGCAGCACAGAACATACTGAAATTGCCATTTGAACAGAAAAAGCAACAGAGCATGACATGAAACTGGATTAAACACTCAAAATGACAAGATTAAGCAGTATGAAAGTAAAAAAGACTGATGAACAAATTGCCTCCTGCCCACTCTCATAATTTTTGTCCTCATAATTTTTTCCCTTCCCTGCACTGTATAGTAGCATTTTTCCCCTCTGGACACTCAAGTTTTTCCTTCCTCCACCCGATCTCGGCTTTCCCGTTTTAATGGAAACATAAATAAATAAGAACTCAGTTGTCGTAACGATACTGTTGATGTTTAGTTTGCAATCTATTACAGTATTCAAATCCCTTTCTATTGCTTAATTTTTGTTTTGTCACCCAAATCACAATTAATCCCAGACACAAAAAAGAGCCCGACTCTATACATCTTTCCAATTTGTTAGTGAATCATTGACAGCTGCGTTTCAGGAACAGTTTTACATCCACTTTATCTTTGCAAAATTTCAAAGATTTAATAAAGTTGATGATCTACAAAATCTACTGGTTCATCTTTTTGATTCAAGAGACTATCAAAAACCTAGTATTCTTCAGGTGCTTTCAGTTAGAGGGAGAAATCAGCCATGGAGCCTAGTATCTTTTAATGCTGTTTAGTTAATTCTGTTTATTTATAAATTAGGTACAAGCTTCTCTTTTTCTGTGGGGAAAAAAAAAAGGAGAAATCAAATGGTGGGAGGGTAGCTTCTCCCAGTTTGAGGTCTTTTTTCAGTTAGTATTACATTAGGAGTTTTTGTTAGGCTTTATTTAAGACTCATGACTCTAAACTTTTCTATGCTCTGCTTTTTCTTTCTCTTCCTTTTGTTGGTATGTTCTTGGGTTAGAACATCTATTTTTAAAACAATACCAGAAAAAGGGTTCTGCAACATCTATCTTGCATGTCTTTGTAGTGGAGGCTGCGAGGGAGCTGTTCATTGTGCTCTCGTGAGTGAAAAGTTCTTTACTACTTACCGGGTTCAATAAGCGGGTACCTTGTTTGGAAGGTGCTGCAATAATCCCTTTCTGCTAATGAACATCATCCATTTATGTGCTAAATCTCAACCTGAAGAAGAATGAACTCCTTTGAGAGATTCCTCTGATTGCTCTAATGCAGACTGTTGCACTCGCTATCCTATAAAGATAAAATGGACTGTGCCCCTATCTGATCCCAGCACCAAGTCTTTCAATTGCTCTGCTTTTTTATTTATGGAAATTGTCACTATTGTGCTACATTGCTTTTTGTTCACGTCCAAGCATCCTGTTGCCATCATCCATCAGGAAACAGAAAGAACCTTTCATGAATATTTTTCATGACTGTTTTGAAACTTGGAGTCTTTCTGACATTAATAAACTTCTTACCCCGACAGCAAAAAATGGTTGAACTGCTAATAAAGGTGTTAACCAAAATCCTGAAACTAGAAACACAGAACAAAACCTCCATGTTTACAAAAAATGAACGGTATAGTGACAGAGACTGCTCAGGCAAGTTTCACTTCTGCTGATCTGACACTGATTCACGTGGGTCTGTTTAGCTGGAAGAGCTTTACAGTCATGGAATGATGCATATGTTCAGTGTTTGAATGTGGTTGAAGGGGGAGAAGGTACTTTTATTTTTTCTCTTTTTTCTCATCTGTGCTGCAAGAAAGAAGAGAAAGTAACTTAAAGGCTGTCTACAGTTTTCAAATATAAGTACTAAGGATCAGTACTTCATCTATTTCTGCACTGGCATTCTGACATCTAACACTACCACTCTAGAAAACAGAGCCTTTTCCAATTTCTAACAAGCTGGTTTTTAATCCTCTCCTAACATAGGTTAAATGGTAGGTGTAAACAACTTTACTTTTTTAAAAAAAAATGTCATTACAACTTTAAATGAAAGATTTCCTAGAAAAGCAAGCTTGGTAGACTAACAAAGAAATTTTATTTTTTTTATATAAGCACCAATTTAATTTCTGTTCACCTACACATACTGTAGTGTGCTTTCTACTCTTATAAAGTATGATCATCACTAAACTTTTGCATGGTAACCATGGCAGTGGATAATTTGTTTCAGTACTTTCCAAATATGTATGTGCTCTATCAAAGATGTAAAAATCTTAACACAGCTGTTGAACCAAACAGCATTTTCAAACTTAAGCTGATCCTGGCACACTCCATATTATATGCTCCAAAGGCTCCTGGCACAACAAAAAAGCTGTATAAATATGTTGGCACAGACAGCAAAGACACATGTTGCCTCCACCTCCACCCATAGGAATCTGACTGCTAATTAAATAAACCTTTTTAAACTTTGTTGATATGGTCACTTGGGGAGCCAGCTAGGAATGATAATGCATCTCTAAGCTAGAGCCTGGGGTTTTTTTTGCAACAGCTTTCAGCAAGCAAGCAATAGTTTGCATAGTGAACGTTAAACTGATCAGTGGTTGTGATAGGTAAGGTGATTGTTGTAATTGGCGGTAACTCCTATAAAAAGCTGTAGAGGAGTGGGGTGAATTTACAGACGCCTATAAACAGCAGGAGTGGGAACAGAGCCAGCATAATATGCTCTTCAGAGGTTCTTTTTACCACTTGCGGGTGACATTGTGAGGAAACAAGGCCAGGAAGCTGTTGCATGTATTTATATTATCATAAAGCAGGTGGTATTTCTGTTCATTTCTGAAAAGCACAATTGAAAGGATTTATGATGTGTTGTTTCTCTATGCTGTTATCAAGTGCAGATTTCATGCCATACAGAGGAACCACAGCTCCCTAAAGCTGCGAGGCAGGGAGAAGGAATAACCTTTAACTGGGAGAAGGAATAACCTTTAACTGCAGCATCTTCTTGTGGTTTTGGCCTTTTCTCAACAATTTCTAAGAGTCGTGAGACTTAAAAAGACAAGCATTTTGCTGTCTTATGTTCTAAAGCTGTCTCCCTCTTCCCCTTTTCTCACCCAAAATATGTATTTGAAATCTGATATTTCAAAACAGGGTGATCTTGCACTAAAATTGCGAGTCTACCTGGCCTTGGCTTATGATGTTTATGTCAGCAGAACCACGTGGTGAGGAAGCCGGAGCAACGTTAACAAAAAATTACATTCAATAAAAATGTCCAGTGGTGGAGAATCATCTGTTACAGATGATACAGATTAGGTTACTTTAAATGTTAAAAAGATGATTTTGGTTTCCTTATTCAAAAAACCTGTGTCCAAATACTCCTTAATGAACAGAGCCTTAAAGTTTTACATGAGAAAGAATCCTTATCTTTGGGTTTAGCATATAGAGGTTGAGCTGCAGAGGTAAGCAGAGGGGCTTTTATATTCTGGCTGAAGAAAGGAATGAGAATTTCTGTTTCTCAAAGTGGAGCCTACTTCTCCATAAAAATAATTGACTCCATGTAATTGCTTAAAAATAAGTGTGTAAAACATATTTATTATTTTCTACTGTGTAATTCCAAATGTTGGTGTACTATTTCAGTAGAAGTGTAATATTAGACTTACAGTTTGTCTTGATTATATCAACATAAGTAGGTATTTGGGGATATTTTTTTCAGTTGTTATTTTCCAAATGGGTTCTTTTTTTACTGAGATCAGAAAAATTGATGAACAAGGACTTAAAAAATAATATTCATGCCCTGTTCTCATGACTTGGGTGAGGGTTGGATTTGATACGTCATCTTAAAACATTGTTTTCTGTTTCTGGTTACCATTGAGGGTGATGGCCAAATTCACTTCTGGCAGAAGCATTTTAACTCCATAAAAGTTTAATTAAAGCTATGAATGAAAGAGATCAGTTTACTAAGTGGGATGTTTGCATTTAGCAGGGCCTGTGGATGGTATTGCTCAGCCATTTTTCTTTGAAACTTATGTCAGTGTCTTCAGGCCCATATATAACATATTATTTTGCTTTTATTTCCTGAAAAAAGAATACGGAGCACATTTATAAAAATATATTTCAAATTTCTTTCTTGGTAGGCCAGTATTCAGTTCTTATCTTTTTTCTCTATGAAAACTTAAAGTCACATCCTTCCTGTTTTGATTTTTCTATGACATATAAGTCATAGAAGCTGAGTAAATTTGGCAATTTTTTTATTTTGTTTGATTTTGGTTTAAGTTATAAACAGCGTTCTAGGTATGGCTTGAGAACCATCTTAATTTCCTTTGAAAATAATCACATAAATGCAGGTTTGTTTTCCAACAAATTGCCAAACTACCTGTTGTTCGCAGTGTTTCCCAAAAAACACCATTAAGGAAACAGATATTTGCATAAAAAAATTTAAGATCACTGCTTTCAGGCCTTCTTTTCATTTCTTCTCTGTTTTTTTTCCAATTTTTTTGTTTTGTTTAAGCAATGCATAGAAAGCCAAGACATTACAGTCTGCTTGGCTGATCACATTGAACAGATGGGTTTATGCCTTTATTTTTTGGAAACAGCGTATAGGAATTTTGCTAGCAAACACGCTCTTAGTAATCTTCTTCACTAAAATTCACAATTTCGATATTAGCAAGGTAAAACCACAAGTGTTTTCATATGGTGATCAGTGTTAGATAGATGTTTTCCATAAATGAAAGGCACGTTTTGAATTATCGAGCCTTAAGCAGAGATCATGTGCCTTTGTTTGTATAAAAAAATTGTATGTTTTGATTTGGGGTATTTTTTCTATTCACGTGCTTTGATAACATTTGCATGCGATCTGACAGGTTGTATGTTATATAAAAACCAGATGAGTTTGCTTCTCCTCTTTCATGTTAAAGATACAGGTTGTGTAAACTCTTAATTGGGCAATTACTTTTTTCTCTTCCAAAATACAAATAATTTCAAAAAGATGTCTGAGGTTTCAGCCTTTGGTATTATCTGGCAGCTGAAGTGTCATAAAATGGATCTCTTAAGAACTATTGTTACTAGCAATTACTCCCCTGGCACGTAACATCGTCATCTTTGTTGGTCATCTGAAGTTACCTGTGTTTTCTTATTGCTTCAATTTTTACAGAAAACCAATACAACAATATATGAGAATTTTTTTGGTAGTCCCCGTAAACATCTATGACAGTAGTACATCTTTAACACTGTGACTTATTTTTATTACACCAAGGAAAAACAAAAATAATGCTTCCAACAAGTAGATGGAGTTACACTTTAATACTAGTACACATTGATGGAGATTCAGCTACAACAGTTCCAGGCAGGTAATATTCAGATCTGTGTAACAACATTACACTTTCTTTTTTTTTCCTTTTTTTTCTTTTTTTTTTGTTTTAAGACATCAGACAAGGCTTTTGTGGATGATGTTAGTCACATTTGCTTATTCTATTAAAATTTCTGTGTTTTACAAAGTTTCTTTAAACAGGATAAAAAAAGGACAGTTTCTCTTCTAACAACTTAGCAGGAAAAAGACATTTTCAAGTAGAAGCTTATAGATACTGTAAGTTATACTTAGCTAGTTGCCATATAATTAACAGGAGCAAATTGTGCATTTCATGCAAAATGATTAAATATAATCATATGCAATTAGATATTTGCTCTTCTAACCAATACTTCCTAAGTTGCTTTTTTTTGTTTGTTTAGGCAATACTTTTTTATCCCAAAATAAATATTCTATAGATTCAAAACATGTTCTCAAGCGAAGATTATACATCTTGCAATTAAAATTTTCCATTACTCTTTAAAACTGAAATATAATATACCAAATTACACTTCACACTGAAATATCCTTCAAAGTATTTACTTCCTCAAAAAAAATATATTAATATTTTACAGTTTAGCAGTTGCCACTGTTGCTCATTTGCATAACTTGTAACCAGAATAGTTCTTCTTGTCATTTCAAAAAACAGTAAAGGTCATATCTGTGAAGTAGTAGGCCAGGTGTATACTTTTTTTTTTGTATGCCTCTTTTAACCAAAAAGCCTATGACAGCAAAGACCACACTTTAACTGGTAAAGAAATACAGTCTTAGTGTAGTTTATCTGCATCTCATGATTGGCATAAGCAAAATAGCCTCTTGCTAAGATAAATTACATCTCCACTCAAAGTGTTAGTCACTGTAATTCTAGAGACATGTGTTTTCTTGTGTAAGCAATAGATATGTGTAGTCAAACTTGTGCTCACCATCTGTAACATGAGCTTTAAAAATAGCATCTCTAATCTGTATTTCCTGAAGTATTTGAAAATTCGATTGTTTCCTTTATTATATTTTAGAAGAAAAAAGTCTTTCACATATTCTCTTTTCTGTTTATAATTGCCAGTAAGTTGTTCATGTTTCTGGGGCTAGAAAAGGGGTACTCAGAAAATGGGGAGAACACAGTCTTTTCGTATCTTACAAAATATTTATAATCTTTCTTATAATTTTAAGGTCTAATGGTAACTAGAATGAGAAGTACTTAAGTGAGGGCTTGAGTCTCTACAAGAGTTACGTTGTAACTCTTGGCTTACCTAAAAGATTCAGGAGAAAGCAAAATGGCACTGGAAACTCTTTTTGTATGTATTTAGAGGCATTAATGCAAAGGCATGGATGTATCTTCTTCCTACCTGTCTACCTCCCTATATAAATGTGCAAAAGCTACATAACGGCTCCTTTCTCTCACAAACGACAAATAGGACAAACAGCTTGAACGGAGGAACCAAAATGAGCAAGAATTGTTGTCTTTCATTACATACTCTCTACATTATTTCCACTTCCTTTTATTCAATTCTTTCACCAACTTCTTTGAATAATCTTTGATAAAGAGGATAACGTTTGAGGAATCATCTTCAGTTTCTAAGTTTTATTCAAGGGTTTGTTGTGTCTTTGGGTAAACATGTGGCCCTCTGTTTCCTAGTCCTTTAAAAATAATCATATGTAGTACTTTTCCTAATTTATATTGATATTGCCATAGTATACCTTTGAAGTGGTGAAGGACACATGATACAAAAAGTCAGGCTGTTTCAGAGAGGCTAATTTTCATTCTAAGTGTTGACAAATTTATGTTATCAGTTATACCTCTGAGTTATTTTCAGGTTAAAACGTAGGTGTTCATTCAGACACAATTTGTGGAGGGCCATTTAAAAGTTTTAAATCATAAAATGTGGTATATCACAATCAGTAAAAGCACCAAAAGCACTGTTTAGAATATTTACATAACGATACCAAGACTCAACCCTTGCTAAGTTTTAGCAATAACTATTTAGAAACATTCATGCTGGTTTTAATACATTATATGGGTCAAACCATCTCTAAAAATGTATGTGGAAGTATGCTGTTTTGTCTAGAACTATTTTATGCCAAACATAACTGAATACTTGAATTCTGAGTATAATACTGAGTAAGTATGATTTTGAGTGCAATCCAATGCAAACTAGTTGGGAGAAAGGTGTAGAATTACTGCACAAAACTTTTGGGTCTGATCATGATTTTTACTGATTTAAAGGCTTGCCTATATCCACTGGGAATATCATCAGAAATACCATGCCATGTACCCCAGAAAATGCCATTGCGAACACCTTTGTATTTCTTGTGGTAGTACTTGCCATTGAGGTTGGCAGACAAACACGCATCGAACCACCAGCCAGAGCTGTAGTATGCTCCACAGTTTCCTGACGGATACCTATCGTTGTCCTTGTCTGGAGTTGTAAAGAACTTTTGATCATGGTTGTAATGCTTGCTGTAGTGAAGGGCATCTCCTGCTGTGCCACTGTAGCCATGAACACTTAGACGGTACTTTAGGTATTCGTTGGCCACATAGAAGTGTTCGTATTTTGCATACTCTCTGATACCATTGAAATCTTCAAGTTCAATTCTGAGTTGCATTTCCTGGCTCTTTGTCAGGAGGTGAATCTTGTCATTCCCCAGCCAGAACTCTCTGCTGAGGTTTCCAAAGCCATTTTTGTAGTCATTCCAGGTTCTGTTAAAGTTAGTGCTGCCGTCCTGACGCCGTTGCAGCACTGTCCAGCCACCTCCATGTGTTTGCATGTCACAGTAAACTTCAAAGCTGTCATTTCTGGGGTCAGGGCTAATCCTGTAGATTCCATTACTCCTTCTGCCTGCTGTGTAATGATCGGCACAGTCTCTCTGCATTATTTGTATAACTGGTGGAAGAACAGATAGTGTTAGAATAGACATAATTTCCATTTAAAAGTAAACAAAATTTTTACCCAGACTGATGTGGCATACAGAACTTGGATTGGAGAGACTTCTACACAGGAAATAGTGTTACAGCAATTTCAATTCTAGGGAGAAACAAGATGCCACCTCAAATCTCTGCACCAGATAGCTGTCAAAAAACCCCATTTAAATGACTTTTTGTATCAAAACTGCCTAGCATAGGCAGAGGCATAGGGGCATTTTGATTGTCTGCTTTCCCTTTTCTCTTTTTCGCTACCCTTCTCTTTATCCTTTCATTACCTCCTGTAAATTCAGACTGGTTTCTTCAGACCATGTTTCTAATACTTCATGTTTACGTGCTTTCTGTTTTTTGTATTTAAATGTATACTGTTACACCCTGTCTATAATTTAAATCTTCATCTGGCAGTATGTCAGAGAAAAAGCTTTGTCCATATGGGAATGACTTTAACCTGGCTATTGTTCAGTTGACATCATTTCATATAGAACATAACATCATTAGGAATGTTTCATGTGGTAATGTTGACTTTACTTTAGGAAGCAGGGGAAAAAAGTAATAAAATTGTCTCATCTATTGTATTAATAGTGTGATTCCTAGAAAGATGAAGCTAGAAAAGTGATGGTGCTTTCCTGTGTATGTGTCATTGCTGGCTCTACAGTAAGGAAAAGTTTTAGCATCTACCATTAACACAGCTTTTTCCCACCAATGAGTGACATATTTTATGCAGAAGAAAAATACCCCCAAGGTTTTTCCTGCAGAGCAAAAATCTGGTTTTGATCCATGTCATTACTGGATGGCATTGTGTTCAATAGCATGGTACTTAAGTAAGTGATAGAGAGCTCTTGTTCTGAGTTAAGAGTCAAAACCATACTGTTCATTCCTATTGCAGATCTGAATTTATGGAGACGATCATTTGCAGGCTTGAGTTGCATAATTTTCCTAGAAAAATTTAAACAATTAAACAACTTCTTGCAAGGGAAGAGTGTTCTCAGGCAGGAGACAAGACCCAGGACTTCTTGCTGGCCAGTAGAGAAAACTGGACATCTATGAAAGCATGAAGTATAGGAATCAAAGGCTTACAAGCCAAATCTAAATCCACAAATAGATTCTCATTTATTTCTCTGAACTTTGTGTAAGGCCTTTGGTGGACTAAGTTTAAGAGCAGATGACAGAGAATATACATGTCAGCTAAAATGCTTTTATAATCCAATTCAACTCCTATTTAAATAAAGTTTTGCTATTACTTTCAGTGGAAGCAGGAATAGCTCCTGTTCAGGAAACAGCTGTAGCTGTTATCCTTGCTAGTTTTCATAATGTGTGTATTGCTGCTACACGCACTTTTAGCATCAGTTACTGTAAAATATAAGGAATATCTACATGATCACATGCTATGAACAGTACCCGACATGTCAGTGAGAAATATCTAAAATTAATTTAGTCTGTTGTGAAGTACTGTACTTGAATTTGATTCGTTGCCCATTATCAATATAGCAAGTATCACTCATTCTTTTTGTGAATGTTTATATCTGAAATAAAGTAGTTTACTTATACTGATTTGTATCTGATTTAGGCTGATTGTTGACATAGTAAAAGCATTACCTTTATTATTATTTTGCTCTTTTCACACTTTCAAGAATTTCAGCTGTACATACACTGTACCATCTACAGATCCTTCAATATTCAATATGGGTGGACAGAAAACCAGTTTTATTTTAAACTTGAATGCTAAGTAGCAGAGGCTTAAAAACTGTAAAGCAGTCTGATTTTTCTTTGCTTTATCTCTAGAGTGCCCTGTCTTCATAGGTATGATATCCGATCTCCGTATGTATGGTATCTGAGTGGTAGAATACACTGACAGTCCTGTGAACGTTTCTTATTTTCAAAGATTCTTATATGTGATACAAAAACTTCATGAAAAAAAAAATCTGCTGTTAATAACTGTCAACATTAGAAAGAAATTATTAGTTCTATTTCTTAGTTTTAAATAGGACAATTAAAAAGTAATAGAAAAAAGTGTTTGTCAGTGATAATACTTGTTTTCTGTTTTATATCACTTGGATATTAAACTCATGCAAAGAATTTAGTATTAAAATGATGGTACATACATTACCCTCTTGAGAAGTAGTGTTAATAAGCTGTTTTAGCCAAGCCTTTCAGATATTCACTGTGGTGGTAGAAATATTCTTTTATTATTCATCTGTTTAAAAGTTTTACTAGATTCACTTGATGTTTAATAATGATTTTCAGACCATTTCAGAATAATTGCAGTTTCACATTGAAAAAGATCCATACAGTTTTCTAAAGCACACCTACAGAAAATTTACCCCTTGTCACCCAAGCAGAAAATATATGTAGTTCCTTAATGAAGGGTAGTAGGGCGTAAAATAAGAAGTTAATTTTCCATGTTTACTAACTGAACTGCAAAAAAAAAGTGCTTTGAAAATGTTTTAAATGCCTTAATAAGGTCTGATTCTAGGAGGAACTGAACACCTGCAGCTCTCAGTAACCCTCTAGTGGCAGTTGAAATGTTGTACAGGAGTATAAACAAAGACTAAAAGAGCAACTACTTAACTTGTGAAGTTAATAACACAGCTATTTAGTTAAAATATATTTTAAATAGTTTACCTAATATTTATAAAATGCACAGAAAGCTTATACAGGCAGTAAGAATTAACAGGTTACATACCAGGTCTTGGTTGCATTGCTGGACATTTAGAAGAACACTTGTTATCAAGGCTGTTCACAACAAATGTCAAATTAGCAACTTTGCTGTCAACGTAATGTTCTACGTTGTTCATATTTATGAGGCTCATCTTCTCTAAACGACCTTGCAGTGTCTGAATCTGGTTCTTTGCATTTTTTAAGCTGGTTGCCATTCTGTTAACTTTGCTTTGCAGTTCCTTTACTCTGTTGTCTTGGATTCTGCTGTTTTCTGCTGGAGTTTCTGCATTAGGTAGCAGGAATTCATTACTGCTTTCTCTTTCTTGGTTGTCATCTGCCTGCAGCTTGCAATCTTGGCAGCATTTCTTCAGCTTGTTTACTGCTTCTTTAAGGGTCTGTACTTCTTTGAGAGTCTTCTCAAGCAGTCTGAATTCTTTGGGTAACTGCATGGTCATCGGAGGCAGATTTATCTGATATGGACAATCCTCTCCTTCATCACATTTCCGATTAGTTTTGAGCTTTATAGGACAAGTTTCAGTAGCTTTTCCTTCTTTAGCCTCCTCTTCATTTTCTAAAACAACTGCAAAGACATTAGTTAAAGCAAGGAGAGCTGTCTTCAGCAACACTAAGTAAATGAGCAGTTTCATCTTTGCAGAGAAACTAGCAGTATGAGGAAGTATGCAAAAGTGGAACAACTTTATAAGGGCAGCTTGAAGCCTGTGAGTTATCAGACTGCCTACGCTGTTCTTAGAAATGGGTGGGAGTGCTTGCATCATGAGTGATTAATAGCAGAGCAAAGTAGGTAGCGCTTGCAAGAATAGCACATTTCAGTGAGTATTCCCGACTCAGAACTAGTGTATGTAAGCAAAATGATGAAATGCATGTGTGCACTTGTGCAGTTTAATTTCATTCCTTGTTGTACGTGGATTTTCTATTTGGGGAAAAAAATCACTTAGCTCTGTTTATAATAATCTTCTCACATCTGTTTCTTAACATTAGAGTGTTCTAAAACTGCTTTTCAAAACTAACCTATAGTTTTACAACAGCAGGTGGAAAAGGTAAAAAACAGTCCCTTTCCCAATTTCAGGTTTACCACAGCAGTAGCTTCACTGATACTGAGACCCCTTCTTCCTAATACTTTTTTAACTGAGTAGATGTATTCATTACAGAATCACAGAGTCACAGAATGGTAGCGTTCTAAGGGACCTCTGGAGATCATCTAGTCCAACCCCCCTGCCAGAGCAGGGTCATCTAGAGCAGGTTGCACAGGAACGCATCCAGGCGGGTTTTGAATGTCTCCAGAGATGGAGACTCCACCACCTCTCTGGGCAGCCTGTTCCAGGGCTCTGCCACCCTCAAAGTAAAGACGTTCCTCCTCATGTTTAGATGGAACTTCCTATGGTCAAGTTTGTGCCCTTCACCTCTTGTCCTGTTCCCACACACCACTGAAAAGATCCTGGCCCCATCCTCCTGACACCCACCCTTTAAGTATTTATAAGCATTGATGAGATCCCCCCTCAGCCGTCTTTTTTCCAGACTGAAGAGACACAAATCCCTCAGTCTTTCTTCATAAGAGAGGTGTTCCAATCCCCTGATCATCTTAGTAGCTCTCTGCTGCACCCTCTCCAGCAGTTCCCTGTCCTTCTTGAACCGCGGAGCCCAGAACTGGACGCAGTACTCCAGGTGCGGCCTCACCAAGGCAGAGCAGAGGAGGAGGATGACCTCCCCCGACCTGCTGGCCACACTCTTCTTGATGTACCCCAGGATGCCATTGGCCTTCTTGGCCACAAGGGCACATTGCTGGCTCATGGTCATCCTGTTGTCCACCAGGACTCCGAGGTCTCTTTCAGCTGAGCTTCTCTCCAGCAGGTCAGCCCCCAACCTGTACTGGTGCATGGGGTTATTTCTCCCCAGGTGCAGCACCCTACACTTGCCCTTGCTGAATTTCATAAGGTTCCTCTCTGCCCAAATTTCCAACCTGTCCAGGTCTCTCTGTATGGCGGCACCACCTTCTGCTGTGTCAGCCACCCCCCCCAGCTTTGTGTCATCAGCAAACTTGCTGAGGGTGCACTCTATCCCTTCATCCAGGTCATTGATGAACGGGACTGGACCCAGTACTGACCCCTGGGGAACACCACTCATCACTGACCTCCAACTAGACTCTGTGCCCCTAATCACTACCCTCTGAGCTCTGTCTTTCAACCAGTTTTCTATCCACCTTACTGCCCTTTCATCTAACCCACTCTTCCTAAGCTTCCCTATGAGAATGCTGTGGATGACCATGTCAAAAGCCTTGCTTAAGTCCAGGTAGACCACATCTACCGCCCTCCCCTCATCTATCCATCTAGTCATTCCATCATAAAATTCCATCATTAAAATGACTTAAATCCCAAAGCATGTTGAAACACACATGTAATTTTAGTTCCAAACATCTTTCAGGGTAAAATCACAAACTAAGAAGGATGAGCAGCACTTTCTTCCTCCTATTTTACTAGCACTGCATATAATAGTTATCTGGATTATTCATGATTTGTATGTGGTATCACAGTTAAAATTCACTGTTACCTGAGTCTGAGTGCTTCTTATTGAAGCTTTCTATGTGAAGGGAAGGGAACTGAAGACATCCCCCCCGTTGATGTGTGGGATCCTAGCTGTTGGATTGAATGTCCAGAAAACCCAAAGCAAATCCTGATGTTCTGAATAATGTCCTGAGTTCTAAATCTAAAGCAAGGCAGGGAGCTAGGGAAGATGCTCCCATGGACCCATCAGTTGCGAATATTCTTTTCTGTGTTCCTGATTTTCGGTTCCTGCTTTTCTTTTTATTGTGCCTTGTATCAGCTTTAAGAGTTAATCATGTACTTTGCATGACTAGTCACACCAAAAGGAATACTCCAGGCCTAGGTGACAGTTTCCATGTACTTCCTCATTTTTATTCTACAGCCACCTTTGCCATCCTCATGTGGTGCCTATAAAGTTTTGCGGATCTATGTCATTTTCCTTGTGCCCCAAAGCAAGGCTACATGGACATGTCTTTGTGCATTCATAGCTCAGTCAAGAGCCTAATAACTTGCATGAATAAAAGATTTCTACAGCAGTTCTTGGTTAATTAGTTCAATCTGAACAATTTATTTCCCTAAACCCTGTTTGAAATTACTCATAATACAGATTAAACATTAAACAGACATTAGTCACACACATACTAGTTCACAATCTCTGGAATGTTACTAGCTTTTATAGAGACCACAGACGTACATTGATAGTACAGGAGGGAGGCTTGGTAAAAAATCCCTATTTGTCTAACCTGCTACAATTCCTTCAGATTCCTGCATAGCACAATGGTCTGGGCACTTTCTTGGGAAATGGGTTTTGAATCTACCTTTCCCATATTCTAAATGAACATGCCAGAACCTGCCATGGTGCTTTTAGTTACGTGGTAAAACTGTGTATTTCTCCCTTTCAGATCATGAGAGTTCCCCAGCAATGAGGTGAAAGATCCCTCCATGAACTGCAACTTGGGTGTAAAGCATTGATATCACTTTGGTTTTGTTAAAAATGCATCAAAACTGAAATGTTTGTAACAGCAGATGAAATGTATGAATTCAATTTGTGAGTAAAATTTTAAAATATTTTATTTGGTTGATAGGATCCTATTTTTTTTTTCTGTCAGTCTAAACTCAGGTATTTACAGAACCTTGTTCTCCTGTGTGGCTGCAACTGTCAAAATGAGGAAAACTATACCAGCCTCTTTTGAGGGACTTTAGAAATACAATGGAGTTCCTAAATCCTTGTTATTTGGGAAGGCACATTCCCTCCACACTGTGTATTCAGTTTCCAATGAGCTCTGCTATCTGCTATGTGACTTTGGATTGGACAGATTATTCTGTATCTGTAAAATTAATAATAACTGTGCTTGGTAGACCACATCTTATGAATTGCCTTGAAGTGTTTAAATGCATATCTAATATTGTTATGACTGTTGTGCTGCATTGAAAGCCTAAAACATTATTAGAACTGAGTGACTCCAAGAAGGGCAGACATTTCTAGTCAAAGAAAAGAAAGTTCAGACAGTAACGTGAGATATCTGAGCTTTTCAAACACCTTTGTCCTCAGACAAAGGGACCATTCCTTGGTCCCTTATATATCTTCATTTTTGGATATTTACTCCCACCTTTGGATGAGATTTCTGTAATCTTAAGATGCTCTGCTATCCTCCTGATTTTGTTATTAGTCTGATGTTCTGCTACTAGGCTACTAGCAGTCTGTTTGGAGCCTGAAAGACGCCTTTCTCCATCAGGTATCTGTATGCTTCTCCTACCTGGAGAAGTCTTGTAATTGAGGACTGTTCTGTCAGGGAATGTCCATTCCCAACAATTTGTCAGGTCTCTGTTCTTTCTTCAGGAACTCAAAGTAGTATGCCACAGCCTTTTTTGTGTTTCATGCCTCTTCCTTGGGATAAATGAGGCAAACTTTCAAAACTGAGTTTTTCACAAGTCTTTGCCCTTAGAACGGACACTGAGCAAATTTATACTGTAAATGCTGATGCAGCTTAACTAATAGCAGAAATATTGGACTAGACCAAAACTGAGAACTGCAGTTTGTTTATAAACACAGTTTCTTCCCAGATGGGGCTTTTCTAGATCCCTAGAGTGGTCTGTATAATGCTTAAAACTTTGAAGTAGTTATGCAATCACAAAACCCAAAAGCCAATCTTTTTCAACTGTGAAAGGATCTAACTGAATAACAGCTTATGACCATAACTAAGACTTTCCTACCAAAGTCTTTTTTTTGGTTAAAGGTCACTTTTTTGTAGCTTTTCATCTCTTGTAGTCTTCTTTTTAGGAATTTATTTTTCCTTCTGTGGCCTGAAGAGGTATCTTAATCTTACAGACATATCTTCCTAAAGATAAAGAAAATGACTGAGAGCTCATGATATTCTTAAATTCTACTAAAGATTTTAATTCTGTTCCCAGAACTACCCAGTGGTTGCAAGGTTAAAGAAGTAATATATTTTGGTTTAAGAGACTTAGGACTGTTTATTCAAAGTTTATCAAAAGCAGCATGAACCATTTCCCATGATTTTTTAGAGCAAGTGTTTTTTTGGTGTGGTTTTTTTTGCTGCCTTTTTTTTTTTTTTTTCCCCTGGCAGATAATGGAATGTAGGTCAAATAGAAAACAACAAAGTTAAGGCTGTAGGCAGATGTTAATTTAACTAGTGACTATGGCAATTTAAAACACAACAGCTTGCCATCTCTTTGATATCTGGCATTGTGCTGGGAGTTAACATCTGTAGCAGAGTTGCTGCAAAACATCCAGGTTTGTGTAAGCAGTTCAGATAACTGGTATGAACAAACCTGAAGCACATCTACGCTCATTCATATAAACCATTTTGGTGGCAGAGGTGGGCTGTGTTAAGATTCACCTGCTCCAGCAGTATTTTTGGTGTTTTTGTAGATTTCAGTGACATTTTGGCTGAGAAAGAGGATGCAAAGTAATTAGTTTCATCTTCAGTTTTTCCCACACTGTGGAATATATACCAAAAGTCCGTACTAGAAACAAATTCTGATTTAGGATTCTTTTCGATTAATTTAAATTTATTTTTTTTTTTAATTCAGTAGTCATTCTTCATGCAAGCAGTCTTCATGCTGTCCACTGGATTGTGGGACTGCCTGTGCAATTTCCTCATCTGTCTATGAGAACGTAGCAGAGCCCAAAAAGGAAGATGGTTGTCTTCCATTTGATTTTAATTGTTAAAATTCTTACAGAGATACAGATTACATAGAACTAGTAGCTGCGTGGATTCCCTATCTGTTTAAAATGGTCTTTGCATTATTTATAATTCTGGCAACAGGTTGAAAGGCAACACTGACATAGAGCATATAAGTAGTAGAAAACAGATTTATATAAGCAATTGTAAATGTAATACGTATTACAAAATTCACGTGGTCAAAGGATATCACTCTTTCTGTTTAGGCAAGGACCATATTTGTAAAGAAGGAGATCCATGAAACTAAGTTCCTGTTCATTCTGTTTCTCCTGCGACATCTGAATATCTGCCTGCCCAAAATCTAGAGTTTTCTCCTGAATATTTCCTTTATCGATAGCCATAGAAGACCCTGTGGTTGGCCAAGTACATGGAGAAAATAATCCAGAATGCACTCGGAAGAGTGATAACATATACAAAAGCCTCTCCCTGAAATGTCTTTTTGGGAAAATTCCTTTTTGATTCCTGCAAACCCTGCTCCGATAAAACCAACTGGTGAAAGACTTAACTGAATACTCAGTATCCTCCTTTCAAGATTCATTGTCAAACAGGTGATTGCAGGAAAGCTATCTATCTCCCGAAATGCCTATCTTCCCCGTCACTTATCCCCGCTTATACCAAGCCATGTGAGACACAATTGGCCACCAGATGCAGTATTTTCTCACCCATTGTACCTTCATTGTGGCAGATTTTGATATCTTCCATGTAGGGACTGCTTCTTCCCATGAACTGGGGTACAAAACTACTGTTATGAACTATGCCTTGGGAAAGAATTCATGATATTATTTTTCCTAGTTGTTATTTGTTAGTTTTAGAAAGCTTTTCAGCAGTTTATTTTTCATTAAAGGCTGCATGGCTGATCCAGCTGTAAATAAAAAAATAAAATTTTAGAAATTCTGTGTAAGGCAATACAGTGCTATATCTACCATAAGTAGGTATATTAATGTTTTTCATGTATTCCTTTACTTTACCCTCACTCTCAGTTTTGTCTTGTTCATGTAGCATCATCTGCATATAGCTTTTTTATGTTAAATACTTTCAAGTAGACTATGAGCCTTTCAAGGCATATCGGTATTTTGACTCCATGTCAAAATTAAGTGAGTAGATATTAATAATTTCTCAGACTCATTTTTTTAGTGTTTGACTTCTGTCTTCTGAGTTACTGGCTTGTTGTATGCGCAACCAATGCAGCCAAGTCACTCTCCTTTAGACAACAAAGTTCAAGGAACGATAAACCTTATGCACTCACTTCGTGAAATAATTATATGCTGTGTTTAAAAAGTGCATGCTATCTTCTTATTCATTACATTTGTGGTTTTCTTGGAATAGGAAAGATGGCAAAATAATTTGTGAATCACGTCGTGAAATATAAAAAATCATTTTGTTAAATTATTTAAACTATTTCAGCTTCCAAATAGAAATGGCTTAGGTGATTTTTTTTTCTGGTAAAAATATCACTTTTAAGGGAAAGCAGATTTACATATAAACGTGATATTATACAAATGTACTTGTTACCTTTTAATAATTTTGCTCATCACAAACATGAGAAGGGAACAGAAGGGTAGTTTGAAGTGTTTCAGTGCATTTGTACAGCCAATAGCCTCATGGGTTCAGGTGTGGTGGTTTGTCACTTAAAGTTGAGAAAACTCAGTGAAATATCTTTTTCTACTTGAAAGGCTAGCAAATAGGCTTTTCCTGGGGACTTCCCATACTTATCCTACAAAATCTACTGCCTGTTCAATGTTTATGTAGTTACAGATGAGGGGGATTCTACCTTGATTTTTAACTGTAATGACAGCATTAATTTAAAAATCATACCACATTTTTCTTTACCTTCTACCACCATAACCTTTCTCTGGAATAATGTTTGATTACTTAAACAAAGCATATCCTTCTCTAAATATCTGCAGTGTAGCTATTCCTATCCGTACTTTAAATGTTTCCCAATCTACAAAAGGGAATGCAGAATTGCATTGAAATACTGATAACTACAATTTATGGTGTAACTAAATATTTACAGTATTACTTCAGTGATTTTTATCTTCTTGTCTTAAAATACTTTGAAATATGTGCTGAAGCATAGAGAAATTCTAGATGATTTTAGAAGTGATAGTATTCTATAACCCTGTATGAATATTTGAGGCATATTGAAAAATTTATGATATAAATGATTGATTAAAAATGTAATGATGACATTTACTGGGCATATAAAAATTGTGACGCAACACTGCATTAAAACCAGAGTTTTCCTCATCTCAACATCTAGTGCGTAGTCTGAGCTAGTTAGTCATCTTTGGCTCCCTCTATTGTCAAAGTCAAGTAAGAGACTCTCTGAGGATGTTTCTTGTTTCTTATAAATGCTGGAGACCAGTCTGAAATAATTTAATGAGTTAAATTTGATTATTAAGAAGAATCTGAATCTTAAATATATTATTATCCTCTATTCTCTATGTATGCTCCATTATTATCCTGGCGGAAGTCATTGCTGGGCCACTCTCCATCATCTTTGAAAGGTCCTGGAGAACAGACAAGGTGCCTGAGGACTGGAGGAAAGCCAATGTCACTCCAGTCTTCAAAAAAGGCAAGAAGGAGGAGCCAGGGAACTACAGGCCGGTCAGCCTCACGTCCATCCCTGGAAAGATGATGGAACAGCTCGTTCTGGGCGTCATCTCAAGGCATGTGGAGGAAAAGAAAGCTATCAGAAGTACTCAACATGGATTCACCAAGGGGAAATCATGTCTGACTAATCTGATAGCCTTCTATGACAGCATGACTGGATGGATAGATGAGGGGAGGGCGGTAGATGTGGTGTACCTTGACTTAAGCAAGGCATTCGACACGGTCTCCCACAGCATCGTCATAGGGAAGCTTAGGAAGAGTGGGTTAGATGAAAGGACGGTAAGGTGGATAGATAACTGGTTGAAAGACAGAGCTCAGAGGGTAGTGATTAGGGGCACAGAGTCTAGTTGGAGGTCAGTGATGAGTGGTGTTCCCCAAGGGTCAGTACTGGGTCCAGTCCTCTTCAATATATTCATCAATGGCCCAGGTGAGGGGATAGAGTGCACCCTCAGCAAGTTTGCTGATGACACAAAGCTGGGGGGGGTGGCTGACACAGCAGAAGGCGGTGCCACCATACAGAGAGACCTGGACAGGTTGGAGATTTGGGCAGAGAGGAACCTTATGAAATTCAGCAAGGGCAAGTGTAGGGTGCTGCACCTGGGGAGGAATAACCCCATGCACCAGTACAGGTTGGGGGCTGATCTGCTGGAGAGAAGCTCAGCTGAAAGAGACCTTGGAGTCCTGGTGAACAGGATGACCATGAACCAACAATGTGCCCTTGTGGCCAAGAAGGCCAATGGCATCCTGGGGTGCATCAAGAAGAGTGTGGCCAGCAGGTCGAGGGAGGTCATCCTCCTCCTCTGCTCTGCCTTGGTGAGGCTGCACCTGGAGTATGTCAGGAGGATGGGGCAGGCTCTTTTCAGTGGTGCCTGGGGACAGGACAAGAGGTAATGGGCACAAACTTGACCATAGGAAGTTCCGTCTAAACATGAGGAGGAACTTCTTTACTTTGAGGGTGGCAGAGCACTGGCACAGGCTGCCCAGAGAGGTAGTGGAGTCTCCGTCTCAGGAGACATTCAAAACCCACCTGGACGCGTTCCTGTGCAACCTGTTCTAAGGTGACCCTGCTCTGGCAGGGGGGTTGGACCGGATGATCTCCAGAGGTCCCTTCCAACCCTATGGTTCTATGATTCTATGATTCTGTGATTCTGGCATTTCTTTTTGCCTTCCTTATGCTTCCTAGAGTCTCAGGGCAAGACATTCCAGTCTTCAACTGCACGGTTTGGAAAAAACATGCAAGTGAGACAAAGTAAGATAGTCAGTGTTTAGCCTCAATGTACTTCAGGACAAGTCAGTATCTTCTTTTGGGTAAAAAGTAGAGACAGATGTTGGTACATCAGCAGAACACAGAGATTCTCTTATATCTGGTGCAGTATTTATCCAGCTACTGCATCCATATTTAGTCACTGCATTTTCAAAACTTTACAGAACAGGGCCCTGAGGTAACCTGGTCTAAATTTGAAGCTATCCCTGCTTTGAGCAGGAGATTAGACTAAATGGCATCCAAATGTCTCTTCCAGCCCCAATTTTTCTGATTCTACTCCTCTCTTGTATTATGTAAAGTTTATTTTTTGCTTTACTATATGTTGTAATAAAAATAATGTAAACAAAACATTCTGGGAAATGCAAAGAATTACTCTATTTTTAATATGTAGGGGCTCTTCACAGTTCAGAAAATACAAACAAAATAAAAAGATTGAAGTAATTCCTTTCATTCCTCAGCATTTAAACTTTACAAATGACCTGAAGTTCATGTGAAAAAAACCTACCCTATATGGCAAAATGGCCTGTCACACTATTTCTTCTACCCGGAAAAGTGTTTTCTAATGTGGTCTGATTTGAAAAGACTTTGATGTTGACCTTGTGCTGCAAAAGAATATTTGAGGGAGATATCCTATCTATCTTAGCTGAAAGGGAACAGATTTCATTATGGATGTTGAGGAAAATTTTCACTGTGTTTTCCTAAACTGGACCAAATTTCACTGCTGTAAAAAGTAAGGCCATTTGGTAAGTAGACCTGGTCTAATTTACATTAGCCTTTAACAATTTTCGTAAATTGAATTTTAAAAGCTTGGAAAGGTTAACTGGAACAATTTGAGTTGGTTTTTAATCTATTTTTTGATCTAGAAAACCATGAAACAATTATATTAATTTATTTGTCAACAGCATTCGGAGTTAAATGGTCCTGGCTCTAACTGACCTAGGACTCATCCCTATTCCAAAGTCAGTAGGAATTTTCTCACTGGCTGATTCCAATAATGAGTTTTGTGTTCTAAGATATTGTCTCATCTTGTGGTATTGAAGTGCATACTTCAAACCCTGTAGCAAAAGGTGTGAAGAAGGTAAAAACTGTCCTCTGTATTGTTTGGGAAATCAGATTAAATTGCCACAGAAGTCCTTACAACCATTAAATTCTCAGGCATCAGGACTCATAGTTTTTAGATCAGTTTTCTTTTTTTTCCCCCCTCCCGAGATAAATCCATTGCTACACGGGTTAAAAATACTACATTTATAGGTTTTAAATTGTCCCTTCATTTTTGGGTGCCCCATCTTGACATAGCCAGGACATGATCTTCAGAAGTAATGAGAAGTCATAGAAATTCTCAGAAATTGAGAACAACGTAAGCTGTTGTATTTAGCCATTTAGAAGCCAAGTTAGTATACTGCATTTTTCTTCATTTTATTGTTAGCATATCACTCTCAGTTCCGGTTGATGGCAACAGTGATGCTAAGCACCTGGAGCAGATGCTCCTTGTTTTCCATGTCTGTGTAGACAGTGGTGCAAGTTCAAGCTGAGCTCCCTTCTGCACTGTTCTGGCACAAGTGCAAGCTCCATTATGAACCCGATCTGAGCAATGGACTGAACTTGAGGAGAAAACTTCAGTCCCCTTAGTGCATTATCATGGGTCCAAGCTTTTGTCTAGATAATTTGGAGATATCAGGCACAGGCAAACCAAACACCAGCAGATAGCCCTAGCTCACCTCTTCTAAAGGATGGAATGCATTCTGTGGAGACTGACAGCCGGCAATATGAATAGAAGTGCAAGAGTCATAGCATGGGTTCAGCATGCTTGCAGCTGTTGCCCCCCTGCAATGTAGACATAACCCCTGAAAAGCCAATGGGAGATAGTGCTGCCTTCTCTCCAGGCTAAGAAACTTTTGAACTGTGTGGTAAGTGTCCAAACAGTGTGGACTCAATGAGGGTTTTGACACAGAATACAAAGCTTTCTGTTCAAAGGTCAGCATTTATCCTTTTTCTTCCCTGAATGTTTAAACATTTAAATATTATCCAAAAGGGGTAAAAAAAGCTCTTCAAATAAACAACACGGAGAGGAAATTCCAAACCTCATATAGCAGACTAGCCAGAAGAGTCATTTGCCAAGTGGCTAATACTATGCTGAAATCCTGAGTATATACAAACTGTAACATATATGAATCCCTTGATATTTTTTTTTCTCCTATTATGAGGCAAAAGAGTTGTTTGACAAGACCTTTCAGATGTTTGAAATATACAAAATTAACATAAAATGTTGGATTATTCTGTGTTAAAATAACAGTAAGTGTCATCACAATGTCTTGTTATAATTACGAAATCTACAGCCTAGGATGGAGAGATGGAAAGTGTTATTATTCCGTTAAAACTTAGAATACATTTTAGTTATTTTGCAGTATCTGCAAACATAATTAGAAACATGTGTTAGCTCCATCATTTCGCCGAGGAGGAGAGATTCTAGGCATTGCTGAAATTAAGTCTTTCCTAGGAAGCCTTCACATGTTTCACTTTCATTATGATTATGAGTAATTGATGTTAATCAGTGTTTTCTTGGTGGTGGCTATATTAATCTTTATGCTTTTCTTGATGCTTTTTGTCAAAAGAGTGTGAGGAGTTAGACCAACATTCAGATTGCATCATCTTTTTAAGTTTAAAATTTGGCTTAGTTTTATTATTTATGGAGAGTCCCAAAAGAAGCTTAAAAAGCCTTGAAATTCAAAACGGGGAACGTCAAAGTTCTTAGAGTTCTTATTTATATCACATTTGAGTTACAGAAATCTTGTTTTGAAATTCCAGATGAGTTCCTTGATCTATTGCTTTGAGCTGACTATCAGGAAGGATTGAATATAATCTGTCAAAATGGAGAATGTAAAAGCCTACTGCACTTAATGTGGGGGTGAGGAGGTGTTGATATAGTTAGGGACAGATTTCATAGAATCGCAGAATGGTTTAGGTTGGAAGGGACCTTAAAGCTCATCTAGTTCCAATCCCCCAGCCCTGGGCAGGGACACCTCCCACTAGACCAGGCTGCCCAAAGCCCCATCCAGCCTGGCCTTGAACACTCCCAGGGATGGGGCCTCAGTGTTGCTCACATGGAAGCATACCTTATTTATCAGGTGGGTCCCCTCCCTTCCATGGTTTTAATTCCCATTCACATTCTGACATCTTCTCTTTCTTACCAACATCTCATCTACATCCACCTTCCAGCCTCAGAGACATTACTGTAGTTCCACATCCAGGGACTATTGGATCTGAAGTCAAGCTGGAAGGATATACAAGAGCTCCCTCAGATCCTGCAAAGATTGTTTGTAACCTCAGATTGTGCTCACTTTTCCTTGGAATTTTCCTCAAGACATTTTGAAGAGAGTTCTGATGGTGACCTGTTAGTAGCAAGCAAATATGAACCTATTACTGGTACGGATACGGGTGTACAGAACAGCTATCTGAGCATAAGTGTTATTCTGTTTTTCTCATGGATCCCTATATTTAAAGGGTTTCTGCCCAGAGCATCCACCTTTGCTTACTAGAAAAATATGAAGGATATGCTCTTCCCTTTCCCCTTTTCAGCAAAATCTTCCTCCACAGTCTTTGTCATAGGACAAGATTACCCAGTACTGTTATTTCATGGGACTTTTCATGGCACTATTCATGGGACTATTCATGGGACTATCATGGGACTGATTGAAGGAAAAAAAATTTGTTTTGGAGTTTGGTTTTGGGTTTGTTTTGCTGTATTTTGTTTTTCTGGTAGAATAGCCAAGCTTCAGATAGAGAGGTAACATGAAAAAATGTAAGTTAGACAATTACACTCCTGTTAATCAGTTAAAGATGAGTGTAAAGTAAAAGAAAGGGTAACTTAATAGGATAAAATAAACATAACAGAACATTTAAATTAAAAGGGAAAGACACATACTTCCGTACTTCTTATGTAATTACATTTATGGGAGTACAGGGAAAAGGAAAGCAAAAAGTTGCCAAGCAACCATCCGTTAGCAGCCAAATCTTCATCTGGCTTTCCAGTAATTCTCCATTTAGATAAGGAAAATTTATTTTAGTTTATTCAGATGATCTATGAATTTTGGGTGTATGTAAAAACGTGTGGGATCCCAGTTTGTTGTATAACAAGAAAGAAAAGCAAAATACAGTTAAGTACAACTGATGTGGAACGGGACTGGAAGACTCAACAGTTTAAGAATATTTCCTATTTACCCAACTATATTCCAAAGTCCAGATTTGAGATCGCAAGTATAACAAAATGACCTCAATTCTTTCCAGGGCATTATGGTTAACACAGGACTGAAAAAAAGATGTCCTCAGTTGCCATTCACAAGGTCTTTTTTTTTTTCCTCACTCCTCTGTCTTTTTACTAATTCTTTTCCTTTTCAATGTAGCATCATAATTAGTTAAACTAAGGATAACCACCATTTTACTTACCTCAACAATGTGAGAGCTTACAAGCAATAAAATGAACTGTGAGTGCATCCTGGAGGGAAGGGGGAGGAATGAAATGTAACTTCTTTTTAAACTTGGGATAGTACTCTTCTACACAGCTTTTTTTTTATAGAAACGTGGCTAATACAGATCCAAAAGTCTAGAAGAAAATTATGACAAACATTCATTTAGAAATGTTATGTTTGTGTGTTGTATGTACATATGTAAATACTTTTGGCTATTTTATCGTAAGTTGTTTTATTTGTATGTTCTCGAATGATGACTTTTTTTGAACTAACCTGCAAGCTTATTTCCCTAATGTTGAAATCTGGAAGCTCTGATACTCATTACAGTCACTGCTGCCAAAGTTTACCAAATTTTGAATTAACCTAGAGCTTATTCAAACATATGTTGCTTAAACACAAGTGTTTCTACCAATATTCATAGAATCATTTGGGGATAGAGAAGACCCTTAAGATCATTGAGTCCAACTGTAAACCTAACAATGCCAAGTCCACCACTAAGCCATGTGCCTAAGTGCCACATCCACACATCTTTTAAATACCTCCAGGGATGGTGCCCACTTCCCTGGGCAGCCTGTTCCAATGCTTGACAACCCCTTTGGTGAAGAATTTTTTCCTAATATCCAATCTGAACCTCCCCTGGCACAATTTGAGGCTGTTTCCTCTCATCCTATTGCCTGTTACTTGGGAGAAGAGACTGACCCCCACCCCACTACAACCTCCTTTCAGGTAGTTGTAGAGAGTGAGAAGGTCTCCCCTCAGCCTCCTTTTCTCTAGGCTAAACAACCCCAGTTCCTTCAGCTGCTCCTGATAAGACTTGTGCTCTACACCCTTCACCAGCTTTGTTGCTCTTCTGTGGACACACTCCAGCACCTCAATGTCTTTCTTGGAGTGAGGGGCCCAAAACTGAACACAGTATTTGAGGTGTGGCCTCACCAGTGCTGAGTACAGGGGGACGATCACTTCCCTAGTCCTGCTGGCCACACTATTTCAAATACAAGCCAGGACGCTATTGGCCTTCTTGGCCACCTGGGCACACTGCCAGCTCATATTCAGCCAGCCGTCCACCAACATCCCCAGGTCTAGCCGCTCTTCCCTAAGCCTGTAGCACTGCATGAAGTTGTTGTGACCCAAGCGCAGGACCTGGCACCTGGCCTTGTTAAATCTCATACAGTTGGCTTCAGCCCATCGATCCAGCCTGTCCAGGTCCTTCTGTAGAGCCATCCTACCCTCAAGCAGATCAACAATCCCACCTAGCTTGGTGTCATCTGCAAGCTTACTGAGGGTGCACTTGATCCCTTTGTTCAGATCATTGATAAAGATATTAAACAGAACAGGCCCCAGTACTGAGCCCTGGGGAGCACCATTTGTGACTGGCTGCTAACTGGATTTAACTCCTTTCACCGCCATTCTCTGGGCCAGTCCTCCAGCTGGTGTTTTACCCAGTGAAGAGTATGCCCATCCAAGCCATGAGCAGGCAGTTTCTCCAGGACAATGCTGTGGGAAAAGGTGTCGAAGGCTTTACTAAAGTCCAGGTAAACAACACCCACAGCATCTCCCACGCCCACCAAGTGGGTCACCTTGTCATAGAAGGAGATCAATTTAGTCAAGCAGGACCTGCCTTTCATAAACCTATACTGACTGGGCCTGATCACCTGGTTGTCCTCTCTGTGCCACGTGATAGCACTGAAGATGATCTGCTCCATAACCTTCTGCAGCACTAAAGTCAGACTGACAGGCCTGTAGTTCCCTAGATTCTTCTTCCGGCCCTCCTTGTAGATAGGTGTCACATTTGCTAGCCTCCAGTCAACGAGGACCTCCCCAGTTAGCCAGGACTGCTGATAAACGATGGAAAGTGGCTTGGTGAGCACTTCCGCAACTCCTTCAGTACCCTTGGGTGGATCCCATCCAGCCCCATAGACTTGTGTGTGTCTAAGTGGTGTATCAGGTCACTAACCATTTCCCCTTGGATTACGGTGGCTTCATTCTGCTCCCTGTCCCTGTCTTCCAGCTCAGGGGGCTGGGTACCCAGAGAACAACTGGTCTTACTATTAAAGACTGAGGCAAAGAAGGCATTAAGTACCTCAGCCTCTTCCTAATCCTTTGTCACTATGTTTCCTCTGCATCCAATAAATGATGGAGATTCTCCTTAGCCCTCCTTTTGTTGCTAATGTATTTACAGAAACATTTTTTATTGTCTTTTACGGCAGTAGCCAGATTAAGTTCTAGTTGGCCTTTGGCCCTTCTACTTTTCTCCCTGCATAACCTCACAACATCCATGTAGTCCTCCCGAGTTGCCTACCTCTTCTTCCAAAGGTCATAAACTGTCTTTTCTTCCATGAGCTACAGCCAAAGGTCTCTGTTCAGCCAGGCTGATCTTCTTCCCCACCAGCTTGTCTTTCAGCACATATGGATGGCCTGCTCCTGTGCCCTTAGGATTTCCTTCTTGAAGAATGTCCAGCCTTCCTGGACTCCTTTGCCCTTCAGGGCAGCCTCCCAAGGGAGTCTGTCAACCAGCCTCCTAAACAGGCCAAAGTCTGCCCTCTGGAAGTCTAAGGTGATGGTTCTGCTGACCTCTCTCCTTACTTATCCAAGAATTGAAAACAATCATTTCATGATCGCTGTGCCCAAGACAGCCTCCAACCATCGCATCATCCGCCACTTCTCTGTTCACAAACAACAGTTCTAGCAGGGTACCTTCCCTAATTGGCTTCCACACCAGCTGTGTTAGGAAGTTCTCTTCCGCACATTCCAGGAACCTCCTATACCGTTTCCTCTCTGCTGTACCGTATTTCCAGCAGACATGTGGAAGTTCCCCATGAGAACAAGGGCTAGCGGGCTAGCGATCGTGAGACTTCTCTCAGCTGCTTATAGAATATTTCATCTGTCCCTTCATCCTGGTTAGGTGGTCTATGGCAGACTCATAAAACAAGTTAGGAATATTATATATTTCTTACATTGAATTTCCATGTTGCAATTATTAGGAATTAGAGTAATTCAAATTAATCAGTGGAGTCTTCTGTTACATATGCAAGGTGGGCCGTTTTGAGATTCGGTTTTACTTTTTTGGGGGTTTTTTTTGAGTAATCTTTGCAAGACTCTTGGCACTAGACTTCTACTAGACTTCTAGAAATCTACGGACCTTTATACAAGACATTAATGCTCTCTCTATGTTATGAACATAGTATAAATTTTAATTAATCACTGGTAGATATAATGGACACAAACATTTTTACAAAATTAAGATAATCTGATCAATGTCAGATCCAGATTTTAATTATGCAGCTGAGATATTCTCCATTTACATTTATCTGTTGCAGATTATGTGTCTCAGTTCTTACTGATCAAATGAAATGGAGTAGGACCTTTAGAATCTGCCTGTCTGTAGGTGCAAGTTAATGAATAAAGTGCGCATATACTCAGGTTTTATATGTATTTGTGTACTTAACATATGTTAGTAGCCTGTAATTTTTACCATGACATGGATAGGGAAGAAAAATAACTATGCCCATAGCCAACATCATCTAGCTATAGAGGAATAAAATTATTAACCTTTGTCTCTAGTGCAATTTAAGACTTAATTTGTTACTTATTCTGTATTAAAACATGCCTTTTATGATAGTAAAGACAAAGATGAACCTAGTTCAAATTACACAGAATCTCAAAAAAAAATGTGACTCATCTATTGTGAACATTCAGAAACGGAGGTAAAAAGAAATATTTATGAATTCCAGTTCCAATTTAGCTTGTGGTATGTAAAAAAAGTAATCTAATACTGAACTTGAGTAATAAAGCTGTATGAATGTTTTATTTTATGGCGACTGGTTACAAGAATTTTTATATACTTCTCTGTTTAATCTGAGAGCCAAATGCAAAACCTGTCATTTAGAGAGGCAGCTGGCATCCAGAAATTCAATGTATGGGTTTAGTGTTCCTGGTTGATATTTTACTGTTTACACCAGTGTAAGTCTTCTGGCTTAGTGATTATTATTATAATACACTATAGTGCTTTATAGGTCATATTAGAAATATTACCCATTTCCCTGGTTTCAGAACAGATTAAGTCTGGAAGTCTATGGAAGGAGGACTATTTACACTAAATTAACAGGCAAGTAAGAGCATATTAGGACTCAAGGCATTGCCTACAATGTATTTCTTATAGTTCAGAGCCTTAAATTTCAACTAAATTAGTCTAATTTATTTTTTACTGTTGGTAATTGTATTAGCTATGCCAGATATTTTTTTTTAAAGGGTAAGTAGATCCAGAATGCCCATTAGATATCATCTACCATTCAGGACGAAATCCATTGTAAGCACAGACCCGTAAAATCAGAGACATGATTTCCTTTCTGATTCCAACCACTTCTTCTAAAGCCAAATGAAGGTAAATGAAAAAAGCAAAAGGTGAATTACTATATGTTTTGATTTGAAGGTTGTATGGTAAGAATCAATGTTTCAGCCATTAGTTAAGGAAATAATACTCACTCTTGCAAGCATCCCTATTTAAGTCAGTTTATGTAAGTGAAAAATTATTCTCATAAGTAAAGATTTGTTCTGGATTGTTGCACTTAAATTACATGTCTAAAGGGAAATTTAGTAGCTAATATTGTTCTCCACCATAAGACGTTTGTCCTTGTAAACTGAATATATAAAAAATATGTGAGGAGATGATCTGGAATGGAACATCAGAGGCAGAAGCATGTCTCCACAGGTAGGGGATAGGCAAGGTCTGTGATTACAAGCCAAGGCGGCCAAACGTGCTTTTTTCCATGCAATGGAATAAAGCATAAAATATTCTGAGGAGAAACTGTACAAGAAAAATTTTTATAATAGGTACTGTAATTTACCATCGAACTGAAGGATGTCTATGGCCACAAGAGGCAATTTTCTTCAGGACTGTGAGTAGCCATTTCAGAAAATGGAAGGACAATCAATTTCTGGGCTCTAATTCCATTCTAGATATTAGTAGGAACCAAAGTCATCCCAGCTGGAAAACTGTTTACCTGATGGCAAACAAGAAATGTGGCACTCTGTCCCTTATACTGTCCACTAAGTTGTGACTCCAAAAGAAGGTGATCTCTACCCATTTTCAGTATCTTTTGCAAAAAGCTGTTACTGATCCTCTGCTGACTGTGCGCAACTGTAGTTCCAAGTCCAAGTGGGTACCTATTGTCATTGCAGTCCTGCCCATAACTTTTGTTATCAATAGACAATGTATTCAGGGACTGGAAATCTGAAATTCCTCAGCATGATAGAAATGTGTAAGGAAAACAATTGCTAGCCCCGTTCTAGACATGCAGTGAATTTCTGGGAACATCCATTGATTCAGCTAACATAGCTTCTCAGGCTCACTTCATTTACACATCACCAGCTATCACATATGTGGGAAAGGCAGCCTTGAAAGCATTATGGATTTGAAAATCAGGGGTCCCATCCTTCATCTGGTTTTAGGACCACAAATAATACAATTTTTCTATGGCAGCCTCATGCTTTTCCTCCCTTTTTCCACAACTAACTATTTTTTCCCATCAAGCTGTTGCCTCTTTCCTTTCTCTCCCTTCTGCCTTCCCAAGGGCCTTGGAGAAAAAGGACAAGTAAGTTTATTTCTGGGGAAACATGGTCAAACATGGCCTAGGTATGCAGTGGGAGGCTAAGCAGTAAGTAACTGTAACTCACAGCTATAGATCAGAGGAGCATGGAGAAAGGGCAATAGTGAGGACAACTATACCTACATATGAGGCTAAGAAGTAAATGGAAGATATTTTCTTTCTCACAGAAGAGCTAGTTAGTATTGTGAACTTAAGTGAACAGTATCTTTGGATCATAGAGAATGCCAAAATAAATATTTGAGAGCTGCTTATCTTTAATCTCATGCAAACAAATAAAAGATAGATCTGCTTTCCCTTTCTCAGGGTTGCAGACAGCAAAGATTGTCTTTGCGACCATGAAATATTTTGCAGCAGATCTTAAAAAAATACATAAATCAAAGAGCTATCAACAAAATGTATACTTCCTTTGGCGTATTCACTTGGGTTCTTCTTCTTCCCAGCACTGGTTCTGGACGGTTTCTCATGGATATTAAAGAAAGGGGCCTCTACGGAATAGCCCACATATGAATCTCTTAAATGGACCTTAGTTCAGCTTAGAAAAACACCTTTCCCTGGAGGCCTTGTCAAACATAAGGGTTGAAGTATGACTTCTAGGATTTTCCTGGGGCTGTAGTAATTTTGTTCCTTATTTCGGGAGATCTGCACAACCACATTTCTTGGCAGGTTCCCATAAAAATTGCAGATTTGACTTGCTGCCCCAAAAGGCTAACTATGGACTTTTATAGATCCAGATCACCTTACATTTTTTCCTGGATTTAACCTGGTTCTCCTTACTTGTAGCCAGAAGAGGGGAAAAAATGGTTTTCTAAAGAAATATCCCAGGAAATAGTATCGTATTACTGCTGTGATATTTCCCAGTGGCAAAATTTGGCTCCTAGCACTATTTCCTATTTCTATTAAGAAGAAATGGCTCATTGACCCAAATTACTGCCCTCAAGACACCTGAGGAATCACCTAAGAGATGGGTATGCTGCATCACACACATACAGCTTTTTTAGTATTAAATACGTGGAGTGGTTTGCTCTCGGTGTTTGCCAAAGACCTGCAGAGGCACGTAAGGCAATGTGTTTTGTGGCCTGGGGATGATCTAGCTTGAGCCCACCTCCTCTTTTTTGCAACCATATTGCCTGTGGAGACAACACTTTAGCACAAACTGGACTTTTAGCTTCAGTCTTACCTGCTCAGGCCAGCTGGTATATACCAAAACTGAACCAGTTAGTGTGGAAAACAGGTTACTTAGAACCTGAGTTCAAAGTCAAGACAGAATTATCATGAAATATTAATACAGACAGAAAATCAGAGAAGAAATGGTGGTGCAGGTAGCACTGTAGTTCTGACAGGTACATTCTTTATATTCTTACGTTTATGCTTTGAATTATTATGTAAATAAGCATTTTTTCATCTGTGTATTTGATTTTATTATGTACTTGATTTGGTATGTTACCAAAGACTGCATAAACTAAAAGGCTGACAATTATAGTTATAAAAAGTTGCAGCAGAATGAAAACATTAGTGCTTAGGAGGTTTCATAACTGTCTGTTTCCCTTCCATAGCTATTTGCTGCCGGAAAAATCACAGGCACCAGAGTAGCTGAGCTGAAGGGAAAGTATACCCTGCTGCATAAGACTGTGATAAGGTACAATATTCCTTTTTTAGACTTTTGTTTAACTAGCCAAAGCATTATATATTTAATTTTCTGCTGATGCTGGAGCCTAATTATCATTTAGTGATAAGGTACAATATTCCTTTTTTAGACTTTTGTTTAACTAGCCAAAGCATTACATATTTAATTTTCTGCTGATGCTGGAGCCTAATTATCATTTAAGGCTTTCTGACAGTGATTGTTCATAAAGAGGAAGCAAGGACACAGGGTTGAAAAACAGTATTATTTAATAGGAAGTTTCAAGGTAATTTGGGATATTTAAATACTTGCTTGAACATCTTTGTTTTTAATATAAACATAATGATAATGGCAGCGGAGGTAAGGACAAACTGCAAAAGACAATATACAAGTTTAAAATAAAGATATATTTATAGGTCATGTAGCCAGAATTGTAGCATATGAAAAGACTCTGACCTGCTGAGCTAACATCACAGAGAGCAACTGAAGGAGCTAAAGGCTCATTTCTAGGAATTTCTGTCATATCTAAATAGGTGGGAATTTTACCCTCAGAGAATGTTGAGTCACATCAGACAGGGCTGTTAATAAATGTAGAAGGTTAGAAACGTAAGCTTCAAAGTGTACATGAAACTGGGAAATTAGGTGTATTAGTTGTGGATCTGCCCTGCTCTGGTACTTGCTGGAAGAGAGAGAAGAGAAGAGATCATGCTCACAGCCCAACGCCAGCTTTGAGCAGGGCATGTGTAAGTGTAAGGAACAGAAACTGGTGGGACGAAGTGGGACGAGATAGTACAGTTGTACTAGATGAACAGTGTGTCACAGAACAGAGCAGCCCTACTGCAAATACTGCAATACTACATTAGTATTTGTGACTAATAATTTTGATATTACTTATAGTATACCCATAATTATCAGTAAAATCAGCATCATGATACTCCTGTTATATTTCTGTAATAGGTATGACAACATCCAACATATTAACAATATTTTAGCCCAATTTCCCTGACAGTTCACATCAAAACCTTTATGACAGTTCTGCTTATAAGAGAACCATGGCTGTTCTGTCACTGAAGCTAAGGCCTAATTTAAGGATTGTAAAACTAATTCAAATCATACTTGCTTACTTGGGTTACGCTGGGATTTGGTGTGCCTCCTGGCAGTCTGGATAGTGGTAAGTGCCAAGTAATGTAAAGTAATTTGAAAAGGCGTTCCCAAAATCCTGAAAACACAGTTTTTCGTGAGGTTAGCTGAGTCTTCTAGTTTCATCTTAATAAAATAGGGAGTTAAACTATGGTCTTGACTCTGTAAAAGGTCATCTGACCTAATTCAGATTACTGCATAGCAAATATTTTTGGGAAGCAAAATTAAAAACAGCACGCCTAAACCAGTTCGACTCCCTAGAAAATGCAAGAAGCATTTTCTTAAGGCTCAGAACTCAACATATGATGTGGATTTTGGATTAGTTGATTGAGAAGGCTTCTACCACACTGATGTTCACTGAGCTGAAGCAGAAATCCAGTAACTGCTGAACTTGATTGACTTTTAGCCAGTGTTAGTTTGAAACTAGTCTTTGGTTGGAAAAAATACAAGCATATTGCTACATATATTATTTTATATATCTGTATAGCATTCTTTTATATAGAACATTCTTTTATGTAAAGACACTTCCTTTGTATGTTTAATAAGTGGAATATGGCCTGAGCAAAAACAGGACTCAGCTGTCTTTTCTGTCACACGTAAAACTACTGTAAACACCATGCAGCAAAAGCATGAAAATATGAGATGGTAGATTACATCTCTCATTCTTTCCATGGTTCTCACAGAAGTACGAAATTGCCATACTTCTGTAAGAAAGTCCATCAGAGAGAATCATGCCACATTCTTTACTTTGATGTAGTCATGTGTCAAAGCAAAATGCCAATGCATGAACAAATACTAAATTCCACAGAGAAATTTCTCTTATTGCTAAAAGAAACAAGGGAAATCGATTACCAAAAACTGATTGTGATCTCCAGTATATTTAAGGACTGTTCAGACATTAAAAGTGCAATTCACTTGCTCATGTGTTAACATCAGTAGACATGCACATCTGAACTAGGTATCTAGAGTCCCTTAAAGGTCTATAGAAAAAAATAGGGACCACACACTTCCTCCTTATACGAACATCTGCAAGTGTCTGTTTTTCTCTGTCGCTTATAAAGAGAGTCCTGATGATAGGTTTGGTGTATGTGTATACTCTTTTCCTGCAACGAACCATTCACAGAATTAATGCTACTTTTTAATTTTTAGTTCTTTACCCGTATATGTGCAGTATGGTTCTGTGGATCAACAACTTATTTTTTCACTTATTACAGTTGAATTTAATCTCTTTCCTAATTAATCCCCATGTGTCCTAGTGCTGTTACAATCCCATATGGAAACAAATGATGTTGGTTGAAGTCTTCAAGCTGGGTGTGTTCTTCTTTCATTTAGTTGCATACAAAAATCTCACAGAGAAAATCTTATGCATCTTAAGCAGTGTAGATCCCTGTGACAGCTATGCCGAACGATTGCAACTGATGTCTCTGATATACAATACAAATTTGTCTAATATGATGCATGCAACTAGTCTGTATGCAGATAATTTCCAAGGCTGTTACTAGAGTACACAGAGAGTTTTAAGTTTATAGTGTGGTCCTCTGTTTATTGGTTTCAGTTTTGCACAATTTGGCATTCTGGAAAGCTGAGAGATGTCACCTGGCAAATAACTTCTTTGATACATCCCTCCAAAGTGTTATGTGCTTTTAAATTTATGTTTGCTGCACAGCTGAAATTCTGGGAACAGGCTGTCATCCCATTCTGGTGCGGTCTCACCCATCCACTTTGCAGTCAGGCTCCCCATAAAGCTGACGGACCTGAGCTCATATTTGGCCCCTGAAAACCAATTTGATCACACAATCATGTGGCCGAATTGTAAATTTTTATTTTTATTATCTCGGTTTAGGAACCTAATATGAATATTCTGATACATCAAGCTGTAAGAAAGTCAGGTAATAATGATAGTTCATTGACAGTTTGGGAATCTCATCTTCTTAAGCAGATGTTAAATTATTAATCATTTCACAAATTCAAAATCTGCCACATCAGACTTGGCAAGCCTGCTTGTGCACTCATGTGATTCTAGATACGTATATTGCGTAGATGTTCAGTTATTTCTTCATTGTCATCAATTAAATTTAAATCTTCACATGAAAAAATACTGTTGGCTACTACAGCAAGCAAGATCTGGTCTAGATTCAGCACTCAGTTCTTGTTTCTATTTTTATTATCTTGAAAAAATCAATACTAAGAATTTTGGTTTTAGGAAGGACTTACGTTTTTATGTAATTTTATGTAAAATTTATGTTTTATGTAAGAATGATTTTTGAAATGAATGTCTATTACTGCAGCCAATTATATTTTCTCCTAAACCAGCATACATTCTGTTGGACTTAAAGAAGATCTAAATATTGTTTCGGATCTTGTGTTGATAAGTCAATTTATTTTTCCCTTAAAAAGTTTCTATGAAAATACATCACACATGAAGTTATTTGTTCGTGATAAAGGCACACTCTTGTTTCCTGTTGAAGTCTGTGGTTTTCTTATTTTCTGGTTTAGAAAAGGAAGTGGTTATCTAAGTACAAATATGACAGAAAACAAAACTTTTTCTCCTATGTTATTTCAACTACATTTATGCAGTATAGTCAGCTTTATATTCTGTGTTTTTATAGTTACCATCTCAACTCTGTTCTTCAGTGTGATATGTAATTTTGGTTTTGTTGCTAAGCCATAAATGTCATCTTTGAGGTAAAATTTATGTATAGAGTTTCTCGATATGGGAGATTATAATTCCTTTTGCTTAAAAAGCATTAAATTGCATCATATTTTTAATTAATAAAAGGCAAGTGACAGTTCTTTATTCTTCCACATCATTTGTAACTAATTTTAGTATACCATTATACAAAAGTTATAATGTAGAAATATAGAGAAGGCATACACAATGATCTCTATAGCGTAAAGAACAGGTTTATATGTTGTGCATTGTATGATTTTTCCATAATAATCAATGTGTTTTACTAACAGCCTTTAAGATCTGTTATTCAGCTATCACCACATAGGTTCCTAAGTATATTATGAATACCAATCTCCTAATATTGACAGAATATTACAGTTTGTTGTTTCTCTGAAGATAGACTCATACAAGTCAGATCAGATAACTGATGATGTGTACAAGCCTTATCATAAGCTTCCACAGAAGTCGACAAACGTATTTGCAGCTTGTGTATCATTAAATGAGTTACTTCAGATACTAGTAACACTACAGCAATGTGCAATTCAACACTGGGTGGGTGTCGTGGTATTTACTAAGAACTTAAAGGTGTCACATAGCCCACACTGGGCCTTGTCCTGGTGAATCCTTCCATGTTCTTGGTCCCCACGCTGATTCAGATCTAGCCTTCAGCCCTTCTTAGGATGCAATGGATTCCTTGTCTCTTCGCTGGTTCTAGAAGGTGCTAAGCAATTAAATTAGAAAACTAATCATCTTTCATCTGGTTAAAATTAGATGAGATGTATCGCACTCCAACTCTAGGTATGCAGAAAAACACCCTCACATCAGATTCCACTGCTCTCACGGCATCACAGGATAATTCAGGTTTGAACAGGTCTTAGGAGGGCTCTGGTCCAACCTCCTGTTCAAAGCAGGGTCCAACAGGAGGTCAAACCAGATTATTCAGGACTTAATCCCGTCTCATCTTGAAAATCTTGAATTAAATATTATAGGTAGGTGAAGAAGTATAAATAAAAAGCTTATGCTGCTCATTGCCTAGTTCTAAATTTTTCTATTTAATGTAGTTTACAGGAATCTGAGATCCAGCTGTTGCAGGAAGCCAAACGTCTTAGTGTAGAACTGGAACAACAGCAACATGACCTGGAAAAAGCAGAACAGTTCCCTGAAGAATCCTCCAGTGAAGTTTCCCGAATAAGGCAACAACTTCTTAGTTGCCAAAATGAATACAATGCTATTAAAGAAAGAGAGTATGAAATTCAGATCAAGATGGAATGGTAGGTGGTAGTGGTCAAACGCTGCTGATTTTATCATAGCTTATCTAAAACGATAATAACATGTAATAGAATTCAATCTCCCCTCCATCTTACATGGACACATTTCTTGACGGCTGTTCTTAAACAAATTGCCACAAACTTTCCCTAGTACAGCAATTTTTCAATGATGAATAAAATCACCCTGGTGTGATACTTGTAGATTATTTTAATTTTAGAACATGCTATGATGTCCTTTGAATGCTATTCAAAATTTACTACATTGCACGATTAATGTTTAGGTAAGCAAAATTAACAGGAACAATTCTAGTCTAGGACACTTTAATATGAATCATTAAAGTGTCTCAGAGACCCAGTGACTGGGATTCTATGGAAACAATGTCATAAATAGACCCAATGCTATTTTTAGCACCAGAAGCACAGTTTATTTAAGTTTTTCTATTCAGGTATTTAAAAGGAGAAGTACTTGTATATTCTCATATTGGAAAAATGAAAAATTTGCTGTGAAAGAAGTGAATACTTGACATTTCTATAAAAGGAAAAAAGTCCAGAACGAGCTTGATATTGTATATATTTTAATTATCTGCATATATGTGTTGTACTGGAAGCTGTTCTAGTAAAATTACAAACAGTACTATGGCATGTTTTAAAATATGAATTCATATTTTCCTTTTGTGGGGTGCTTGCTATTTTCACCTGTCTTCAATCCAGCTGTAGTGTAGTTGGTATATATAAATACAAATAAACAATGTCAGCAGCTCAGCAGTTAAAACTATTTTTCTGCAAGGAGAGCAAGGGCACTGTACAAACTGCATAGAGCAGATTTTTCTGGCAGTTCTTTCCTGATTTTTTTAGAGCCAAATGTTTGCTCTAAGAGAGAAAGAAACTTGAGAAAGAAGCAAATTGGGAGTGGGAGAAATAAAGAAACATGGAAAGCATCTGGAAAAAATTATTTGCTATGAGATAACTAAGCAACATGAAGTTTCCTGAAGTAATTATTAAATACAGAATTTATTGCAATTTCCAAGCAGTACAGAAATGAGATCTTCAGAATATCATGCTTTTTACCCATTTGTTCTCATATCTTATGAAAATTATTCACTGATTTTGCATCACTCTTCCAAAAAAATGATGGGGTTTTATATCTTTAGGGGATATTTATTCATACTCTGTGTTCTACCTCTATTCAAAAGGAGATTTCTGTCCTACATAAAACGCAGTTTAGGTATTGTTTCAATTACCCTTGCATATTTTACTGCATTAATTCTTATATATGAATTGAATATCCTCTTTTGCAGATTTAAAATTCACTCTTTAGGTCAATGCTCTTTCACTTTAATAAGAAACTTCCTCTGTTTGTTCTTCATATTGCATGAGATCAAAACCAGCTGTACAGTCTGACCAGAGCTCCATATGGTGCAGTATCTAACGGCGACCAAATGTGTGGCCCCAGCTATTTGTGATACAGGGATTTCATGAGCCAAATTCCTCTGTATTTAGGAATCCTTAGTTGATCCCTCTTCCTTGAACTTGTCGTCTCCTCCTCAACTCTATAAACTTCTTGGCATTGCAACACCCTGAGCAACTGAGTTCCACAGATTAACTACACAAGAACGGCCACCTCTTATCTTTTTTGAACTTGATTCCAACCAGCTTTATTGCATGTTCTGTAGTTCTTGTATTGGATGAGACACTGAACATCTGATCCTCTCTTCATCTTCACTGCTGCAGGGTGACTTGATAGGTCTCTATTGTACTCCCCTCTCCCCAGTTTGTTAGCTTTCTAAACTGAAGAGCTACAGATTATTTAATTGTTCCCTGTTTGGAATCTGTTTCATGCCTGGTGGTAGCATCGGGTCTTCTGTGTGTTGTGGGTGTGGAGTGAGGAGGATGTGCCTCCGTTCTGTGTGAATTTGTTTACTGGGAGAGAAGATACTGCTTTCCAGAAATGAGAGAGATTTTAATGTTGAAGTAGTGTAGAATAAACAGGACTGGTAGAATACGTATCTATGTGGGGAACAGATCAGTGAATAATAGTGGGGAAATGAGCTATGAAGAAAACCAGATAATGGCTGTGAATACCCGTTTGTAAAGAAGGGATGGGTTTGGTTCCTGTGGAAGGCAGTGAAAATGAATGTCCAGAATAGAGTTGTGAGTAGTGGGTGATCTAATAGTAACACTGATGTAAAATGAAGATGCCTGATGGTTTTATACAAATAATAAAGCAATGACTTCTGAAATATCTGTATGTATGGGCAAAGTCACAGAGAAAGGGGAAGCTGCATCAAAGATGGTCTAAGTTTGCTGTTAGGTGACTGCTTGGTTTCCCTAATTTCTCAGAAGGATAGAAACACATGGACCAACCTTTCTTGTCCCTTGATCCCTCTGGAACACAGTTTCCTTTGTTGTCCAACTGTGTTAATACAGTCCCAGCTGTGCTTGGCACTCCGAAGTAAACTCTTCGGGAATTATGACTAATGGCTGCTTGTTTAGTCAGAAAACAAACATATTGCTTATTTACCTTCTTATGTATAGCAGGCAGGGAACGTGGAGGGGAAATGTTTTTGAAGGGAATATCTGTCTTTTATCTATTGCTTTATCCTTTTCTTAGAAGTCTTGCATCTTGTTGACTGAGAAATACTGCCGAGCTGGAAGTGAGAGAGCCTCTGCGTATCTTCTGCTTCCCTGTTTCTCTGAGCCTTTCTTTCTCTGAAGCATCCCTCTACTCTCTGCTACCTTTACTTCCTGCCTCAATTCACTTTCTCTGATGGCTGAGGTCACTTAGCACCCTCTTGGCACTCAGACTCAAATCTGACAACAGTAAACCTTTTCTCTTGAAGAGTCATATAGATATACTATAACATTAGCAAAGGTATTTTTGTCTCAAGGTCCCTTAGTATTCTATGTTCTCTTTTCCATACTTCATGTCCTATTTCCTTGCCTCTTTTTTCCAGATCAGATGCCTTTTTCAACAGCTGAAGATATTTCATCTTCTGCTTTAATTCTTTATTGTTCCAATGAGTATTCAGCATTCCAAGAGTAAATTTAAATTACTTTCAGCACTGCAGTATCAGCAGGTTTTCAGAAATGTTGTGACTTTTTTCATAGCTTGAGTAGGTACATGAGGTATTCAGAAGTGCACTTTAGCTGTCAGGAAGGTCACCCCAAGGGGTGACTGCATGGGTGTGGTGCCTCCTCTTCCAGTTTGTGTTCCTGTTCTGTTGTAGGGTTGTACTGGCTTCCTTGCTAGTGTGTCTGCCTGAGTGCTCAGCACAGGAGGGGAGCAACTGTTGGAAGGATTTTACTGAGGTTATAAAATTTGGGACACTACCCCAAAGCCAGAGCTGACTCAAGGAGTATTCTTCCGCTCAAAAACTATTAGGCAAGTGTAATAAAGTAAAAGGAAAAATAGTGATCCAAATTCAGTTCTGGTGCAATTGCATTCAGAGCCATAAAGTTTCTCCCTGTAACTGTGCCGTGCTTTAACCCCAGCTGGCAACAAACCACCACCCAGACTCTCACTCACTCCCCTGCAGTGGGGTGGGGGAGAGAATAAGCAGAGTAAAAGCGGGAAAACTTGTGGGTTGAGCTAAAGACAGTTTAATAAGTAAGGGAAAAGCTGTGCATGCAAGCAAAGCAAAACAAGGAATTCATTCACTGCTTCCCATTGGCAGGCAGGTGTTGAGCCATCTCCAGGAAAACAGGGCTCCATTATGTGTAATGGTTACTTGGGAAGACAAATGCCATCACTCCAAATGTCCCCCCCTTCCTTCTTCTTCCCCCAGCTTTATACACAGAGCATGATATCACATAATATGGAATATCCCTCTGGTAAGTTGGGGTCAGCTGTTCCGGCTGTGTCCCCTCCCAACTTCTTGTGCACCCCCAGCCCACTCGCCAGTGAGGTGGTGTGAGGAGCAGAAAAAGCCTGGACTCTGTGTAAGCTCTGCTCAGCAATAACCAAACCATCCCTGTATTATCAGCACTGCTTCCAGCACAAATCCAAAATGTAGCCCCATACTATCTACTATGAAGAAAATTAATTTTACCCCAGCAGAAACTGGGAGGACTGAACAAGCCTCAGTAAATAAGAATATAGACCAAAAAAATCACGTTAGCACAAGAACAAGGAAAGGATCAATATGATCAACAAGGATTTGTTCTAGCTTGAGGAAACTTCATTTTAATGTCCGTGTGAGGCTTAGAGTCCTGGTTTGTGAGACAAAATAAAGAGCTGCTTTTCTTTATCAGGTGATAGTATCAACAATAGTTTATTATTGAGAAATAGTAACTTTATCATCTAAATAAATTTATCGTCTAAACTATATATTTAGAAGCAAACAATTTGTAATGAAATTATCTATAACGAGAGTTTGTGAGGTTACAGCCCTCACAGGCATTTGTGCAGGTAGCAAAATTGCTGTTCGCTGAAGTACTACATGCTATTGCATGCAAGTCAGGATTGCAAAACTGAGTTTGTCCTTGTAGAAGCATTGCAAATATGGAAAATTATTTCAATGCTTGTAATTATTTCAGGATTAGTCACTCAATAATTAAAAAGTGTAAAGTTAAGCTTTTGTCCATAGTTTTTTCTAGTAAAGAATTACAAGGCATAAGTAAAATAAATTGAGTTACGGTTGAAGTTGTTACCAGCTAGTCCTGTGACTGCATGCTCCGGTCCATACAAACTAATTACAGCTTGTTACCAGCTAGTCCTGTGACTGCATGCTCCGGTCCATACAAACTAATTACAGCTAAGAGCCTTACAGGAATCTCACGCTGGCAGCTTGTCAGCTGTGTTATCTTCTGCTTGTGGTCAGTACATTTTACTTGTGAGGTGCTGAACACCTTCTATGGATTCCTCAGTAATCCCAGCTATGTGTCAACGTAGCTGAAGGAGCTCGCTTTCTTGCATGATGGGTTTCCTAGTGATAACAACGTTCTGTCTGTTTTGTGGGCTGAGGAACTGAAATGGAGCTCTGTTGACAACTACCCCTACATTTCTTAATCTCTCTGACTTAATTTTTTTTATTTCTGTGTCGGTTTGCAGCTGTAGACATCTCTTAGGGAAAAGTCTGGAATGCATTTTCATTAATGGTCCAATTTTCCGACTGCTTTTTTTTAACTCATTACATCTGCATCCATGATAGCTTTTCAAGTACAGTACTGCTATTGAGCTTCATGAAAATAAGTAAAGCAATGTGAGAAATATTTGCAAACATTAATGCTTAAACTTAGGAGTTTCATCTTCTTTTCATTATGTATGTTGTTATAGGTATGATAATAAAACCCACATGACATCATTGAAAAATACACTCAGCAAAGGGCTATAAAACAATGGGAATTATAAATGCTTAATGCCAGTTGTGGCTATTCTGTTTGTTGTTGTGATTGATGTCGAGGTATTTTATAGGCAGTTGTGAGGCTGTTGTCCATATATCACAGAGTACAAGATTCAAATGCTAAATGGAAAGACCAGACTTTCCCTGCTTACCTTACATTAAGCTTCTGTGTCCATATAGCTATTAAATCAGAGATTAAACATAAAATCTTTGAAGAATCTTATGTGATTTCATAGCCTGTGTTAGTCATCCTGGTCTCCCTTTAGAGTCAACAGAGACAAATATGTTCTCTTCAACCAGCAATTCTTATCTTCCTAAAACAGGCACCTGGGATGTCAGATGACCTTCCCTTTGGTGGTTCCTGGTTTTATCCCTGACAGTAAGGAAGCCTGGGGTTGTTTAGCATAGGGTTACCTGTCTAACTTTTGGATATGGGCAGCTGGACCAAACTTGGTGCTCGAAAGAAGAGATTTAACATCTTTCTTTTACTTCCTTTTTCTTTTCACACCTTTGCTGTTTTTTGTGTGGAAGAAGTTGGTCTGCCAGCTCTTAAGGTAACTTCCCTTAGTGCTTGCCGTTCAGTGCTGCCTTTGTTTATGTCACAGAAAATGAGGTGTTCAAATCGTTTTACTTTGCTGGATTCAAAAGTCTTTGTTGTGAAACTGGAATGGCTCCACAGGAATCTGTCCTCATGAGTGAGGAATGTGACAAAAGAAAAACAGTGTCAACTTTGCTCTCCCTTCTGACTTTTGGGATTGCTCTTTTGATCGTCTGGCGTGATATTAAAGAGGGCACAGCACGGACTGATGACAAGCAATGCAGTACCCCTTTAATCAGGACTTATTTAATCAGTTTTTGTGGCAGTCAAACAGTTACGGGTGTTTGTTCAGAGTGGAGTTTCATTGTAATTAGTGTGATTATGCCAGTCCCAAGGATTCCAACTAGGAATCCTGCCAAAATGTGTTGGGAATATGAATTGTCCTTATTACCTTATTTATACACTTAGGCAACCTATTGTTCAGTGAAAACATTGTGTTTGACCCGCGTGGCATTCCAACACAATGTACTCACTTGTAGCTTATGGGCACAGTACAGAGGAGCAGACTAAAGATGCTGTCACAGACTCGAAGTAGCTCAGTTCTCAATGCAGTTTGATCCCTGTGCTCTCCCGCATTGACTTTAAACAGTGGCACATAAAAGGAGTAGTTCCTGAGCCCCCTTGCAGCAAAGAAGAAATCACCTTTGGTGATTCCTTCTACTCGCTTGTACTTGCACTGTACACCTGCAAAATACTCCTGTGTCTTCACTCTTGTGTGCAGTTTCTTAAGTATAATAGATTTTGCAATAGAACTTTTTTTATATAATTCATTTTATCACTTTTGGGGGAAGAGTGATCTAAATTTAACTTTTTTCTTTGAAAGATTTGTTTTGCAAACTCATTCACTCTGTGGGTGTTCAGACACTCTGGCATTCAAATTAGTTTGGGCATTCAAATTACCAGTCCCTATAGAGGCATACTTGTAGTCTGCCCATACAAATATACACACATGCTATAAATCAACAACACCTGCTCTGCACCTTCATTTTCTCTTTGCTCTTCATCTGAGCCAGAGCTTGCTCTTCATGATTTTTAGTATTTTTTCTGAATTGCAATACTACCAGACAGTTGTCTTTTTTGACTGTTTTCTTACCTTGACTGGAAAGATATCTCCTGAGGCTTCCAGGTATAAGCACTGCTGCTTTTCTTGGAGGGCCAAAATGTAAGAAATAATTGACTGGGGGGAAGCAACCTCAAATCAACACTGATAAAGAATTGAGTGCATGATTCCAGGGAAGATCCTCCATGAAGCTGGCAACTAGGAAACTGATCCCTCTCCCCATGACCACCACCTTCTAAAACATGAACCACCACCCTGCAAAGTCTTAGGCTGCTGCTGAAAGATCTCAGAGGAAAAAAGAAATATAATCAGCTGCCTCTCTTCTATATTAACCACATTCAGAGGCAACCGTAATAGCTACTTTGGGTAGGTGGGGCTGCCCCAGGACTCCCTTGCCGTAGTTTATAGCTCTAAGTGACACAGCTATTCCATGAAAGCCTGTCCCCTTCTGTTAATACTTCCCTTATCTAAAGATTTATTTATTCTAACAGACTGCCCTTTGTCTCAAGGAGGCCTGACCAGCACATCCTCCGGCTGGAGTTACAAACACAAATTTAAGTGTTGAAGTTGATTCCTTGCTGTATCTGGGACAGAAGATTTGGTTCTTTCACCTATTCTGCAGCTTTATAGCGTGAGACTCAGAAAAGTCATCATAGGTACTAATTACATTGCAAGAACCTGCCTCCTTGTTCCCTATCAATAGCACAAGGACTTAATTAAGTTGAGTTTGGTTGTGACAGCATGCAGACTGCTGCAGCCCATTTGCCTCCTATAGGTGCAGAACTGTTGCATGCATGCACTGGGGATCTAGTGATGTATTCCTTCACTAGGGCTATTTTTTTGTATTTGGAAATATTTACCTACCCACCCCCAAGAAGCTCCCTATTGTAAATCTAACAAGCTTGTTGGTTCAGCTTCACTTACGTAGTCACTCCTTCATCTTTCTCAGGGAACATTACTAAAAATATACCAAGATCTAAGAGCTTTTCTATTTTTTCCTTTCCTCCTTCTGTCCTTCAGCATCTGTCTCGATTGTTGCCTGAAATTAAACTGCAACGTGGTTTTGGATATAGGTTAAGATCACCACGGCTGTTCAATTTATTTTTCTACTGTACCTCATTGACTTAGTCTACATTCCCTGTCACTTTTCAGGATTTTTTTTCATAGGAGCCTGTTCAGATTTGAGGAGCTTCACGGGTGGTTGTTTACAGTGGGAATGTGTGTGTGAGCAATCACTCAAAGGAAGAAGAAAGTTTCACACTAGCAACTGCACTTTCTTTGATGTGTGATGTCTTTGTGGATATTTATAACCCACCTACTTTTTGCTTTTGGCTCGGTTACATGTTAAAATTTTGTTTTCTGCAGTTGGGAGGAACTGTGAGCGTAGGGTGGCTTCTGACCTGTTATACTGTGCTAGATACGGGTGAATGAGGCATAAATGCATCCCTGCAGGAGGTGGTAAGACTAAGACAAATCAGGTTCAAAAGCTTAGACGTGCACTGTAGAAAAGACCTGCATACGTATGACCAGTATTTCAGGACTTCCAGTTACCAGTCAGCAACCTGCCTTTGAATCTGGACAGCTTTCCATTGCCCCTGATGATAATTCACCATATGTTTTAGCCTAACACAGGATAGGCTTCTATACTTTTTATTGTTTGCCATATTACTAATATATTTAGCTCTGTTTTGATTTTCCTGTAGTTTGCAAGAAGAAAAAAGGCTTCTGAAGGATGAATATGAAAGAATTCCAAAACAAAAGGTAAGTAGGAAACATGAGAAAAGCCATGGTTTATGTTCTGTCACCTAACATAAAAACATCAGTGAAAATATTTTCACAGTGTGTAGCTCTAGAATACATAGAAAAATCAAGAGGCAGATTTTATAGCAGATGCTATATTATATCATTCTGCTTTGGTAACTCTAGGGCAAGCAATGAATAACTGATTCAGAAAAGATCTGGCTTTTCTTTACTCAAGAATATTTTTTACTGTATTCAGCAAATGGATACTTCATGTAAAGGTAGCTGCAGATTTTTGGTTCTAGGATGTGTGTATGGAAAATAAAGTTGCAGTCATAAATCGCAATGGATATTTGTGGTTTTGTTGGAAATAGAATTCTGCTGGTTATTGATAAAAGAAACACACAGCTGGTAAAAAAGGATGCTTTCGACCTGTTGTAAAAACTCTTATCATCATTCAGTGTTAATGATTTTGTCGTATCACAAGTCTGCCTGAACAATGTAAAAGGGGAAATAAAAATTATCTGATCTTTTACTTCATTTTCAAAGGAAATGGATAAGAAAATTAAACAGTTGAAAGAAAATTGTGATGAGCTCTGCAAAGAAGTAATCCAAAGGAAAGCAGAAATTAATGCAATACAGGAAGATGTTTCATCCAAGGAAAAGCTGATGTTCATAGACAAGAAGGAAGTGGAAAAGCTTCTGGAGAAACAAGCTAATTTAAAAGTAACACAAAATTAATTGTGTGCATGATTATCTCTGTGTGTTTGTGTGTGTGTGTGTGCATGTGTATGTGTATATGAGTACATGCATTTGTCCAAGGAAACAGTGAATCCTCTGGATGTTGTTTGTCATTCCAAATTCAATAGATGGCATTACCTCATATAGTACATAATTTTTCAATAAGCATGAAACATGCTGCTGTACCATATCCATTATTAATCCTTTAGGAAATAATAATAGTCATAGTTTTGATTTAAAAAGTGGTTTCTATAATGACACGTTTGCTGTGTTGTGTTATTGCAGGCTGCTCTAACATTTGCTTAGATCCAAGTTAATACAGACTTATGCGGAGAATTAAAAAACATACCCAGGTCTTTTTCACTTTCCTTTCCATGGTGTAGATAACATAATCAGATGTATCGATAATATTCAAGCATAATTTTTATCTTGCAGACATAGTTAAATGGTAAATATCATAATGTTTAGTTTCAAAACTAACAGCTACAATTCTCTGGGACAAGCTCAAAAATTTTGAAAATATATTTCTTGCCCCTTTTCACAGCCGTTCTAGGTAAATATTACTTCTATGAAATCTCACTAGATTTGGAGGCTATAAATCTAAACTTTCTGTTTTTGCATTAGGATGAGCTAGTTAAGATCCTTGGTGTTCCAGCACAACTTGGAAGAGAAACTGAGAAGATGAATCGGAAAAAAATGTATACTTCTAATTAATAATTATATATACATAAGTATGTATGTATGACTGCTTTTCATCCATTTGTTACAGAGACAGCTGAGTATAGTTGTTGATTAAAGTTAGGATCAACTTTTTTAAAAGCATCTATAATCCACTTAAAATCCATGCAATATACTGAAAAATGTAGTATGTGCAGTTAAACATTTTATATTTAAGGACAACAAAGAAAAATTGAGAACAAAGACTGATTAAAAGTTGCTTAACCATCTTACTGTGCTGCGTTACTATATATCAGATCTACTTAGTAGATTTTTAATGGAAAATAATGTTACCATGTAAAGTAGTGGTAAGGCTGTTTTACAGTTTCTAGTCCTTAGTGACTGTATATTCATAGGATCATAGAATGGGTTGGGTTGGGAGACCTTAAAGATCATCTGGTTCCAACCCCCTGCCATGGGCAGGGACACCTCCCACTAGACCAGGTTGCTCAAAGCCCCATCCAGCCTGGCCTTGAACACCTCCAGGGATGGGGCATTGACAACTTCCCTGGGCAACCTGTTCCAGTGTCTCACCACCCTCACAGCGAAGAATTTCTTCCCTAATATTCAATCTAAATCTCCCCTCTTTCAGTTTAAACCCATTACCCCTCGTCTATCATTACACTCCCTCATAAAGAGTCCCTCACCATCTATCCTCTAGGCCCCCTTTAGGTACTGAAAGGCTGCTGTAAGGCCTCCATGGAGCCTTCTCTTCCCCAGGCTGAACAACCCCAACTCTCTCAGCCTGTCCTCACATGAGAGGTGCCCCAGCTCTCTGATCATCTTCGTGGCCCTCCTCTGGACCCGCTCCAACAGGTCCATGTCCTTCCTGTGCTGAGGACTCCAGGTGGGGTCTCATGAGAGCAAATTAGCTTCTCTCTGTTGGCCTCAGTGAAATTAGCAGCTTTCACAGTCTGGCCTGGGCTAAATGGTCATTCTCCCTTGATACTTCTGTACCAGTTTTTTAGTCAGAGGTGCTTTGTTGTGAGCTCCTGATGTGAATTCTCATCTCTAACATTTCAGCATGGAAAAAGTAAGGCAGTAGCCAGCCTTTTCTTTCTCTTTTGTGTAGCTGTTTTTTTTTCCTCTGAAGCATGACATGTCCTGCCTTACGTATGTGTAAAACCTAATTAGCACTGCACAGTTTCAGCCGGGTCACTCACAGATCCAAGTGCCTTCCAGATGAAGGATGTTTTTTGTACCCTATTTGGGCACAAGGTTATAGTGAAGTTTTGTGTCTCCTGCTTGCAGTCCCTGATTGTAATATAGAAATTGTTTGACCGTTAAATTTCTCAGTTTTAGAACTTGTATAATGTCTTTCTTTTACATTTTCCTCACTGTTCTGCTTACTGCAACTCTGCTATCATAACTATAAGACGTTTTTCCTATACTGTTACAGAGAAGCAATTTTAAAAACCTAGTGCACTGTGTAGGTTGTTATTAATGAAGCATTTAAATGAGTCTCTCTACTTGTGTTGCATCCCAGAATGAACTAACTAGAGTTTCCAGCCTTGGGAATAATATTTAGAAGTGTCACACCCATGTACCTAGTAATTTGCACGGAAAAGTGTTTACTAGAAGTCTTTTTAATACTGTCATGGTGCTAAGCTCCCTGTTAGTCCCATGGCCATCTTCAGTTTTACTGTTGAACTGTATTGGCATTTAAAGATTTTCACTGCATGTAATCTGCTTTCAAACATATAGTGTAGACAGTTGTGGGACTGAAATTGTTTTGCGCGTCCATGAAAACTAGCAACTTATATTTTGCCATTTAAATATGCATGTAGAAATGCTAAGCCCTACTCTTTTGTTAAAATATACCCACAGCGATGCAGAGAAGAAGAAAGAAACCCTTGATGACCAAATAGAAGAGTTGAATGGTACCCTGAAAGCCATTGAAAAAAGGACTGAAGAGATTTTGCAAGAAAGAGAAGATGTAATGAAGGAATTGGATGGGAAAAAAATTTTGCTAGAAAGCAAAGAACAAGAATGCATTACTTTGACAAAATTAATAGAAATTAACAGAGAGAAGGAATCGGCAGTCCTATCAGACAGGTGAGAGCAGGAGACATAAGCCACGTAGTACGAGTGAACAGTTTTCTGTTCTCAAAGATATATTTCTTTTTTCTGCTGTATTGCTTATGTTTTCCAGTTTTATGCTGCAACCAGTGCAGAGTAGAAATTATCAGGCTTGTTTTTGACGTCAGGAATGTTTATATAAACTACTGTAATCGAGGATCTGGCTTGAAAAAGAACATCAATAAGCATAAGCATTTGATAAAATTCTGGAAGACTGAAACTGGATTTTGCTTTGAAAGGGAAATCTTTTAGAAGGTTTCTCTCTCCGATGAAAATACTTTTTTTTTTTTCTGTGTACCACACAGAAAGTAAATTGAGCAAGAAAAAAAGATGTTAGTATTTTCATTTTCAAATGAGAATCATAAATTTCTGCACCCACATACTCCTGAATTTCAGTGGGGAACTGATTCCTCGTCTCTTTAATATCCCCTAGAATTCTGAGCTTATATATACTTGATAAAGTAAAATAAACTGTTAGGTTGATTGTAAGCTTCAAATGACTCCTTTGCAGAAGTAAATGTATAGTTGTAATCGTGGCCATATGCCCAGCAACAATGCTTTTGCCTTTAAAGTTTTGTATTAAAGGATAGTGTCACTTTAAATTGAAATATTTGAGTGAAGAAAAGATATAAATATTCCCTCATAGTAAAAAATGTGTTTACTTCTTCTTATAAATAACAGTTTCTCTGGAATTTTTAGCATATTTAGGACAGACTGTGAGACCTCATTGACATCATTAGGAATATTATCATTGATTGAAGTTATAAAAATCCTGCCTTTTTAGGTAATTTGTATCAGTAGTTTATGAATTTACCTTGCTGCTCAGCCATAATGATGCAGTACTCAAAACCCAAAAAATGATCGTGCCTGTTTTCATACATGTCTTGGTCAATTTACCTGTTTCTAAAATTCTGTGTCTATCCGTATAGAGAAGCTTTGGAAGATAATTTAAATAAACGTGTCTTGGAGAAAAAAAAGCAACATGATATTCTCATTCAAAATCAAACACAGAAAGATAGAGAGCTGAGAAATTTAAAAAAGATGGAGTTACAACTGAATACGATTTATGAGTCCTTGGAACAAGATAAGTCACAGCATAAAAGACTCAAATTAGAGGTCTGTATGAATGCATTCATCATAAGTATTCTAAACTTTCTTGTAAGAAATCTGTCTATGAAATCTTTTGACTGGTCCTAGAAAGGGAAAGGGGCAACGACTGTTTTAAATCTTATGCGCATGAAAGTGTCAAGAGTGTTGCTACAACTAACAAAGAAACCTCTAGGTGCTCTGGCTGTAATAAAAATACCACAGCAAGATATATTTGGAATCGTCTGAAGAAATGGATTTTAGGTGCTAGCGTCCTGTCAAGGAGAACTGGGAGATGATATTGGCACTGTGGTGTCATGTCTTCCTTTAAAGCGTTGTGGAATTGTGGTCGTTTATGAGTGAAATAATATAGTGACTTGGCCATTGGCATCGAAGAAATTCTTAAAATTCAAAGGTTGTTTGTACATTACTGCAAATAATTTATACTGTATTTAACATTATTCCAGGGGGCAGGAAACTAGCACTATATAAAGTATGCTATTAAAGAATATGAAATAACTCCCTATGTTGTCTGTTTCCACTCAAATTTCACCTTTCATTCCTCCCTGCATTAGTATTTCACCCATTCCTCTTCCCACACCGATTTACTCTTTTCTGTTTTATTCGTGCCTTCTACTACGCTGATTTTAAAGGGCAGTCTCATTCTGCTTGTCTGTTCAAATAATTTCCTTTCTTTGCTCTTTCCAATTCTTTCTTAAAAATTTACTTTGTCTATAACTTTTTTATGCTCTCTTCCTCTCATCACTAGTTCTCCCATTCTCTCTTTCTTAAGCTTTTCTCCTATACTAGCTCCTCACTTAGTCTAAATTAAAGTCAGTCTTATAAAATTAATCTTGCTTAGTCAGGTGAATATTTTTTTCACGTGACTTGATGTTTCCTACCTTGGCACAGTGTCCTTGAAATTTTTGTTGGTCCTTCTAAGCAATTCAAGGCAGAAAAATGCCTTATTTATTCCACTATAAAGTTTTTAAAAATAACTGTGTGATACCAAAACCCACACATACTTAGCTTTGCTATTCAAACAACTCTAAACATTACTCAATAATATTTATTATTAAATAATACAATTTTTTTGCTGTCTTCCCTGAAATCCCTCCTGAATTCACAAGTGTATTAACTACCTAGTAATATAAGCCCACTTGGGAGGAGGGAGGAAAGCTCTATAACTACACAAAAAAGTTTTAGATTGAATTTCCTGAAATATTGATTGAAGGGTGGACTCATATTCCAGACTTTGATCTTAAAGCTCATACTGAGATTTTGTTCAGTATCAGCTAAGAGAATCTGGGAAATGGTACTTTCTCCTGTGTTCCTATCGAAGAAATAGTCCTGGAGGGGGAATCACAATTGTTCAAAAACATGAAAGGCTAAAATCAAATGCCATAACTCACGGACAGCTGTGGGTAGAGTTTACTGTCTCGGTGAGATCCAAACCCAAGCCAACCCCTTTACACCGTGTGAAAGGGCAAGAGACCTGTAATGGGACCCTCGAAGGTTAAGTTGCGCTGCAAAGGATTCCCTTCGTGCTAATGCCGGGCCGTACTATAGGCTTTATGTGTTTTGCAAGAAGCAGCATCAGGGCGACTGGGGGAAGGGAATGCCAGCAGAGATAGAAGTGGAATTCTCTGCAGTGTTTTACTCCAGAAGTTGCAGGATGCTACCCTAACACAAACAGGCCATGGCAATGTAGGTGTTTTAACGCATCTTCTACATGGTATTAGTTTTCTCGGCTTCCTTTCTTGTGTCTTTTAGAAAAGCAAATGTGAAACCACTTCTCCTCTGCAGCATGGTCAGTTCAAATACAATACTACAAAAGACTAGAGTGGCAAACTTGATTCTGCTTGGCTTTTGCTGTCTTGAGACTATTTTACTTTGGAAGACTTAGGAGCACACCTAGGAAAAGTTAAAATATTTAAGTAGGATAAGTTCATTTAACTACTTAAAAAGCCAGACTGATATTTATTCAGTGTGATTCCAAGTGAAAAAAATCACAAGAATAAATTGCTGGTATAAAAATGTGATTGCAGAAGCAGCAGTACATCAGTGTGCTTTCCTAAATTTCTCTTACTTTAAATCACGTGCTAAATGCAGAATGGCTGGCTCATAAAATAAGGAAATTACAGGAACACTTCCTTCAAATGTGTTTTTCTTCTTAATAAGTTGTGAAAGGTCAGCTATTGCTAAACGCCGACATTCTGTGTGAAAGAGAACTGGCCGCTCCGACTATTGCCAGCCCAGAGCAGCACTGCTGCTCCTCTCCATGCACGCCTGCTCTTTGGTTGGGCCAACGCGGAGACAGCCAAAAGTGCCTAAGTTTAGTCATGTCTTATGTGAACAAAAGTCCTTAATGGATTAAAGATGTTTATATGAGCTTTCTACTTTTAGATTCGAGAACTTGATGGCATCTTTAGAATCCCTTCTTGAAAATGTGGAAATGCCTACTTACAGCCACTTCAGCCTTTTACACAGCAGAAGCGGTAACTAATACGTGCTCGACAGAAAGGCTGCGTTTCCTCCTCCCACAAGAGTCAAAGCAACTTGCTTAGAATAGGTTTAGGTTTTTAGCAAACCAAAGTCAAACCAAATCTGTCTCAGATTTGGCAGCTGAAACCAAAGTAACTCCAAAGGTTACTGTGCCGCTTGTGTCCCTTTCCCTTAATGCAAGTAAACAACATCTAATTTGATAATATCACAGAATTGAAAGCCGTAAGTGCAAAACATCTCGTTATCTATATTGAGGTATAGTGTTTTGAACTCTGTATTGAGGTGTAGCGTTTTGAACTCTTAACATCTGGTTGAGATCTAAGAAAAATACCACGGGGTTGCATGTATTATCATTGAATAGCTTCCAGATGTGTCATTCAGTGTCATTTTTTCCCCACTTGTATGAATTACAGATTTGCAATTCCGGACAGGCAACATATGCCTGCACAGTTAGTCTGCTGTTTTTATTTCTTACTTACTTATAACCGTAAAGAATTTTTCCGTGAAGTTAGGCACTGTGAGGCCAATACAACCTTTGCCTTATGAGTTGTATCACACGAGTAGTTGTAGTGGGATTGTTCAGATATATTTTAATCAGAAAGTAGTTTCTAATGCGTCTTCCTTCACACACTTCATTTTAAGATCTGACTGAATAAACAATTTCCCCATAATGTACAAGAGAAAAAAACCCACAAAACTGTTTGTGTTGTCAGTTTTGACTTTCTAGAGCCTAAGGAGGAAAAATCTTACTTTAATAACTAAAAGCAGAAACTATGACAGAAAATCTATGCAGATGTGAAACATTGACCCCATTAAAATCAGCGGTAAATCTATTTTTTTCCTTCAATACGGTCAGAATTTCACTCAGAAAATCTTCGGTGAATTTAGAAGGTGACATTTTTGCATAGTTGCTCTTTGTGATTATTTATTTAATGATGGCATAGTTGCTGAAAAACATAACCCTTATAAATTTAGTAGTTAAAGTGGGCTTTGCGAACTTTAGTGTTTATAGTTAAATTTTTAAAAAAAAGTGAGGAACTTGGATATGTTGCTGCAGAACTCTACTTGAGGAAGAACTCTTGGACTAGGTATTGTACCAAGCCAGAACAATGATTTCTTAATGTGCGTACCTACTTCAAATAGATTATTTGCAGTTTACATTTTTCACATCTTTTGTTTGCATGACTCAGTGTTCTTGGTTTATTTTTGCAGGCAGAAGCCATCCCTAAAAGTAATGGAGTATTATTAGAAAGGCGACGAGAACTGCAGAAGGAAACTGAAATGATCAAGAGAAGTTTAGCTGAACAGGTGCTGAGTTCTGCTTTCTCATACTTTTTCACTGTTGCAGTTGATTCTCCATCATGATAATAAAGGGACTGTTTGAAGAAAAAATCATGGGAGTTTCTAGTTCCAGCTTTCTGATGAGAAAACATGCCACAGTATTTATTCAATTTTAAAGACCAATTGTTTTTCACATCTAAAAAACATTTTCTGGGGTTTCAGGTCACATACTGGAAGGCAGAAAGCAAATCTTTCTAGGCTAACTCTTTCTGAATATCATTAACTACATTACAGGTAGAGATATGATGGGTATAAATTTCCTTTGGATATGGCACAGTGTCTTGTTGAAACAAGGACAATTCAGCATTTGTACATTACAGTTTTTCATTTTCATGGTTTTGTCATTTGTGGATATCTGTCTTGGCGCAGCACAGCCACAGGTAGTGTGGAAATGCAGATATCTCTGAGACTATTAGTACTTGCCACTATATAAGTGACTTTATGCGAAGCAATATATTTCAAACATACCTTTTTCTTGAGATCATACCTCCTTGTCTTCTTACCCGTATATCCATTTTCTATGTGTGCTGGCTTTGAATTTTGTTAGCTTTATCAGGTGGGATTCAGCTTGTGTTTGAACACATAAACATTCAGTGTTTATGTGTCACTATTTGTGCATGGGATACGTATCTAATGTGCCGCAACAGTCAATAACAATCTAGTCACGTAGTCAGCGGAGCCTAGGAAACCATCATCTCACCTCCTCCTACAGAGGTCAGCCTACGCTGGGTAGAGCAAATCGCTCTTCAGAGTTCACTGACTGTATTGACTGAATCGCCAACAACGCCAGGCATCTAGATACTTTGCTCTGGTTTAAATGTCTAAAAATGTCTAAATTCTCTTAATGTGAAAGCTCAGTGTCTCCCATTGTGTGGTGTGGACACGTCAAGACCTGACAGTAAACTTATTTAAAGATTATATGGCCATAAGGAACCATTCTGCCCAGTGGGCAATAGCTGAAAGAGATGCTAGATGGAGGAACAGAAATGCTACTAGATGATAAAATATTTTGACATGTTATTATAGGGATCATGCATGGTGTTTCAGCTGGTATTTTAAAGCAATATTTAAGTTTTTTTTTAAATCCATATAGTCTGTATATATGTATACTTTGCAGTTAAACCCAAAGCATTTCTAGCTTTGGTTTTGCCAACACAGATGAATCGATGCATAAGGAACTGAATTTAATTTTCTTTAGGAAAGGATGTCAGATATGGATGCCCACATGTTAGAAAAATGTATTGCTGAAGAAGGTCGGCTTTTCAAAGTGCAGGAAAAATGCAGAGATGAGTTATCCAGACTTGCACATCTGACTTGGCTCAAAGTTGAAGAGAGGGAACAGAAATCTAGGGATGTTCAGAAAGCCCAGGTAAACAGTCATCTCATATAATTGGAAGACTTTTCTAAAGCCAAAGGTGGTATATGGAGACATGAGATTACTAGTGAGGAGAGCCCTATGGACTCTTATTTCCCACTTTACTCTGAAGTTCCGTGGTAGCACAGGAAGCTCACACTGCTGTGTTGTTTGATTGGCAATTTATGGTGCAGGGCAACAGTATATTAAAGTATCATGCTGCAATTGAAACAAGGTATTTCAAAGGACATTTTCTTTCAAGCTGTTGGAATAAAGAGGTGGAAAAGCAGATAGCCTCAGCTGAGATTCTTGGACATACAACTCTGTGTTTATTTTACAAGTATATGGACATTAAAAGACAAACAGAATCGCTACTCATTCCAAGGAGAGGCAGCGATTTTTATCTTGCTGACACATTTCCAGGTGCAAATTGTTATATTAATGTGAAGAAAGATGGAAAGAAAACTTTTCCTACAGTCACAGAAACTAGAACTACTCGTTGCGTTTGCTGTCTGCAGTTTGCTGGCGTTGTAGTATCGTATGTGTGCTGTGATGTTGCACAGTTTATATTAACTACCAGGTTTGTATATGGGAACGAACTTTTTATGCTTCCACAATGTATGTCTGTATTCAAATAAATTATATAGGGTTCCCTTCCAGCACTTTGGGAACCTTTGACTATAAAAATAGAGTAAACAAACACGTGAGGCTTTGCACCTTCAATAAAAATCAGTCCATGAACAGGTAAAAAAAATTAACAGTACAAAGTAATGGACACACACACACACGCCCAGAGTTGTAACGCGACACACACCAGCTTTTTTAATACCAATCTCCTCCTCCTGGTAGCAGTGGGAGGTGAGAAACACCTGCCCATTGAAGGTTAATGGCACAGGCTATTAAGGACTGAACACAACTGAAACCAAAAGCTCCAGAGCTGTAACAAAAGGTAAATTCTACTCAAGCATCAGGGATTGCTTAAAAGCCAGAATAGAGTAAAAAAGAAATTTTATTTGAAAAGGTACAATTTCAGTGGTGCATATCTCAAATAATTATATAGTGGTGGAGCCAAGAGGCCGATTAGTAGAAATAGTAGAACTCCAGCTACAAGGGACCAAGCATTTTAAGATGCAGCATCAAATTATCTACATTAATAACAGCCGTTGTAATTTTAATATATGTAGAAAGACTGTGTTCTTTAATGTTGCTACAGTAAAAGCATTTCATTATAATTAGAATATGTTCTTAGAATATTCTTGTGTCATCATCTTCTCCTCCTCTAAGAAGAATAGCTGTTCTGAGTAATTTCTTTGAAGAGATTTCTTTGTTCTATCCAAAGTGCTCACTGAATTCTATTTAAATTTCAGATACAACTCCAAAATATTATTAAAGAAATAAAACGAAAAGATCTTGAAATAAAAGAGTACAAAAAGAGGAAAAGAGAAATCCAAAATCAGTAAGAAAATAATAATAACAATACATTAGCTAAAAAATGTCTTTTAAAGAAATTTTTATCCAAGTAATGTATGCATAAAATTATAATAATTATTTCTTTCACACTTGTCATTTCTTCAGACTCCAAGGATTTGCTAAAATGTATGATGTTATCCAAAATGAAAGGAATAAATGTATAAATTTGGTGCATGCCGCTCAGCAGAAAGCAAGTGAAATTAAAAACCGGGTAAAATTGCTAGGAAACGAAATAGAAAATTTAAGGAATACGATTATAATCAAGGACAGGTGAGTTTTAAGTAAGCTGTAGATCACAGTTATAGCAATGTAAGATTAGAAAGAATCTTAAGAGATAATCTAGTCCAACTTCGGCTATGCCTGTATCATCCTTGGTAGTTATTGTCCTGACTGTTAAAACCTGGTTCAAAGACATTTAGCAACACCTTTACAAAATCTGTTCCAATTGTTTGTCACCCTAACACTTCACAATTAGCTTGAGCATCACTGCACGGCACGAAGCATTTTTGAAGTTTGTCTGGCTGCTCTCTCACACTCCTGTCCTTTGAAGGGATCAATTGCCATCGCATTTCCTTTGTACGACAGTTCTTGCGCCTCTACTATCTGCAGTCTCCTGCCATTTCATTCAATACGAACAACAGCGTTGTACTCACACTCGCTTATCCTTAGACAAAAAGAGGTCCAATACACATGTGATTCCACAATAGACTGGTGTGTGGTACTATTAAATGAGTCATTAGCTAGTAATGCAGCTGTCTAATTATTAAATTAGAACAAACTGAGTTTCTTGGTTCAAACTCAAATTGAAGTTGATTGGATTAATGTTTATTTCAGATCAAACAAAACATGGTTTCAATTTCCAGGCAATCCTAGTCGAAATGAAAGGTTACGGTCACAACAAGGAGGATGAGGTGGACAGTGGGTGCGCTTTACTCTGTTTTTTCCTATACTATTATTTAGTGGAGACGTCTTTTGGCCATCTTTTTGTCATCCTAGTGATGATATTTTGCAATATAAACAGAACAACAATGTCTCTGAAATTGGTAGCTGGGAAAGTAGGAAGCTAGTGAGTAGTTAACTGTGTATGCAAAACAGCATAGCCAAAACTGAGTAGTTTAGAAATAATTTGATTTTTCCCAAAACTTTTTTGTTTTTTTTTTTTTGGTGCCAAAAAATTGCACAACCAGGCCACAGAATGCAGTCAGGAAACATTCACTCAAAGTGTGCTGTGAATCTCTGAGTAGCTTGATTTCAACATCATGCTGGAGGTAGCTAGAAAAGAAGCGGAACTTCAACGATTTAAGTGATTTTGTCAAGATGCACAAACTGACATTTTGTGCTAAAATTTTTGAGGCCTTCCCTATTAATTACGGGTGAAAGGAGGGGGGAAAAAAGGCTAAAATGGTTATGTATTGTCTAGATGACAGAAACATCTAATTATTGTAGATGACCCTACTCCAGTAAAGATCCGACAGGCATTTTTGATCTCTGCAAACCTAGCTGTACAACTAGCAAGAGGTACTGAATTATCAGGAATTCTCTTGCCTATGGAAAATATTTTTAATCCCAGTAATAGACGCAGGATCACTGACAACTGCAGCCTACACAATTTGGATGACAGTGTATCAGTCCAAATAAGAGGAAGGTTTTTCAGAAAATATTTAACAACACACTGCATTTCTGCAATACTGTCATGCTTTCAGGCTGGGACTTGCTTTACAGAAGTTTACTTCAATTCGGTAATACCCTGTAGAACTGGGAAGTGTTACACGGACGGGGGAATCTGAAAGCAGCTCACTGCTTTGTGCAGAGTAATTCAGCAGCGCGCGGAGGGAGCCCGCGAGGGGAGGCAGGATATTCCATCTGCAGTTCCGTATTTTAACAGGAGACTGTGCTTCTCCTTTCACTACCTCTTTTGCATCTTGACTTGACTGTCTCCCCAGCGTAAAGAAAGTAGTGATACTTGATCAAGAAGTGATACTTACCACAATCAAATGCAGTAACTCGAAGTTCCGTGCCGTAAGCAAATGAATGACCCGTGTGGCAACAAGAATCTGTGTTTTAAGTGAGGGGCCATCACCTAATGGCCAGCAAAGTTGCTGGAAATAATGACTTCTGTTCTTCATTTTTATGGGTCTATAATGTGACCTTGTCACCAACCTTTCATTTGTGATTTTATTTTTTTTCTCATCTGTCGAACACGGAAACTGATAATTGTCCTTCTCGTGTGAATGTTGTGGTACATGGTTTTATAAACAATAAACTTGGACACCTTTGAGTCGCAACCACAAAATTCTTTTGATATTGCTCTTTAGATAGAAGGGCAGGATTTCTATGCGTTAAGACTTCGCATCACAGTTTATGCTTCTGCTCTTGAACTTTATTTCTTACGTCCCCTTGGGCTACCCAGTGAAGAAGAAAAGAGCTATAGCGCAGTGCTCCACTTATAGCATTTTTTGGGTCCATAATCCAGTTCTTTTCAAGCTGGAAAGGGCTTGCAAAGAGAAGCTGTTCTCAGTGAGTCTTTCTGCTTCTCGTAACGGTTCTGTGAAGCAGAGTGACATAGAAGATCCTTTGTGTATTTGAGGAATTAGTTTAAGCTCTGCTTTTAGTTGCTGAAATTACTTTCAAATTGAAAGGGCTAAAAAACTTTCCTACTTTTCTGTTATGTTAAAGAAAATTGCAGAAACAACGTCTGAAGAATGCAAATAATGCAGCAATTACAGACAGTCTCAAAAGCGATTATCGCAAAATCGCCCAAGTCACGCACGAGATGAACGAAAAGAAAAAGCAACAGAGTTTGGGTCTCGAGAGGCTTACCAACATGGTCACCCGCATTGAAGAGGAAATTGTGCAGCTACGCAAACAATATCAAAGGGCTATTCAGCAACAAAACAAGAGGTATACATGTACATTTGATGCAATATCGTGTTTAATTTTGACATTCAGGAAACAACAATATTTTTCAACTTACAAGCACTCCCAATTAGGACTACTAAAAGACCACCTCACTCCAGTGTTTCACTAAACAGCCCCCCTCACTGCAATGTCAGCGCTGCTTGGCATTACACGGGTGTTTTTTCTCCATTGGTGAAGATGTTCGTTCTTCAGAACTACTATTAAAAGGTGTGCTGGATGGGCTGCCGAGTGCCTTGAGAGCTTGGAGCCTCCTGCTGCGTTTGTGCTGTGTGCGCAGATAAGGTATAAAAATGCAGAAGATGTAAAGCTCCCTGCTCACGTTAATCCATTTTTAAATGAATGCTGGGGAAGGCCAGAAGAGCTTTTAAAATTATATGAGAGACCAAATCAACCTTTGCAATTGTTTGTTCTCTGATTTTCACACTGCAATTATTTTGTTCCCTATTTAAAAAGTTGGCATGATCTTAAAATAATATTCGTGAAACCTTCGTACATTTTCCCAGATTATTGCTGTCTTTCAAGGTTGCCAGTTATGTTCTTGAATGTAATACAATGAATGTGAGTAAATTTTTTTTAACTTTGCCGTTTCATTTTGGGCTTATTGCAGTGGTCTTCTGCTCAGAGATCGAGAAGAAGAACTATGCATTTTATATGAAAAAATAAACCTGCAAGAGATGCTGTGCAGAAATGGAGCTATTGAGATGCAAGATATGGACGAAAAGATCCAATTTCTGAAGCTGAAGGTAGCTGAGAAAAAGAGACTGATTAAATTGTGGCTCAAAGCGCTCCCAGTGAAGAATGCCCTGGATGCACATCTGGTGGTACTTCAGATACAGGTTGGTGGGAAAACAAGCCCTTTTTTCGTTTGTATTATACTGTATTTTAAACCTTAAGGTAATTTTGTAGAAAAAAAAAAAAAAAGGTCTTCATGTACAAGGTTTATTAAAACAGAAAGTTCAGTAATACTCCTGTCTAGCAAAGCACTGATGCACGTTTGTAACTTCAGATACGTGAGTTTCTACACTTTTGTGTAACTGGCTGATACACTTCGTTATGCACATGCCAAACGCTTCCTGGGCATGGAATCTCAGCTAACCCTCCCCGCAGCCTGAAATGTCAGTATGACTAAGCTGGAGAATGGGAGTCATGGGGAAAAAAAAGGGAATGTAGATAAAATGTGGTGAAACTGTATTGATGGGGGTAGGTGGAGGGGTGGGAGATATACTTAGCTCTTCAAATTTCTAAAATAATAACTCAATTCACACTTGACCCTGAGCCTACTCTGGAAACTCTGCTGCCTACAATGATATAATCCCCATATATTTTCTTCCACACAAAAACAGTGTAAGTTTTAGTTCTAGTTACAACATGACATTAAACAACTAACAAACTGCAGTGTTCATCATTGTTCGGGACATTCTTTCCTTGCTTTCTGAAATGGCTCATTTACTTTTGACCTTATCTCCAGATGGCAATTTTTTCCATACATATTCTGTTAGTGTCTGCACAAAATCATAAATTAATTGCATTGATGGGAGCTGTGACTCACTGTTAAATAGCACTTGCGCTTTTCTCTAACTTCTGGTGTTTTAAAGAACCCGTACGCTCTGCTAAAAAAATAAAACGTTGTACAATACCTTACGCAAATTGTACCCTGAAGAACTTTACTGTGGCATTACAGATTTAAACAATGATCAGAAGGAGTATGAAAAAAAGATGATAGACAAAAAAAAAAAAAAAAAAGAGATGTTTTCAGGTAAGATTTGGAATGAGACAAAGTCACTGAGTCAAATACAGTAACCAAATGCAGATGATTCTTGTGAACTGACAGATTTTTCTGTTCTGCATTACTAAAGCTTTCTCCTTTGTGATGATGGTCCATGTGAAGCCTGAAGTCACCATTAAAGGGAAGCTACTGCTTCAGGTGCTTTAAATCTTTTTGTAATAATGGCATAAAATTAAAAAGTATGAAAATACAGAGTGGTGTGATATTACACATGGAGTACTCTTAATAAATATTCCCAAGTCAGAGATGTTCCAGTGAACAATGTCAAATACCCGGTTATCAGCCTTTAAAATGTAACTAGGTACTGTGGTTACCAACTATTAACGCAGTTCTTCCCTTTTTCCTACCGTCCCTGTCTCCCTAAGTCTTGCGTATTTTCCAGTCTTGGTCATCTTATTCTTATCTATCTGTCCTGTTTTTCTCCTCTCTTGCATTTCCCAACCTTCCCATTACCCCAGAACTTTTTTGCCTTTCCTCCCTCCACAGGTGAATTAAACTTTCCCGTACTGAATCCTGAACGATTTTCCAACAACAGATATCCGCCACTGGTAATACTTGAAATATAGAGAGAGCAATCTGAAAGGAAAACAAGATCTGGTCTCACAAAATAGAAAAAGTTTCAGTATTTGTTGATTGCATTTGACTGAGGTCTTTTGACTTTTTTAGAGACACTGTTTGAATCTAAGTCTCACCTATTTTCAACAGATTCTTTGATCATCGTTAAATTAGCTGTTCTGGGATGGGATATCTATTTCTGTTAGAGACACACCTCTTGGAATAGATGGATGAATGGGTACATTGCGTTCAATAGGCTGCAGAAACCGAGCCCCTACCTCAGTGGCTGTGATACCCACTGGGAAGGGGAAAAGCCCAGGTCAGGGCTGTGCGACAATTCAGGAAGAACAAAAATTTCGCCTGTGTCTCCCATACACCTGTACTTCCTTCATCTGACACAAAAAATACCTGGTGAGATTCTGAAGTGGTTTTCCCTGTGTAATTTTTAATTGGGAGTGCACATCAAGGGACTGTTTCCTGCTGATTGAAATGACCCATGAAAACAAATCTGCCTTCATGCATCAATGAGAAATACTTAGCGTTAATCATTAATTAGTCCAACACGTAGACCTGCTGAGCTGTCACGACGGTGTAGATGAGACTTTCATGCCTCAAAGTTTAACCAACGCAACAGGGGCCAAAGTTTCATTGTGGCATTTGGCATCAACATTTATCCAGGTTTTAATACCACCCCATGAAAATCTCCAGACTACATCATCCAGTCATAGAAAAATGGGGCTGTTAAGAGAAAGAGTTTATGTGGGCAATGCTGCTCCTGCTCCAGCATCGGATTGCCCATCATTCCTGAGAGGCTATGCGATGCTTTCAGACCGCCAATGGGAAACTCCAGTTTCTCCAGCAAGCCATCCCAATCCTTCCTTAACAGGGAAAGATTTTTCTTAACTGTTAGCCTGGATATTTCTTGCTGCAACATAAGCCTGTTGATGTGTATTCTGTCCACCAGGGATGTGACGAATAGGTCATTCTCTTTCTCCCTGCAACAACATTTCATGTTACTGGAAGAAAGTTAACCCCGTTTGTCTCCCATCCTTTTGCTAAGCTACACAACCCTGTTTTTTTTCCCCATCAGCCCTTACAGATCTTTCTCTGATCATTCTTTTTTTGCCTTTCTTTTATTTTGGGCAACGTGGTCTTTATTTTTCTTGAGGTGCAGTGCCTAACATCAGGGGGTGAGAGTGAAAGGATTCATTCAGGCATCTTGCAGGTTATATTTCTGTTTACGTGTCCAGATACGATGGTAGCCTTTCCTGCAAGATGACATATTGATTCGTGTTCATGGAAGCGTACGTAACCACCAGACCCTTTTTTAAAGAAATGATAGCTAATCAGTTGACCTTGATTCTGTATTTGCACAGGTAATTTTCTCTGCCTACATGTAGCACCTTGCATTTGGTATTTAATATTCTCTCTTTTGTTCAGATCTTTCTTCAGACCAAGGTAATTTTGAATTTGAATCTTCAACCTCATTCTACTTATGTAGTACTACATAAGTACTACTACTTAACCTCATTCTACTTATGTAGTACTTGCCTTATATTTTCATCAAGACCCCATTTCCTTGGCTTGTTTCTAAGAATGTTATATGAAAAAATATCAAAGCCATGTAAATATCAAGATGCGTGATGCCTACCACTTGTCATTCCTACACCTGTTAAATTATCGTGGCAAGAAATTGATCTGTTTTGGCATGACTCAACACACCCGTGTTGGCTGTTATTCATACCCTTTTTCTTTGGTAGTTATGATTTGTTCAAGATTTATTCTACAGAAGCTGAAGAGTTATTTATAGCTCCATAGCTCCTTTTCGACCCATTTTTAAAAATAAGTATGATATTGGCCCTTTTCTAGTGCTCTGTGTACCTCACCTGCCTTCTCTGAAATTTCGAAAATAAGCACCAGATCTCCACTTTTTCAGACCAATCCCTTTATCTAGGTATGCGTTCCCTCTCATTTCTTCGTCCTTCAACAATTCCTCCTGAGTGTTTACAATCAAAGGGAGAAAAGCCTCTTTTGTAGAGCCTTTTCCTATCCCCTGTATCAAATCCACTCCAAGAAAGGAGGGATTTTTTTTTGGCTTTAAGACTTAGAACCTCTTGGAACTCAGTCTTGTCCACAGAAAACACTACAAATGAGGAGAAAACAAAGAAAGATGCCTATAGTCACATCACTTAAGCAGACACAGAATAGCATGCTTATTTCTAAACGTGCTTTGTTTTCCATACTTTTGGATTAGTCTGCATCCAATCACTCTCAATTCATATGGCATTTAAAAGTAAGCCTAGTATTTAAGTTTAACATGCAAATTTTTACGGATTTTTTTCTGGTTTGGCCAGTGGTTTTGCTGCAATAGTCCTTCTTCTCTAAATTAACTATTCAATCTTGAAAAATTTTACCTGATGAACTGTCCTTAATCTCCTTAAGGCACCACTGCCTCCAACAAGGCATTTTTGCTGAGTTCGTGGTTGAGAAATTTGGTCCCAGCTATGAAACCTCACTGGAAGCATACCTGCATCCTGTTGTTTGTGCCGGTCCCGCTCGTTCTTCCGCTCTGTGTATTAGTGGTCTGGAGTTTTAGTCATTTACAATTAAAATAAATCTTTCAGTACCTAGTTGTGCACTGAATGGCATTCGTTTTAAACCAAATCACGATTTGACAAAGAAATTGTTCATTACGGTTATTTAAGGTTTTTACTTTGCCCACTCTCAAAGCGTGGAAAAAAAGAGCTGCACAACACTTCTTTTACCAGGAAAAGTGTTTAAGACAAGCATTCTCGTAACGTTCCATAATCACCCGAGAAGATCTGTCAGTTTTCCCTTTTCCAGTTAAACATGACTTTGTTAACTTCCTGTGAACAAACCCCGTCCTGTAGCAACAACTAAACATTTACGTTGTCTTTTCGCTGACTGCTCATAACTTTAAGAGCCAGTGAACACTTATTTCCTTAATAATATCATCGCCTGAAATTGATGCATAGCATTTATAGCAATTTACCTGGGTCATGTTATGCTAGAGCGAATAGATCAAGGTTGGAGTGACAATGCGCTGACAGATGTCCAGGTGCATATCAACGCGCAAAACCCCACCGCGGTCAGTCCTGCAAGTCCAAACATAAACGGTCCCAGTCACTCCTTCAGCGAGTGTTTATGCGAAGCACGCGTGTCCATCCAGTGTGTTCCGGGAAGCGGCATTCCATGGGAACATCTCACACCAGAAAGGTCAGGGAACACCTGCCTCTCTGGGTCCCGGGAATACCACATCGCTCAGCGTCACCACCGAGTCACTTCAGGACATGAGCCTGGGAACTTCAACATGGAAAACCTGGATGCCTGTGGGGATGAGACCTTTAGAGCTAATCAGCAGGGAAGTGGGACTTTCAGACTTGCAACCAAACTGTATGGCACTTGTGTCCTTCCTACATCCCTAAATGGATTCTCTGGGTCAAACAGAATATTGTAGGGAATAAAGGAAGATCCCCCCCACCTCAAGTAGCCTGAGGACAAAGCAGCAGGTGGAACTCAATTTCTGGCAGACGGCAGGGTTTTCCTCTGTCCTGCAACTGTCACATTGTAGTTCCCTTTTTTTTTTTTTAAAAAAAAAAAAAAAAAGAAATTTAAAATGGCTCACAGTCTTCTGTGTTACCCTCCGTCCTTCCCTGTACAAGCCTGGTCTGTTAAAGCCTGCAGGATCAGGCTCTGGGGGTGAGTTAGGCGAGTCCCAAGGAGCCCCAGGCGCCCACTGCTGCCCCCATCTCCAGCACTGGAGGCACCAGCTGCGCCCGGCTGCAGGGACCTGGGGAGGGGAAGGGAGTGGGGGGACTGTGGGGGCTCCTCTCCCTCCTCGGGGTGGAGCTGTAGCTGTGTTCGGGCTCATCTCGCTGCCCAGGCCCAGCAGCTCTGCTCCGTCCCCCCACCTGCTAACAGCAGCTGTGGAGGGTGGCCCTGAGCCCACCCCACTGTGGCCCCAAGGATGCAATTGGTATAAGCCACCTGCAGCTTTTCATCCGGGCCACCAGCAGAAGCTGAGGAAGGTGAGTCCCTGGGACAGCCTTTTTCTGACTTACCAAACATGTTCAGAAGGTGGAAATCATCTTCCAGTCCAGAGCTCTTGTGATACCTGGTGGCTCAGAGAAGCCTCTTCTGTGTGGCTGAATTATTTCTACAGTTTCAGGTGGTTGTGTTGCACGTGAAGGAGTCGAGGGAAGAAGCATTCGAGACATTTAAACCATTAATAAGGTGAATCTGGTTTGTATTTGTGCATTATAGGGATGACCTGTGACACAATCTACTGGTTTTCAAATTCCCATTGATTAGCAGGACAGGAGAACGATGTACGTCCACCTCTGGTTTTGTAGGGAAACGTTTCCCAGGGTTTGACCAGTATCATTTTGCTTAGTCCTACATTGTAAAGCATCACAAACGTCTCCCAGCAAGGCTGGAGTCTTGGTTCCAAGTGCAACTGGCCGCGCAGGCAGCTCCACCGCTTTAGTGCACTTCTGCTGGCGTAAGTCAGACACACGGAGACCTTCCATCTCTGGTCATGGAGTAATAATGGGGCTTTTGGCTCCTTGTCTGAAAAAATAACCTGTGGCTTTTTGTTTGCTAGTATTCCCAGTGCAAGGACAGGATTAAACGGATGGAGGAAATCTTTGCTGACCCCGCGAATGAGAGTAGAAAGCGAGATCTGGGAGGGAAGGACCCATCTGCACCTGAGCTGCTAAAGAAGATTGAGCAGGTAACATCACTTATGACATCACAAGCTCTCCCCCTACGATTGACCTCTTTTAGAAAAACCAAATTGTATCTTTTCTTTTAAAAAAAAAAAAAAACCTTTCCTGTAAAAGGAATTAAAAAAATTATGATTGGCTAATGGGAACTCCAGCCCAGCACCTGCTTTCCATGACAACTGGATGTAGGACATTTTGACTTCTTCCAGCAGAGGCTGGAGAGGGGGAGCTCCGTGCACTGGACCTGGCTCTGCAGCATCATCTGCTAGCTGGTCCATCCGCACCACTGGCACTTCAGTGGAGACCCTCCCACCTCACCACAGGAAGGCATGGAAGAGACAGCAGAAGAAAATAACTGCAAAATAATAAACAGCTAGTGAACCACCCTGTCATTCTTCTGCAACTGGCCATTAGCTGTTCCACCACAATGCTCAGGCTGAGAGCTGGAGGCAGTCCCACTACCCTCTTAAAGTCTGTGTGTGTGACATGGGATCCAGCAAACATCCTTCTCAGGCTTTGGTGGCGCTGCTTTGTGTCCGTGCCCAACAGGGAGCCACCGAGCAGGTCTTCATCGAAGAGGGGGCCAGGCCGGGTGAGCCGCTGCAGCCCTGACTGCAGCACCACCACCGACTGCCGGGGGAGGCTTCAAAGGGAAGCCTGAGGTCCGATATAAAGCCAATTTCAGGGCACATACGTAGGGAAGGTAAAGGAATGGAATGAGCAGCCGTGGGATTTTCTTAGATATTTTTGTCTGTCCCATTTATAGGGGCACAAAACTCCCCCCACTGTATTTAGTGTGTTGCACCTTCCCCTGCCATTTACCTCCGCCCTGCATCCTTCTCGCTGCAGCTGGAGGTGGAGCTGGTGCAGAAGGAGGAGAAGCTGCTGGAGACAGATTTTCTCTGTGAGCACGTTTCCCGGCTGACGGACAGAATCCGGGCCACGGCAGAGAACGGGAAGCAGGACACACTGCTCCTAGCGAAAAGGGTAAGAAGGGCATTGCACGCCTGTACGAAATGAAATATCTGGGCAAGGGGGAAGATGACTCACTCGCAAATTACAGAAGTGGCTGGAAATAGTGAGAGACAAATCACATTAGTCTCCAGAAATTACAGACGTTTAGTAGTAACAGTAACACAGATAGACCAGAAGCATTAGGTGAGTGTACTGTTTGTTTTTTTTTTTGAAAGCAAGCTGCACCATATGTAGTGCCTTTCATCAAAATACAGGATTAGTTATTTCTCAGGTAGATGCCTAGAAACTTGTTAGAATCCTCCTTTTACACGTGTACTTAACAGCCCTTCCGCAACAAACACGTCACAGGCTAAAAAGAAATAGGGAAGAGCCAGGTAAGTTCTACTCCAACACAGGAGAATCACAGAATGACAGGGTTTGGAAGGGACCTAAACTTGGTATCTGGCTCAAGGTTTCTTTGTTATTTTGGTAGGGACAACCACACAGGAAAGAAATACCATTTTCAATACAGTTAGTTTTATGCAGTTATAGCTATTTCCTTTTAAGTGCCAGTAATATTGCTTGGGGAAGAGCAAAAATTCTCACCTCACCCTCCTTAATGAAAAAGCTCCAAGTAGAACCGAGCCGAGTGAAAGACAGAACAAAAATGCGATGTAGTTATTGTAAAACAAGGCTGGGGTTGATTTTTTTTTTTTCTTAGGTGTTAGGTTTGGCACTCAGAAGGGCTTAAATCGCAACACATCTTTATAGCAGCCGATCTTTAATTTTCCACGGACAGAGGAATAACACGGCTGTTATTTGGGTTTGTGAAATTACAGCCACCGGCTAATAAATTACTGTAAAAATGGTAGCAAGCCAAAAGTTATATTCACAAGAGCTCTGACTTTAAAAAGAGTATTTAGGGGGGGTTGGGTTGGTTTTTTTGTTGGGTTTTTTTGTTTGTTTGGGTTGGGTTTTTTTGTTGTTTTGTTTGGGGTTTTTTTTTTTTTGGTTCAAATCATCTCCAGGATTCCTGTCCCATCCCTTTTCTGCTCGCCCCCCTGCCAAGGATAACTTCACAACCCGCAGCCCTACTGTGGTTGCCTTATCACTCAATTATCTCGTAAGGATTGGGCTTATTACACTTTTATTACAAAGTTAATTGTGCAAAAGGTCAATAAGAATCTGGGTGTAAAACCTGCCTCTGACAGCAATGAGGGTTTTGCTATTCAGCTGAAAAGGGCAGGAGACAAATGCTTTTCTGTATCTTGGATTGGAGGAAATGTGACTTCTCATGCTGCCAGTTTCTGTGGTTTTGAATAGGGAAAACCAAACGGGTGCATGCAGAAACACACAGCCTGTTTCATTAAGTCATTTTCAAGTATGGAACCATTTTTTAAAACAAAGTTGGACTTGTTTTCACATACCTAACACTTACCGGGCAAGCATCTAAAGGGAAGCCCTCACTAGAACACAGTTCTTACTTATTCCAGACAAACGAGCTGCAGAAGAAGATAAAGGACAGAACCCAGAAGATGATGGCCCTTGTTGCAGAGCTATCCATGAAGCAAGCCCTCACCATCAAACTCCAGCAGGAAGCGAGAGACAAAGAACAATTTTTTATGACTGTTTCGTCAAGGATAGATCAAGGCCTTCCCCCTCCCAAAGAAACAGAAAACGAATGGTTGAAGGTATTACGCAACGAGAAGATGCAAAAAGAAGCAGCTGAAGCCAGAGCTAAAGTAAGTTTTGTCGTACGTTGCAATCAGATCTTCAGCCCCGTCCTTTCACTGCTCTGGCTTGTCTTTCTGAAAGAGCTGCACTAGCTCACTGGGAAGCTGCTCCACCACAACATGGAGCTCCAGGAGTCAGCGGAGATGATGGTATAGACAGGGACAACTCCAGAAGTGGTACACTGTGGGTTTGTGGAGTTATAACTGCAGTCGTGCACACTGCCTAGAACTGGCCATCGAATCTTAAGGATTAAATACACTAAAAAGAAGACTTCCCTTCAGTTATTAAAGTAATTTGTGTGATCTTGTTTTAAGACGACGGGTGAGATAGACATTGGCAAAGTGCTGCTTTCCATTGGATCTCAAGGTAAAGGCGCAAAAGGTGGGGTGTCGGGCTCAGGAATAGTTAAGTTTAGCATCTTCCACACACCAGCTGCAGTGACCATCACATCAGAAGTAGCAAAGAATCAGGCTGCTGAGCCAGACACCGAGAGCAGACAGGGCAGCACATCAAATAGCGCTTCAAATCCGACCCTGCTGGATCCTATGCCTCCTTAGTTGAGACCATCGGTGATCCCTGAGCAGAGAGCTCCCAGAGAAGAAAAAGTAGCATAAAAATGAGATGTCCATACTGGGGGAACTCTTGCTGATGGGAAATCAGCTTTGTCATATGAATCCTTTAGTTGATCACTCCCAGGGAATCTGAAAGGTGCACAAAGCCGGGAGAGGAATACACTGTATACACACTTTAAGAACTTGAAGTCACGCAGAACTGCTGCGGTAAAACTGGTTTAGAATAAGGTACTTTGCTGTCATTAACACTTCTCCTCATGCTGTGACTCAGTTCCCTCTCAGTGCTGTGGATACCAGCTCACTGTTTTCAGGAACAGCCGCTGTCAGCATAAATCTAGCTACCTTTTGAAGCATCAGAACTATTACCTTGTTCCCAAGATGTTCTGTGCACACTTACTATAACTTTTATAAATTCATCTAATCTGTTTTCTTCACAAATAACAAAAGCATTACAGGCTCAAAACTGTATTTAAAAGACAAACTCACATCTGTGTGGTCAATAACTCACGCTTTCCTTTCAATGAGCAATTAATACCCCTCTGGGTTTCCTGGCTTGCTAAGGACTAGACTAACGGCGTTTCCTTTGTTAGGCGTTCTGTACCTTGGCTGAGGGGCGCGCTGCAGTTTGAAAGCGTATAATCACTGAGTGACCCCGCGGTGTTTCTCTCACAGCGTGCTGCAGAAGAGGAACAAGCTGCAGCGCCCGGCCGTGTCCACACGACAGCTGAACAGCGCCCGACCGCCTACATCCCAGACGACGAATACAGTCTCCCCTTGCCGCGGCCCTACGGCGCTCACGCTCCTTTCAAACCAAGCAAACCTAGTTCACACATGCGACATTTCAGAAAACCTACTGTCAAGCCAATTGAAATCTGAACTGACAGCACCTAAAGCAGGAGAGGCCATTACCCGTTGCTGGATCTCTAGGGTCAATAGCCTTTACACCGCACTGAAGGAACGTCCGTCAGCGTTTAGCCGGATTCCATATTGAAAATAATAGTAGCTGTTAATGTCAGAAGCGCAGCTAAATAGTCAGTGATACCAGTTCCCTTCTCGTGGCTAGGAGGAGCCTGGTATCCCAAATGCAGTGCAGTATTTTAAAATGTTAAGAAAAATAAGTGATTGTAATATTAGGCTTATTTTTTTCTCAGGTGAAGCTTTATTGCATCTGATTATATTATACACATTTCATTAAAAAGAAAAGGTTAGAAAATCTTCTCTTGTTATTAATATAATACGAACTAAGTACCCACCACTTACACAAATACACCAACAAACCTTTCTGCATTCTGGGATTGGGGCTTACACTTGCCAGACAAATTTGAATTATGTTGAGAAAAAATATTCCTTCCCTCTGTGCAGTTACTGAGAAAGCTAAAACTCTTGCTCCACTGACAGTAATGACAAAGGAATGACCATGAATTAGCCGCATCACTCCCGAGAACTGGATCTTTTTATTTCACTCAGAGAGAATACCAGGGGCTGCTACTGAAAACCTCCAAAATCTATCAATTTGTCAATGAGCTTCACTAGTTTAATAGTCTGAAACTTTGCTAGAGTTGTTTTTAGATCCAATAAAGACTGCAGAAATCCTACATGTCAGAACTTAAGATTTTTTTCTCTGCATATTATTATTTTAATTTAATGTCACAGTTCAGAGCTTAAAAAAAAAAAACCCAAAGCAAACCAAAACACAACGCTGGTTCAGTTTTATATAAATAAAAGTTGAAAATGAAGGAAAACCAGCCTCCATTTCTTTTTGAAGCTGAAGCTTGAACTGTAACACTAAAAGTTGCAAGGAAAGAATTAAGTAAAATTCTGCCCAAGTCACCATTAGTGTAAATTTCTAAAGAACTTTTTTCTTATCTTGTATTGCTTACAGTATGTTATACATATCTTAAAAAACAAAACCCTGTCATGTGCACTTTAAGAAGATTATATTTTGCGCCAATTACAAAAGTGAATGTATTAGAATCTAACTCCAGAGGCCGAAGTACCATAAGATAACACACGACCCCCACAAGCAATGAACACATCATTACTGATGACATACAGAGACCGATTCATCATTTGTTACTCTTACCTGTTTTACATAAACACAGCAAGAAATACTTTTATTGATCTAAATGAGTAAACAGTTACCGGTTTCTTGTCACTGTACAATACAACTGGATTCCCTCTTTCAGGATTGTCTACCTTGTTAAAATAATTGACATTAACACCAATTTTCACAGTGTGTTTTGATACCCACTGTAGTTCCATTTATTTGACCACTTCAACATGAAACAATGAAACCACAGATACCTTTCATTGGAAACCTGGGTTTGTGTCAGATTAATTTCTCTAGGATTTATCTAGAAGTCAGCGATTTCAGCCTAAATACGTTGCACCAAACAATATTTTGAGTAGCTTATGTCAGTAATGGTGGCTACACAAAACTGCAGATTATTTGGAAAACAACGTGACATTTAAGTTTAAAACACAAAAAAAAGCTGGTTGCCACACTTCTGTGTGAATACTTTTATGTAAAAGTACCACAGTTAGCTTTCTTCAACAGCACGTTATTTCAGGAATATTTGAGGCCCAAAAGCATCATAGTATGTTTGAGTGCTGTTTCCTCTACAAATCTTACATTAATATGGTCTTGTTTTTCATATGGATGCACACCTAGAAAAACATTGTGAGAAAGTTAGTGTTTACAAAATCATAAGTGTTCTCATACACTTACGGGTCCTGCAGTCTATTAAACATCTTTATCTACAATACCGAAAGATAAGGTAATAGATGGAACTGCGCTTTCATTTACACAAAATACCTACAGCTTTCAGTGGAGCCATTTGGATGCTCACCCATGGCAGAAACTTTCCTCTTAGTGGGATACAAATAAACAACCAAGCATCTCTGGATGCCGCTAGGGATTTCCATACTAATTCTACACTGCAGATCCAAAACAAGATTTAAGCACAGTGGCTATATAGCATATAAAATGGACCAGGGCACATTCTCATATGTTTCTATATGGTTTAAATTCTTTTTCCTCCCCAAACGGGATGATATCCACACATGGACAATCTTATTTTAGCCTTCAGGTCCTTATCTTGACTTTTTTTTTTTTATTAATATAGGCATAACCAGTAATGCTAAAAAGTATAATGCTTCCCTTAATGCACCTTGCTTTTTTCAGTAGAATTCAAAATCTTCAGATGCTTCACTGTATGATGCAAGTGCCCTAACCAATTTGAATTTAATTTAAAAAAAAGGAACAGCATTGAAATGAAAAATTGCCTTTTACTTCAGAGCACCTCCTAAACTAGCGATCTGGGTAATCTTTTCAGAGGTGGAAGATCTGATTTTGGTTGCCTCTTAGCCACCATACAGTATAAGTAAGGAGCAAGCCCTTCTCCACATTTGAACACAGAATAACAGCTACCACCACCCTGTACGTGAACCAGATTTCATTCTGGAAAAATGCAAGTTTGCTACCTGGATTCAACACACACAGGATTTGGATGAAAGGATACGCAGTGGAGAAGCCCTCTCACAGCACCCATCACCAGAAAGACGACCAAACCTACACGTTCAGACATCACTGAAGTTTTAGAACTCAGTTACGTCAATATAGTCAGGACACAGCTGACCATGAGCAAAGAGTAACAATTACTGGGCTTCCAAAGTACAGAATTACCTTGATCCTCTATCTCTGCCAGCATATTAGTCAGGTAGTTAAGTGGCAAAAACTCTACAGGGACCAAGAGTCTCTCAGGGATTGGCCTGCTACACTGTAAAGGAGAACACTCCAGGTTAGTTCAGAGTTGCTCAGTGCCAAGTTTCAGTGTTATCTTTAGTGCGTTACAGTCTACAGAAAGGTCAGGAATCTCAAGACTATCAAAGCAAAAGATTTAAAAAAACAGCCTATACGCTCTTACCTGCCTGTTCCCCAGCTTCTCAAGAAGAAGTTTCACATATTTCCGTGCAATTAAATTAGCATTTATTGGATGATTCCAAAACTGGCGGACCTTTTGACCAAGAGCCTAGAAAGCAAACAACAAAACCCAGAAACCTGAGAATATAAACACAGCCCAGTAGAAACTTAGGAGGGGGAAAAGGAGGGGGGGAAAAAGTAAACAAAATGCAGGCTGTAACATAGACTGCTTTGCTTTCAGACACTGATGACAGAAGCTAAGACCTCATCATTTTTAGCCAGGGAGCCTTCCTTTCATAGCCAGTAACAAGGAGATTCCAATACGGTCCCGAAGTGTGGGAAGCAATCAAATCCTTGCTACTCAGTAAGTTTCTATCAACCAGTCCATCCCACTACCTCTGTCCCACTTTGCACGTTTACTTAAACGGACATTGAGGCTTAAATATAAGTCGGCCATTTCTCCTTTACTGGTTAACTCCATGTTTCTCCCAAAGAATAACACAGGTGCCCCATTCCTCAATGCCCCGTTCAGAACAGGGCTGTTCTTAGGCTCAGTCTAAGGAATCTTACAAAAGCAGAACACCAACAAGAAGAGATACTGGGAACACAATTTGCATCCCACTATTGAGGATATTGTCCTGGGAATTGGTAACATTGATTCACATTCCTAAAGGCAAGAGAGATTCAAACCCAGATGTCCCAAAGCTTCCAATCCTAACCAATAAGCAAACAAATATGACACACTGTAAAGTTAGCTCCACCTTCTGCTATTTTCCCTATCTAGATCTTCCCCACTCCCCTCACTTTCAGCTGAATTGCAATACAGACTACTGAGAGTTCATTTAGGAAACGCTGGACACTTTCAATGGTGCTTAAATACTTGCTTCTGATGCAACTGAAGTCATCTAGTGAATGTAACCTGCTCAAAATAGTCTGAGTCACCCCAAAGTGTCCTTTTTGGCAAACAAACCATTCTCTGCATTTTTTCCCAAAGCTGTAAACGGATACAATAAGGCACTGAGTCTACTGCGCGTAACTAGCAGTACGTGTTCCCAAAAGCGCTCACAACTCAGCCCCTCACATCAAAGTGTGGCTGGAATGGTGTTCCCCACCCACCAGGCCTGGGGCTGACAGCTCAGAGGCCCCGCGCTGACCCCAGCTCACCAACCCATGCCCAAAACAAGATACAGAGGACAAAGAGCGTCCTGTGGAGTTCTCCTTCCCTACCCCTTCTCAAAATTGCTGCCACATAAAGAAGCCCTTGTTAGAGGAAAACCAAAGCAGCACTTCTGGCCATTTGAACTATACGTAACAGCCCATAATGAGCAAACAATAAGCAACTTATGTTGAGAAAAGCCTGTTCTAAGCAAGGGACTCCCCCGGGGGGGATCCCTGGCTTTCCTCTGCTCACTGAGATGTTGTGCTTCCTCTGCAGTACTGTGGTGTGCACTAGGAGCAAAAGGGAAAAAGGAGAAGCCAATCTCCCATTCTGTTGGAATTTTTAATGAAACATCAGTAACTAGTTCCAGCGTTAAGTTATGAGGGTACCCTACAGGTCACGAGCAGCAGATGGAGAAACTGGAGATTCAGGTTATATCTGTGCCCTATTTGAATAACAGCATGTCTTCCATTGGCTTGATCCTATGCACAGGGAGGAATTTCCTATCAATTCCAAATCCAGTAAATGACATCCAAAGTTATTAGTTACCTCGGGAAGCCTCATGACAATACTGAACTTCAGCTTTTCATTCTCCTCAGTGTCATCCAGGTCTACAAGGAAAAAACACCCCACCATCGTTAGTGGTAACCGCATAACTACAACTTTCACTTAAGATATTCTGAATAAATATCATCTCTGTAATGAAATGAAAATTTTAATTTTCAATAAGGGCTGTTAGGAGTGTTAATTATGTTTATAGTGTTTCTATTGATTTTTTTTTGTATATTTGTACATATCTTTATCATTTTAGGTTAACAATTTATACAGTAATTCAGACATGTTTTGACTAAGTAGAACTCCCTATATAATATTTCATTCACCAAAACCAGGCACAGACTAATACTGCATATTGTGTCCCTTTTCTTGAACACCAGAGAAATAGCACATAACAAAGGGATGTGGCTGCAGCTGTGATGAAATCAATTACTTTTTGAGAGTTGTATCCCAGGAAGCTTATGCTACAGTTCTCTCTTCCTCCCTTCTGATCTCAAAAAGGCAATTAACACGGCTGTGATGCTAACTGTGCCTGCAACTGCCAATTTGCCTCACTCCCCATTTTGTTCCGAAGCCTTTAGCCCCTCTTGATGACTATATGGGTTCATACAGAACTGATTTTAACTCCCACCTTTAGGTAACCTTGCGATATATTTAGAAGACATTTACAACCTCAATATTTGCCAGAAATATTGGGATGCCGTGTCACGTAGGCTTTTGCTTACTTATTTTGAATTTTCACTTCCTAGCACTGAATTTACAGCCATTTGCCAATCCTAGCACTAAGACTGTCTTGTTTGAAACATAATTAAAGCCAAAGCTGAGGACTGGATAGCAGCCTGACTTCCTTTCACGTAGGTGTGCACTTTCATAGAGTCAAAGAAACCCCCCAACAAATTCTATGATGATCCTTAGTATTCACTTTTCTAGGAAGTCCCAAGTGGAAATACTATAAACTCAAATCCTCCCCAAACAGATATTTCTTTGTCTACTACAGTAAGGCGCAATCATATAGTCTGAGTCCTAATTTTCTCTTTTCAGCTGGGCAACACCATCAGCTACAGCTCTCACTGAAAAAGCACTCAGGAAGAACTGAGTCTCCTGGTCAGTAAATCCTGTGTCTGACTTTGAACAGCTGAAAGGGCATCACTGCCAGTCAGCCAGCTGGTAACAAATGAAGCACATGAAACTCAAAACACAAGAAACTCACTGTACCTTCCAGCAATTTCCTGACACACGTTTCTGTCAAATGCAAGACTCCACTGTCAATATAGTGCAGGAGGGTGTGCAGAGGGAGACATCGAACACCAAGCCCCAAGTGCAGAGTGTGAAAACCTATGAAAGGCAAACTTGTTTGGTACAAAAATATTTTTTTTCTAAGTCTGTATTAGAGACTGGCATTACTCTAGCTAAAGCCAACACTCTCCTTAACTTCTGACTGTTTCTAGTTGGTGAGGAAATCACTCTCTCAAAAGTCACGTAGTCTTATTCAGGTATTCTTTAAGTCCTCTCAAGTACAATTCTATCAGAAAGAGGAAAGCCAAGACGACTCAAAACAGTCACTACAGTCATATGCAGTTATTAAACATCTCCAAGCTGTTGTCTTATATCTGAATTGTGCTATTAATTTGCCTTTTATCTCCCTCTTTCCCGCCAGTTAATTAAAAACTGTGGCCCCACCACCCTCAGTATGTAGCTGCCACCCACACATTCCCGCAGGCAGCGTTAAGACTTCAGTTTCTCACTTAACACCAACCAGATGATGGTCTTGCATCACGTGACACCGTTACGTGGCAGCATTTGTGCCCACGCAGTGTAAGTTTGAGGGACAACCTCATACCAAAAACAGTTTCAAAGACTGAAAACAGACCAGGAAACACAAACTAGAAAGATTCAAACAGAATCAGAAGCACTAAGAAGTTAAGAAGTCTTTCCAAAGCAAAAATAAGCAAGTGCTTTGAGAAGACTCTAAGCGATTACGAGAAACTCTAGGGAATTAAAGTCTACCATCAAGATCAGCTCTTCCATCAAGGCTGGAGATAATCCTTTCAGGATAAAACTGAAAAATATTAGCAGGGCAACAGCATGAGAAAAAACACTCTTTTTTTGCTCCAGGATAGGATTTTCCCTTGTAGTCCACGACACTGAAGTCCAGCTGTCTAAGAAAAATACATAAATAAGTCTAAATCTTAGTTCTGAGCTAAAATTGTGTCCAAACATTCCACTGGAAGCTGAAAACAGAGAAATAAACCTCTGATTTGTTGTCTCTATTTGTAGTGACTATTCAGTTTTGTTTCATTTCACTTGCATGTGTTTATGGAAGGTCTTCCCCTCTGTAACTGTCTTGAACAGATTTCAATACTGCCGAAGCTAACTTAACACGTGTGCTGCAGCTAGTGCTCTTGTGGGGGGAATCCATCGCATTGCTCTCCTCACTTACAATTAAAACAGCAAAACACAGGACTTACCAGGAGGCAAAGGCATGCACATGCCATTTGCAGCTTCTAGAATCCGACTCATGATATGGAACACTGCAAACTCTCTTGCGCTTCCTCTCTCATCACTGTATTTAACAAAATAGCAACATATTAGGAACCCGAGATGCCCACACTTTCACAGAGATACGGTCAATTTGTTGTACTACACGTGCGCTAAGTGCATGCGTTTTGGGTGAATTGCCATGGGATGCTATCTTGTTTGTTTAGGCATCTGTGACCCATCAGCACTAGCTGTTCATCTAAATGTTGACACACAATGTCTCTGTGGTGTCCCCTTTCTCCTTCCCATTTACAAGTCTCTTAGCAGTACCTGGTATCAACCAGGTGATCAATCAGTGAAATATTTTGAGCACTGGTATAAGTGACCTGGCTTTTATAGGTGTTCAACACCCACCACCCAGCTTGAGAGCACTGTGAGCTCAGCAGCTTTGAACTCCAGCTGTAAAACTGCCTCTATGATTAACATTCACATTGGTTTAGAGAGGGCCAGCAGGATCATTAAAAAGAGTACATGACACTCATGTTGACATTCACAGTAGAGTAAACACTGACTGTTCAAGCGAGTAGTATTGTTGAAGACCAAGATTATTATGCCCATAATAGGCATAATATAGAAATAAAAGGCAGGCTGAAATCTTTAACAAATGACTCACTCACAAGCAGAAGGTGCAGGAATGAAGCTGGTATCTCCTCCAAACTTCTTTCATTATTCGATGTACCAGATTCAGCTAAAACAAAAAAGAAAAGACTGGACGTTTCTAGGAGGCTGTGTACAGCAGGCCCTTGGCCTTCATTCATTTCACACACCAGTTTATGTTAAAAACTTATCATGAGACTTCAGTATTTTTTTTTGTAGGGGCTTCAAACGTAAGATTAATTAAAATTGGAATTGTAACTGAATTGCCTGTTCCAGAAGTTTAAATTAAGCGCTTCCAGCTCATCAAAGCATCGTGCAAAACATGTAGCATCTTAACACATTGTGCTTCTTGGGAATCACCTGATCTCATGCCCTTGCATCAAATCCTCAAAGATCCGCTTGCCATGAAGGCAAAAACTGCATGTCCAAGTGGCTGAGCACTTGGCAAGGAAAGGTCCCTAGGGCCCAGACAAAACTGGATGATGCTGAAGACAGCAGAATATTCAGTTTGCTGAAAAAAGTCTGCAGGAGGAATCACAAATCTAGTCCAGGCGACGAAAGATGAGACAAGCAAATGCCTCTCCTCCTTTGTTGAGTTTCATTTTTGTCCACAGTGAAGTAAAACAACCCCTTGGCCCATACTGTTGCTTGTTTGTGCTCCCATGCTGACCTGCAGTACGGACTGTCAGCATACAAAAGCCACAAGCCCTCTTCTCACTAGGGCCTTCTAAGCTTCTGCAGCTGAGAGAGAAACCACGCATGAAGAGTTGAAATAACTTCCTCTAACCGGCCCCTCATGGTTGCCACACATAACCACTTCCATATCTCAGTAAGAGAATTGAAACACTTCCTCTAGGCCTTTTATCTCTGGGCCTCAAAGCGTACTAACTAATCAACCCCAGGAAACTCTCGGGAAGAAAGTCTGACCCCCATTTTGCAGAGAGGTGTCATGAGAAGTTATAAACCCCTTTCCCCCCAAGATGGCAAGAATCCAGGAATCCTTTTCCCCACTCTCTTTTCTGCTCATCAGCTCTGCCCCCTCCAACTGCTAACTTGTCATAGGCTCTGAGCAAGAGAAACACGTCACACAGAAGTTCACATGCAAAGGCCAGAACAAGAATATCAGTCTTCATAAAAGCTCCTGAGTGCTCTCCTCTGCACCTCGGCCAAGGTACCTCTACAAGGTAGCACCTTTTCCCTTCACCACTCCATCCAGCCTTGCACAGCTACCTGATGCAGAATAACTATCTAATATTTTCCATTTTGACACTTTTTGGATACAGTGGAAAGCTCCAGTTTAATCTCTCTGGAGTATGGCAAGTTTTCTCCACTCACTTTCCAGGAAATGAGTGATCTCCAGCTTTCAGAGAAGGGTCGCAAGAACCACACCTGCTGCCAGAATGACTTTCATCTCTGGCCAGCACACAAGGTGCAGTGAAGACCTCTTCATCGGGAGCTACAGCTGGATCTGAAGATCAGCGTTGAGGTGAAAGGAAGCTTCTTACAAACTCCAGAATCACCTCTTATTATTTGTGCAACAAAAATTGTGTTCATGGGTATGATACTCCAGAATCAATATTCTTTGCTTAACAATTCAGCAAACTGTGTATGGCTTTTGCAAGGTATAGAACGAGACCAGCTTCTCAAGTCAATGTCAACCTAGTCATCACAACAAGCTTAAATCTTAAATACATGCACGTTCACGACATGACACCCTCACCAACAGCACTTTGGAAATCAGCCACAAAGGGAATGGTAGAAAATACATACAGAAAGAGAAGCCAAGTATCAAACTTTTTTCAGTATATAACACGCAGGACAATGTGCATGAGAGAAAAGAAACATTATCTGTTTTACAGAGGGAGTATAGGCAGCTTCCTCTCCGAGCTAGCAGCACATCTCTGGGGGAACCGAGTTAAACCCAAACCTTCACAGCAAAGCCGTTTTTAATTTAGTAACAAAGATGTACAATATGAGGTTTTTCTGAGCAATTATCAGAAGCCATTTCCCTCGGAGTGCTCTAAACTAGTAAGAGAAAACATGATCAATAGTGAGACAGTGGATGCAGTAGGGCCCAGGCCGACATTTGCAAAGCACCTTGCTGTCTTGAAATATCTACATTTCCAGGCAAAGGTGCCGAGTACTCTGAAGTTCCACTAAAGTCATTTGGAACCACAAGTGCTCAGTTCCCATGGCTGTTTCTACAGGAAAGACACGGAAGCAGACAAAGAAAAGAATCAGGAGCAAAGGAGAAGAGGGAGTAAGACAGGGTCTTGCTGTCTTCCAGACTCCCTCCTGGACAGGGGATACGAGGCAGTCCTCCTTCTAAGGAAACTCAAATCCAAATGGTGTCTGTCTTCTATTCCTCTGCAGTTGACCCCACATCAGGTGATCGCTAGCCATAGACATCAGCCAAAAAGCTGCAGACACTGCAGTGATTTTCAGAGACATTTTAACATTCTGGTCTGTCTCTTTCTTGTTCCACAGGCTGGCTGTTCACTCTGCCTCCTCCCCTGCTTGCTGTCAGGGCAGCAAGTGTCACACTGCTTCTGTAAATTATTGCCCCCCTTCTCTGCCCTGCTGAAATGAAAAGAATGAGAGAAACAGACAGGGAGTAAAGTTAAGATAAAGAGCTTGCAGGAGAGAGAGAAAACGGACATACAAACAGTTTCTGCAGGCTAGGTGGCATGTGAACTGGTAACCAGGCATACTCAGGCTCTGCAGACCTCCTCGGCAAACAAGTGAATTCTCACTGAGGCAACTCATTCACACTTCCCTGTGTTACTTCTCTGTATACAAACACAGTTCTCTGACAGCAACCAGCCACCAGTCTGCTGTTTTATGAGAAACTGTTAATGCTCCCATGTCTTGGCTACTTCGACTTCAGCTGCAATTGATTTATAGAGTGGCTACACACCATGGAGCCCTATTGTCAGCCACTCCTTTGCTCCTGAATATAATTAAAAAATATTTTATGAAAGCAGATAAACAATTTCAAGCCTCTTCCCATTTCCTTAGTTTCAGTAGCTCAGCTACACGCTGCTGATGCTACAAAAAACTGCTGGAAGAATCAAAACAATTCATTCCCCTGCAGAACTGCCAAACATTTAGGATATAGCAAGGTTTAAGATTTAAGAATTTCTGACTACAATGAGGGGAAACCCAAGCCTAACAATGAAATAATTTCTAAAGATTTCCAAACAGTACCTAAGATGCACCAGCCAGAGGGCAGAAGCAGCTTTTAGAGACATATTATCTTTGTTTATAGTAGTTTTTCCAAGGATGAGAAGTCTGTAAATTGAGTTGACAGAATTCTCGATTTTAGTAGCATTTAAAAAAAAAAAATCTTAAAAGCTAAGAGTTTGCTGATGGGGAGGGCTGAGATTTGTTTTGATTGTAAGATTTAATCTACAATAATTTAGTGTTGGAGATCAAGGCTGCACAGGTGTTTTCATATTTTTTTGTCTTAGTTTATATTAAGAATGAAGAAATAAAAACTGGAAAACGAATGAAAGGAGAATAAACATTCTGCTTTGCTTCTTTCAGAGCTGTTTTCAGGTACAAAGCTTTGGTTCATGCTGTGCTGTTCCTATTTTAATCAGTCATTAGTTTTTCCTTCCTTCCTATAAAGATACAGAGAACAGACTGACAATTGCCAGTAAAACAACTTGTCAAGCTATAGAGGGAGGCCTGACTAGGAAAGTCAGTAACCTCAGTGGAAGCTGCAGCAGTTCAGAGAACATTGTAATGTTGACAGCACAACCGATTTGAGCAGGGCTTCAGAAAAGATGCAGGCACCAGTAGCCTCAAGAAAGTTTCCTGAGATTTCCATCCCTAGAAAACAGCACTGTGGGGAGTTTCTGCTGGATCGGGTGTCAGGGCTAGCACAAAGGCAAAGAACATGATTTACTAGTTGCCATATGAGCTCTTGCAGACGCTGCATCCCGCACTTAAAGGATTTGATGTTGAGACGGACAAAACCAGGTACAATAATTTCTATGCACAACAGTCACAATTTTTACAGCTTTTTTTTTTTAAAGTTTCTCTTAAAAGGATGAAAGACAGAAAATTAAGAATTTGGAAAGCAAGTTTTCACTGTAGTTTATACGGATTTCTTCAGGCAAAACTCCGTCTCCTGTTACACTCACAAAAAGCCCAAAGTCAGGATGTAGGAGCAGGGATGATTTACTCTCCTGCCGTATCAGGGAGAACTCTTTTTCTTTATTTGTATTTCCCCTGATGGCACTTGGATTATTCAAAGCAAGCAGCAATGTATTCTACAGGAAACAAAATAGATCTAAAGATCATTCTTTCAACTTTCAGGATGAGTACACATTTTCACTTCTGGGAGTAGACCATATTTGTACAAGCTGTAAAGGGAAGTGTTTCTTCTGTATTCTGAGTGACCAATATAACTCGTTTTAATATTATTTAAGTATTATTATGTCCTTTATCAACAATATTAAACGGAAAAATAGGGTTAATTATCTTAAAAACAATCTCCTCCCAGCAAACATATGCTATGTACACACAATACATACCCCCTCTAAAAATACATGCTTGTTCACAGTAGTGACTATGAAATCAAACTAACCAGGTTTGCAACGTAATCCAAAACTATTTGGTCAATCTTCTTTTTTCCTACATACTGTAGATGTCTCATAAGGTGATCCTTTAGCTGAGCAACCATCTAGGAAAAAAAGCCAACAATTCAGTGTCCCCGTGACATCTTCAAAAAGATGCAAAAGCTCCAGCAGGTGCAGGGCCTGACCAATAGGCATTAGCACAACAAAACGTTCCCCTGTTACAAAAGCCCAGTTCAGATTGAGATCCCAAGCAACCATAAAATGTTGCCAAATTCAATAGCACATTTGAACAGTCAAAATTGTTACTTGGTGCAGATTCAGCGAAATGAGTGCTAAATTGAACTTTCAATGACACCAAAGAGAAAAAGCTTACAATTCTTGCATCTCTCTGGGTCAAGCCAAGTGAACCGGGTGAAAGGAGGGTTTTAATATGAACTTTGAATCCTCAGAATATAAGTATTTATTACATACAAATAAACCTGAGGTATTTTACAATAGAGAAAACTACCACATACAGTTTGTGGCAGTAGCCAAGAACCTGAGAACCTCAGTGATTAATAGCAACTACAGGTTAAACATTAATTGTTATCATGCAGTCCATGCCACTCCCTTTCTGAAACATTCTCTGACCTCACCTAGCTTCTGATTGCAACTCAAGTCCATGCTGCTTAGTTCCTGAGAATTACTATGAAGCATTATTTCTTTCGAAGTTCAGAGAAAAACTGAGGCAAATAAAATTTGTCTCAAGCAGTTTACAAGTAGATTAATCTCAATGTCAGGACAGCAATATAGATATTGGGAAAGCATAGACAAAGGATAGTAGTGACCCTTTTTTGGATTTGTGAATAAACTGCAGGAAAGGAATGTAGAGGAGCTTCAGAGAATGAGAGGCAGAACTTGGGAACAAGGGAGAGGGACCGCAAAGAATGAAAATTTGTCTTAGATTTGGACAGACAGGGCAGTGTTGATATGCTCTTCACAGACGCAGTGCTGAAACCTTCCAGTGCATGCTGTGGAGTTTCATTTGGGTTTAGTAGTAAGAGAACCAGAGATAAGTGAAGATGTGTATGTAGACAGAGAGAGCACAGGTAAGGATTTGAGAGAGGACTTATTACCCAGAAGCATAAGGATGGCAGATCTTTTGGGGAGATAATCAGTGAAAACAGTGCAACAGAGGAAGGGATCTCAGAATAGCCATAGCAGTCCCAGAGAGGAGGCAGAAGGAAAAAGTGACAGTAAAAAGGTGTTAAAATGAGGAGCAAGAAGATCTGTGATGTTCTCTTTGAGGGAAGCGGTGGGTGGGGAATTCACCTATACATGTTTTAAGGATGTAAAGTAGCCCAAAAATAACTGACAGATTAACTCCAAGGAGGATGGAATAAGAGTCTTCCCAAATACCATACCAACCAACTTTCTATTGCTGTTTTTCCGCTATGCCTTATGATATCATGACCTGTTAAGATGATATCGTGACTATGAACTCTAAAACTTAGGAAGAAACTTGTTTGTTCCGTAGCTACTCTGAGCGAGCTTCCACTTAGCGCTGGAACTTACAAGTTTTACTCTTTACATTTATTGAGGCTGGGCGTCCTCTAGTGCACACTGTGACAAAAGCACATACCAGTCCCATTAGTAATTGCTGCTGATAATCTTCCTCTTGAAAGAGAGGTCCTAGCCTTTCCTCTGAAATAAACAGAGCAAGAATCATTCAGGGACATGACACTACAGAAATACCATGAGACTTCAACCAGCTTCAAAAGTACCTAGAAATATAAACAAACAACGAGAACTTGTGGTTTGATCTACTCACCTACAGAATTAAGATAGTGAAGAATTAAGGACTGCGTGAGAGAACTGAGGAATAGGAAACAACCCTGTATCTGCCATCTTCTCCCTCAAGTGCTTAACACTGAGCATAGAGGAACCCAAGCCTGTCACACCACTTTACACTTCATTTGCATTACTCTTTTCTGTGATATTTAAGTAGGAGTTATCACAGCCTGGTGATTCAGTAGAGCAAAGAGGCAAGGACAACCTTCTGGTAACAGCGCAAATGCATACTCTATTTAGATCTTGTCATTTACAAACAAGTTGAAACAGCTGCATGGGTTTTGCAAGGAAATGGCTAGACAGAAAGTAAATACTCCTCAGGATCACTCCCACTTTCTCAGTTCTCTCCCATGGTCTGGCTGCTTCTATTATTCAGTTTTGCAGACCACTATGTAAAAGAACTCAACTTTTCTAACTAAATAGAAGGAGGTTATAGTATCTGCTGAAATTTAACACCCTGTATTTCCTAATCAGTGCTTCCTGTCTAGTAACAGCAAAGGAAGAAAAACAACCTCCTATTTCATCATGTAGCATAAAATCAAGTCAACATTTTACAGACTCAAGCGCTAAATTGTTACGAAGTTCTTTCTAGACATCTTTGCTCACCTTGAAATACATTTACTCCACCACTTAGCAGCACAAAGACCTGCATTGCTTGATTTTAAAGGACCTGAAGAAAAATCTACAGGGAAGATTGATGCTTATTACTGGCTGGCATCTACCCAGAAGTTCTCTAGTATCAGTTAAACATCTGACTTCTTTATCAATAAGCACCTTTGGAAAACATGAACCTGAGGCTTGTGAAGTCGATACAAGGTCCCTCAAAGTCAGAGCCCATAGCAATAACCAGCAGCGGTGTGGATGACTTGTGTTAAGGGCTGGAAATGAACGCACTGAAAATTCTTTGTAATAAAACGAGTGAGCAGTACTTAGATCACCATCATTTCACAGCACACAGTGGCAGGGCACATAGAAGGCACTGATATGTGAACAGCAGGAACATAATTTACTACTAAATTCAGTTTTACTTATTTATAACAGAGAAATTGAGCATCACAAAATCTCAAGTGTTCCTGGCCTTGGGAAATCAATTATGTCTGCTTTCTCTTCACCATGTTTTTCCACCAGCCATAATCTCCTACTCTACACAAGTTCTAGAGTTGCAAAGGCAACTCTAAGTGGACAAGACTCAACAGTAACATGGTGTCATTGGTATTCTGCTCCAGGAGAAAAGTCCTGAAGAAGAAATCCTTAGGCAGACAAAGGTTTACTGCTTATGTTGTTAGATCCCATATAAAGTAGGAACTTTATTTTCAAGGGTTTCCTAGTCAGTATATGATCCTACCACTACTATCAGAGAAAAAGTATTCCTCTAATTTAATAACTGCTCATCTTAATGTCTCAAACTTTTCAGTGCTGAAAACACATACAGCGATTTATTTTTTGCCAACAACCGCTACATGGAAATATTCCAATAAACCTTAGAGCTAAGGCCTACATCAAGACAAGTTTTACTTACCAGAGTCCCAAGTGTCCAGATGAGAAAGCACCCTAGGGTTTGAAACAAAAATCAGCTTTTTTCATAGGCGTTACTCTAAAGGATTTCATAAGGACATTAAAAAGCTTAAATGACCCTTTAATCTTTCAAAGACAGCTAAAAAAAATCCAAGAACTGTACATGTAGCTACATGTAGTAAAGATAATAAATAGCATTAAAAAATGTTCTACCTGTCTAGGTTGCACAAGAATAACGCTACATGTCTACCATAAGTTCCCTAGCTCTAGAGGCCTGGATATTTCGATCATGCCGTAGTGATTACGAGGATTCCAATAATTGATTTTCAGCTGGATAATTTTCTTTAAGAAATCTAATTAGATACCTAATCAACTATTTAAATGGCATGTTAAGTCCTTCAACGTACTTCAACGAAATAAGAAAAGGTAAATATAATAGAAAACGGTACCTACTTTTTGGCATTTTCAAAAATATTCCTCAAATACGCTGTCGTTTTTCTCTCCTCTCTCTGGTTTATAAACAAACAAAAATCCCCAAATGAACAAAGTAGAAGGCCAATGAAAATACTCCCTAATAAAACACAGATGAGAAGTGAAGCTGCTTTTCCCTTTGAATGGAAATAATGCACAGTGGGGCTTCAACCCACCTTCCAACTACCCACGCTTATAGACACACACATCTAACCTACATGACAATAGAGGCACACGTAAGCTCTGCTTTTGTTTAGTTTCTCATATTATTTTAACAGAGTAAGACTTACAGGCAGTCACCTTATAAGTAAAATGACTGCAAGTCTTTACTTATAATCAGATCCCCATTTCTTTATTCTCAAAATAAATAAAAAAAGGCAACTCTTCCATGTTTGCCTTTAAAACATCCACTTCAGAGGCAGCTCTGGAAAAGGTTTCAGTGCATGCATATTTACCTCTTCTGAAAGGTTACGCCATTCCCTCCTGAGCACATTATTGTGGTAATGCAAGCGTGGCTCTGCATACTTCACACTCTCCAAGTTTGCGTTGAGTTTCTCCCAGAAGCCTTTGGAGTTTTGGAACTGCAAAGTATTGCAGGGAAAGCATGAATAGAGGCTGCACTCGAAGAAATACCTAATCACCCTCCCGCTAAGTGATTTGAAAGAACCGTGATTAATGTAGCTTCATAACAATCTAAGTGAAGAAAGTTAAACAAAAGCAGTTACACTATTTTTTTTCCCCCCAGTACTTTTATTTCCTTGATTTGACAGCAGGGGTAGCACTTACTTGAGGTCAAGATTCGGTGCCTGTAATGCAGATACCTTGCCACCTTAAGATCCTTTTAAGTTACTAGGAAGCAGTAAGTACTTCTAGGTCATAATTCATCTGACCTATTTCAGATGTTTGGGATGGGAAGAACTGCCCCACAGACTACACTAGCTATATTGTCTAGACTCCTGCTGACTGTAAAAGGAGCCGTAGGCAACTGACTTAAATGTAAATGTTTACATTTGGTCAAATAAATCCCATTCTGAGTTTCCAGTAGTTCCAAATAGAGGAATACCACCATGACGCCAGCAGCTGCAGGCTGCCACTATTTTCAAGCTGCATCAATACTTACATTGCAAACACCCCATTGCCAGCCTCAAGTAACAGTGCCTCATCCCAGAAAAGAAACAAAATCCAAGCATTTCCATAGCAATTCTAAATCCTTTGACTCTAATGCTGAAATTAATTTAAACTCAGCTGTGAACAGACAGGAGGAAAAAAAACCCAAACACACACACGCTGGTTTCCTGAGCTTGTTCTTGGACTGGGTATAAAGATTTGAAGCCGCTGTTTATAAAGGGCGAGTGATGTGATCATTGCTGAGGAAGAGATGAGATTAAGGCAATTCTTTTTGGCAGTTTTAAAAAGCAAAGAGATGGTACTGGCTGTTCTTGCCCCCCTTTATATATATTTACCTTCCCATACAGACATTATAGTAGTGACATTGGAAGGAAGAAAAGTTTGAATTCACAATATTCCTCCATCTTGCATTAACATGTTGGATTTTGCTTCCTCTCCCCTACTTTTCTACAATGACAATAACTTTAGAAGAAAACATCAGAAGCCTTTAAAACCACTTCCTACTATAAACTACAATTTGCCAAGGAAAATAAATTGCAGAGACTCAATCCTGCCAGCCACTTCCCTCTTGCTGCCAGTGCTGATTGTCGCTTTATTGTTGTAGCTGCAGCAGAGAAAAATAAATCTCCCTTTTTGCTTCACGTTAGTTATATCTGGCAGCTGGAAACTAGGAGTGCATATGGCACCATATGTTCACCCTGCTGGAGCTAACTAACGAGATCTACAATCTATTACTGCAGTATGTTGCATAAGTGTTACCAATATGAAATCAGAGAAATATCAAGAATATAGCGTAAGGGTATCATCTAGTGACCAATTTATGCAACTGCGACAGCACCACCACTGCAAAATTGCATTCAGGCCACACTGGGTTTTGTTTGATGCATGGCAGGGGGGGAAGCAAGACAGCAAGTTTCTTTCATATATTGAGCCTGTAACGGGAAGTGGTAGACCAGAATTAAAAGCAGACACCGCTGAAAACCTGCACTGTATTAGATCTCATTAAAAAGTCAAAAGTTTAAAATCAAGGATTATTTTAATTAAATCTGTTATTTCTTGAGGATCAACAGGGCAAGGATTAGAAAGAGAAGGCTTCTTCATCTCAGGTTGTGTTTTATTTTGCACACATTTCTAGAGAGTCAGGAACTACTACCTAAGCATGAACACCTAAAAGACATTGTATTACCAGAAGTCAAAGCAAGGCCTTACCAGGTTGCAATCCATGAAAAGCTCCCACGAAGCCTTTCATAGTGTTATTTTAACTGAAGACAAAGAGAGCTCTCTGCTATACCCCTTTGAAAGGGTGCAGGGTGCCAATGACCTTTAAGAGGCGCATGTGCTCTCCCTGGGAACTGTAGTGCTATGTCTCCCAGCAGCAAAGGTATTCAAAGAGAACTACGTAGCTGCACAGGCAGCTACTCCTCAAAACATCACTCTTCACCCCAGCAGCTCAGCACAGCATGAGGGAGAGGCTGCCTTTTCCTGTGCTGATCTCACTAACAACTGCTTGCACTACACACCTTCACCCTTCTCCTGGACTTCCTCCTATTTTCTTCCCTTCTTCCTCCCGCTCCTTCCTTCTCCCCTTCTGATCAAGGCTATTTACACCCCTTCAAAAGTTTGGTTTCTGTGTTTAAAAAGGAGAAAAAAAAAAACCACCAGACTCTCATTAATACTTTTTTTGTGAATATGAACACAGCCCTCCCAAAGGCTCTCAACAATTCATGAGCTTGAGAACACCAAAAAGCTTCTCAGAGCAACAATTCACCATTGTTTCTGTGAAGTGTCATAAAATCTTTGCAAAAGAAATACTACTTATAGGACCAGATTTGTCACCGGGGTCTGACTTATGATGCCAACAACACACACCAACTGAAACCCCAACAACGGACCAGCTGAACTCAAGCTAGGGTGGGTTTGTGTCACTGGAGTGGTACAAAGCCAGTAAACTTCACACAATGTATTATCATCTTTATCCTCACGCAAGAATCAGAGCAATTTGCAGTCAAAGTAGCAGGAAACATTTGTCTTTAGTTCAACTCTGACCTTTTCAATCTGTTTAGGTTTCAGACAGAAATAGGAAATGAATTCCACAATCAGGAAGTATAGCTGCTAAAGGCATTTGCCCCTAGAGGCTTGAGGTTCAATCTCAGACAAATTAAAGGCCTGCTAACTTTGACCTCAGTGAATTAGAAGGATTATCTAGCAACAAATTTTCTCAAGATCTGATTTTTTCCCAGGTGTCCCAGCTCTCATGGCAGCCTTCCCAAGCAAAGCCTTATTCCCTGACATCAGTCATGCGAATCTGTAGCAGCACAGCTGTGATGCTGTGCTGTGGAGTGAGCAAACGGTAATAAGCGCTGGGGAGGAAACAGACCCTCACCTCTTTAAAGTGCTATGTGAAACAATATTGTAATGCATCCAGAGTCTACTTCCATCTGTTGCTGGTACTGTTGGGTTCGAGCTCTGACTCTTCACATTAGCCCTCCATAACAAGCTGCTTATTAGAAGCCTCTTTCAGATTTTGTAGGGGAATACTTAAGAAAATTTCAAGTATTTCTCGAAACTGGAGCTCAGGGAGCAGAATGGAAGATGGGAAGAATCGTTCATGTTGTTTTCAATGGAAAGTACAATTTCCTACCCAAACAGCATGGGCTCTCCCCATCCAGCTCATTGCCTTTTCCAGGCTGTGCAGGAATTTGTCTAGATTTAGGCAGCCAAAGCCTTGACATCAGTGTAATCACAGGATGCTCCAGACAAAACAAAATGACAGGGTCATGAACCACTAGTACCAGTGGCAGCACAATGAAAGATCCCTCAAAGTGGGTATACATAGAGATATGTTAAAATCCTACATGTCTGTCATGCCAAGTTTGCCTCCAGCTAATGAAGTCATGAAATGAAGAGGTATCAACCAAATCTAACAAGAATTAGTTCTTGGAGGACCTTTACTGTTAAATGGAAGAAGTCTCTTCAGAAAAGGGAAAAAACATACATCTTTGAGCTAGAAAACGTCAGAATAGCTGGTATTTTAGTAAATGCATAAGACATTTCAAACAGCACAATTTTTTGTTCACCCCTATTTTTGGATAGGGCTGTGGGGACATTGCTTCATTAGTATTTAGTACATGCCCACTCCACCAAAAAAAAAAAACAACAAACCTCCTAACCTGCAAATATGAAAGTGGTTTTATACTAGAACTTACCTCTAACACAGGTAGAGAAATAATGTCTGTTGCACATGTTACTCCAGGGATAATCTATAAATACAGACAAATTATAAGAATATAAGTCATTTACCATAAAACATGGGCCTGTTTGGGTAACTAAGTGAATCTCCATTACCAGTTTCCCCTATGAAACTAGCTAGCTAGGCAAAACTGTACATTCAGTTTTGCCAAAAAGAAATATGGAAGATGTTTCTCTCATTCATCTCATTTAAAAAAGACAACATATTAGAACAGTGTCAGATCAGAGAAACTAAAATAAGCTATTTGCTCTAACTGTAGGTCTTGCCTAAAGTTACTTATTTTACTTCTGCAAACTTAGTCACTAATCTTAAATCTACTGATACTGTTTGTCTTGGAAATAACTGCATGATTTTGCTGGTTAAATATCATAGAATCCCAGATATCCAAGATAGAAGCCAGATGGAGAATTTGCCCTCGAGTGACCTACAATAACAATAAATCTATTTGTCCCTTTAGACATAAGAATGCATTTGAAAAGTTTTGCTGCCAATCTGATTTCGTATTCATTATAAACCCCATATGACAAGCAATAAATTAATACCTCATTATGAAAAGTGTTTCATAAATGCTTTTATTTGTTGACAAAAGATAGGACTCATGGAAAACGCCACTAAGGTTCAGACTTGACCAAATAAAACGAGCATAAAGCACAGATATGAATTTAGAGCACGTCTATGAAAAGGCAAGGCATACAAGTTAAAGGTTGTATTGAAGGAGAAAAAAATAGACTCCCTCTAGCTATTAATTAAAGTACCAGCTGTTATCTTACCCCAATCCAGTCAAGCAGTGATGTGTAGGGCAAAAGTTTATCCAGGTTGTGAGTTTCTGGACACATTCTGCAGTACAGGGAGGCTGAATGCAACATAAAAAGATTTATAAGGGCAAGATCGTATATATTACCAGCTAACAAGACTAGGCTTCAGAGTCAGTTCCTTAACTAACTCTTTTCTAGGGACAAATCCTGCTGCTGTCTCTGAAACAGCTTCCTCCATGGTGGAACTGGTCCCATTCTGTGCACAAAAGGAGGAAGAGAAGTCCAGATGGCTGCAGGGCCGGGTCAGCTGCTTGGCTACAGCTCAGCGCTGCAGGGGTCCTTTGTAGAAAGGCTGAGGGCACAGGACATGCACCAGCTAGGCTGAGGAATCAGCTATTAGAAGAGAATATCATGATATGCCAAATCCTTACGAAAAAATGCTTTGGGCTGGGCTAGAGGAGATTTGTTCCTCTGCTCCAGTCTCAATTATTTACATCCCAGATATCCAAGACAGGAGCCAGATGGAGAATTTGCCCTCCAGTGACCTAAAATAACAATAAATCTCTTTGTCCCTTTAGACAGAAGAATGCATTTGAAAAGTTTTGCTGCCAATCTGATTTTGAGAGATCTTTGTATCTCCTAAACTACTGATATTGTCTCTGACACCACAAAATGCAGGTCTGTTAACATAAATCATAGCCAAAGAGTTTGGAAAGAAGAGAGTCAGTTCGTGATGTTGTGCCTTCTCCTGAAGTCACAACTAGAGCATGCAGGAAAAGAAGTACCTACCAATGATAAATTCTTGAATGGGGTCAAAAGAATGACACGTTGACAGGTTCTCAGAAATCCACCAAATAATCTGTCAGGATGAGAACAGGGGAGTTTGTCAAATCTCTCTGTTCAAGCATGTGTTGTAAGAGACCGTCAAAACTCTGTTACCACTTAGCATGAGGTAGTGATTCAGAGATAAATGTTTTCAGGATAGCCTTGACCAATAAAGCAGTTTGGGCAGTCCAGCTGATGAACCTCTTGGCACCGCCAAAAAGTACACATGAATCAGGACTTTTCTTCTTTGGATGATATCATTCATGCCCTGACCCTGCTTTATATAAGACATCAGTCACTGAAAAAAACTTAGAGAAGGGTCTTTTCCCACCTGCATTTCCAAGTCTTCTGTGTGTCGGAAGTGCAACAGAGCACAATGTAGAGCTGCCAATCTCTCGCTGTCTTGTTTGCTGTTCTGTAGGAACTGTAGTAAGGCGCTGTCACTGATGCTTACGGCATACATACTTCCTACGCAACAATCTAAGACTGTTGATGTGAGTGGGGATCGGATGGAACAGTTTTGCAACATGTCAATTCTTGCATCCTCACCTGAAGAACATTGGTATGAGAATAGAAAGGACCAAGAGCATAAAATTTGTCTGCTACCAGTATTTTCTCTTAAGACGCCCAGGCCCCCAGCAGTAAGAAACAGTCTGCCTCTTGTACTAGCTGCCCTCGTATTATGTTGAAGAGGAGGGAGGAGGATGGTACTGGCTAGGTAAAGGAAGTCCGTACTCAGTTCTCTCCTTCCCTACTGCTGAAACAGAGAAGCTGTACAGATTTGAGGCTCACAATGCTGTCATAGGACATGTCCTGTACACAGGATGGAACAGAGCAAAAAGCTAGTAATAGAGTTACAACACTAGAATTAGCACCTAAGCATATTGGTACAGTTCAAAACTGCTCACATGCAGAATCATGACACAAACTTGTCACTACTTCTATTGGTAGACTTCTTATCATCAATCCCAATGGCCAGAACAGAACAGTTCTGTTCCATGATTACTGATTGAAGCATCAGATCAAACCCACTTTATTTACACTAGTACTAAGGTTCACCACCACAGCAGGATTCCAGATCCTTTGCATCAGAAAAATCAGGCCCACCATACAACAGTGATGCTTTCCACTCATTTCTAGCAGAACAGTATTTCTTTATCTATATACAACAGGTATTAGCTTCCTGTGATGCTGCCCCTGCACCAGTTCCCACTATTTACCTCTCCTTCACCCAATCAGAAGAACAGGTATCTGTTTTCAAACAAAGGACCCCCACTTCCAAAAATAACCCACTTCCCATAAAGACATGTTTGTTGGAAATGAAATAACATGCCTCTCAGATGAGACTCTAAATCACATTGCATCAGCCTGATCAGGTGAAGGAAACACAGATTTCCTCTCCCCACACCCTCCAAACACACACATTTAGAGCAACTCAATTGGAGGAAGGAAATGTAAAATCAAATTTACATCTCCATGTGAAATTTGAGAACAGTGTAGGACTGAGAAGCCTGTGCAAAGATGGGGGAAGGGAAACTATGAAACCAAGGCAAAGAATTTCAAACTCAGTGAAAGGTCTTCTTCCATTTCATAACGTGCTAGAAGTATGTAACAGATGAAGTATGAAATGTCACTTCAGATTCTCTTTTTAAAATGGAAAGTGGCAAAAATGCCATTCTTTTTTCAATCTCTGTCCTTCTTCAGAACACTGTGCAATAAAGCAAATGTTGAGAAATACAACTTTCACGTAAAGAGATTTGAACAAGTTTCCACTACAAGAATAAAATTACTTGAAGCAACAGTCTTACTATACCTGTCAGAAACAAACTATAGCACAGCAGGTCAGGATGCTGAATATTCAGGAGGTGCAGGAACTGGCCAGGCAAATAAGCAGCCACATAATAGTCTATTTAAAGAAATAACAGTGGTCAATTTAGCACTTATTCACTTATTTGCTTTAAGAGGCTGTTTCACATGATTCTCATCTTGGCCCACTTCACTCTGATGGAATTGATTATATCGAGGAAATATAAAAGGATTTAATTAAAAGCTGCTGTTCTGTTAACACAGGAAACACTAGCAATACATTTGGGTTTCTACGGGAGGATTCAAGAGGCTTGAGACACTCAAGAACTCAGCAGCTGATCTCCAGAGAAGATTCTGAGGCAATTTCAGAGGAAGTTGCTTACTAATAGTGAGGTATTGCAGTAGCAAATGCCAGATACAAAAGTTAATAAAAAAAAAAAAAGCAGCAAAATAACACAACTACTTCAAGTTGAGAAAAAAAAAACATCCTTTCCTTCTAGAGAAGGGTTAGCCATTTGTCTCCCTACTGGGGACAGAGAATGGCGGTCACACAGGGAAATAACACAAGTAACTTACCAAGATTCATAAAAGCCACTTCCTTCAATTCTGTTCTTTCTAGAGAAACTGTAAAAGTTTTGTTGTAACCTGGGGAAAAATAATAATATTTTTAAAAAACCCAAACAATAAACACCATCTGTTACAAGCCAAGTGTGACTTTATAGCTAGAAACTTCAGCAGTGCCAATACACCCTAACAGGGATATTTTAAACTGGTTTACAGGCTTGTCTGCACAGACAGATTTACTTCATCCTAAACAGAGTTGCTGCATACTCAGTAGACCTGCACCCACACAATGCAGTTCTTCAGTATGCGGAAACTGGCCGTGCACTGCACGGCCTATGTTTGTGTTTAAAGAAGCATTCCACCCAGAGCAAGCTTGTGGTAAAAATACCTCCCCCCCACAAAAAAAACCCAAACACAAATCCTTTATGTAGCTGTGCTTCACATTTGGGTGATCCTTCAACTGCTTTAAAGAGTTTCCGGTTTGTTTATCTGCATGTCCTATTCCTGTAATTCAGTTCAGCTCTGTTTAAACATAGGCTAATTTCAGACCCGCTGTGTTTGCATGGGCTTTACATCAGCACAGCTGTTATTTTATTCTAGACTTGCACCATGCTTCTGGCATCCATTAAGAATGACATGGAGCCCTCAAACTTCCTCAATCTCTGAGAAAAGCTGAAGATTAAAATAACTAGGCAACAATGACTGGCCTCCAAATGTCCATGCTGCAATAGCCTAAAGGCTGAATGGTGTCATGATCAAGATGCTGCTTAATACTGCATGAAAATTCCAGGTAAGACAAGAGATCCACACTTTACAAGACCACCAAGGAAGAAAGCAGATCATGAGCCATGCTTCAGCCACTCATCCAGGACTTTAGTTCCTGACACTAGCAGAGAGATATGCTTTATCTATGCTGCAAAAAGAAGTGAGACCTGCAAGACCAACAGCAATGCTATAGATGAAGGGATATCTAAAACAAATAGTTTCTCACACAAGATACTACCTGAAGTTCACTTGCAGTGAGTCAGTATACCGATCACTACCCTGTTACTGCCAATGCCAACACATGCAAGCTAATACCAGCAATGCAGAATACACCTGCAATATTGTCACTTTTGTGTTTATGCTACATCAAGTGGCTGTGGGGACCTGCTTTAACAAGGAGAGGGAAGCTTCCTTCTGAGTTTACAGATACTACAGCACAGACTGAACTCCTTATGTGTCTCCAAAATGTGGCTTATGGACTTGATATATCGCTGCTTCTGTGGGTCACCTAGGATCAGTCTTAAAATTCTTTCGTATGACTGATGAATCTTACATGAATCCACAAACAGCTCTGCACCAAACAACTCAATTCCAGGAAGGTCATTTCACATGCAGCTGGTCAATGTCACTGCATTTATCCTCAATTTCTTCCTAGTACAGATAGGGATGTACAAGGGCCACGGCTGGTTCCAAGCAACGCAACCACCCTTCAGCTACATATCAAGTACATCAGGGGAAATCAGCCCTTCATAACAACAGAATGTAGAGCACTGCCACACCCAGAACGGTCTTTTCCAATTTGTTAATGCCTTCAAGAACACAAAAGTGCAGTTCATTCAATCCCACAACGTTCCAGCAGCAAAGCAACGTTAGTGCAGCTCTGACAGGTGAAAAGTCTCCTGACACAAGAAAGAAAACACTTGAAGTAAACCAGAGGTATGTTGTCTGCTTGAACACGGTTACTCCACAATATGCAGCTTCTCAATTGAGAAATGATTTGCTCCTCTCCTCCATGTATCAAATGAGAAAGATCTTACTAATGAAAAGTTTTGCTCTGATCAGAACAATGTTCTTTATTCTTTTCAAGAAAAAAAAAATTACGTCTTAAAATTAAGAGCTAGAGCACCACTTACATAGCAACTATTCTTACAGTCAGTGGGTGTTGCACCTCTTGCTGTGAAAATGACATGTTGAACTGGAACTCTAAACAGACATTCAAGCTAAGAGCTGTTGTCTCTATTTCCCATACAAATGCCTTATGGCCTAAGTACAACACACCTGCAAGCTCCCGCAGATTTCATTGATGTTTGTGCTCAGCATGCCAGAAAGTCTGGCTAGAAATACAGGACCAAATTAATAGCCACTCACAAGGCCACTGGTTTGAAGCTACTCGTTCAGCATCAGGCGGGAAGTCTACAGCAGGAAAGTCAACTTTGCAGCTAAAGGCAGTTGCTCTCTTTGAACACCAGCCACAGTAGTTTATTGTCTGCAGACTTTTGATAGTTATTTGTCTTGCAAGGCATTCTGTGACTCTTTCAGCAAAGTGACATTCTCCAAAATAAAGCATAACTTAACAGGTTCATCTTACCTTTATGTAAAAAATATATGGAGTATCTTATTTCACCAGGAATATCAGAGGGTAGACTACAACACACACACAAGCCTCCTAAAAAGACAAAAAAAAGAACAGGAAAATTGACTTGTCCACCTGAATACCTAGACATCTATACACTGCACAAAACTAAAGCAAGACTGTTTCAAATCAGAAACTAATCTCTCAAAAAAGGTAAAGATTACAGAAATACATACTACATATCTCTAACCATCATTTACCTAGCAGAACAGAAAATAAGAGAGGCAATATGGCACAATGGAAACCTGGGTTCTGACAGAGACAGTTCTCTTTGGAAATACATTTTTAGCGCTTCCCAGGAGAAATCATGCTTGCAGCCAGAAAACTGATCAAGCCTTTCTCTCCACAGACTGCCTCAATTTCTAGATGTTTTCTGTTTGGGGACTGTCAAATATGTACAGAACAACATAGTAAAACACAGTTTGCTTGCTTTTTAAGTAAATTCATATTGGCAGCAGCATGATATGCTACTAGAGCTTTCTCACACTAGAAATGATGGTTACTTCTCCCCTTTCCGTTCCAAAGAGACATTAATTCCTTTTTTAGGAGAAAAGTCAGTCCTTGGCACAACCTTATTTCAGCCAAGGTACTCTGTGCAGGAATGCTCCCCCCTCCCAGCCTATTCTAAATCAGACTGATAGACTGTTTTGACTCCACTGGACAGTAGCCCTCCCTCCATCTCTTATAAAAACTTTAGTCCACTTACTCTGATGCTTTGGCAAGCTGCTTTCGCATTCATTTTAGAAACAGCTTCCAAACCACATTATCCCAATACAGCTGGGAAACCTGGTCCACAACTATGACCATTCACCTTTTACCTTTACTGAAAGCTTATCATTTAAAAGGAAAAAAAAAAAAAAAAAAGAGGTAAACTAATCTTCTGTAAAAAAGTAAAGGTTTATATATACAACATATACAGAAAAAGGCACAAAATAAAAGTTTACGTATACAAAGTATACAGAAGAGGCGCAGTACAGAAAAAGCACAAGTACAAAAAAAGCACTGCTACCAAGGTATTTTACTTGGTTGAGTGCCTCATACTTCAGGCCACAAGGCTGCACCATAGCTGTGATAACAGATATGGCTGAGGCAATTCACACTTTTGGGGAAGGTAAAGTGTGAAATGCACTTTTGAGATGCAATTTTTTTTTTCTACTTATTCTTAGCTCATCGAATATTGTTTGATACAGTTTTGCCTGGATATTTGAGTCATTTAGACAACAGACAGCGCATTTTGCCAGAGCACTTGGCAACTTTCAGAGCATGCATGATTTTTAAAGTAGCAGCATCAGGACTTAAGAGGAAGATTGGAAAAGCTCCAGCAACCCACAATGCTGTTTTATTATCAACAGCTCCCTTCCAACGCTGCAAATTTCTTTCTTGTATGCTGGAGGCTAGTGTATACACTGTTCTGCAAATTGCACAACATGCAAGTGAGTTTGTTCAGATTGAATTGTCAGTGGGTATATATGCAAGTTGATCGCAAAAACAGTGGCTATGGAGGACTATTAATAGGACATGCACCCTTCAACTCTAGCATACTGGTCCAAATGTTAACAAACTGAACTCTGAACAACAGAAAATACCAAATGGTGCTTCATTAATAGAGACAGAAACATGACAGTCTCAGATCAGCAAGTGTCCAAGCAATGTTACATCTGATACTGTCTTGGCAATCCCATTAGAGCAGCCAGAGTCTGAGAATATAAGACAAATTCCTTCCCTATCCTTACCAGTGCTCTCTGCAAATTAGAGTTTGGGGGGTGCTGATGCAGGGAAAGCTTCTTGTCCTATGGCACCTATATGGTAAGTGTTTTATGCAAAGGCAGAACCAAGTCTTCTATACTGTCCATTTCAAAATAATTTGCAAACAGTAAGAACTGTAGCTAAATGCCACAAGGTGAAAAAATTCACATGAAGATATATTTGGATGGACTCTTTTCAGAAATAAAAGGGAAAAAAGATCTCAATTACAACAAAGAAAAAAAAAGGAAGCATTTAAAAATTAAGTTCTACTCATACAGGGTAACAGCGAGTTACTACATTCAGCAGGGCAAGGGAAACAACAATTACAACTCTGCCACTTGATAAATAAACATCAGACCACTGAAACTGCAAGAGTCTCCTATGAAGACATAAAGTTTTCCCTAAGAAACTTTAACTTCAAATTCCTCATTTCTGTTCATGCAGAATTGGAATACATAAGGCTGTACCAACATCTCAACATGGCATCCAACTGTCACAATTCAAATACGACATTGCACAGGGCATTTTGTCTAATTGTACTGGTTTAGGAGTGACTTGCCTCACCTAACTTCAGCTATCCAAACATCTCTCATTTAAACTCTTCTACAGGAAATAAAGAATGGATAAAAGCAATCATCCTCTGGAGATGCCTATTTCTCTCTATAAATATAGTCCAGATGCTTAACTCTAAGGCAGGTAAAGTTAGGTGACCGCGATCCAGGGTTTGTGTCATCTTACTGCCTGCATTTTTTTAATACCAAGCAAATTTAACTGAAAAGCACTTCTAAAGCACTAAAAGAAAACATAACAGCCCTGTGTTGTTTAAATAACCACTGAACTCTGGACATACAAAGTTAATTCTGAGACTCGAACTGCTTGATCTCAGCTGATCTAGAAGTACATGAGGGTTTTTATCTGGAGTCATTTTGTCTGTGCTGAGTATAAGGAACACAGCTACTCTCCTTCCACTGCGGCAGTTGGAGAAAGGAAGAGTGATTTTGTTCAGACTGGCAGTAGCCAATAACAGTTTTATTAAATGCGAAATTGCATGGAATATTCCATTTTGAAGTTATGCCAATTATTCTTTGCCAGAGATGTCCAAATGGTACAAATAGGGATATCAGCATAATTATTTCAACCATGCCAGCAGTTCCACAGAAGGCATAGTCTGCGCCCCAAAGCACTTGCAGTTCAGTTTTCTAGATCACCACAAACAAGAGGTACAAAAGGGAATTTTAGTGCAACTACGCACAGTGTTCTTTGACAACTAGATATGGTATCAGCACCAAAACCATTTGCTTCAAACTGTCAGTTACTCAAAATGGGTTATGCAAAGTAATCCTGTTTTAAACAACATTCAATGAAAAGCCACATACAATAATCTCATTTAGTAAGTGCAACTGTCAAATTATGTGTTTTACATTAAGCACAATGAAAAGCGCGTGTGAAAGGTTCCACACAGAATTTAAATACTGTGTTGCCAGATGGAAAAGAACATTTTCCTTCAGCGTAATCAAACAACAGCCTTGTTGGAGGAAGACTGAATTTGATCCTAAACTAAAAGGAGGTGCCTCAATCTGAACAAATCCTAGAGAAGTATAGGTTTAAAAGGAAACATGTATATACAAATCAATAACATTATTGGACAGGGTGTTTGTATAAGAAATACTCCGTCTTGATAACAGAGAAAGAGTAGCCTAATCTACATTTGGTAGACAGAAACTTGGCTTTCTCTTATTTCTAATTCCTTTCCCCTAGTCTTTGTAAGCATGCTGTCTGCCTTAGTAAGAAAAAAATCCATGTAAGGAAAATTTATTTCACTTTATTTGCATTAATGGTCATTTCAACACAACTGGCAAATACCTCAGCAATTCACCCGGGTGCATACAGCATGCCTTAAGTGAGATAGAGGTAAAGCCACTTCTGCAACATGTCATATCCCTATACAACTCTGTAGACTATTCAGAGGTTAATCAGATACCATCTCTGCTTGTCGGTATGGTCTAATTTAGAAGCTGAAAATGCAGGCATCTGTGATGAACAGATGTCTCTTGAGTCCAGTTTTTAAACAAAAAAGCTCATGGCATGCATTAGGATGCAGGGAGACTCCTAAACCCTAAAGGTTTAAGGAACATTTAGGTTTAAATTTAAAGAACCATATATATACACACTGAACCCTTAAGTACCACGTACTAAGTTTAGTATCACATACTTGGACCTTTTAAGTATTACATACTAACAGCAATAGCTCTTAAGAGTCTATATCACAGATGCTCTGTTTACACATGTCCACTCTGTAACACAATTATCTGCTATGTCAGATAAACAGACAACAGATCTAGCCAAAACCTTACTTGAATTTACTTTCCAACACATTTTTGGTCAGCTTTAACATTAAATTGCTCTGATGTAATATACAACCATGCTTTGGTACCACCTGTGTTCTGAAACTAGCAGAAAATGCTACAGTGTGCTTAGACTGAGCTATTTCACCACGAGTGCATGACACCAGTTCTTTGAACTTGGGCTACCAGAAAATTTCTGGGTGACTCTTTTGTTGTTGGTGTTGATATATAAAACTCTAGGTACTCTTCAGCTCAACTTGGAACACGGCTTTCAGAGGATAAAAAGCTTAATACGAAAAATAGTGCACAGTTGCCTTCTCCCACTCCTCACAGTTACCTGTCAAGTATACTCTAAAGGAATAAAAATCTCACTCACACAAAAAAAAGACAAAAAATACAAATATATATAATGTCTTATGAAGAAATTTAGTAATCAATTATGATTACACTGCATAATTACTAGTGGAGATCATTTTGACAATACTTGTATTTATTCATTACCTGCTTTACTTGTAAAAACCTGAAGATTCAAAGATTTAGATGCAACATCTTGGTCTTCACAGTAATCATATCCAAAATTCACAAGTCTATGAGCAAATAAAGATCAATGAATAAATCACTTCTTCATCCACAGTGATTCATCACAACACCAAGATCACAAGAACAATCACTATGGAATCAAAATGTACTCATTAAGTTATAATCAAGTGTTCTCTAATGCAAGTTAAATTAGGCTTTAACCAATCTGCTCAATGTTGTTAGAAACGAGAATCCCAAGACTACACCCTTTCCAGAAACCAACAATTTTGATTACACCTGCAAACTTCATATTTGCTTACTGCAGCACTGTCCAACCATTCCTATAATTTGAAGTAAAAGCAAGTTCTGATGAAGTACTGAAAATTCAAACATTCATCAGACCTGAAAACTCAAAGGCTTTGCAGCCTAACTCTGCCATTCTTATGTCTGCAAAGCTACATTTTAATCTGCAATTAGGCACACTAATTTCAGCAGAAATACTTGAAAAGGAAAGCACAAAAATCCCATTCACACGGTACTTGTTATACCATGACGTTCTTTTTCAGTTTCATGCTGCCTGTGCTTTAAGGTTTTTCATATCGTTAAAAATCTACAAGTCCTATTTTTGCCTTGCAGAGCATGCAACTGAAGACTGTAGTCAGTCTGCTTTGGCTTTTTTGGTGTTGGGTTGGTTTTTTTGTTTGGTTGGGTTTTCTTTTCCAGAAAGGATTTTGATCCTGTAGGAATTTTCCCCTAGGTCTTCTGCAATAATTTAAAAAAAAAATTATAGCATTGAGGCTCTTACAAGAGTTGGGTTTTTTCAGTACTAACTGAAAGAGGATACACTGCCCATTTAGGGGGACCTGCACGTACAGCAGTAGGACCACGCTGAACCTCCTGCATAGCACTGACACATCCTGAGAGACGCAGTTTGGGCACAGTGGAACTCAACTACCTTCAGTTATTGATATCCGATCGAGTAGCTTTGGCCTCCCTTTTTATTCACAAAGAGAAACAGGCCCTTTCAGAATGTAAATTCAACTGACTGAAGATAGATGAGGGTGACGTGAATTATGAATCAGAGTCAGACCATCCTGACTAGTTTTTCCTCAATTAAAAGGGAGCCTTAAGGAGACAAACTCAAATGCAGTCGTGCACAGTAGATACAGACAGAATCAGACAAATCTTAGCCTTTGAAAGAGCAGGCTGCCTGGAAATAGCATGCGTAGGAGAAAAGGGTACAGGCAGCGTCTCATAGGCTAGAAAAAGGAGCTACTAGTCTGGTTAACGGCCCAGTAAAACATGTAGCAGCAATTAAAAATGGAGAGCTTCCCTTGACAGGAATTTTGACATCACCACTACAACATGCCCAAGATTAAAACAAATTAATTTAAATAGGTACAGAATACTCAGGGGAAGGATGGTTTAACCTCTTCAAATAATTTTTATAACTGGTACCAAAAAGCAGTCAAGGATTAAATCACATTTTACAGCTGACCCTGATGAAAATGAGAGGAACTGGAGGTTTGGACACAGTGTTCATATTCTTATGTTCCAGTACCATATAGGCAACTGCAAACAAAGATACTGAGGCTGGGACACAAACTTCACTTGTGTTTGTAAAACATTATCCCATATATTAAAAGGAAAGCAAAACAAAACAAAAAAACCCTTACTTTAATTGTGTGCCATTTACAGAAATATCCAGGTGTGATTCCAGCTGTTAACCAAAAACAAAACCAAACCTGTTATACAGTGAGGTAGGTATACTATGATTAATATTTCAGCTCAGTAAAATGTGTCAAACTCACATTTCATCAGATTCAACATTTTAACAAAGTTTCAGTCACCCCCAAAACTGAAATAGGGAGAGAAAAGAAAAAGGGAGAGAAAAGAAAAAGGGAGAGAAAAGAAAAAGGGAGAGAAAAGAAAAAGGGAGAGAAAAGAAAAAGGGAGAGAAAAGAAAAAGGGAGAGAAAAGAAAAAGGGAGAGAAAAGAAAAAGGGAGAGAAAAGAAAAAGGGAGAGAAAAGAAAAAGGGAGAGAAAAGAAAAAGGGAGAGAAAAGAAAAAGGGAGAGAAAAGAAAAAGGGAGAGAAAAGAAAAAGGGAGAGAAAAGAAAAAGGGAGATATTTAACCTATTTAACCTCCTACATTAGAGCAAATTTCAGCTACCGGGACAAAAACCTAGTAACAATTACATGTTCAACAGTTGTAATTTTTATGTTCTGTTCTCTGTATTTTGGCTGCAACAGATTTTCCTGTCTCGCTTAAAACTGACACAAATTTAGTACATGGTTTCTTTGTCTAGTGCATTTGATAACCCTGCTTTTCAACACTTGAGTATAAGATCAGTATAATATCACAAACGTCACTTCTAGGTCAGTATCTGTGCAATTCCACTGAAGTTACCTTACCATGGTGCAATCTGAATCTGACTGAATATATTCTTGAAAAGACTATAATGTGGAAAAAAAAAAGGAAAAACAAAACCCAGTTTGCCTCTGCAAAAGTTACAATAATAAAACACACTGAAACAGATCTCCGTATCAGTTCCTGGAACACAAAAATTACATCCAACTCAGTAATTGTATAAAAAAATACTAATGACTTACTATTGAGTTAAAATTTTCATCAGGATAAAACTGGACACATTTTAAAGTACTCCTTGATTCCTGGAATTAAGAGGATGTGTTTTGTAACTGATAAAATAGAAAGCATATCACACAGACTGAAAAGTCACTGGATACTCCACAGCATTCTACACGCTCAACCCTTTTTGCCAACAGACATGCAGAAGTTAGGGGACAAAAGACGACTTTAAAAACCACATATAACCCCCCACAATAGCACTATGACATGCTTCCTTCCTGTCCCAGATCATTATCTGCCAATCATCTATAATTGCGTGGGCCCCTACTTGTAGCACAGCATTACATGTGTCACACACGCACACATTCTAGAAAGTTAAAAAAACGTTTTCCATAACTACCTATATGGCAAAAAGAACTGTATTTTATTTTGGTCAGTTCAAAAAGGTATCTCAGAAACAAAACAGGAACGTGTTTCTCCATCACAGTTCACTTCCTGTTATTTCCTAACATGCATATGTTTTTGGTGGCTAAGAAGAGTTAAGAAAAATCAATTTTCATTTATGTAGAATATATCAAGTGCAAATAGTCCATCAGTCAAAACGAACAAAAACTAAAAAAAAAAAAAAAAAAAAGAGTTTCAGCATTTCTAGCCAAGAACCTGCCCTCACCTGGTTACCCAGTAAGTATATACAACATAATTTTAGATGTGAATTCTCTAGAACAGAGACATTATACTCACGGCAGTTTTTGGAAGATTTAGATCCTTTTGAAGAAAAGACCTTTTTAAAGCCAAAAAAAAAAAAAATCTAACAAATCCACCCTCTTTTATAGAAACCACTGAGATCACCAGTCTTCTTGCAATTTACTATGCGCAAATAGGAGCTAAGGCAAGTCTGGCTTTTGCTTTGGGTTATTTGAGGCAGGAACAAGACAGACTACTATAATGAAAACCAAAATCACATTACTACTACCCCACACACTCAAAACTTTACTGTCACGAGACAGGCAGAGACACAACTACTAGAATGACTTTCATCTCACCTTTGGAACAATGTAGAAGAGCCTTTGTTCCATCATATCCCATTGTGCCCAAATGAGATCATCTGCAACTCTGGCTCTTGGAAGCTGACCTGAGTTTTGTATCACCTAAAGGGGAAAGAAAGAACATTAGAAGTCATCAAATAAGGTCACGTAATAATGATTACGCACAGTCAGTGCTTTAAAGAGAAAAGCGATGACAGAAGAGGTGCAAATACTTCGGTGTTTAGAGGGAATATATTACTTGCTAGCTGCACAAGGTCCACCTTTTCTGTGTACAAGGTGCTCAGTTTAAAGAGTTCAAAAGCACAGTTTTCAGGATATACCTACTACTAAATGCTCTCTTTTAGATTTCATTGCTTGCAAGAAATTCACCACTTAAGCTGCTCAGGGTAAACAAAGAAAAACAGATGTCACTTTTCATCATAGAGAAGGGGAGAGCAGTGAAATACGAGTCACTTCAGAACCAGCTACATTAACTATTGAAGGAAGATGCATTAGCTCCAAAAGGGATTTCTATCCAAAGTCTCAGCCACACGACGGAGAGTACTGGCAGTAGGGAAAAGGCTAGGACTGTGGAAAACTGTTGGGACTCTATAAATGCACTCTTGAAAGACATAAGGAGACTTCATGTCAACCAAAACAAATCTGTTAGGACATTAGATTGATCTGTTTTTTCTGGTTACGCTCTTAGTCTTTACTCCAATACTGTAGTGTAGCATGTAAAACCTGTCTGCTTTAAAAGCAATGATAAACTTTGAGAAAACCGTGGAAGACTTCAAAGTGACTGAAAATCAGGACCTTAACTTTTTCCTTCCAAGCCTCCATAAGGAAAACACTGGCTTTTGTGACACAATTCTTTACTACATTAGATATTTGTTTATTAGTAGTAAGTCTTTTAAGCAAAACATACACAATCAATTTGTCAAAGACAAATCCGTGTTAAAAACTGGAAAAAAAGACGAGGGGAAAGATGTTGGAGCATTCACAGTACTAGGAGTGTATCTAAGTTTCATGTCTTTTGTTGGTTTTTAAATGAATCCCTTACCTACTCCCAGAAGGCAAAGTTAGGAAGGTGACTCTGCAAATATTTTTGAATGGTTTAAAAGTAAACGTGCACTATGTTTTCTCCTAATTTCTAACATACAGACACATTCAGCAACAACAAAAAAACCCCAATAAAATAAGTAACTTTCCTCATAGATTACATGGTTTTTCAGTCAGCTGTGTGGTAGGCTGCATAAGTTGCCATACTATCAATGCTTCCTTTAATATATTCTGGGTCACCCAAGGATAAAGCTACAAGAACATTTAGCTAAAGTTACAGATGTTAAATTTTCAACTGAAGCAAGAAAAACTCAAAACCCAAGATTTTTAAAGTCTTACCACTTTGTGTTCTTCTGCAACAACATGAACGTCAAATTGTTCAATATCTTTAAAATATATTAAAAAAATCATTACAAACATATATTTTTAAATGCTTTTATACAGCTAATTAAACAATATCACACACATTATGGCCAGGAAAGCTCAACTCTGTCTAAGAAGAAACTTGTGGTATCTGAACACAGGTGCCTACGCAGAGACCCAGATCCTGCTCCTTCCCTGAGCTGAGGCTGGCTCAGCCATACCACCTCATGGAAAGAGCTCTTTGCTGACATCAGCGCAGCATCAGCAGGAAGAGGGATAATTGAAACATGCCAAACCAAGCCAAGAAGCACACTTACAAAGAAATGCAGAGCTGCATACCTGTGCCTGAGACTACACCCTAGCCCTTATTCACTTCCTAGCATGAATACCACCTCACAGTCCTTTCCCACACAAAATTCCTAAAAGTTCTTGGTAGTGTGCTTGTGTGAAGGGTACAAGATCCATTCAGCTGATGTTATAAATGTTTCTAATACAGTTCACAGCACTATGTGAATGTATCAGGAGGTGAACTCTGCCCACCTAACTCCAGGTACCTAAAGGTTGGTGTCTAGCTTAGCAGAGAAGATGCTCCACAAAGATGGGGAAAAGCCATCTCACTCTATATCAAGACTGAAAGGCAAGAAGGATAAACAGCCATTTCCAAGTGTCCACCTTTGTCCATTCCCTCCCATTAGATTAGGCTGAACAGGCAAAGTTAGCTGAATCCAAGGAACTATTGTCCTATTCTTACCCCACTTGTCATGTGTTAAATCACGATCCATCTCTTATAGTCAATTGATCTGTTCTGAATTGATATAGGTAGCTACAAAAGTCTTTTTTCTTTTTTTTAATACTAAAGATAACTGATGAATGCATGAACTAAGCAAATAATTGCAGTCAAAGCTGGTCATTCTACTGACACTGAAAAAAGTTAAAACTGTAGTTTTCGAAAGACATTCGGAATATCTAGAACAGCTTACACCCTTCTTTTTTTCTGGTTGTTTTTTTTTTTTTTTCCAATAGAGGTCTACCAAAAATATAATCTATAATGATTATCTTAAAGTGAAAGAACGATAATGTACTTTCAAAGTATTAACTCACATTTATCTTCTGAAACTAGCAAGAGGCGACTTCCTGTAGAAGTATTTCTGCCTTCAACTGGATAAAGAAACTATACAGAAAGTTTCACAAAAGTAAGTAAATAACCAAAGTAGTTTAGAATACTTATCTAAAGTGTTTTTCTTTAGCTGGATATTTACATTTTTTTTTAATTAAGACAGGCCCACTAATGATATTTTAATTAATAAAAATAGCTATTATTACAGACTTATAGTCACCAATTGCTACAATTGCAAACTTTGGGAGATTGAAGAAAAATTAAAAAAAGTAGCCTTCATGTCAGAGAAATATTCTACATCAAACATTTATGAAGTTTCTCGTTTTTTTACATTCTATGAAGAAAAAACGACACATTATCTCTGTAACAGTTGCAAGCCAACATGAGATATTTCTGCATTCAACCACTTTTTCCTCTCTAGCACAGTGGATTAAAAAGGTATATATTTACATTAGTTGAATAATTTACCTGTACTCGAACACAGCTATCCACAGCCTTGAGGACTCTCACATTATTAATGGGATGAATTTCAATTAGCAAGGTTAAATACTTGGATACTGCAAAAAGAACATGTTTTAAATAACATTCTTTTTCATATGTAACTTTTTTTTCTAAGCAGAAATTACGTGAGGAAAAAAGCAAAGGGTACAATATTTCTAACAGTATTAAAACGATCCACTTGTAGTACCTGACTGCAATAGCCGACTTACTCTTTCTTCCTCTGTATATTGACGGAAGCTGACAGCTAAAGGGAAAAAAAACCCAACACAGTCACAATGAGCATGCATATTTGATATTAATCTTATTAAACATTCTTGGATTGGAGAGCAATCATCGCAATATTTTTTTTAAGCAAAAGCATATCTGTTAAAGGAACCACAGAAACTCTTCTAGATGCAGGAGGCATGTAAAAATACAGGAGGGGGAAGTGAACAGGTCAGTGTGTCTCAGATTTTTGTTTTAATAAAACAACAATATCGTTATAGCTGTGTCTTTATGTTGTCACCTACATTACTTGGTGATGGATCCACTGAAATACATAGAATGCTGTGGGAAACATATGGGTCAAAATAGATTTAAGTAATTCTAGGCCCAGACATATCATCCTACTAAACTAAATCATCTTTACCATAACACAAGAAAATTTAATGATAAAACACATATTTACCCAATAACGTCCTTTCATTGTTGACCGAACAACTGATTATGTGTAGATCCCTCTCAAACATATAGAGGTGCTGTAGAGAAACACATTAATGCTAATAAATACTTTTAACTATATTTAAAAAAAAAAATCTAATTGCTCTTCCTTAGGAAAACCCTGCTGACCAGTACACTGTTTTTATTTCTAAAGCAAATAATTTCACAGCCAGAAGAACCTTATTTCAAGCCTCATTTGTATCACTTCTCCTTTTTCTCATTTGTTTGTTTCTTACTGTTTCTTTTGAGCTCTGTGTTGCCACTAAAGCAGCACAGCAGACCCTTATGTAAATGTAAAATTTCACCCATTTCATACTGTTATGGGAACACCTGCAAAGGCCCATTATCATGATTCCAGACACTGAACTGCAGGACATTCAGTTTTAGAATAATTTCTTACAAATGGTTGTGCCAAACAAACTGAGGATGCACACACAACACAGAAAACCAAAAACATTTACTTCTTAGCACACGTGTTCAGCATGAAGAATGGAAAGGGCTTGAATTGGCTGTTTAGAAATAAAGATTACAGAACATCTGAATGACTTTGGAGCAGTAAAGTGTCGTGTCTGCAATGTTCTGCATCTGAACACCACTGAGCATCATTCAAATACCTTCTTTGGTCTCTCTTCTGTTTCAAACACGCACATACTCCTTAAGAACAAAACATATTTGTTGCAATCTGAAACACTACAGCACTGTCTTCACCAGGGAGAAGTTTGGTATTGCTCTCACCTCGTTTTGTTTAGTTTGAAGATCGTACAATCCAATGTGAGTATTTCTCTGATTTCCCTATGGATGAAAAAAAATTAGCACTGGCAATGTAAATATATACAAAGTCAAAGACTGTTTTCATTTTTTTCCTACCTCCCTCTCTTCTTCCCCCAGCCCCTTGACACACATCCTCACACACTTCCCTGTCCTATAAACAGGCAGTTAATTATCTAATTCCAAGAAAGCAAGGCAAGAAAGAGAACAAAGACTTTTTTTTTTTCCTTTTAGAACTAACGCATAGGACAAAGCTGAAATGCAGCCAATCCACAGCCCACAAGCCATTGCATAAGCCAAGTGCCTCTCTCTCACTTTGGTTCTAAACTGGTTTTCATTATAGGCAGTAGGGCCAGGAAGCGAGATGTCTGTACAAGAATCAAAGGGGATGCTATGACCCCTGGAAGATTCCAAACCTCACCAACTCAGTGGGTCATTGCTCCAAAAGGGAGCACAGAAACATCAAACACCACCAAACAAAGCTTCCAGTGGTCTGGCTGCAGGCTGAAAAAAGGATTTCAGCTCTGCCTTGGGAAATGATTGTTCGAAGGTTAAATATATTTCACAAGCCCAGATGACACCATTAGCCTGCTGCCTTTGAAAAGAAACCTAATACACATCTTAGCTTATTGATAATAAAATACAATGATTTTGTTTGGGGCACTTCTAAGTCTATACAAATAAAAACTTTTCTTCTTGGTAATTTTTACCATGATTTAAATTTTCAAAATATAAAGAAAAATTAAAATAAATTCTGCTTGGCAGCATATATTGTATGTCAAATTAAGCTGAAGTCCACTAATGTACTCCAGGTATAGGCACTAAATTGCTAAACTGCTGAAATTAAATCCAGCCACGTAGGCTTGTACTTAAGCAGTGAGCATAATTGTTTTTAACTACAGCTTGGAGGGACAGGGGAGAAATCTAGGATTATTTACAAAGTTATGGCATCTTGCTTTGTGAAGTCAAAACAAGAAGGCGAGTATTCTCTTCTTAAGGGGTCTATTTCTGAGTGTCTCATTATTGTCACGGCAATGACAAAAGTCTTTGACTTCTGATTTAAACAAGGGAAACAAAATGTCTTTATATTAAGACACAGGCTTCAGGCTTACTAATTAATAATTTAAGGTTAAGCAAGTGCTTTCACAAGTGACCATTCTTTCCCAAGTGTGTCTGAAACGCTAACATCCTCCATACTTCGCTACTGAAAAATATACTTCACAAGGCTGGTAAGAGGACTACATCAGTGCCCATATCTGTGCATAAGCTAACATGCTCGTTCTCATGTTTACTCTAAAGACTCTTGTATTGCCTTGCAAAATATAAGTGCTGACACTAGGATTCACTTCTGTTAAAAATATCTTCCTTTACACCAACTATCAATGTCACAAAAGACAGACTTCCAAAACCACAGTACAACTCAAGACTAAAATAAGCTTGAAAATAAAGCTCATTCTCCATTTCAGGCAGAATGCACTTCCACTTAGCAGACAAAGGTTGTTTTCTATTTGTGTCTATTAGGAAACAGGCCAGGGCAGCTCAGTTTAGTTTACATCCTTGTTTGTGCACTATCCCCACAGACAACGTCACAGCTACAGTTTGTTGCTATAAAACCAACAGGAAAGGCTCACAGACATATAGATGTGTCTTGCAAAAGTGGTAGCTCATTAGTTATGAATAGTTTGCCATGAAGCGGGGAGAGAGCGAGAAAGAGATATTGAACTGCCCCAACAACTCAGTAAGATCTGTAGTTTGTTAGAAGCTGTAATTACATTGTATTTCTCCAACCTAAGCTTAAGGAAACAGGACTAGCTGCAGACACTAAAAGCAGTCTGTTTTCCCAGGTAAGCTTTCCAGTGTGACGATGTATATTAGCAGAATAGAATAGCAGTGCACAAAGAATACTCATATTTTAGAACAACTTTGTAAAAATTCAGAAGTGTCAAATTGGGGCCTAAAACTACTTGTCATTTGCTAAGATGCATACACCAAGCCTCTTTTTTCTACAATGTAAATATCAATGGAGACTTCTCTTAAAAGGTTTGCCGTAAACTCCAAAACCACAGAACTATACCTATACACTGTCAATGGACTGTTTCATAAAAAAGGAAACATTTGGATTGAATCCTTGTTAAGTCAGTAATAAAGTGTAAAAAGACACAGACACACGATACTCCCAACACTTCCTGTTTTTTAGCATTCTACTCTTGAGAGGGAGGAAGAAAAAATTCAGTCCTGCTGTAACGTATCACAGTCCCAAGGTATGACTGCAGCTGACACAGACATAACCAGTTTAAAAAAAAGCATGGACATCAGGAAAGGCACAGCGTTAGCAGCTCAGGCCCCAGCCTGTTCAGGACACTGGGTAAGTACTATGCAGCTACAGCCTGGGCCACCGCATGTGTTCCTACCAATACACAAGCCACCTAGACTAACAGGAGTTTTGGGTCAGACATACCCACATGTTTTTATCATGCAGGCAGACAAGTGTGGGCGTATTGACTCCCATTGACACCAACAGCACCTAAGCGGGTACCAGCACTTTCAGCTGATGAGCAGAATTTTTATTGGTCGAAGAAAGAAATGTGTACCACACACTACGAACAACTCTCTGGGAGAAGCATCACATATTTAACGCAATACCACCTTAAGATACATTTGTTCTTTGTGAGAAAACGCCAGGAAGTACTGGAAAAAATAAAAAAGAAAACTCCAGTTTGCCCATTAGCAAGTCTAAAAAAACACTTATAGTAGAAGCAATCAAAATACGTCAGCATCCCTCCCAATAGAGGAATAAATAGATGCTGGTTCTTCAGCAGGCTGACTCACTCAGGAGAAAAAGATCAGATTACTTTATCATAGTAAGAGAACAGGAAAAGAAACTGCAGCATATCCTTCAGGACAGCATTTGAGAGGTGAAAACTGCAGCACAGAGTTCCAGTTCTCAGGCTTTGTCATCTAGCTATTCCTACCACACAGGCTGCAAAGGTCACATTATTCCCAAAATTAGGAAAGAGAAATTACAGTGAACATTTTCAGTGACTTCCTCTGCAGCCTTTACCTCTAGGTTTGGGGAACTAAGCCTAGGTGTTTAAATCATTGGCCTATCCAGTCAATGGACTCTAGTGGGTATTTGTCCACCTCCTCCACCCCACACACCTCTTACACCAAAGTACAAGCTACAAGCAGCCACTTCTCTAAACTCTACCAACTGCTTTGACCAGATCCCTACTGACTACAATAGGAACTTAGACATCTAGCACGCAGGCAGACACCCGCATTTATATGTGTGAACCTCGAGCTACAACTCATCCCTTGTACCAGCTGCAAGAGCCTGAACATCATACAAAGCAGTGGGACTCTGCTGTCAGAAGCCCAAAAAAAGCTTAGTGTGAGATTCCATAGATGCTAGAAAGCAGCAACATCACACATACACAGTACCAGGTCTCCTGTAGATGGGTTACTTTCATTAAGTCTTTCTAGAGTTTTAAGCAAGGGAAAAAAAAAAAACAAAAAAACAAACAAAAAACCGACGACACATTCTTTAGTGTCGTTTTTATGGTTACTGTTGTCTTGTACAGACTCCCCTTCCTATGCTTGTACTAAAGGAAACATCCACCCACAGTTAAAGTGTATTATACCTTGATGAAGGCCTCACCTCTTCCCTTAACCCTGGGGAAGCTGGGGAGTTTTCACATTGTTGAGCTGGGGGGGAATGAAAGGCAGCCCTATTCTGCTGGAGTCTGCTATCTCTAGCCTGTGCTCTTCAAGAACTAAGATCCTCCAGAATCCAGCTGGGTTTACAGATTTCTCCGAGATGCACAAAAATCAAAAGAACCATAGCTTGTCTCATCAAGGGAAAACCTTCTCAAACCATTTAAAACTCTCCTTGAACTACAGGTGTTTCAATATAAAAGCTATACACACACCATGGAGAGCAGAATCCTATGTTAAAAAGGCTACCTCTAGATACTTCAAGATATCAAATAAACAATGGTTACTTCAGACTACTTGCAATAAAGTGCTAGAGACAAATCTTAAAGTAACAAAGAAGAAAGGCAGAAGCAGAGTTAGTGTTAGATAAATGACATCTTAACATACATATTGGTAGAAGGAAACACATTTAACTAAAGCAGTGCATATGAATTTAATAATCATGACCTCCCTGAGAAATTCTGAAGGTGAAAGAATGTGCTGCTTACAAAGTGCTTATCTGTTAAAGAAATGGCATTTCATTCAGGGTGACATTCTGGCCCCCCAAAAAAATCAACAGCAAAAACCCTATGGATGTAATCAGGTCAGTACTTTACTCTCCATTTCATCATTCTTAACTTTTGTCTGAAGTGGAGATGGATATCTTCCCATTGCCCAACCTCCCAATCAGTTGAGTTTTCACGTTCTGACCCTCACTGCAAAAAAAGTTAAACTACAAGGACTCAATTAGGCATAGATACACATACACATATTTTTATTAAGTTCCAACACAGACTTACCTTCCAGGTATAAATAATTTTTCCATTTCTTTCAACATTTACAACGTACAGCGCTGATGAATTCTTGGAAGTATCTGAAATGATAAGTATCAAAAGGCACAGGATTTTCATTTGAGCTGGTTCACCATACACTTTCAGCACAGATACTGAATAAATTTTTCCATATAAATACTTCTTTGTACATGCCAAAATTACTCCCTTCTGGAAAGAGAGAGAATATTTCTTACACCTTGATTTACATCTGATAAACTTCAACAAAAAATAGTTAAGAGGTTTCAAAACACACAGGAAAGAATGCTTTACGTAACTCCCAACCTTTCATTATAATTGTGATTCTAATGGCCACTACCTTTTGTGATGAAAATGGAATGTGCTTTTCCACTATCTTCCATTCACAAAAAAAAAAAAAAAAAAACAAACTTGCATTTATCCATTAGACACAATACGGGATTCAAACAGTTAAATTGCACTGCAATCCTTAGAACACTACAGGGAGACAGAACTAGCCAGAGGAAAGTGTCACTTACTCCCACCTGCCCTTTCAGCATCCCAAATGAATGCCTGGAAATAAACTACATCTTCAGAAATTAGTTCTACAACAACAACACGCTCCCTACCCCCTCTCCCCCCAAATAAACCAAAACCAACAAGATTAAACAACATATATGTATGCCACATAACTACAGGTACAAGGGAATTTAGCAATGCAGGACAAGAGATATGATGTGGGGTGTGATTAGGGCTAAAAGGGAAACAGATGAGCAGGAAGCTAGGGTGGACACAGAGATGAGCACATCTGGACAAAGCAGCATAAAATAAAAAGGAAAGGAAAACAGAAGAAAAAAAGAGATAAAACATCATACTCAAGGTGACAAAAATGCATGCTTTCCTAACGCTGCTTTTCTGTTTTCTAATCACTGCAACTACCAAAAAGGTGTTTATCTCAGATGAAACTTTCACTAACAGGAAATTGTATCCTTAATTAGGTTGACAGCTGCATGATTGGTCCTAGTTTTAAGATAAAGCTGGCTTGTGATTCAGTAAGCATCAATAATAAGAATTCTCCACTACTCTCACCAAGCATTTAGTCAAGTTCAACACTATTTACTTTGCGGTTATCACAAAGCACTGACAGAAGGAAGACATGTGAAACTTAGTTTCACAAGCCTGGTATTATAAACTGGCTTGTACAGCTTGCAGTGGTAAGAAAAATATTTCTTACAAGTGTTATCAGAAGGAAATAAATTGTGTATTTTGTTGTGGGAGGACAATGAAAATCCTTAGTGTACATTTAACAATTCATCAATTTCTACTGGTTTCAGATTGCTCAAAGTACACTACAATACCACTACATTAGGGCTAGCCAGCGACAACAGAGAAAGTCTCAGACAACCATACATTCTGCTCTTCTCTTAATGGAAACTTCCCGGAACTTAACCACCACCTCAAACTTTCAAGATGAGTACTATGGTCTCAATACTTCTCTCTCATACAATACTTCCTCAGAACATAATTTAGCTAAAGAAGGTCTACAAGAAATCTCCATGTCAATGAATTTCTCTATCACCTAACACAGAGATCTTAAAGGTGTTGGAAAAGTTCTGTGTCAGAAGCAAATTTCATACCACTGAACACTGTCAGTGGGAATATTTGCCAAAGAAGTGGCAATCATCTCCGCCCTTGGAAAGTCCTGCAGTCAAATACTGCACGTAGAATTATAACTTCTCCTCATCCCCACAGCTGAGACCAGCAGATGAAGGGCTGCAAAAGAATCCACCCAACCTGCCTGCCCAGCAAACACCTCTTATCAGCATACCCAGGAGAACGCAGAGTTAGATTTCCTGGAGGCCATTATATGCAGCTCATACAAAAATAAGCAGAATAAAGAGAACTAGGATGGTTTTCTTCACTTGACACTCCCCTCCCATCATCATAGCTGCTCCCAGCTCTCATGCAATTAGAAGTTCTCACAAGCTATCAAGGGCTTTCAAGTCGTCAGGAAAGAAAATAATAAATGTGAATAACTATAGTATTTGAAGCCACTGACATAAAAGTACCTTGACTCCTAAAAATTACTTGCTTTCTGTGAATAGGTATTTCTTTGATGTTTAAGTGAATCTTTTCAAATTCCTACCTCCCACCTTCACATTCCTAATTCAGCAGCACTGCATCAGGGGAAAAAGTCAATATACACAGACAAAAGTTGAAATGTGATACAGCAATGTTGGTATCTGATTAGATGCACCTTCCAACCTAGATTCTTCTGATTCTGAATTACCAGAGGCATGTACTGAACAAGGAGTCTGTATGACATTTTAGAAATCTGAATATGATTGTCCCTTTCCCAAACACAAGTCAGCGCCATTTTGAAATCATTACGACATAAATGCATAGGTTAATTGACTCATTGAATTCATCACAGATGAACGGATAAATTCATAGGTTAATTGACTGTGCGCGGAGAATTTCAGAATTTTACCTCAAACCCCTTCAGTACACTGGTAAGTTATCTAGTAGATGTGAAATAATTTTTAACAGATTTTGCAACTGAGGGCTTGGTAAATAATTTTCTTTTATAAAACTAAAAAGAACTGATACGTTCTGGTTTACCTCCAAACAAGTTCTTATGAAGCTATTTGATAACAGCCCTTCAACATGGGAAGCCAGTTAAGTATTTCAATTGAAAGTAACCAAAGGAGTTGAGGTTTCAAGTTCATCACACGGTGCATCAATAACCATCTATTTCTACTGAAGTAATAATTATTACGGGTTTCTTTTTAGACAAAGGTTTCCATCAGTTTCTGAAAAGCAGAACTGAGCCATCTGCCCTGCAGATGAATGAGAACTAACACAAGAAAAAACCACAGGGCCAAGAATATAGTGGGGTCATTCTGTTTTTTCCAACCACTACCCCAAGCACCCGCTATCACACACTGCTGTGGCAGCTAACACTTCATCTAATTTTAACTTGCAGCCATTTACCACGTAGACAGAAGTGTTTGGGGTTTTTTTGCCTCAGAAAGGGGAGTAGGGAGGCATGCTAAGTCTTTTTGGGAAGAAAAAAAAGAATACTGGGTGAAACAGCAGACGAAGCAAACCAGCTGTGAGGCGCAGCAGACGTGCACAAGTGCTTTCGGCATGCGAGAAGTTCCTTGAAAACACCGAACTCCCCGGCCTCAAGCACCCCGGCCACCGGCGCCCGAGAACGAGCGCCCCCGCCGACACTCGGCTCGGGGGCGGGCGTCCTTCGTTCCTCTGGAGCCCGGCCGAGGTGGAGCCGGCGGCCGCTCCCCGGGGCCCTGCTCCGGATGGGGACACTCGGCCGCCATTACCCTCGACCCTCCCGCGGCCGCCGGCGGCGCGGCCTGACTGGAACGCGCAAGCCCTGGGGGGTCTCGCCTCAGGCCCGGCTCCTCCGCCCGCAGGAGAGGGCAGCGCACGGAGGCGGCCGGAGGGACGGAGGCGGCTCTCCTCAGCCCTCCCCGGGGAGCGAGCAGCCCCGCCGCAGCGGAGCCCGCCGGCGCAGCTCCACCCGCCGCGGCGTTACCTAGAGCCGCGGCCCAACCCCGCGCCGCCAGCCAGGGCACCACATCCCTCCGCAGGTCAAACTCGGCTACCAGGTGAAGCAGCATAGCGCCCTCCTCTCGCCCCAAGCCCACCGGGAGACGGGGAGCTGACGCCAGCACAGCACAGCACAACCCCGCTCCGGCTGGCGGAGCTCCCTGCCCCGCCGCACCGGCTCCTGAGAGCCGGCCGCCGCCATGGGCCCGCCCCCTCGGGCCGCCTCGGCGTCTAATTGGGCGAAGTGGGTGTCACTCAGCCGGCGGCGGCGCGGAGAGGCTGGGCGCGCTCCCGCCTCCCTCCGTCCCCCTCAGCCGCGGCGGGGCGGGGCGGGCTCGCTGAGGGGGGACGGCGAGGCCGGTCGCCCGGCGGCCTTCCGCGTCCTACCGGAGGCGCCCCGGAGCCCCGCCACGGCGGGTAGCCGGCGTGCAGGTGACCAGGGGGCTTCAGGTGGACTGGAAGGACGTCGTTTACTCGTTGGAGCTGGTGCCCAGGCTTCTGCCGCGGCATGTGGGGAAAAAGGGGTGATCCCGTTTGATCCTTTCTGAATCTTCGCTCACTGACTGACTGAAACAGTTACATGTGGGTGAGGTCTGCTGTCAAGCTTTGGCCGTCCTGTGTCTGCTGATCAGAAGGCCCCAGTCATCCGTTACCTTCCTCGCATCCCCCCGGGAAGCGTTAGGTGTTTTCCACAATTTCAAGCAGCATCCCTGTTTTCTGAGATTTTTCTCTGAAATTGTAATTGACTTGGTTGAGTCTCTCGGTGCAAGCTGCTTTGGCAGAGCTCAGGACGTCCCCGCAGATTAGGCCTCCGCTTGATCCTTCTTTTCATCTGTCTGCTAGCAAAGGAGGTAAAGCTTAATGTAATCTTAGGGAAGTTTGTGTTTTGTTTGCTTGGGTTTTTTTTCACTGTTGAAAATAATTGTTAGGTTGATAAGATGCTACTCCATGGCTATAGCCTGCCTGTAATTACAATTTCCTTTCTCATGTGCTGGCTGATGTCAGCCCGCTAAAAGTGGCGTAAAAGTGGATAGGCTGTAAGGGCACTCGCCAAGCTAGACATAGGCCAAGTACAGAACAGCTCGAGCCTGTTCTAAGAGTTAACCCAGTACCAAGTTTTTTCCCCTCATTGCTAAGCTTTGGAGCTATATAAAGACCAGATGAGAATCAGGTATGTCTGCAAAGTGTGGATGAAAGGCAAGTTGATAATTGAACTGCAAAGCAGACAAACTCTCTCTCAAACTCCGTATTGCCAACTTTTACAATTTTATCACGAGTTTCATAATCAGTATTCTTAAAGGTCCTTGGATCAAGTATTTGTGCAAGAATTTCAGCTTATATTTTCACTGTTGTGAAATAAAGCTTGAAAACATGACTGGAATATTTATTTCAGAGGCAAAAGTAGAAAACAGACAAAAGGTCCCAAATGGATGCATTTTTTAAGACATGAGGTGGGGCTAATTCATGATTATGAGTATGTGGGAATGACACAACCAGAGAGGCAAGCAAAGGAGGGAAAGAAAGCCAATGAAATGACTGATTCTGTAAGTATGTGCAAAAAGGGAAATTTTCACATGGAGAAAACCTCCTTTGCCCAGCACTGTAGAGTGCATTTAAGGTCAGGATGAGGCCAACTGTCAGAAGTTTTGCTTCTGCTGTAAAGCCAAACAAAAAGAAATCTGGAGATGGGTAACAGTCTGCCTGTAACAGCAGGCACTCCAAATGCAAAAGGAAATGAAAGAAAATTAAATATCGATGCCTAGTTTGGTCCTGCATTTAAAAAAAAAACAAAACCAAAACAACTGTCACTGTTCTTTTGTTTCAAAAACAACCGTGTTACTTACAGTTTTTGAGAGAGAGCCCACAAATGATAGGTGAATTATTCTCTAATGTTTACAGACTGAGGATCATATGACGATGCTGTTCCTGTATCTTACCAATGTGTGAAAGGCCTTTCTGACAGTAGGAGCTGCAGGGAGTTAACGAGACGACTGCTCGCTCTGCCATAGAACTTAAGCTGGTTAACATGATTAATGAAAATTGGAAATGTTCTTAGATGATGTAGCTGGTGAGTAGCTATGCAGACAAGTGGGTGTGGAGGAGGTCCATTTACTCATGGCCTGTGCCACAGTCCTTATTCGGGAAAGGACTGGAAGAATTTGTACAAGTTCCTGGAAGAGTTTGTAGAAGTGAAGACTTCGTGGTTAGGTGTGCTGTAAGAAAAACCTTTCTTGTTGAGGAAATAGTTTACAACAAAATTTCCCCTCAGACTGTGTTTTCACTGCAAAGGACTCTTCATTATGTTTGTATGCCAAATATGTTTGCGTTTTCTCATTGAAGTTTATAAATACGCTTTCTTGAGACTCCTGGCGTGGAGTGGGACCTTGTCGCCAGTGCACTGTCCCTCTGAATTTAGTCCCTGAAACCAAGGCAAGAGACATTCTGTCAGAAGTTTCCCTGTCTTTTCAGTGAGAAGATGGAAGTGGTAGCTTGACAGATGAAGAGATTTGAGGAACAGGAAGAGATGAGGCAATTCATGATGACTATCAGGGTTTACAGATACAGAAACATGAGAAGCGCAATCACATAAAGCTGGGGAAGATGGTACCAGCAGGAGCTGAAGGAATTAATAGGAACAAGGTGCCAGAACAGAAGGGAATGAGGAAGAGGGAATCTGGAAAGCTAAGACAAAGGTTTATAACCTGTGTAGAACTGCAGTCAGTCTTCCTGGAATTTAAGGAAGTTAGGATTCCGAAGTTTCTCAGTTGACCAGCAAATTATTTGAAATCCACTATTTTCCAGTGGTTTATCCATATAAAAAGACAAGATATTACTTCTGACAGTTTCTTTGGTTCATGTGGTAAAGGTTTTCTTGTGACTCTTAAGGGTCCAACATTGCTGATGACCCTAGGGAATGTCATTATGATTCCATGGTGTAATTATCTGTGCTTTCTCAAAAAATCACACACAATTATATATAAAATGACACTAAACCCACTTCTGGTTTAGATAACAGTCTCATTTGTTGTATCTTCTTTCGTTTCTAGAACATAATCCATGCTATGAAAAAAATAAAAGGGGAATCTTAAGGAAAACAGTCTGTATACTACAAGATGAGTGATATTCTAAAAAGAACTAATTAAACTTGTATAAACAATGCTTTTTTGGCAATTTCTTATTTTTGAGAGCTTAGTTTACCGTCATGATACATGTTAGGTATACATATATCTGCATTCAGTTGCCAAAAATATATTTAAGAGAAAGCAGATGGTTTGCCTGCTTGTTTGTGTGTTTATGTAGGACAGAAGAAATACTTCCACTCAAATAAATGAGGTTCACAGTAAATGGAGAAAGTGATGCCGTTTCTGAATTGATTAACTTCAGCAGTCAGGCTTTTTAAATTATCTGAGGAAACATCATAAAGTACTGACAACTGATGTCAGCATTAACCTTAAAATGAAACTCAGAGTGCGTACTTATTAACATGTACAAGTTACCCCATCTTTTAAGAAACACCAGATGATCACAGATTTCGGGCTGTACAGTCCTACATTTAAGGAACAAGCAAATGGTCTCACATAAGAATTTGCAATGCCAGGAAGAAAACTTAATCCACTGCTGCTCCTTCTCCTCAAGGTACCGCTATCTCTTTGCTACAGCCGCTGTCACCTGAATGCTTTGAAGTGGGATAGGGTTTCTTCTTTCTCTTCCTGTGTTCCCATTGTTATCTGCTGGTTTTATTTTCTCACTTCTACCTTTAATATCTATTTCCTTCACAACTGTAAAAAATAATTCACAGGTTTAGAGCTTGTAATGTAAAACTCATTATTCCCTGAGCTGTCAGTCTGGCTATGCCCATTAGAGGCCATATCTACAGGCCCAGAGATCCAGGTTGAATTCCTAGAAGCACAACACATTCCTCAGAAACCACAAAGCTGACTCATTCAGAGTGCTTCAAGTAATAATTCAGTACAGTGTATCATGCCACCTCAACTCTGATACATAAAATTAACAGCTTGATGCAAAAGCCATAAGCATCTGAAAAAAAACGCTTACACTTTCTTCAGCACGCTTTGAATTAAGACAGAGGGCCTGGTGTAGTCTTGATAACGTTTACCAGCTCTTCTAGATGGAAAAAGAAGCTCTTGGTATAAAAAAAAAACCCAAAAACAAAACCAACAACAATTTCTTATCTCTGCCAAGTGAAATTAATGTTATAACCCATTTCTGACTTGCTTCCTTTTTGCTTGCACCATAAAACCAAATAGTGAATTTCACTTTCTATTTATACTCAGTTTCCTTTTCTGATTATCGTGCTCAGTTTGGGTTTCTAGAGCCAGGCTGAAGCTGTGTGCAGGCACAGGAGCTGATCCCAATGAAGCAACCTCCGGGATAGCGATGTGAAAATAAAGGTCTTAAAAAAAAATGTCAGATTCAATTTTTCTATCTTCTTTTTTTTTTTTTTTTTAATCAGGAATCTGTTCCTGCCTTAGTAATGGGAGGATCTCCCTCTATTTTTCAGCTGGAGTGGGTCTTGACCATAGTCAGGCAAATCATTAGAAAGCAGTAGTGGCCCTACTGATCGCATTCTAACCGCCATCAGCATTTTTTAACACTAACAACAATTTTTGTGCTAATTGTGTATGTGCCTATCAATCATCCCTTTTCAAACAGTTCATGTGGCAGGAGTTACAAAATCAGACCACGAAACAAGTGTGGGACTGATGAGGCATTGCCCCCCCATCCTGGCATTGGCGGATGTAACATATACCTTTTAGCGCTCTCAACAGAATAAAGCTTTGTTCATGGAAAAAAACCATACAGAGCCATAAATCATCGATATGTTCCACATCAGGAAATTACCCTTAAGACTTCTTATGAAGAATGAATATCTGAATATATTTAAACACATGACAGCCTGGCAAACAGCTCATGACTTCTTTGCTTACTGAGGGCAACCTCTTTTCCCACCATTCCAGCAACAGAGGGTTTATTGTCATCATGTCTAGACAGTTGTTTCCTTCAAGAATGTTTTCAGCCAGTCAAATACTAAATATATAAATAAATTGTTTTCCTCAAGTAGGTGGTCAATATGTTTATTAAACCCTCTAGGAAACACAAATAAGATGCAATTAGAAATCAATATTTTGGTAGTAAAAATAAAGGCTGCAATTCAAGGGTGGTAGGGTAAAATACCTTTATTTCAGTGTGAGAGAAAAACATTTTTTTTAGCATCTTTAGTCACAGAATTTCAACATAAATCAGAGTAGTTTCACCAAAGTCAGTCAGCATCCGTTACAGATGCCAATGCTTCATGGATGTGTTTTCCTATGCTTTGTTTAATAATTAATCATAGGAAATACTCTTTTAACTACTGAGGAAAAAAAATCCATCTTGCTATTCATGCTCATATCGAACAACACCTCCTTCTTTTAAATAGCTTCACTGAAGCCAATAACATGCTCAAGCCAATAACATATTTCAAGTCTGCGAAGCTTCTGAAACAATTAAGGTATTCCTCAAAGCAAGGGAAGGGAAGAGAACGGGACCTAACGAAGTCTCTGACTGTGGTCCAAGTGGCCTTTCTGTTTCTGCCCGTTCTCCCTCCGTGGCCCAGGCTCTGAGGCTCCTTTGTTCTTCCCACAGACTGACCCCTGCTAGGCCTGATGAAAGCTCCGTGAGTGCACACTGCCTCAACAGCTGTTGAAGGAGCTCTTTGCTCTGTGTTTATTCTTCCAGCTACAGCCTCATTAGGACTCCTCGGTAGTGTTTAGAAGCTTGCCTTTTTTTTCCCCTTTGTTATCTTTCCGTTTTGACTTCATTTCGCATTGTAAGAGGACAGTGTCAATACTCTGCAACAGACTTGGAAGTCTTTTGGGAACAGATATAATAATGCATTTATCAGCAGATTAGTTCCAATGTCTTTCACTTTTTAGATGTGTTTTCATTTTCATTGTCATTTTTATTGTAAAATAGAAAAGAGATATTTAACACAAATGCATTCCTTCGAAATGTAAGGCTACAGGACGGTAGAGTGGAGACTACAGACGGGGACAGCACAGGATGAACGCATCAGTTGAATTTTGTCTCACTGAGCTTCAGCCATTCTGAAAAACAGCTTCTAGTATGAGTTCTTTGTCTAGGCTCCTTCTAGTTAATGAAGAAAGATAAGAACTCCAGAGGGCAATTGATACAACCTGGTTTTGGCACACACTTTATCATGCATCCGAGTCTGGATACTGGGTCTCCTGTCCCTTCCCATCGGCTGCCATGCCTACTGGGAATGTGCAGCTGGAAGCCTAGAGGAAAGTGGGATTCTCCCGTTCCGTGTCTGCCCCCAATTAGATCACATACTACGTAAAATGGAAGGGGGCCCTGAGGGTGTGGTTTGACGAGCAGCTGATCTAACAACTCATGACTGTTGAAGGGATGGTCCCAGGCTTCCTTCCCTTCTTGTTTTTTTCTCCCTACCCTCATCTCCAGGTCATCCAGCCTCTTTGTTTGCCAGCTCTGCTGCACATCTAACACCTCTGTGATCCAACTCTACTTGCTAACCCGTTGAAGTTTATTTACTTTTTTTTTTTTGGTGGTTTAATTTTCTGCCAGGTTAGCAAGGTGTCTCGGATCACTGAAGGCTTTTACAAGTGCCACAGCCATTGCAAAGGGAAGTGGTAGTAGCCTGCAGCTGCCAGCAGGGAGGGGAACAGAAGATGACCTCCCTGTATTGGCAGCAGCGAAGTGTTAGACCTCCATGGCTCATTCAGAGCCTTTGCCAAACACTTTTCTCTGACTCTCAGGTTGAAAGAAACAGGCCCAGCATTCCTTCTGTCTGTTGCCCAGCCACTACTGGCATAGTTTCCAGTCCGGAGAACTGATTCAACTGAAAAATAACCTTGAGGGGAGACAGGACAAGGTGGGCAGGGCTGGCTTCAGAAATATCACCCATCAAGTTTACTGAATGCTTATGCAAACAAAAATTAAGATGGAATAGAATAGAATAGAATAGAATAGAATAGAATAGAATAGAATAGAATAGAATAGAATAGAATAGAATAGTTCGGTTGGAAGGGACCTGCAATGCTCACCTAGGTATTCTACAGAAGTGGGAGCAAACCACTCATGCTAGGCAAGAGGCCTTGGAGAAACTGCGTTTCCTGGTGTTGGTGCTCAGTTAGGCCAGTTTAAGTTTGTGCCAAACCACAGTCTTAGGATGGGGTTAATTGTCCATGGAGGTGCCGCCTTCTCTCACAGTAAAAGGAGTCTAGGTATCAGCTGATGTAAGTCAGCTGAGAAAATCCCATTCTTAGTGTCCTCGGCCTCGTTTCCTGTTTCCATCAGAACCAACAGAACCCACTAGTTTTTAATACATCATTTGTATACTGTAACAACCATTCCTTTGGTACAGTGCAACACTTTAAATACATTCAAATTATTCCCTCAAAATCTGAATACATTTCCCTGGGACATCCTAAAAATATCTTTTATTTATTATATGTGTTGGTTCCAAACAAATGTCACATTAATAAGCAGAGAGGGTTGGGTAGGTGTACGTCATTAGTCACGCAGTGGTTTCTTTTTCCAAAATACTTCCAGAATTCAATCTGACCTCTTTTAACAATGAACTATTTATAGGATTCATAAGGGCCTTATCCTCCAACCCTGACTCAGCCAAAACTCACCACTGACCTTGACCTCCTGTAGTCTATTCTTACAGCCTTACTCATGTGAGGAGCTTTTATTCACTGACCTGACTTGGGGAGTGTATTCTCATGAGTATGATTTTGCAGGCTTGGTTCCCAGATCAGTGGGACTTGGTAAATGTCACAGAATCAAGTCCTAAGGATGCATATATTATTTTTACAATGTTATAAATACAAAAACCAGGGCAAAATATGCAGCTAAGTTCTGCTTCCAGTACCAGAACAATAAATTGAGTGTAATTACATTAGAGTTTTAGAGCTACAAATGAAAGCATTCAATTTTTCTTATTTTGTAAGAGTGCATATATTTTTAGAATAAAGCATCACTAAGTTTCTGAATCATAGCAATTTTATTACTAAACAAAGTAGCTGTTTTTTCTCAACAAGATACAGTTGTTTTTAAGTAGAATGTTGTTGCAGTATTAAGTGATTACACTAGCACAGTATGACAATGGCAATTTTTTTCTGTATTTTTTGCATCTTCTTCTGTAATATCTGAAATACTCTTGATCTATAACTAGTCTTATGTCTTATCAATGTCTTATAATGATTTTCTATTTTTCATTCTGATACAGAAGGATACGGTTTTAGAAGCTAATATTTTGTCATTAGTGGAGCTGGGTAACAAGATGTGTTGTCTGTATCAAAAAAATACTCTAAACAAGTCTACTACCTTTCAGTTTGTTTGAATGACTTGTCCAGTCATAAAGATTATAAATAGGCATACTTCATGTGTCTTCTTTCCAACATATGTTGTGTTACATATCTCTTTTATTTCCTTTCTTGTTTTCTCACTTTAAAGAGAAAGAGTCCAACTTTTTAGGTGCTTCTGTAAGTCCCCAATGCTTTTTTCGTTCACATCTGAAACACTTATTTTTATTTCCCTGTATTTTATTGTATGTGGTGAAAGCGTATTTATTATGTACTTGGACCATCAGTATATTATATGGTGGTCTTTTGTAGCTCCTGTATTTTATTTGTTCTTTTGAATATAAGCATGCAATGAACAGATGTCTTCAGTTAGCTGTCTACGACAATGCCTAGGCCTTTTTCTTGAGTAGTTACAGTACAGGTGGAATCCATTATGTTTATCAGCAATTGAAGGAATTCCTTCCAATCAGCACTGTCACACATTTATCAGCATTTGACTTTATCTGTCTGTGTTGCCAGTTAGCCTCATTTCACCAGCCGTTGGAGCTGTTTGTATTCTTTTATAGTTCTAAGTGAACTTTGTAAAAAAATGTGGTGATCTCCAAATATTGCCTATTATTTTTCTAGATATTCTAAAGTATAGATAGATACCTCCCTAAAGCTAAGTGGTAACATTTCATTCTACAGTAGTTGCCTTCCTCTACATACTTAGTGAGGTGTACTTGATCATCATGATAGTAACGCAACTTCTTCAAGGTTTGCTTAGAACTCACGTAGAAGCTGCTTACAGTTCATATAGAGTTTTGCATCCTTCTCCTCTTGTTTCTTTTTCCAGCTTCTTCACACTGTAAGTGTAATTGCCACAACTCCCTGTTAAAAATAAGAAGTCTTGGAGGCACATACATCTTTCCTTGCTTCTGAAGACCCACAAACAGCAGGGACACAGGCAGAAACGAGTTGCCCTTTATCAACCATGTCGGAAGCTGAGGCTCAGCTTTTCTTCTCTCCCAAGATCAGGCCGAGGCCATGGTGGAAAGAAGACCATGCCTGACCTAAGTATTCTCTTACTGGCATCAGAGGAGACAGTTCTGCTACTGCACCCCAGGACAATTCCTGTCAGCTAGGTCAATACTTATAACCAGTATCTACAAGGGGACTTGCTTGCTTATTAGTTGTATGAAGGCTCCCTATGGATTAACAGTACTCTTAGGCCTGGGTTCAGGTCTTCCATCTGTTCCAGCTCCTTCCTGTAGTCCTCGTGTTTAATGGCCATTGACCCTAACATCCTACTAGCAGCAGTCTTCATGCCTTGTCATTTCTTTTTTTCTAAGGGCTCCAGCTTCCCCCCGTTCCCTCCAAAACACAGCTGACATAGATATCTGGGATAAGTTCCCTACAAGTACATACTGGCCAATGTCCTTTTCCATCTTCCTCTGCACACTCCTCTCCTTTAACCCCAATCAGCAAATACAAGCATTGAAATCATTGTATCTGACATGCTTACAGCTGTCCATCTACCCGATGTTTAACGAAAAGCCTTCTTTTTTTCTTTCCTCTTCCTCTTTCTCTCATTCTGGGCTACTGGTTCCTCATTCCACTATGAATGCCACCAGTCCCAAACAGAGGAATGCTGTGACTGGGCTTGATTCTACCTCTTCACGCAGCACTACTTAATTGTTCTTGTCATGGCAGGAGTACAGAAATTGAAAATGTATTTAAAATTGCATATGGATTGCATTATTGTACCTTCAGAAGTGATCAGTTCCAAATGCTTCTGAGAAAGGTGCAGGAAGCCCTGCGGTTGTCAACTAAAGATATTCTGTGCCTGTCTTGGACGTTAGGTTTCACTTTGGTCTCTAATAGTCAGAGATTGATTTATGCCTCAAAGTCTAACATTTAATATTCCAGGGTATTCAGATTAATTAGAATTCTGCATACTCTTGAAATCCATAGAAATGTTTAATTCCTTTTTAACTTTTGGGCTCAGTGACCTTTTTTATCCACAGTCTAATTACAGGGTACATGAGAAGTAAGAGAGAAGTAAGAAAGAGAATTATTTAAGAAACTGCCGTCACTTAATTGCTTTGAATTAAATTCAAACTCTGGCTCTTCCCTATAGCACTTTTTAGTCTTCTATGCTCTTTCCTAAGTTAATCACGATTAATCTTTTAAATTTATCTTCAGAGAAGATGTATTCCCTGCTCTGGATCATTCTTATGTCCTTTCCTGAACGTCTTCTGAAGAGGGACTTTGAAAAACTTTCTTTAAAAAACAGAAATAATGTATATGTACTTGTTTTTCCATTTTGTCATCACACTTACATGATAAGGAGCATGGTTTTCCTTTACATGGGCTCATGGTTAGGCCTTTTATAAGTCTGTCATTAGAGACTGTATCAACCACTTGACTTTGTGATAAAGACTCTCCTCTTATAATTCTTAGAAATCTTTTTTTTTTTCTTTTTTGTCACATGCTACGGAGTTATAATACTGTTAGATAATTAGATGATTTAAATAATCTTTATATGTTAGCTCATGAACTTTCTTATTCTTCAAGTGTGGTTGGATGTATCCTGCCTGGTTTTTATTTTAATTTTATCAGTCTATATTAACATCTATGTCATTTACTCTGTAATCCTTCTGCTGCTGTTGTATTTTTATTAAGAGAAATATATGATTCTAACAGGTGTTCTCTGCTGGAAAAAAAAGCTAAACAGGGGTGATTATTTGTTTTGCATAAAACTTCAAACTGTGCCAGTTAGATCAAAGGTTCATCTAACTAGCATCTTGCCTCTGCCAGTGGCCAGTAATAGATGCTAAAAGAAAACATATTTTAAAAAATAAAAGATTATATTTTCTTCTGTTGTAACTCTTCCAGATTATAAAAAACAGGGATCAAGACAATCTGGAACCTATTAATTATTTTGGCATACAAAAAAATCCTGTGACCATTACTGCAATGGATTAATAAATGTGAAAAAATACAGCTGTGTTTTTAATTCTCCTTGCCTGGTAATTCTATGTGATGTACTCTAGTTTTTTAGATTAAGAAAATAGTGCATAATCATTCTCTAATCAGGATTTTATATAAACTTATCATGTTTTCCTTCCCTGTCATCTTTATTCCAAGGTGAGGAGTCTGTTTAATGTTTCTTCATGTAAAATCTGTCCTTTACCTCTTATTATGGTTATTACACTTCTTTGTGTTTTTCTATGACTGTATATTATATTTGAAATGGGATACAGAGGTTTTATTCTTTGTAGTTGTTATTTTTATTTTCTTGGGACTCTCATGGATCCATAATTTGTATCTTTAATATTGTAATAAAGTTCCCTGTAATTTGTGTTACGTCAATGCCTATTTGCTTGTCAAATTCTCACCTAGGTCTTCTAATTTCCATTTTACACTTTACTTTCCATAAGTATCTTTTATGAAGGCATGTAAATGAATGGTTTACTTTTCACAGGCAAAAAGCCATCTAATGCTAATTATCAATTGTAGTTCACACGTTGCTTTTTTGTTGCAGTTCCTGTGTACCTGTCAGGGCTGGCGTTAGCCCTAGGGAAGGTAGCAGCTGTCTAGGATGGCAGACTGGTGGGGACGGCAAAATCACTGTAGAAACACTCTGTACTTGGCACCATCCACACTGAAGGCTTCAGAATATCAAGATGAACTGACTTCCTCAGCCCCAGTAGTAAGACACCATAGCATCATGTGAATGCCATGAGGTTCAACAAGGACAAGTCCCGCATCTGGGTTGGGGCAATGCCCCAGTATCAATACAGGCTGGGGGATGAAGGGACTGAGAGCAGGCCTGCTGAGAAGGACTTGGGGGTACTGGTGGATGAATAGCTGGACATGAGCTGGCAATGTGCACTCACAGTCCAGAAAGCCAACCACATCCTGGGCTGCATCAAAAGAAGCATGGCCAAGAGGGCAAGGGAGGTGATTCTGTCCCTCTACTCCGCTCTTGTGACACCCCGCCTGGAGTACTGCATGCAGCTCTGGAGTCCTCAGCACAAGAAGCACATGGACCTGTTGGAATGGGCCTGGAGGAGGGCCACAAATATGATCAGAGGGTTGGAGTAGCTCTCCTATGAAGACAGGCTGAGAGAGTTGGGGTTGTTCAGCCTGGAGAAGGGAAGGCTCCCAGGGAGACCTTATAGAGGCCTTTCATTACTTAAAGGGGGCTTATATCAAAAATGGAGAAAGATTTTTTACTGAGGCCTGTGGTGACAGGTAAGGGCCAATGGTTTTAAATGGAAAAGGGGTAGATTTAGATTGGACATATGGAAGAAAGGTTTTACAATGAGGGTGGTGAGGCACTGGAATAAGTTTCCCAGAGAAGCTGTGGATGCCCCATCACTGGAAGTGTTCAAGGCTGGATGGGGCATTGAGCAACCTGATCTCATGAAAGATGTGCCTGCCTATGGCAGGGGGGTTAGACTAGATGATCTTTAAAGGTCCCTTCCAACCCAGACCATGCTATGATTCTATGATCACTACTTGCCAAACCCATGTTCTTACCTGCTTCTTGTCCTGCAGGAAGAGAGTGGCCACAAAAACCAGCAGTGCCACAGAGTTGCAGTAGGGTTTACATATTCACACATTCCTGGTGGGGTCTGTGGGTAGAAAAACGTGCAGGATGGTGCTGGGCACACAAGCAGTGGGACCGTGGTTCCTGGTTATGGGAACGAGAAGCTTGCTTAGTTTTCATGCTCTGAAGTGTTTAAGAAGCTCAGATTGGATGCTCTGAACTGCTTTCTGGACTGAAAGCCTAAGGAGGTTAGCTAATGAGTTGTATGCCCCACATTGTGCAGAATGAATGTTTCTACACAATTTTATTTGAAGAACTCCATGAATAATAGCCTTGAGTGGTATTCTCAGGCTGGAAAACATCATCTACATCAAAAATGTAAATATGTCTTTAAAAAAAACAGTTTTAATTATTTAGGAGCTAAATGCACCAAAGAATGCCCTAATTCAAGTTGTATGAATGTTGTGTGACTTCCCTCTGAAGTGAGGTTACAGTTGTTTAGGTACCTTAAGGACACATTACTATTTTAACTTATTTTATTTCTCCTATATCTAACCTGAACTCTGAATATTCTGGGCTTCAAAAAACATTTCTTTTTGTTAATTACCACAATCTTATTTTTTATTCTACGCTTTAATTACTGGTGCATACTCTATATCAATATTAGTCCCCTTTTTCCCAAAATCCTGTGATAATATTTTTGGCTCTCAATGTAAAGTTCAGCTTCATAGGTCATTTTAAAGATCAGTACATCTCAGATTGCCTGAACTAAAGCCAGTGAAGTCAGTGGAGAGTAATACAGCCTACCGCTGATCTGCTTTTTGTCATTTCTGGAAAGGTTTGAAGTTGCTTAATGTATGGAAAGTTTGCAAAAGAGTAACCTTTATTAAAATCTAGGTGGACTTATAACATTTGCTATTGTCTCCACCAAACGACCCGATGAAGTAATCATCAGGGTCACCGAGGAGGGGAGGCAGCATCCTGCAGAGCCGCAATTCCAGCTCACTGGCTGGGCTCTGTTCATGCAACTACGAAGTGCATCAAGGAGCAGTGTACGTATGTACAACACGCAAATCTAACCACTTGTTTGTACTTTTTGTAGTTCTCACATGACTAAAAAGCAGTACTCAATCGTGACTAATGTTTTTCAGCCTTTTACCCTGTGTCTTTTAAACTAAAGATGGGATCCCCACGACATCATCTTCCCCAAACTGTGGAGAGCACAGGCCACTCATTTGTAGAGATCCTCTCGGTGCTTCACGTTCAGATGCGTCAGTCTGTGGAGCCGCCCCTTCTCCAGCAGACGTAACGGGCTCTCCGGCTGCGCGCGCTTTACTTCTCGCTTTCAAACAATCGGCGTTGGTGGGCTGCAAACACTGTAAGAGTAGCTCTGTGTCCACTAGCCTTCCTTTTGTTCAGGGCTGCAGCCCTGCTGTAACGACTGCCTTCTGATCATCCTTCCATTAAGAGTTGTGATGAGCTGGGGAAGCCGAGTGGTTTGAAACACGCTGTTGTTCCTGGAAGAGCAGTTTAATCGGAGCAGACTGGTCCTTTCAGGTGAAATGCCGTTAATTCACTTATACGTCCTGGATGCACAAAACGTGGAGTAACTACGTGACTACTTCAGAGAGTGAAGTGAGAGTCCTCCCCGTGATTGACGGGGACGAGTGTGAGGTGGAAGGCTTCCCTTCTCCAGTGGGGGCTACAAAGTTTCAACACTTAGCCAGAGGCTAATCAAAACATCCAAGTCCTTGAGAATTACCTAACAAACTAAACTTGTGAAACTGTTTAGCCAGAGGAGGAAAAAGGGGAAAAGTTATTCCTCCCCAGGTGCTTTGTAGCTGTCAATCCTGTAATACAAAGCCACGCCAGCAAAATGTAAGAATAACGAACTCAACTAGCAAAACGATTGCAACCGCGAGCCGGGCTTGCTGCTGGACTAAATGGGGCTTAGTAGCCTGCGAGGGTGAATTGTGTTCATAAAGGTGGAGGGAATGTGTCTTTTTTTCTTACGGGCTTGTTGGGATTGGACTAGACCAGGGTATAAATGCTGCGGAAGGAGAAAAGCACAGGAATTAGTGCTGGACCTGAAAGATAAAGCTGCAAACTTTAGCACAACTGTGCATCTATCATTTTTGCTTAAAATGGGGTATCTCTGAACACTAAACAGTAGATATGTTAGGGTCTGTAAGTACCACAGTAAGTATCTTCTATTTTTATTTGCCCAACAGAGAAGAGAAAGTCATTGTAAATTAGCTGCTTATTGGTCTCAGGCTGTCCCAGATGCTGGATTCATATTTCAGCTGCTGATACCCCACGAGTACATAGTTGAAGCTATCAGGAGTTACGTATTACAGCATACTTTCTAAACACTGTAATCCAATCTTCGGCTAGGTTTCCACCTCTCCCAGCCCATCTAGAATACAGAATAAATGCAAAGAGAATTAGAGAAAGATATTAAAGTCTTGGAAATATAACTAATAAATATAAAAGCTGGGAAAAAATTCTGTGCAGCAAAAATAAATTAACATGATTAGCGTAGCATCTTTAAACTTTCTTTTTTTAATTGAAACAATTCCAGAATTAAAGTCACTTAAGGCTTGTCTTCAGGCCAGACTGACTGGAAAATGTTTCAATTTCAATAAACCACTGTTTGGTTTAGTCTGAAACTGGTAGGACGTGAAAAACTTCAACAAAACCTCATTTAAATATAGTAATGCCCAATTTCGGTAATGTAACATGTATAAACAAGATGTCCATCAGTTTAGTTGGCAATTTTGAAAGATTTCCACTAAATACTCTGCAATCCTCTGAAGCATTTGAGAACCACAAATACTATGCTCTTATTTTGTCTGCTATTTGGAGAATAAATGTAGCTTGCTTTCTACTGTTATTTTATGCTGGTATTTTTCTTATTCCTGTTTCAGTGTGGTTAGCGCAGTTAAGCTTTTGCTCAGAGTCGTTTATTCTGTTGGCTACTGGTTGTGCCCTTGACCTGAGCTGGGGATTTACTGGTGCAAAACGGGAACATAATTTGGTTTTGGTTTGGACCAGAATTTGATGTAATGTTTGTAACATTTGCATGCCATTTGCATCTTTACGGATTACACTTAGGGGCAAAGCATGGGTGCACATTTGAAAATCAACTATTAGCTTTCTAGACACTAGCTAGACAAGTAATTTTGCTGGTGGGAATAAAAATCAGGATTTAAGGGAACATTAGTGAAATTTTTCTGCTGCTTTTTTTTTTTTTTAGTTTTGTTTCCTCTAATACTAATTAGAATGACTGTACATTTTCAAATGTGTCATTTCAGCTTTCAGTTTCTAATTTTGCAGTATTAGATGGCCAAGACTGTATTCAGGTCAGAGTTTGGATTTTTTACAGACAAATGTCATTTGTACCATGAAAAATACATATGAAAACTCAACTCACAAATTTGCAAAAACTGAAGAAAGTGAAAGTCAGGTTTACACACATTAAAGAGTTAAACCAGTAAAGAATCCGGTTCAGAGGCCGAGCTCTGGCTACTCGAAATGATTTGCGCTCTCTAAAGGGGTGATTCAGACAACACGACTGCAATAAGGCATCAGTTTTCACTTTGGTTCATTTGAACTATTTCTTTACCAGAAGTGCAGGCAGTTAGCCATAAAAGTGGCCAAACCAGGAATGTATTGTTCTCATGTTTATGCAGTCAAAAAAACCCCAAGCAGGAACCTTTCAGCCATTCTATCCCACTTTGTCAACTCTTCGAAAGTCTTCCAAAGACAGGGTGATATGAAATATGTTTCCTTTACAATAAAACATTCCCAGAGAAAATTCTGAGGGCACAAGCCACATTTCTGAAAATTGCAATGACTCAAGTGACCTCTTGTTCTGACAACTGCAATTTTAAGCCTCTGCTACTCTGATCTGTAATCAAGATAGGGAAAAAGAAACAGAGATGTGGGCAACACAGGCAGGACTGGATTGCGTCAGAATATGGTATTTGTTTTCTTGGCTGACCAAATATAAAACATAACTTTGAGATAAAGGGTAGTAAAAAAACTGTAAGGACATTTCCTTTCTCTTAAATCTCTTCAGTTGTACAATTGTTTCAAGTTGGTCATTTACGTTGAAGATTGTTTGCACTGCACCAGTCTGAGGGCAGTCCTGCCCTCTGGAATCGTAGTATGAAAAGCTGGATGGCATTTCAAGGCATCAGTGGTCCATTCCCCTCAGCTGAGCTGGTCGGCTGTATCCTAGACCATCCTCAATGGAAGTATGCTTAACTGTTCTTAAAAATTCCAGTTTCCTAAAGCCTTCCTAGTCTTCCAAGTGGCCTTCCGGGAGAACTTATTTTGGTGTTTAACAGTCCTTTAGGTTGGAAAGCGTTTTCCTAATGTCTATGCTAGATCTCCCATGCTATAAATTAAGCCAGTTATTTCTTGGTTTTCCTCTTGTGGCCATGAACAAGAATTAACTGTCTGCTCTTCATTTAAGGAGAGATTGTTTCATTTTTAAAAATCTACAATTATTTAAATATATTATTAATATGATAAAATGAAATAATACTGGCAGGATGAGGATTTGCTGTAGTGCACCTAGTTGGCGATCTGTAGGCTCCCTCTCCTTTCCCTGTGCCAGCCTGCAAGGGTTCCTTTGCAGTAAGAGAAACCCTCCCTTCTGCTGGATAAAGGTCTGCCTGGGTCTGCACGCACCTGTGTGGCCATGAGTAAATTCAGCAACATCTTGCTCTGCTCTGAATTTTTACACTTTTAGGGCAGGTGGAGCAAGGACCTAGGGCGTTGGCAAATACCTGCGCTCAGTGAATTTGTCTCGGCCATAAATTTTATCCCACAAACATAGTAGCCCCTTAGACAAGCTTAACCTCAAAATGAGTGGATCTTGCCATTGCTTAAAACTATGGAATCCTGTAAGACCACAGCAATGGCTTTGCAGGTCAGGACACAATTTGATTCAATGTTTTAACCTTTTAAAATATTTGTAAACACTAAAAGCCAAACTATATTATCGTGTAAAGCTGGAGAAACTGAGTTCCGCTGAGTTAATCCTGAGTAACACTGCTGCCCATAAACACAAGTTTGACCTCAATGCGTATGATGGACAGGATTAATCCATTTAAAATGTTTGCAGTGTTTCAGAAACATGAAATGTTTCTGTGTAAATGGTAAATATTAATTTCTCTACATAATGTGGAATTTATTTGCCAATGGAAAAAAAATATTTACCCCAGTGACCAACATTTGGTCTCCGTGTAAGTTACAAACTGTAGCTCTGCAGAGTGGCTGTGGTCATCCCGCTCTTACTCCGGGCTGTGTAGAGGGAACTGAGTGCGAGCATAGTAAATGGGGACAATAAAAACCTCGGGATAGTGAAAGCTCAAGAGCAACTCAGCAGAACAAAACTAACTCCAAGAAATAACAAGTACGTTTCAGCAGGTCCCTTCACTTCTGTCCCCCTGCATGCTTTGAAACAGGATTATCACGTATACAGACTGCACAGTGAATCTATGTCATTTAAAGGGAAATTTATGGGGCCTACCAACAAATTCAGAATGTGCAGAATTTCAGGAATCATTAAAAATATGGATTTTTTTTACCTCATTTTATGAAAAAAACTCCAACGTGTGCCATTTTTGTCCAGGCTGCAGAACTGATGCCGCACTATCTTATTCGATAGGCAGAGATGCCAGAGATCTCCAAAGTGTGAATATTTCTGCCTTTCTGTAGGTCTTGCGACAGTAACACTTTTATAATACTTCTGTACCAGTACCGTCTAACCGGTTAAATGCTGTCCAGACTCCACCCTTGATCATTGTACAAATCATCCTCTGGAATAAACTGAGAAGTGACTTAAGGCAGGTGTGAAGTGCAGACTTGGAAATTCTGCATTCCCTTAGCCTTTCTGCAGCTCCCAACATCCCTGCTGCGATCCATCCAACATCATCTTCCCGGCTGTGAACTCATGCTGATAGCTTCCCTAAAGGCAGCCAGGCAACATAGTCTTCTTCATTGGTTTCATACAGCTTTATACAAACCTAAGTATTCTGTTTAAAATTCAGTGCGATTTTTCCAGAAAATTCAAAGTAAGTTGATATTTCCACGTGGGTTAGAAGAACAGAAGCAACACAAACCCAGAAATAACTTCACATCTTGCACTCAGCACTCTAATGAGAAACCCAAGCACTCGGTTTCCCAGTAAAACTTCCCAGTGCTAATTTTCATGCAAACAAACTACTGGTTAGAGTGCTAATGTGTCTTTTGCTATGGCTTGTGAGACATGTTTCACTGTTTTATGGTATTCTTTTGTAGGTGCAATAGCAATCTATTGCCTATGTAAGATTACATTTTCAAAATGCAGTCTTTTTTAATGTATGCGCCATTGTTCTGGCAATTTGAATTGCATATAAATATTAGTATAAAATTTTGCATTGTAAATCGGCTTTTAATGTGCAAATTATAGTGCATGCATGAACGTTTTGAGCCAAACATTGGGAAAATAGATATAAAATGCATTTTTTTTTAAATGAACTGATAAGGAGTTATGTTGAATATGCAAAAGTATGTAAGAAGGGGAGAAAGGGTAGATAAAATGTCAACCTTGATATTTCTGTCACTGATCATGTACATTTTTCACAAATGAAATGAAAAGTTCAATAAAATGCCAGATCAGCTTTTATTTTCCTTACTTAGAAGGAGTGTTTGTAATAGTTAAGGTTAGACATTTTCTGTCTGGGGCAGAATTGGTCTTCTGTAGTCCTAGCTTTAAGCTGTAACTTTCAATGAAAGTTTTCCAGCGTAAAGACTTTGAGATTTGCTTCTCCCAAAACATGGCAGAGAGTTCATGGAAGAATTCCTTCTGCTTGAAATGGGCTTTGCTTCTCAAAACAAAGAAGGAATGGGATGGGAGAGGTTTATTCTGTGCTCACTGCCGTCAGCAGGAAGCCTTCTACAGAAGAGCATCAACCTCAGAGGGAACATTATAACCAGTAACAAGCGTTTTCTGGAGCAGAGCCTTGATCACAAATTTCTCTTTGCGTCGAACACACAGTCACCAAGCCATCTAAATGCATCTTTGGAGTTGCAAAAAGACTCAAGTGGGCTTTGAATTCATTCCAAAGGCATTCAAGCCTATCTCTACTGTAGGTAAACTTGTCTTTGGAGCTCTGCAAATGCGTTGTATTAATTTTTTATTAAAGTTCTCTTGACTTGTCGTGCACACAGTGCAAAAAATGAAAAGATGTTTTCATAATATAACTATAGAGACATCTGAATGATAATAAAATATTAATGATCTCCTTGTTTAGTTTTGCAATTGATAGAGGCTAGGGAAACGAAGACTTCCCAGTGCTGTTCTGAAACAGAAAGGCCATATGAGGAGAAAGGCCACATGAGTATATTGGTAGAAACTATACAAAATAATACAAAAAAGTAAACACCTTGTTCAGATTGATATGATGGAGAAAAATCAACAAAACCTCTGTACGTGATGTGTTATTTCACAAAGTTATTAGAGATGTTAGAGGTCAACGGGCAAGGGTCACCCAGTGTTTATAGTATACTGAAGTTTTCAAGTTTTTTAAAAGCTTAGATTCCTCACCAAAGTCTTTGAAAGAAATGGAGGTATCGTGTAATAAGAGAAAGTTCTCTTCAGGGTTCTTGGCTTCACAATGAAGGACATTATGAGCAGAGGAAAGTATCTGTACTGAGACAGATAATAAACCAGCCATAAACAACCTTGGGTAGACAGACGTCACAGTGCTAAGTTTGCAAAAGGTGGAGAATTGTTGAAGATAGTCAAGTCAAAGATGACAGCTAAAAATTGCAAACATTGAGCAGCTGGAATAGATTCTGTATGAAGAAAGCCAAAACAGATTCGGACTGACCAGCTTACAAAAGAAAATTTAAGGAAAGATAGGAAAGAGAACTCTAAACTTGTGAATGCAATGGAGGCTCGTATCCTGCGATAACGAGGAATTAGGAGGAATCGAATGAAATCCTATCAGGCAATAGATTTAAAATGAACAAGGGATGTACTTTTTCACATAACATATAATTGCATTGTGGAAGTCGATACCACAGAATGTTTTGGACATGAAATACATAGTGTCAAGAAGAGGAGCTGATACATTTGCAGACACCCTTTGGTAACTATAGCACAGGCCAGTCAATATATAAACTCTAGTTAAGGTTTTCCTTCAGCTGGTAAGTGCCAGTGCCTCCAGAGGACCACGCTGTGGACGGGTCACCTCTTGCATTCGTTCCCTTAGCATCCACTGTTGGCCACTTTAGAGACAGGTTACAGGGCGATGAGATGGACTGTGATCTGACCTACCATGACAAAAAAATGTTGTAATACTTTCTTCGTTGACACTTTGGAAAGAAACACAATTAAATAAGTTTGCTGAAATTCACTCTCTGGCCTCTGTGTACACCAAATACCAGTACAAAAAAATAAGAGGCATAAAAATAGAAAAATTGTTAACGTTAGGGCTTTCAGTGAATATCACTGAGTGACCATTAAGTGACCATTATGGTGAGAAAACATTACCCATAGACTGCCCACCTGTTGAATTTGAGGGGAGAGGGAAATGGGGAAGGATTTTAATGTGTGTTGCTAGTAGTTACTGGCACATTAGTACGGTACATTCAACAGGCCTATACTTCTTACACTCAATTCCTAATCCTTAGAATTTATCCCATTTGGATATCCCATTGTTGGAAAAACTCCTTTTCTGTTGAACTATGTCTCTCGATGGCAAAATTGACCTGAAAATATTCTCTCCACCTATCTTACAAATGTTTTTTTTAAAAATGTAGGAAGCAAGATGTGCTGGCTTTTTAAAGCTTGGGTCATGAATCTTTCTTATTCAACTTTAGTAGAAATTAAAGCCTCAGCGAGTAGAAATCTACATTTAGTAATCACCTACCATAATCCATTGTGAATTATGAACTCAAAAGGTGACAAGAAAATAATAACTGCAAATGTATTATCATAAACATTTCTGAAAGGTAGGTTCTTCTGTGAAAAACAACTGAGATTGCTGGGAGGTCAAAATGAAGAAGTTTGCCTTAGACACGCACGTGATGAGCAACCAGCACAAAAACGGCAACAAAAGGAGTGAGAGGATTAAGTATTTGGCAGTCATAGTCCATAGTCTACAGCCAACTAAATTATGAAGTAATAATATTAAAAAATAATTACCTGACCTTCAGAAAGCTATTTTTAAAACCCAGATTTTTGAGGCAGATGCTTCACGGTTTTTCATGCAGAAGCTGAAAGTATTTTAAAATGTTAAAGCTTCTATGTGCGGTTTCTGCCAAGATGGAATACGATATTTATGAGATTGATTTTGTTTCTGCCTTTGCAAATTATAGCTAATGACAGAATAAAAGTGCACATCAGAATCCCCTAATACTAATGTGCTTAAGCTTATTCAGTCTTCATTTTCTTGTGGGCGCACCAGAAAGAAGAGACTGAGAATTCGGCAGCTATTGATATACTCTCAATAAACAACGGCCAAAGCCGGTGCCGGCTTGACTCCAGCAGCGCTATCAGTAATTCCCTGTACCCTTTTCCTGTGGTTGACCCAAATGGGTGTTCATGCTGGCTACCTCCATTCCTCCTCACAGAGCGTGTGGAACAAGAAGTCTAAGCAGGGCTTATCTCCTCCGGCAGAAATACTGTATAGGAGAAGAGGCCACAAACATTGGCTCCCGCGTTGTCCCCTGTCCCCTGGTAGGCTGTTGGCTGCAAGAACCTTGCGCAGAAATTGCATTGTAGTTGCTGCTGGGGGTGTCTGCAATCAACACGTACTGTCATTTGTGATGTTTTTCAGCTTGGCTTTTTGTTAAATATCAACTAGGCTGATCATTATTGATGAATTACATTTGCTTAAGCCTTTAGGAGATGAAGTGAGAAGGGTCTGTAACAAATCTCTCTACCCATGTAGAATGCTTCCTTTTAGAAAAGCCAAACAGTTGAATCAATGGAGGCTCCAGCTTTTTGGTGATTGACTGCTTCTGCTGAGCTGACTGCTGAAAGCAAAGTGTGATCTGGAAAGCCTGATAATCCTGAACATGTGGAAAACAAGGCAAAATGCTACAGGTTTACAAGCTGCTTCATAAACAGACCTTGGAGCAGCCTTGTGGCAGGAATGGAGCAGATGGAGAGCACTGGTGCTGAGGTAGCAGAATTATGCTCAAGCAGAAAAAGAATTATTTCACATTGTCACTAGATGTCAGAAAGTTTATCTGCAGTCACTCAGCAACAACCAAAAGCACCAAGCTCCCCCCAGTAGAAAGTCACAGTAGTAATAGTACGAAAACTTTCCATATTTTGTTGTGAGACACATGAAAATCATAATCTGTCTACAAGAACTTTAAAGTGAAACATAACGATGGGGACAGCACGAATAACAGTCTGGACAAGCTCTGCATAGGTGAATTGTATGAACAATTCCTAGAAAATATTCTTGAGCAAGGTTTGGTGTCTCCGCTGCCAACTTTTCAGTGAGAAATCTTAAAAGATGGAAAAATATAGCTTGTAATTTAATGCAAGCCTGGCTCTCACTTACTCTGTTTCAGGGTATGAGAAGATGTAAAAGATGTAAAACCAAGGAGAAAGCAGAGCACAGTACACTTACCATAGTCTACAAATGATCTGTCAGACATAGGCAGAACCAATGCTTTTAAAGAAACTAAAAAACTTCGGGATGGCTGCTAGGAAATTTCATTGATTCTCACAGACATCTAAAATAAAAAAGAGAATTGACTGTAGGAACTGGACTAGTCCTACTAGAAAAGGAAATAGTTCTTCTGAGGAAAATGCATAGATTTGGGGAAAACCCCACAGAACTCATGCTAGTATTGTGTTGATTAAAAAAACGCAAAAAAAAAAAAAATCCAATACAAGGCAGAAACAGAAGGCATTATTTTTTCACCACATAGAGAATACTAAGAATAAACTCACAATAAGCCTGTGCTAATTTGTGAGGCAGCTAGCAGAGCATGGAAGCATTTGGTAATGGAATTATTTGAAAAAAGAGGTGACCAGGACCTTCTGAGAGCTGACTATTGCATTAGTTTTATTAAAGAAATTCAGCTAAGTAATTCGTTAGTCAGCAAGGAAATGAATCACAACAGGACAGCATTAGCCAACAACATCTATGATAAAGTTGTTTCAGATAACAGAACACATTAAATATCTCAGGAATTTCAAATATTTGAGAGGTATGGAGGTTTCATAGACACGCTTGCAGCCTGTATTATTCAGAGGTCAATGGACTTTGAAAACTATGTTGAAACAACACGGCAAACACTAAGGCAAATGAAGATGATTAAGACCCTATCTTGGTTTACTTCACCACAAAGCCACACCTCTGCATTCGAGAGCCTCAGTCACATGTGTAATACGGACCGGGAAGATCAGGTTGGCAAAAACGCAGACATTTGAGGGTGTTCTCATGAACTCAACCACCTCCCATTATGAGAGTGCAACTTGTGACGACAAAAATGACGAGGGTAAAGAAAAGTAACTGTCTAACAAACCTTTAGATCCTACCACCAAGCAGAGACAAAGAGGCAGCTCATTTGCAGACAATGAAAACAAGAACCACCAAATGATATAAAACCTGTCTTTCAAGTCAGAGAAGCCACATTCACTCCAGATAAAAGAGGATATTCCAAGTAGGACTACTATCCTTCTGTTTTCTCATGAATACGCCCTTCTTTCTCACTTAGAAAGCTTGTCTGGCACGATATAGAGGAATTCTGTATTCATCTAAGATTTTGAGGTATGCAGCAGCCCGTTTCCTGGTAAATCTGACTGTTTTGCAGTAACAACGCGCATGCACAGTTGTGAGTGGAGGCTTGGCAGAGTTTTGGAGACCCTGGTCATTTACAACACATAGGAGATTGTGGCTCCATGTGTACAGTAGGTTTGACGTTTCCCCAAAAAGTGTGGCTGTGTGCGCATAGTGCCATGGCGTTGCCCAGAAATTCCAGGCTCATTCTGCAGGTCCAACCCAGAAGACTTTCATTGTGCACACTGACTCTGCGCTGACAGTGCATAACCCCAATTCAAACCTGAATAATAGCAATAGAGGTAAGATCAGAGTTTCATCTAGCTCTGCAACTTGTCTCTAATAGTGTCTACCAAGTGAGTGTCCCAAGAAGATTACAAGGACCCCCTAGAGACCCTTCCCAAAATAATTTTTGAGTATCTAGTGATCAGTTATTCTAGGGCTTCCTAAACTAGATGCTGTGGGTTTGTATTGAACAGCCCTTGGTGTCCTTTTCTTCTATGAATTTATCAAATTCTTTTTTGAATTCAGGTATATTTTTAGCATCCCCAATGTCCTGTCACAAGTTCTACTGGTTAATGATGTGATGGGTGAAGACATAGGTCCTTTTGTTCGCCTGGAGGCTGGCATCTTCTGGTTTCATTTGATGTCTTCCAGATTTTGTGTTGAAAGAAGCAGTTATTTCCTACTCACCTTGTCCAGGCCACTCTTGATTTTATTGATCTCTAGCATATGACTTCTTAGTGCCCTTCACAACAAAAACCTTCATCTGTTTTATGGTTCTTCATCCTGTAGCTGCTCCCTGTCTTTAACCATACTTGCTGCACTTATCTGTATCTTTTACAGTACTTCTGTATCTGTCTTCAGATGGATACTAACTATAAACACTATTGAAGACGTGGACATATCATGTATTTATACAACAGCAAAAGGGTATTTTATATTCTTGATTCTTTTTGTAGTGATTTCTAGCATTGTTTGCCTTCATTTTACGTTTCTCTACAGTGAATTTTTGTTGCCCAGTCATTACGTGGTAGGAGGTTCTTCTGTGAGTCTGCAATCAGCCGTAGTCTAAATCACTCTGGCTAATTCAATATCACTGGCAAACGTTTTCATCTCTTTTCGACGCTGTTTTCTGATCACTTGTGATCTACATCGAGCAACGCAGACTTCAGCACAGAGCCATGTGGGACTCCACGTGTGATCTCTTTCTACTGTGAAAGGCAACTATTAGTTCCTCTCCCTTCTTCCTATCTTCTGAACTTTTCTTCATGTCTGATTATCTTCCTGAAGTGCCTCGAGGGAGGCAACACTTTGAGTGCCTTCTGGAAATCCAGGCAGATGGTATCAAACAGATCTGAGTTGCCAACAGGTTTTATTGACTCTGTCAGAGGACTTTGGTAGATTAGTGAAGCACGACTTCCCTTCACAAAAGCTGTGTTGACTCTTCTTCACTGTACCATATTTACCCTGATGTCTACTAATTCTACCGTTTATTATCATTTTTTTCTGGTTTAACCAGTACAGGTTGTTAGTTCACAGTATTGAAGATTTGCCCCGGAGCCCTGTTTAAAAACTGGTATCAGGATAATAAGCGCTAAGTTTAGCGATGGCTCCTACGAGTTGTATTTTATGGGAAGTGTATTAAATGAATGCAGTTAGGCAGCTGGAGCTCTGCCCCTTTAAAGTGCGTGCAGGAGACAGCCCCAAGACACTGTGCCCATGCCATGGCATGGACAGGAGCAGTGCTGCTGTGATCACCGGGTTTGAGAAGCCTCTGAATAAAAATCCTGCTGAGTGTTTGCTCTCCTGTGTGGATCTCCAATCCTGCGAGCAATACAGAAGATAACCCCTCAGGTTTCATTTAGAATGAAACAAGCCTAAAGAAAAAAAAGCTCAGGCACCATCTAGATTTGAGCTTAACCACGGATCAGGCTTTTCAGGATTGGCGAATTTTGCCGAGCATATTAAAAGACTGTTTATTTGGTTCTACTAGTTTCCCAATACTGTGACTGTTGACTTCACTGGATTTGTATAATGGAAGGAAAGGCTAAAATGCAAAGCAGATTTAAACCATGAGTACAGCTAACTTCATGAGCATTCTGCCTTAGGAGTTGTGTGTGGACCTGAGAGTGGTTTGGTTTTCTCTATTTTTTTATTTAGTATTCAAAGCAGTCAGCCGTGATATTACCTACTCATTGACTTTGCCAGATAGATTATGGAAAAAAGTAAGTGGTTTGTTATGTTACAGGCTCTTGGGCTCTTGCCTGTTTGGGAGAAAAATAATGTAATCCCAAGAGTTTGTACTGGATTCTGCAGGTATTTCCATTAAGGCAGCCTGTACGTATATATAGCAGATTTAGTCTATTAAACGTTTGTCAATTATGTATCTTATTCTGAAGACTTCCTGGCCATTTCTTCAGCAGCTATATCCCTCCAACACACTGGCACCGTACTCCTTTGTAAAAAAAATCAACAGTCCAGGCAGTGTGCCTATCACAGGGCATGTGCTTTAACTTAAAAAAAAAAAAACATTGATAGAACATATTTGCCTCTTATTTTTTTGTACATTGCTTGTGACTATTGCTATTATAAATTAGAAGTTCTCAAGTGTGTCCTCCATCACGCGCACTTTCAATTTGGCTTGATGCTGTCTGTAATTAAAGACACAACTTTAGCTTTGCTGCTCTGCCCACATGCTTACACCGTCTTTCTCTTTCTTGACATTAATAATTTCCATCCAGTTACATTCTTTGCTACATAGTGCTTTTAAAATGCTGAGTATATGCTATAATACCTAATGATGATTTATATATTGCTTATTTAGTGTGTAAAATTACATCTATACAGCACGGAAAGCCATTCTCAATTTGTAAACACAAAGTCCCCAGACAGTATAACCATCCAGATGGCAGTGAGTGTGAATTTTGCATTTTGATTGAGATGGTTAATATTGATGTGAAAACAACAACAACAAAAAAACGTGTTGGTAGAATATTGCCTCCTGACTGTGCATCTGGCTATGTAGCAGGTACATTATTTATTCCAAGTGAGAGAACACGTTGCACCTAGAAAACATAACTAAGTATAATGGCTTCTGACTCTAATCAAGTGGAGTTTCTTTGGTGATGAATGGAAATCGAGGTGTTCCCTACTGCGGAAGGTATAAATTGGTACAACAACCAGTACGGAAAAAGCAGTGAGCTGTTTTAAAGTTAACAATAAACCAGAAAACATATATACAACCAATACTGCAACCAAGTTACGTTAATGATGAAGTCTTAGTACTTTCAAGAGTGCATGCTCAAAAATGATAGCCAAATGCATGTGCAAAATAGTTTTATGACTGATTTATTTGAGCAATAGCTACATTTTGTAAGTAGGAGCTAAATGAAAGGAGGAAAAGGACTGATTTCAAAAGAGCCTCATGTTACTTTTCTTCAATGAGTGATGCTGAAATGTAACAGCTGCGTTGTATTCTACCCTCATTCTTTGTGCAAATTTCCTTTTATCACGACTGAATCATTTTTTTCTTCCTCTTTCTATTTTAGTTCATAAATTTATAGATTTTACCATCCACTTTAGTTCACTATGAAACTAAGAAGCCCGAAGTCTGTACTGTGAAAATGGAACAGTTTTAACTACTGAACATTGCATGCAAATATTTTTGATCTTCTGGATCTTTTTGTTCCATCAAATTTAATTCAACCAGTGTCAATATAGGTGCCATCAGACAGAAATCAGCTTTTTAAAAAGAATATTCCATCATAATAGACCGGCTAGAGAAGCCAAAACTGTATGCCAACACTTTTTAAATGATCACGTATGTTAGTATCTAGCTTCAATGCTGATATTTCTTTACAAAACAAAAACAAAAAAAGGAAGTAAATCTAACCTTAATAAATCGTCAGGCAATGCTTATCAATGACCAGTTACGGTAAGGAGATGGGGATTAGTTCAGGAATTGTGAGGTAAGTATGAAACTGTCTAAAGCAAAGAGTGGGCTGTCCTTGCAAGATGATCTTCTGGGTCACTGCTTGCAAGTGGAATTTCTTAGAATTCAGTCTTGGGCACAGTATCATTCAATGGTTCTATTCATCATCTTCATTAATGATCAAAAATATGAATATACTAATGAAATTTTTGATGGCAGAAAGCTAAAGTACGTCAAAAAGGAACAAAGGCAATCCTTGAAGACATGAGGACTAGGAACAGGGTAGAAGTTAGAGTGAACTCCATTGCACTGGGGGGCAGTTCCTCTACACGCTTTTGTCACAGAGACTGTATTTACATCTTGTAATCATCTTGTCATCTTCTAGATGGTGTAAAAGTCCTTCTCCTTCAGAGCTTGCACATGAATGACAACATGCACCACCTCTGCTGTATCGTGATTCCTCTTTCTCATGGTAGCCACCTAAATTCTGTCCCTGCCATCTAGGATGTCCTTCATGAGTCTCTAGGTCAGAACTGTGGCTCCTCAACTGAGACTTTCGGCTCGTGGCCAAGTCTGTCTGCACATTTCTCCTTCCACAGCCTCCAGGTTTCTAAGGAAGTTCAATACTCAGTGGGAGAAAATACTGGGCACCTTATTTATTTACTTATCCAGCATTTCCAGTGGGCCTGAGGTGCCAAGACTGAATCATATGGACTATTTTCTGAAGAAAGAGCCATCCTTGAATGCTGGACCAGCTGACTTACTTGGTTGCTAGGTCCTATGTCAATGTCACAAAGTCCATGGCAATGCCACTGCCTTGATTAGCCATTAATAGAGTGTGCCATGAATGTCTATGGTTTATTGATATCTCCGTTGCATTTCTAGTGCAATGTATGGTTTATGGTGGGAATGATGATGGCTGCCCAGTAGGGTACCTTTGGCCACTCCTTGCTGCTGACATGCTGGTCTGCTCTTGCTTACCACTAGGTAGTGAGACTCTTAACCAAAAGCTTCCTCCTGTGTTTACTTTTTTTCCATCAGAATTGCATCTACTCATCGTGTCTTTTACCCTTCATCCCTCGCAAGCAGACCCAGATGTTAGGAAAGTTTTTCAATAATCTGGAACTTGGCGCATATCTAATCTTCCTTATCTCAGAAAGATTGATTCAGCTTAAAGAATTACTTTGATTCTCCAGCTATGGAGAAGGCCTGTTAGAAATTATTAGAGGTTTATGGCATAAGAGGAGAACAAAAGTGTAGCTTCTCTAATATAGTAAGACAAAGATGATTGCAATGAAGAGATATTTTGCACAGCAAAAAATGTCCTGGAAAAATTTAGGTTGGAAATAAGAAAATGCTCCTGACATTACAGTAGCGAGGTTCTGGAACGGTCATCTCACGCGGCCAGCAGAGGCAAACAATGTGATTTATTTTGAGGTGAAGCTTGACAGTGTTTTAATCAGATTATATCCAGGTTTATATGTGATGGCAGGAGCTTGGACTTTGTGATTTTTGCTGCTCCTTTCTGCACAGACTTCTTACTCTTGTGTTCATGTGTTCCTAAAGTTAGGGGACAGTTGTGCCCACGGATTTCAGCAATTTCAGCTACACATGAGGCTATTATGCCTTTTTTGCTCTCTCACTAATTTTTCATCGTGCTCCAAGCCCATAGTATGGCATCTGGTGTATCTGGTGGAGATGGTGAAGTAACAAAAGCTAAATGCCTAGACACATTTTTTTCGATGTTTTCATTAAGAACATGATATGCATCAAACCACAATACTTAGAACAGTACTGCAAATAGATTTCTGCAAAAGGGAAACTTCGTAAAATGTGTATTTCTCATGTCACCTAAATAATTCTGAAGAATTCCTCCTTTTCTGAAAGACTTTCCTTCTGAGATAGACATGGTCAGCAGTCAGAGAATTCTTAAGGAACTGAGGACTGCAGGCGATCTCCCAGGTGAACTCCACACGATGGTCTTGAAGGCAATAGCATTAGATAATTATCTTACAGAAAAAAACAGCTTCTCCTCACTGTTCAAAGGCTGCTCGAGAACTCCTTATTCTTCTCAGAATAAGATGCCTAATAATTTCTAGATTTCACAAGATGTAGTTATTTACTTTTATGACAATGTTGTCTTTTAGCTTAAGTAGAACTTCTTTCCCCTGGATTTTTTTAATCACTTGGTATATTTATAAAGCACTCATGACCCTTTTCAGCCTTCATCTCCAAGTCCTTATCATTGTCCAGAAAGACTTTCCATTCTTCTCTTCACACTAGTAGCCCCTCCGGATGTGACTGCAATCTCATTACAGGCATATCGATAACGCAACACTAAACCTCATTTTATTTGAGTTTTTCTATCAGGTCTTGAAAAAATCAAGTTGAAAAATGAGTTTACAGAGAGAATTGGCTTTCCTACCTCTATTCAACCTGTTTATTTTTAGCTGAGTATTACTGAATATGGAAGCAGTCCAGTTTACATCCTGGTTTGATTTCCTGTTTACATGAGCCAGTCCGGTGTCACCACCGTATTTCTGGACCCCCTCTGGAAGCCTGTGTGCAGCCTTCCTTCCACCTCTGAGGAGAGCTGCCCTACACAATAGAACTATTGTTGTGCTCTCCGATAACAAAATATGAATATTATTGAACACCATATATGTTGGGCTGCTGTCGCTTCGTCAAACGTGCACAGATGTGACAGCAAACCTCTCACTGAAATGTGGGAGAAAACTCACATTAGAGAGTAAAGTCAAACCTTTGTTTGAAGTTAATATACAAACAGACCTGGTCCCATATAGGCTGGCTCCCTATAGTACAGCTTTCATGGGCCTGAGGGGGAGGAGTGTCTTTAGTTTTCTTTTTCTTTTTTTTTCCCCGTCTGGTTTTGTTTCCCAAACTGTAAAGCTCACTATTTCCCTTAAGAGACTATTAAAAATATTTTTTAATCTACAAAATAGTCGAGAATCTGAACTGGCCATTATGACCAGTAATGGTCGTAACAGCAGGCGTTTCGCAGGGGGAACTCTTTGAGAGCTCAGTTTCACCAGCATATCTAATGCATTAGGAGCATTAACAGCAGTCTCAGTCCTTGTTATTATTATTTTAATAGAATTTTCAGAATAAAATGGAATAGTACATGCATTCAGAGAACACTAATGCCAGGTGAAGGAGCAGTGTTTTATCATTTTGGCTTAGACTTTTTCTAATAATTTTTAGTTTTATTTTCAGGAAAGACAGATTTTAGAGAGGTTGAAATATTTTCATTTGTATCAATTAGGATAAACCAGAGACAAACATTAGCCTGAAGTTTGTTTAAGGATAATACAAATATTGCCACACTAATGGATATGAACCTTGAAATAGAGCAGATAACAAACAGATTAATTCTTTTGTTCTCGAGGCTGATACACAAAACCTAAACACGATAAATGATGCAAAGCTCATTCAGTTTTTACACATCTTTCGGATTCATTGATGCAAGATTTTAGTACTAGGATTTCTGGATATTTTCAAAGCGGCATCGCAAACATAATTTGTGTTCGACCAGCTGTTTTCAAGATCAAACTCTGAATGGCACCTAGCACGCCCTGTGCACAGGCTTACCTTCTGCTGCTGGTATTTCCATTTCAGATGTGCTGCGGCGGCCGTGCCTGGGGAATACCCTCGCCGAAAGCTTTGTCACAAAGAGGCAAATGAGGTTCCCCCAGCGCAGCCCAGCGTAGTGCTGCAGCTGGCTGCTGGCCGGCAGCAAACCAGACCCGTGTCACCTTGTGCCACACGTACAGCCCAGTCACGAGGTAGAAAAAATTCCCGCTTTAGAAATGCTATGTCCAATTTTAACACGGTCAAAAGATACAGATGGAAAACAGCTCCTGATTTTCCTGATCTTATGTCCAACGGTGCAAAGCAGGTATCCTACTGAAATCAGCGTTCCTGCATTAAAAGCGACGTGTACAAGTAACAGTCATCAGGCCTCTCAGTGATTGACGGTGAAACTATTGAAAAGTAGCTATGGAAAGGACACACAGCAATTTATTTGGGGCCCATATGCTATTTATTTTAATAATTGCAGGAAATATTCATTGTATTCTGAAGCCCACTTTTTTTTTACATTCACAAGAATCAAACAAAATACCTCAACCAACAGAGTATATCTTTAATTATATGAAAATTTTAAAAAGTCCAACAGAAAAATTTTAAGTCTGGACAGTATTCCACTGCTGTTTTCTTCTTAGAACTGCTCTTGGTAGAGGATGATGTTGCTGTTTATAATGCACACACTTATTTTCGTTTCCGTTGCATGTCAGCAATACCCAAAAACCACTTTAAGCCTGAATGCTGCTACAGTAAGTGCAGCAGCAAGAACAAAGTTTCTTCTATGTATGGAAACTGTGTGCGCACGGTGTGTGCGTGTGTGTGTATGTTACAGTTAGAGAGGAATCCAAATTATGCACTGATTATGAAACTCAGTAATTATGATCCAAAATATTTATTAGCTGTGTAAGAAATGCCACATTTAGAGCGTTTTAGCAATATTGTGCAATGAGTCCCAGAAGATGGCAAGTAAATAAATAAAAACTAAGCAAGCCAGGTAAAATTAAATTGTAGTAGTAGTAATTTCAGTGATAAGTATAGAAGAGAAGTCTGTCATTGCCTAACTGAGAGTAATAGAAGCAAATGTCAAGAAATCCAGCAGTCACACGCCACTTAACTAGTATGAATGGAACATCTTATACAGACACTGATCAGGTCTTTATGACTCATTTAAAATGACATTATTTTTTCAGGTTTAAATCAGAAAGTTGATTTATTTGTTGTATACAAAGGATACAATGCATCTTCCTCAGATTACTGTCCACAATGTCCTTTATGTTCAAATGGACTATTTTGAGAATCCATGAGGATTGCTGTTTGTTAGTTTGTTACTTATAATCGAAGTGGTCAAATTGTAACTGGGGATCTGCCAGAAAACCCAGTATGATTAATTTTATTCCCTTTGGAAACAAAAGTGACTAAATACCAAAATGTTTTGAGGGTCAAAGTATACAAAAAGTACCTGACGCTGATATTCCGGTATGTAACTACTTTCAACCAGCATGGAAGATTTTGACATTTGCGGAAAGGCGCATTGCATTTCAGTTTGTCACATCAAAGACAAATGTTTCATTTGGATTTAGTTTTTATGTGTACCCTTAAGCTGTTCAGTAGCTTCCTGGCATTTATACTCCATGCTCCAGTTCTTTCATGGGCTGGGTCCCTACCCCGGGTTGTACTGTCTTCAATGGTAAGGACATTTCTACATCTGTAAGTTTACCAGTACATTGGTTTTTTAAGAAAGCAGAAAAACTTTGGCAAAACCGTTTCGTGCAGAAAATTTAACTTTTACAGGAACAGCATTTTCCATTGAAACACCATTTTTAGAAAAATTCCAACCAACTGCACTTAAAATATATTTCAGGAGTCTTATTTTAAAATCTATGAATGGTAACATCTATTTTTCATCCTAAATGATCTTGATTACAAAAACTTTACAGGCTCTCAGTACAGATAAAATTCATTGAGGTTTCACATACAGGATATATTGATCATAATTTAATTATAATTACAGTAATACATTAGTAATTACACACCACTGTGACGAATATGTTACTCCAAACAGGTAGTTTAAAATCTAAGAGTTTGCAGATTATTGAAAAAGGGAGGAGAAAACTGGTGCCAAAGTGAGCTATAATCGTAACATAGTCACACCAAGCTACAAGGAATGCACAGTCTTGTTTTGCTGGATGAAGGAGGAATCAAACCATAGGAGACAATGCCCTTAGTCGGAGCTCTAGGGTTCTTTCAGCCTTCACTCCCACCCCAGTTCTTTGATTTCTTTCTGGAACACGGTTTTGGGTAGATACACACTGGGTTTTGAACATAGCTGCAAGCCACGCAGACACTGCAGCCAAACAGCTTTGGGGTGAGCCTGTGCTCCACGCCAGCCTTCAGGGAAACCTCCAAAGCCTGGTAAACTAGGATATTTGGTACCCGCCCATTGACTGGGCATAACCATGGTATACACGCTGGGAAACACATTTACCAGTTAACACATGCTTACCTTGTGGGAACATGAGAAGACACCTTTGAACATAAAAAACCGGCTGTCTTCCTTCCCTGCAGCAGCTGGAGTAGTGCACGGCAAGGCAAAATGAGATTAATAGCAGAGAAGCTGCATGTAACCTACTTATTTTTATCCAAGGATGGATAAAATCCACTTGTATGGATTGTTAAAATACAACCACAATTTTCTTCTGCGGATTTTGGTTGCAACTTCCTGTTCTATCTATAGGGTGAGTAATTCGCCCTGCGTCTCTCTCTCTTTTTCCGCCTCTCCTACAGCTACACAAATACACACTCACGCACACACGCTAGATTGGTCAGATGTCTGCATTTAACCCAGACAGCTTGAGTTTCAGATCAAAAGTCTCGGTTAAAGCACTGCTTTTGCTGCTGAAAGTTTAGGTTTCTGGGTTCATAGCACAGAGATGAAACATTTGCTGGGCTGACAGAGATAACGCCAGTGCTATTGGGTTTGTGCTCAGGACTGTCTGGCAGCTCTCACAGGTACATATGCATATGCAAACGATGCTAGGCAAAGTTCTCCACCCAGTTATTTCTAATTTCTTCGTTTCGTATATGCCATTGTTTTGGCTAGAGACACGTGCCTTGTTTGGGGGGCTTTTTTTTCCTTCTGTAGTTGTATATCCTTCTTATCAGTTAACCCGAATGAAAGGTCACCGTTACACTTGCTAGTCCACAACAGTTTATGACAGTGCAGTGACAGACTATGGACCAGGCCAGGTTGATAACAGGGTCCTTTCAATGTGAGGCAATAATGCATGAGATTCAAATGTAATAAATCATCATCTTGCCTTCTCTCCTAATCAAGTCCTCTGTAACTGTTTTGTGAATAAACGAGCAGAGCGAAGATGACCATTCCACATTTAAGACTTCATCCATTGGTTGCTTAGTTGCAGGTTATCACTTTTCTAAAGTTACATGCCACCTGGCACTGGCAGCGGGTTTGCCAGGGCAACTGCTGAGCAAACTAAGCAACCTTCCTGAAGCAGACGGAAATGAAACAAGGTGGCATGAAAAGACTGCATGATGATCCAAGTCACAGTTATCCTTGGTGATGTCTGTGCCCCATCTATGTATGTATGTATGTATCTATCTATCTTGTTTCTGTATTTCCCTTTTACGCTGCTTTTTGGTAGGCTTGGAGAAGGAAAAGGAGAAGGAAGAAAGGGATTAAAGCAAGAAAAGCAGGCATCTTTGTGGTTCTTCAGGGCTGATTGATTAGCTTGCTTACGGAAGCTGGTGCACAGACCTGGAGAGGAGACTGATCTCTGACAGCTGATGCACTTGTGTGGGGTGCCCAGTCTTCAATATTCATGTGCAGTGGGAGGTTTTCAAGCCTCACTACCTCAGCACAGAATTGATGCCGTTTCCCAGTTCCTTGATGTGTCCTTACGTCAGTTCCATGTTAGGCTCCATGAACATCAACTGCTAAAAAACCAACCCTTTTATAAGAGGCTGAAGGCTGCAGCAAATCATGCAAGAATAGTACCTCAATTTTCCAACCTGCTCCTCTGCCAGAGGCGACTGCTTCTATAGCAGAGGCAGGAGAAGGAAACATGTCCACTCACCAGCAGCTACAGTTCAGGGTCCTACGTCGTAGCTCAAAACTTGCTTTCATTAGGAAGATGATGAGTTGATGGGCTGAGGGTGGTAGCATGCCATTTGCTAATTCTGGTACAGAGGTAGTAACCTTTGGCCATCAGATATCTAAAACAGTAATATCTTACACCACCACAGGAAGACCAAGCTTTTATGTAGGTTTGTTTCGGTCACAAAGCCAGCTTAATTGAATCAACTGAGAGGAAAAAACACAGTTTTTCTAAGGGCTCAATCAGCTCCCTGAGCTGGTTCGATGTGTCGTCCAGCAAGCGGTTGTGCTCATGCGACTGCAGGCACAATGTACTACAGCGGGTGGGAATGAGGAGTAGAAAACAGGCAATTTGGAAGTAGTGCCGGGTTATGCTTCTCAGCATGGACCTTTATCATTCGTCTGTGTGACCAAGTTTTATCGGATCAACTCCATCAGTAAAGGCTGTGTAGTTCTGCACCAGTAAAATTACACTTTAAAAGACTTTACTTTGTATAGTTATTATGCTATAAGGCTATACATACACACACCTCAAATTATTCTACTTTGCTGAAGCAAAAGTTATAAATGTAATCTGGAGAGCAAACATAGAATCATAGAATGGTTCGGGCTGGAAGGGAACTTAATGATCATCTAGTCCCAACCCCCCTGCCATGGGCTGGGAACATAAAAATGTTCCAACCTTTCCACATAAAAGAAAGGCAGAAATAGAACTGTCTTTATCTTGCTGGCTCGTTGCATTTCGACACTGTCAAAACACCAGGTAAGAAGGGAATTTTAAAATATTTCCTGTCAGGAAGGCCCGAGATGCCTGCGGGCCGGGGGGGGACCCTGCTCCCCTCAGGACCGGCCCTGCGCCGGACTCCCCGCGGCCACCCAGAACCAGCCCACAGACCCTCACCAACACCCACGGGCAGACTGCCGCGTGGGGACATTTTTATTAAGTATATATATATAGACGCGGGGAGCAGTCCCCGGTCAGCAGCCGGCGCCCGGCCTGTCACCTGCCGTGGCCCGACCGCCGGCCCGGCCCGCCATCTTCCCGCCGCCCGGTGTTTACCACAGCGGCGCCGCCCGCGGGGAGCCCTTCGCCTCGCCTCCGTCACCCCCTTTCCCCGGGCACTTTCCCCGACTTCGAGCTTCCCACCCCAGGAGGGAACCCTTTTCCTCCGGGCGTTTCAGTAGGGCGTTTCGTGAGGAGGCGACAAACCCCAGCCCCGCGGCCGCCGAGCGCGGAGGACGCAGCGCTGTCGCGACTACAGATCCCGACATCCCGCAGCGCCAGCCACCGCCCCCCGGCCCCGCCACCGCCCCATTGTACTCCGGCCACAGGAAACTGCACTCTGCTCCGCTCTGCCCCCCCCCCCGCCTTCCTTCCGAGTGGTCCCGTCCAGAGCTCCATTCGGCGCCCTGCGGAAGGTCCCATCCCTGGGAAACGGGAGGGGCCGGCAGAGCGGGGCGAGGCGACCAGCGCAACGAAGGGCTCCCTCGAGGCTGGGCTAGCCAGTGATTAGCGTGCCCGGCCACCAATAGAACGAGGCGGCTGTCAGAGGGGACCAATAGGCGCGAGGCGGAGGCGGGCCGGTTGCCGGGGAGGGGCAGGCGTAAGAAAGGCCGGCGGAGCGGGAGCCGCGCCTGCGTTGGGGGAGGAGGTGGGGACTTCGTCGTGTCCCTGTGTCGGCGGCGGCGTCCAGGGAGGGTCGGGCGGAGGGAGGGAGGATGGAGCGGGCGGCCGAGCGGCCGTGAGCGGGGTGGGGAACCGAGGCGAGCCGCGGCAGCAGGCCGCGGGGCAGGCCCCGGGGGCGGGAGAGGCGAGGCGAGGCAGGGAAGGCAGCTGGGTGACGGGCTGGTGCGGCGGAGGGAGCTCCAGGCGGAGAGCGGGCGGGCGGCCGGCCGGGGCTGGGGCTCCCGCTCCGCAGGGCGGCCGGCGGGGCAGGATGAGCCAGGAGGAGATCCTGAGGAAATTCATTAAGCGAGTCCAGGCCATGAAGGACACGGACCACAATGGGGAGGACAACTTCGCCAGCGACTTCATGGTGAGGGGTGGCGGCGCGGCGGGGGTGGGGGGGCGGGCAGGGCTCAGGGCACCCCTCAGGGCCGGGGGAGGGGGGTGGCCTGAGGTGCCGGGCTCCCCCCGCAGCCCCTTCCCCATCCCCCTGCCAGCGAGGGGGCGTCGAGGGAAGCATCGCTTCTCTGGGAGTGACCTGCCATTGTGTATTCCCGGAGCTCGGCCGGCTCCCCCGTACCCCCCACCACTTTTTGGGTCGGCGGGGCGGGGGGGTGGGCGTGAAGGGTGGCCGCCTGAATTTACCCTTTTTCCTGCCCCCACCCCTGGGGAAGGTTTGTCAGCGCAGCCCCCTACCCCGGCCCTGCTGTCCGCCCGAGGAGGTGGTAGGTGATCGGCTGTTGCAAAATTAAACGGGAGCCTTCTCTTCCCCCCCGCGCTTCCCCGAGCAGATAAAGGGGACACAGGCGGCTCGGGATGGGGGGCGGTGTGTGTGTTTAGCGCTTCCTCTGCCTTACAGCCCCTTTTCTCGCGGGGCTGCCATGTATAATGTCATCTGGGGATAATAGGGCACTCCTTACCTTCTTCCCCCCTTTATCTGCCCCTGTACCCGCCTGCCTGAGATTTCTCTTCTTTCCGAGGCGATGTGTTAAATGCATTGAACAGTCCTTGGAGGAATATTCATCTTTCCTTCCCTAACATCTCCCTGCACTCCCCATCCCCCATCGCAGCCCTGCCTGTATCCCTCGTCCTTTCTTCCAGATCGGTTCACCCTCAGCCTTTGGTTAACGTGTGTGCTCGGGGGAAGAATTTATTGGAGAATTAGCTCTTTTCCTGGTTTATTTTAACTGTTTAATCGGGCTGTTAAAATGTTTGAGGAGATTTATCTTTTGAATAGATGGTCTGAGCTGAACAATAATTTCGATTGGGCAGATGTCGCTGGAGCCTTTCAATATTGTTTAAATACTTAATATCAAAATACAGTTTGACCCGCAGAAGAGCTGAAGATGAGTGGGTTAGTGACCTCCATATACGTGTATTTTTGTAGCTTGTTTTATTATCCAGTGCTGTTTGCGTTTAAAACCGCATCGTTAGCCCTTTAAGCTGTCAGTCTTTGATAGTGGTCTGGGAACAAAAAAAAAAAAATAATAATCTCAATGTAAATGTCGCATCGGGGATTGTCTGAAATGTGGGGAGGAGGCCGCGGATGTTGCGCAAGGCGGAGGGGCGTTGGGAGTGCTGGCAGGTCCAGGGGTGGAAGAGGAAGTGGAGTGGACTTTGGGAAGTAAGGAGTTCATCCAGGGTGGGGTGGGAGCCCGTGGGAAATCGGCCATGCTCTTTGGGCAGGATTTTGCAAATACTGAAAGTATGCTGCCGAAACATCTGAGCGTGTGGGAAAGGAAGAGAGAAAAATGTAAAACGAAGAATGGCATTGGAGCGATGACACTTCTAAATCTGTTTTGATGAATAGAGCATCTGCGCATGAAAATTTTAAGGTTAAATACTTTGACAGAACTGTTTCATTAAGTGGTAGTTTTAGTAATACAGTTGCTATTAAACACAAATTGACATCTTCTCTTGTACTGATGAGTCTGTCTTGTTCACATAAACTACGTGTATTTTACAGAAAGGGTGGCCTAGACTGGTGGAAAATGCAGGCCTTTTTAAATTCCCTTTTTGTTAAATACTTTATACTAGATCTCCTAATCTACTTCTACCATTTCATATCTGATAAATAGCCTAATGTTTTAGCTTTGTTATCGGTGAATGGTATATGATAGTTCTGTTATCCTTTCTTCTAAGTAGTAGCACCTCTGTATGGAAAAATAGCTTTTGTTTCAATTTCTGTCTCTGACAGCATGTTGTTTCTGTAGCTTTCAACTGTATAGTCAGTAAGCTTTCCCATCGCTTTCATACAGCAGCAAGGAAAATGTGAAAATAGCATTGTAGGAACTAATTGTCAAGGCATTTCAGGAGAAAGATGTATTATCTGAAACTGTTTTAAATGCTTTGGAAACAATTACATTCAAAATTTCTTTTGTCCTCTGAACACTTTCTATTTCAAACTTTCATATTTGATGTTTGCATAATAAATTATAGGAAAACCAGGAAACTAGCGTGCTGATCTTTGGCCTTAATATTCACATTAGTCTCACCTCCATGTACTAAAGCAGATATAGATTTGTATGGTGTCAAGAATCATAATTATTGCTTTATTTATTTTTTCACTATGGGCATGTTGGGGTACTTTGTTGGGTTTTTGGGTGTGTGTTTTGATGTGGTTTTTCTTTTTTTAACAGAGCCATGCTTAGATGCTCTTTAAAATGATTGAAAAGGGAGGTGGAAAGAGAGGTGAAGGGGGTAAAAAAACTTCAGTGTTCTGTATTCTTTAATATGTAGTAGAGATTTTGCAGCGGGTGAGGGGAGGAGGAAGTTGTATTTTCTCATTTAAGTGCAGGATGTACTGTTGCTGCTAAGCAGTGGCAAATTTGTGGAATAGGAATTGCTGTTACTCATCACTTCATTTCCAAGTCAAAATGGAATCTAAAAATAGGTATGGAATAGTGGGTGAATGCAACTGAAAACAATTCTTTATTTTCACATCTTTATTGCCTTTGAATGCATTGAGTAATAGGCTTACAGAATTATATTTAGGCCCGAGTGAATGAACTAAAAGTACTTGATAGGCAGGTGCCAGGGAGTGCTGGAAGAGAAGGCAGAGAAGATAGAGTTACGCGCAGGTAGACTGATTAATCTGGCTGAATGTTATTGGAAGTCCATAGTGTAGATGACTAAGACTGCTATTTAATAATGCTATTGACATATCTGAAAACATCTTCCACTTGGAAGGTGGAAAGTTGATTCCCCACTCCTGGTTTACAAGATAAATTGTATAATTTGGGCACCAGTAGCAAGTTTGTTACTGGAAAGCAAATGTATTTAATTTTAATTAGTTTGCACTAGAAAGTAAGCAGGACTTACTAGTAGATCACTTCAGTACTGTGGGTGTGCACAATTAGGTTTAAATGAAGCAGATAGTTTGAAAACAGTGAAGGCTTGTCTGTGTGTTTTGCCAGTAAGCATGTATCTGTGCATGTAGGGGCAAGTGGTCTTTTTCTTAAAATAATGTAGGTTAGGATTTTACTAGTATGCTTACAATACATCCAAGGGTATACTTTTTCCTTGATTTCTGGTGATATTGCTATTTGGGCAAAAGGAAGTAAGTATAGATCGCATCCTCTTGGTGTTTCATGTTGTATGAATACAACCAGCATGGTCTAGATTCTGATTTTCTATAATGAGCGTGTGTCTTGCATCAAACAAGGCAAGGAAGTCAAAGCTCCATATGGAGGCAAAGAAAACAGTTCTTCTAGATTTTAGAAAGACCTCAATAAATAATTTTTACAGATTTTTCACTTAATTTATCCACAACTAACATTTTTGGTTTTTTATGCAGTAATTTCCACAAAAGCCTTCTGACATTCTCATTTCTATTGTCTGATGTAGATTTCAATTCTCCTATAAAAATGGCAATATGAATGGTGTAAAGCTTTACCTTAAAGAATCAGAATTATTATGTTTGAATTACGTGGTATGTGGCAGTCTTGCTTAATGTTTTAGGTTATGTCTCTGGCTAATCTGTTGTCATGGAACAGAGAGAACAGCTGAAAGTAATTTTTGCAATGGATGCTGTGTAGGTGACCCTCAGCTGTTGTCTGGAGGTAGTGGTATCAAAATGATCCTGTTGTAGATAATCAGTCTAAATAATACTGATTTTTAACAACTTTGAAAGGAGTTGCTAGGTACCTACGTGTGGTCTCTGATCTTCTTATACCTTTCATTCAAGAGGACACTGGTAACTAACTCAAACAACTGAACATTGTGTATCTGTGTTGTGCTTAATTCATCTAAGCTGGAACTCTTAGGTTTGGAGATAGTAAAGAACTTGATGCACTGTTTTCTAAAGTATGAAAGGGGGGTTGAATGGGTCATTGATTTGAAACAGGTAGAAAGGTAGTTTCTATGCTTTCAATGGTTTTATTTTCAAAAAAAAAATTATTTTTAAATACTTCTACCTCACTGTTTTGTGAAAATCCTATTTAAAAAAGGGGAGGTGGAATGTGCTTGACTTCTAAGGATAAAAGCTAAGCTGATCATAAGCAGTGCTACACCAGATGTTATAAAACTTGCCTTCCCTCTTGTATTTTTTTTCGGGAAAGTACATCTTTTCTACAGTGCCTAAGACTACTAAAAATAAATTGGGAATCTAGACTATTCTAAATCACTGAACAAGACTACCGAGCTACATAGTGAAAGTCCATGTACTAATGGCAATCATGACATTGATTTCGTTCTAATTCCTGTACATTCTGAGATAGCATTAAAAAATAAAAAATACTATATTCAACCACAGCCACAGCACGTGGGAAACACCCTTCTTAAAAGCTTGTGTGTATTAATGTGCATTTGTGTAAACCTTTCTGATTCAAATACTATTAATGCACCCCTTGAGTATCTGTGAAGATATTTTTTCAATTTGTAAGGCAAGCATATAATCGGCAAACTTAGTGAAGAAAGATAAGAGTATTATATCTCTCTGTTATTTTTTAAGTTTTAAAAGCCCACCTGTATAAATGTTTTTGGAAATCATATTTTCTAATATTTACTTAATGAATTTAATGTTTGTAGCACATAGTTTGAAACATGAATTCTCAACTTATGCTTTATCATATACATTATAAAACACGCTGTCTTTTCAAGAGAAATAATTTTTATCTATTAAGTTAAACTAGGAAAAATGCTTTGGTAAAATCAACTAGATGGTAAACTTGAAACTTCAAAAAAAGATTTATTTGTTGTAAATACATGTTTGCATTAAATTCTTGTAAACTGGGGGCTTTTGAATGAACATCAACAGTTGTGAACTTCTCGTCCCTTAAGTATGGTAGAAAGACTAATTGCCTTGGAGGAAATGACCCGTAAGTGTGTTGTACAGCTGATCTGTTATAAGAAGCTCTGCTCTTAGAGATGTGTTAATAGGTCATAGACAACTGTCACTTTAGATATGCTTTGAGCCTTTTTATAATTTCAGTGTAAAAGTGTGTCTGTTACTACTCCTCTTTCGTATTACACTTTGAGTGTTAATGTATTTTTGGAGTTTTGTATCCATTAGCTGTATTTCAGCTAGATGCTGTTCATTTGGCGGGGGGACACACACACCATCAGATCACTTTATTGTGAGCAGCGATTGTCATCCAGGCCATTCATAAAGCTTCATTTACATAGACTACATCTGGTTGGAGCAGTATGATTGAATAGTAACCCTTAACTTCAGAGGCTTCTGAAATTTGGTGAAATAGTGTTCTTTAAATGTTATATAAAAAAAAATAATACAACTTTCTGTGAACAACCATGCAGTTTAAATATTCAGCTTTTTTGTCCACTTCTGAGGAAATGAGTGCTGTTCTTGTTGTGCCATTCTGAATTTTTATAGAGGCAGTTGAATACAACCACAAAGGTGCAATAGTGACCCTGGGGTATAAGAGCTTGCAAACTCTGCCTGAAATTTCAGGCAGTTCTTTTGGACAAATTAAACTAAAACAAGTCAGGGAATGCTCTGGGTTGTGTCAAATGGCTTGCATGTTAGTAAGTTCTGTTTGCTCAGTCTCTACAGACAGCAGTGTCTAAGTCTACTGTTCTGATGGAGTAAAGGGTTTTGTACTGATTTTGCTGAATATTACGGAATTGTTCAGGAGGAACAAATGGTAATCTTGACATTGTACCTCATGGCATAACACATACACTCCAAATAATTTAAATACCATATCAAATACATACTTTGCTTTTATTCTGATCGCAATCCTACAGTGCCTTTTGCTGTATATAGTTATACAGATAGATACCATATATATAGATAGATACCTAAATACCTATATATATATGTATGTCTCATGTGACCACAGTTCATCAACCCTAGACCCTCATCTGTGGTTCTGCAGAGATACGTGCATGCAGAGATACGTGCATGCACATATCTATATATATCTCTGGATGTATGTCTATATACACCCTGCATATATGTGTGACTGATTGCTGTAGTACAAATTTTTTGTTTCGGAGTATACATAATTTACCTTAAAACTGCAATAAGTTCAGGGTATTTTTCCTTGATGGTATTACAGCTAAACAGAAGTACTAGCTCTGCAAGCAGGGAAAGGTTAATCTGAATATCTGCTTATCTAATGTGTATACATTTGTTAATAGTAAATGCAACAAAAGTCTGAGGCTTTTAAATTAATCTTAAATCCCTTGATTTGTAATAAATGGGAATTCTGCTTGTTTTTGTTCACTGTTACTATTTAAGATGTGTGGATTTCACGTTGTGTGCTGCTACAGTTGTACTGTGATATGCTTAGTACATAGGACCTTTTGGCATAGAGAAAATAGTAGCGCACCTGTTAGCGTTGGGAAAAGGTAAAACTATAGTAGTACCTTGAGTATACATATATAGAACTGAAATCAGAAGCTAGATGACATTTTATTTTTCTTGGTTTTGTAATAGGGCCTTCATTTAGGGAGAGACATCAGTGTTAACGGTCAGATACGGAACTGAGTGAAGCATAAGTTAATGGGGTAGAGCAGAAGCTCTTTGCGCCGTTAAGAAGTGCGGTGTTTGCATCCTGGTGTTTTCCTCAGGTTGCCGTACTCCACAACTACTACAGTTATGCCAGTGCAGGCTTGGATAACTCAGCTGCGTGTGTTTGCCCTAAGTGAAGCATGGATATGCATTTCTATTTCTGTTAACTAGCATGTGAATGTTGCAAAGAGATTAAGCTCTTTGTTTTCCTGCTTCATCGGGCAAAAAAAAAACCCCAAACCAACTTGCTAATATAAACTTAAATCATGAATTACTTCAACAGTCAGAATGTATTCCTGGAAGGAGAGCACCCTGGTATGGCTGTGGAGTTTTTGATCCAGAACTGGGAGCCCCACGGAGCGGCTGTATTATTAGAGTGCTGTCTTGAGTCCCTCTGCATCTTTGAGAAACAAGACTGTGTTCGGAGTCGATACCGCTGAGGCAGTACAAGTACAAAGGTAGTAGCTTTACTAGAGAAGCTGAGTGCAACAGCAAGGTAAGGAAAGAGTTGCAAGAGGAGAAGAGCACGGTGAAGTCTGAGAGACTTTAGGACGATGGTTCTGGGTTGGGAACCGTTGTTTTAAAGTATCTTTGAATACTGATGTCAGGATGTTTCAGTCCCTGCCAGGTTTGTGTAGGAAAGTTACAACTTGTATCTCTGAGGGCCTTGTTTCTAGCTACCTTTTTTGCTGTTAGCTTTGGAATGAAAAAAACCTCGCACAGCTAAAAAGATGAAGTAGAGAAATAAGTTTCCCAAAAGGTACCAGATAAATAGAGGTATAAATGGATGACCTAGTTTAGTTGACCTAATTTTTCCTCCTATCTATCCTCCTACAAATTGATACTTTTAATTTCTTTAAAAGGTAATTTTATTGGTGGTAATCAATTTGTGGGAAGACTTAAAGGCAATCTTGCTCTAATGGAAGTGTCTTTTGAAAGAAGAGCCTAGAAGAATTGAATTATCAGCTGTAAAAAGTAGCAAGCTGATGTAGCCAGTTACGTCAATGGGGGAAAATATCTATCTATTATAAGAGGACTGAAGCTATGAATGATGTTGCCTTGTGGGCTAGATATGTCATTAGGAACAAAAGCGAAGAAAGATACGTGTTTTGTTCATTCAAATTTCTAGAAGGAAGCATCAGTAATTTTGAGGAAATCGTACCACAATGCTTCTAACAGTTAATTCTTTAAATTTATTTTACTTCTGAACTCCCTTAGTGCAGTAAAAAGAATCGAATTGCCTAGTGTTATGAATGTGCCAAGGGCAGCTACATTAGTAGACTGAAAGTTGTAAGTGCATATGGATTGGTTAGCTTGTTCAATTTTTAATTTGCTATAATTTGTGGAAATCCTAACAGTTGTTAAGTGTATCCATGTAATTTAGGTTTCCTTCTCTTTGGAGGAAGGGCTGTACTCTTATTTTTTTTTATATGTTGGAGAGCAGGCCTTGATTATTAAACATGAGTGAAATATATTAGTTTTAAGTGTATGATCTTAGTTATGAGTTTTGGTGTCTACAGTCAAGGGTTGGAAAGCATCACTCTCTAAGGGGAAGTTAACTTAGTTAAAACCATATTGCTTTAGTGAACATGTGCACTACTTTAATCTCTTTTATTTAGTTATAATACTGAACTTGTCATTTTTAAATAAACTTTTTTACATTAACTTCCTTCTTATGTAGTCTTGTAAATTGTAGCTGGTTTAGTTTGTTTTTCTAAGGTCAGAGTACAGTGGTGTCCTCTTGAACAGTTTTGCATCTTGCTGCGTTTGTCTGTCTTGCTGTCTTGTCATTCTTGCTGCCTCATGTGGATGACATCTGCGTTTTGTTTTTCATCTGAAAACACACAGATGTTTTGTACTCTTTGTGGTCGCAGGAAGAACAGCTTCTATGTGGATCAATGAGATTGAGAGCAGTTCTTTAGTTCTGGAGGGGTAGATGACCATCTTTCAGCTGTGCAGCTGGGCTACAGTGGGAATGAGGGGCCAAGACTTTTTCTTCTGGACAGCTACTAAAGGACAGTCAATAGGATGCTGAAAGGATGCTGTACATGAGTGGCATTGTCTCATCTTCCTACTCTTATTGAGGCCGGGCAGTTAGCACCTCTGCTATCATTGCTATCTTTCATATCTGCTATAGGGCCAGTATCATGGATGAGAAGTCCATTTCTTGTGTCGAGCTGGATGTCTGCAGCTGTTTAGACAAGGTTCTAGTTTATGCAGGCGTTGACCGGACTTCAGTGGCCAGTAGGCATGATTTCCAGATACTCGCCTCATTTGAGAGTTTCAGGGGGCGGTTGGTCCGGAACTTTCATATTGTTTTCCATAGTTTGGTTATTTTTTTTAATAGATGTTGTCTTTGATTTGTGTTAGTACGGCATTATTCCTCTGATAGTCCTTGGAGGACAGCTATCTTTGAACAACTGGGTTCCTAATTTAAAGGAATGCTATATGGGTTTCCTGTCTTTAAGTGTTCAAGGGACTTGCCAGTGTAGGTTATGCATCATGTTGAAATGACTGATTGCTGTGGGAACTGCACAGTTCTTAAGAGGCCTGAGTGATGTTCCACTCTGTCCTAAATGTTTCACTTCTTATCTGACTATATTTGACTCTCTAGAGCATAACCCTGTGGTGGAACAGTGTCTTTTTTTCCTCAAGGCACTCGGTGTTCTGGTAGCATATACGGTGCTTGAGTATAGCTTCCTACTTAGACCGATTTTCTTAGTGGATTAGTTGTCCAGTATTTGCACTGTCTTACTGCACAAAGCTCAGAAATTAATTGACTTAAAAAGCAGAACAAAGAAGAACAAGTGATAGGAATAGTGCACTGCATTTAGACTGTGGGTAGGTCGGGTTTGTAAGTTGATAACTGGCTGCTCTGTAAGTGAGTAAAATTGATCATGGGGATGCGTCAGTGGTAAATGTATTATGTCCTGCATTTTTGCAGTGCGTAGCTTTTTTTTATTTTTACTGCTTTTCCACATGTAGAAAATAAGTCTTAATTCTTCCTTTACTTTCTACTTGAATCTTTGCCTTCCTGCCTAGGAAGCAGGATTATGACTGGAAGCTGTGCTTTCATTATTAGTTATTCCCTCATGTATATTCTGATAATTTTAGCAAATAGGTAATTGTTAATTGAAATGAATACAGTTGTCCAGTAGGAGAACTCAAGGGAATCATTTAGCTTGAAATAAAGCTGGAAAATGAAACACTATTCTGGAGGGAAGGGTATATGTAGGTTAGTTTAACTGCTTCAAAAACCTGAGAGTTCCCGCAGAAATGAATTAATTATAAATTGCCTATAGGGCAGCACCCCTGTTGCACAAACTGTTAAAGGAAGGAAATAATCTCTTAGATATTTTGAGTCTCCCCAGATAGCTCTTAAGTATTTGACAGTTTCTTTGGAGATTTCCATTTTTAGTAGTATAGGTGGTTAAACAAAGCTGTGTTGATTTTTATTATGACCAAACTAAAATGTATAACTAATTTTAACTCATTTCCTGTGAGACTGCATAAACAGAACTGTGTGTAAGTGTTAATGGACATATAGGGAACTATATGTAAATGCTAATGGAGAAAGATGACTATGATTTTAGGCAGGTAGAAGGATCTTGGAAAGTACTTCAGGCACTCACTGTAATTTATTTTAGTAAAGAAATGTGTTCTTTTATAGATAGTTTATTCTTATGTTATTTCTACTTCACGAAGAGTAGGCTCAGAAGGGAGAAGTGTATCTTACATTGTTTCCTTTAACAGCTTCTTTGCTATAAAACTGGAACACAGGAGCTTTGCACTTAAAGCTTTGGACATGAGTCTGTTTTTCAAAAAATATTCTGAACTAAGTTGTCATTAAGCTGGATATTTAGCCATATAGTCACTCACAAATCAATCACAACCTTTTATATCTTCTTTATAAACAGAAGAACTTTTTCCAGAGGCTATTCCATAGAACTGCTGTGGAAATTGCCCTCATATTCTGTAGTAACATTGCTCCAGTTGCTTCTTCAACTGGTGCCAGATATTTTCTTGATATCTTGATTAAGATGATGATATCTGAGCTTTCATTGCTTTTCTTTGTTTTTTATTACAGTGAAAATGCAGCCTGCAAGTTGTTTAGGATGTCAGCTTTCTATTTTTCTTGTTCTGAAAAGAACAGGTAGATATTTGAATATATGAAGCTGTGGCAGAGAGACGCCTAGTTGTATTTCTTACAAATTACAGAAATACATAGCCTGTTAGTATAAATGATTTAAATAGAGAGACCAATAACACTGGAAAAAACGCATGTATCCTAAAGTCAGCAAGCTGTTGCCATAAATCCATGTATAAACTGTGATTTCCTAAATGGAAATAATATTTACTGCTAAAATGGTAGCTAATCCCGTAACTAATTCTAATATGGAATAGCCAGAATGAGAGCTTACATTTGGTGATTTATATGTTATTAAACACTAGCATTTTTGGTGCAAAGCTATAGCAATGTATCTTTCTGGCAATGCATTTTACAAAGCATTAGCACTGTTTAAATTGGTGATTGTGTGAAAATGAACCCAGCATCCTGTTTGTACAGTCTTATAGCATACATAATAGGCTTCCCTTCCTGTATTCATAGAAAAAATATTCCGCGTCTGGTAAAGTAAGGCAATATGATCATCCAGTGAAGAAAGTACGTGCATATAAAAACCTGAGTGATGATATTTTTAGCTCTTATGGATGAAGATATCTTCCAGACATAATAAGTGTACATGAGGCCAGGATGTGTTTAGAGGTGAGAAAAGTAGCAATGGATTGAAAAGGGAATTCGTTGCAGGGATATAATTAAGTAGTGAACTGGTTTATTTCTAGAGAGACAGTACATTTGAACTAAACATGACCATGATTTTAGTTTAGTTAGTTTTTAATGATTTTTTTGTATGGCATATCAGGGAGTCACTGTAATGAGCTTTAGTAAATAAATGCAAAATGAGTTCCTTCTATTCTTGCATTTAAGTGGCATGTTCTTTAAATTTTATGGGGTCACTATATTACTTACCACTTTAAAACCTCCAGAACTTGATCCTGAAGTCTGGAGTTTCCTGAATCATGTACTGATGGTGTAGATTTTCACGTTGTTCCTTGCAAACTATTCCAAGACAAGTGATAATAACAGAGCAGACAATATTTACTTATACGATTTGTATGATTTTTTTTTCCCCTTTCCCTGTTAAGAGATTCTTGCTAGTGTGGTATTGGAATTTAGCATTGACTGGCAACAACTAAGAATGTCAAATGTTCTGTCCATAGGAATGTAGCTTACCAATTTTATATGCTTGAACCGAAGATTTGTTTGGATAGAGATCACAGCTTTTTCTCCTTCCTGTGGTAGGTCAGCTTAACGAGATTGTCATATTGTGTGGAAAGTTAAATATATAAATAAAACCTTTTAACTTATAAACTGGGCTTGAGAAAACCTCTAGAAGAAAGTTGAGGAACTTTGCATATGCAAGGTATATTATGAATTTTAAGAGTATCTCAAATGCCATGGAGGAAAGATTTTTGCAGAAGAAAAGGTAAAAGAAATGCTTGCTTTGGAGGGCTTCCTTTAGCATTCATACTGCTGCTGTCTTTTTATTTGTCTTTAGCTTGTTGGATTTAGCTTCTGGTCATTGTATAAACAAGATACCCTTTAGGAATTCTGCATTTATGTCAGCTAGTAGCTGAATCATCCCTGCAAAGTGTGTAGTTTTCCACTGGGCGTAGTGCTTCTGTCAGATCCTGTGCAAATTGCGACATGTCTGAAAGTTGGACTTTTTTGGTTCTCTTTGGAAATGATCTCTGTAAGAGTTGTCATGCAGACTGTTCCTTACGTATTTTCATGTTATGATTTGTTCATTTCATCAGGATTAATATCCCAGGATTTGTACTGTACCAGGTAATACTGCTTATGGATCCCTCTCCTCAAAAGAGGAACTGTGGTATTGAACTATTGTCTCAGCGTGGTTATTACAGAGAGTCCTGGAGACCAAAGCCTAATCCAAGTATCTTGAAATAAAGGTCCTGATGGCTACAATGGATGCAGTCAATATTCAGAGAGAATGGCGGTGCAGCTTGCATTGGGGTTGTGATGCAATCTTCTAGTAAGTAGCATGTACTTGAGTGTTCTCACATAATGTGCAATTCACCGTAATGCATCCATAAGAAGCACTCGCATCCTGATAAGACATCGTGATACTTCACTGCTCCTGTGAATTAATCCACATTGGCTGTAGAGTATGTATTTCTGTATTTTGCATTTTAAAGCCAGGATTTAGCAAACCTGTATTTCTCATCCTATTACTTGTCATGCAGTTACTGTCTCTTCAGAACAAACGTGTATTCCTGTCTGGGCTTATTAGCATTAATATCTGTTCTGGTTACCCAGTGGAATACTGATGCACAATGCTAGCAACTGGGAATGAGAAGGTAGCCTTTAAGGGAAGGCACAATGCAAGGATTAAAGAAGGCATCGCTTTAGAAAAATCCTACTGTTCCTTAAAGTCAAACTGCAGCAGACATTGGTGTTGAGGTTAAATTTAGCTGACGAGTTGAAAATAAATGAGATCTTTTAAAGCTATTGATCTTGTTTGGAATGCTGCCACTTCCATCAAGGGAAAATGAGATTGAGAAACTTGGTTTGTGTCTTACTTAGTGTGCTTAAAGAGTTCTCCTTTTAGTAAGTGTGGGGAGTTCTGTTATGTGGAAAGGGTCATTGTTGTCCTCTGATCTAAGCTGCACGCAATATCTAGCCTGTTTCCTAGCTAGAAATCCTACAATAGGCAGTCTTCCACATCTGTAGGAATGTAGAAGTTTTCTTTTTTCTGACTAAAGACATATCTGCTTCCATGCTGAAAAGCAAGTCACGTAGTTTTCATGGCTGTAAGCAGTAGCAGAACCTGTTCCTTTTAAGTTGTTCAGTGCTATGTAGCCTCAGTTGTTCTTTTCTTTTTTTTCTTGTATAAAAAAGAAACTCACATTTTGCTTGCTTTTAGTATTTCCTGTCTTACTTTGTAAAATTTTAGATTCCATTCTTTTTTCTCTAGCCTTTCCCAAGAGTGGCTTTGATAGATCTGAGGAAGTAACTTTGGTAATGCAACTTTCCTCAGTTGTTGTATTTCATCTACTTATTTTGTCATTCTGAAGAGCAGTGACTAGCGGTTTCACAAACTTACATTTCCATTATCTAAAAGCGTATTTAAGTGTCGACTCCCCAGTTTTAGGTCTGGAAGTTCAATACTCAGTAAAATGCTATAAAGTGTAATTTTTCTTGGCGGAGGTAAAAAGCATCTTGATGGAGAAGGAAGCAGTGAAGAGTAAGAGTTAGGAGGAAGCTATTCAGGAGTTTCTTTGCGGAGATTACATTGAGTTTTAGTGAACTAAAACAGGAAGGTATTTGTAGCTTATTTGTGTGCAGGTTAGCAGCCTGCAGCTCTTCTGTGAGTAGTGTATGTTGAGCAATACACTGAGTTAAAAGAGACAGTAAATATGTGGAAGAAGTTCTGCTTGTGCCAGGAACTGTCACCAGTATTTTATAGTCAAGTGGGGCCTGATGGGGGTCTCTGCCGGCGGTGGGGCTTTGTGATGCTAATCCACCTGCTGCCTCTCTTCTGATGTCTCCACAGCCCCAGCGTCTTACCGAGTTACCTTGTTCATTCTGTGGCTTTGCTGAAATGGTTTCCGGTTTTCCAGAATTAGAATGTGAATTTGACCACAACTGTAGTATTTTCTCAGAATTTTTTTTTAAGTATCTGTAGAAAAGAGGAATACTTCATTTAGTGTTGAGCAACTTTCCTGTTCCTAGATGGGCAAATGTGGTCTGCAGCCAGTGTCAGCAGCAAGTTGCTATAAAGACAGCATTTGCTCTGATATGGGGAAGGAATGGCAATAAAGGAGATTAGTGGTTTACAGAATAAGATTAAAGAAACAGAATTGGAATAAAAGGAATAAGAGGTGGAAAACTGTTAAACTCAGTGCAACTGTTAAGTGATTAATATGTAAAATCCCAATATATAAATAGTGGTCATTTATGTTAACTGTTGCCTCCAGTACAGTAAAAACAGCTAACCTTTGTCTGCAGGGGTGGGTATGAAACTGTCCTGGTGATAGTTCACTGGACCAGAAGCTGAACAGCCTTGCATTGATGAAGAAACGTGGCTCGTACCAAACTTAAAAAAAAATCCTGAAGCTAAAAAAAGTAGGAAATGCTTCTATCCGTATCTTACAATCATGTACATCGTCAAAACCTGTCCTTTCCTGTATTCTATTTGTTAGCTTCTGTAACATATGGTGTAAAGAAGCAGGTGAATAGCAGTTTATGCAGTTGCAGTTATAGCTAGAAGGAAACTTTTAAAATCTGAAGTACACCATAGAGTGGTTACTTGCCTTTCCCTAAAAGATGGAAAGGCCTAGAACCTACTTTTGCTGTTCTATCATATTTTTGCTGATTTCTTAAAAGAATAAATTTGTGATTTCCCACTTGTGATCAATCCCACTAGTCCATCAGTGTTTGTAAGTTACAGTGTTTTGATGGTATCTAAATATTTAAGTACATAACTTAATAATTATTAAATCAGAATTAATAAACCACTAAGGAAGTACTGCTTTGTAAATGCTACTTGTGTGCTAAAGTGATGGGCTTGTTAGTTAACACAGTAAATTAATTGAATATTAGTAATTCTAACTGTGGTGTTTGGGACAAAGGAATACTGTGAACGAGATTGTCTTACACTGCCTGGAAAGGATCTCAAAATGTTCTAAACATTTTTAGATTTCTTTTAGTGGTGTTAAAATTAGAATCTGATACACATGGTACAATAGGTATATTCATAACTGGGGAGGAAGATGAGTTGGTGAACCTACAGACCAGTTATGTTGGTGCTGACTACACCTGTATTTCACCAACCAATAATGTCAGTGTGGTGGATGAAGATACAGTGTAAATAAGACTTATAGGAAATGTTGCCAGAGTTAGAATTTGTCTAGGATGCTCCCATTATTGCCTTTGTTGCTGTTAAAGGACCACTTTTTCACTAAAATTATCAGAACAATTACCTTGTAAAGAGATGGACCAGCAAGCCCAGTATTCTGTCAGTGCACCTATGGACATGGGAAGAAAAAGCTGGAGTTATTTCCATGTTGAGGGCAGTCTCCTTGAGATTTCTTTGGGTTCACAGCATAAGAGCAAAAGGGCAAAACTGTCTGAGACTTGCTCAGGCAAATAGGAGGTTGTAGAAGACAGTCCCTTAAAAATAACTTGGATATAAAACAATGAACAGTTAATGTGACCATAACTACAACTGTGGCATTTGGGACAAAGCAATAATGTGAATGAGAATATTTTTTTTTATGCTGCCTGGAAAGGATGAAAAATGGTGCAATAGGTATATTCTTAACTGGGAAGGAAGATGAGTAGATAAATTTTAGGATCATATGATATTATATCGTTTCTTCAGAATATAGAAAATGAATGTGTCAAATCAAATGCCCGCCTAGTCTAATACTTTACTCTGACTGGCGGATACTGAGAGAAAGAATGTAAGAAAAGAAAAAGAGCCATCCTCCCAGTTTCTCTCAATGGCAGATTCTGAGTAGAAGCTCCCAGAGTGTGGTACGTGGTAGCAGCAGGTTGAGGATCACAGGACACCAGGACCCATCACTGCTCTATTGAGAGCCACGACAGCAGCAGGTACTGCTACCTGCCATGTTTGAGCAGGCCTGGTGCTGCTTGCAAATGTTTTACTTTTTTAGCTCTGTATAATTTCCTTTCATTCAACTTCCTCATTTTCTTTTTTTTTTTTTTAAAGTTCCTATTTCTAAAGGAAAAAGTTGTGGTGAATTTTTTTTTTAGCCTTTTCCTGTCTGGCAAGGCTACCCAGATGCAAGTATGCAGTAACTGTAGGTGGTTCTTCTGGGAATGCGTCCTGTGCTTGCTCAAATTGGCTTCAAGGTGGTTTTTCTTGCTGGGGGTCGAGTGAGAGAGTTGTCTGGCAAATTGATCTGATATCTTTAAAACGAAAGAAATCTGTACTTTGTACCCCATCTGAAATTCTTAATTTTGTATTTTTCAGCTTCATAACCTTCCCAGTCTCCTCCACAAGAACAAACAGGTTTCTTGTGTGTGCTACCACTACTGTGATTGCGACTGTGTAGATCTTACGCAATCCTGGGTGAATTAATATGTATTATAGAAGCTTAGCTTGATTTTTCTCTCCTTGTTTGTCTATCCGCTTTTGTAGTGCATGATGCTGCTTCCCCTCTGCCATGTCCTTGCCCATCAGTCCTCCATAATTTTTAGGGTGGCATTAGTTTCCCGTTACATGATCATGCTATCAAGTTTAAGATTCCTTTTATATCAGTATTCTCTTTTTATACTCTTAATTTAGACACCCCTGAAGTGGTCAGGCCATTGGACTAGATGATCATTGTAGGTCCCTTCCAACTGAAATATTCTATTCTATTATAAATTTATAGTTTATCTTAATATCTAGATTTCGTGCAGGTGAATAGAACACCTACCCATTTCTTCCTGCTGCAAGCACTTAACGTGCCTGAACTTTGACTTCTGCTCTGTCCTTTATGTAGGGTGTGGTGTTTTCCTGCCTATCACAGAGGGTTCCACACTGCTATAATAATTTATTCTATTGCCTCTTTAGAGCTGATTGAATTTTGGTAGAGGTAGAGCCTATTCTTGTGTCTGTTTTTTGGGTGTTTTTTTTTTTGTCCAAAAGTAGTGTTTTGTGTGTTGGTGTATTTTAGGAAATAAGAAATAGAAATACCTTTATCTTGCAGCCTTTTTATCACTCATTTTTAGTGTGTCTTAGTACCTGTTGACCAATGTGCTGTACTTTTAATCATTGATGTTGCATGAAACAGCTCTTGGCCTTTAGCCTGTTACCTTACTGGCTAAACTTTGTGTTGAGAACTATGTTTATGTTCTGTGCCTCATATCCCCAACTCTTGCTGTTGCTGGCTGCTTCTCTTGTGGCCCAGCTGATGCCCAGGGATGCTTTATAAGAACTTCCCTGCTGACCAGATAACCAAGGACTATCAGTTGCCGCCTTTTCGTTGATATCCCAGAAGGTTTTCCTCTGCCCAAGAGGACACTGACATCTAGTGGATGGGTTCCACAGACACAGGGCAAGCAAACGGCTGCTTTAAAGCCATCTTTCTGCTGGACTCTAACCTAATTTTGCATTTGTTTAGATCCTCAGGGTTGTCTGGAAGAAGAAGGGGTAGCGGGGGGAGCCTAGCCAGTTTTGTGTAACTTCTGAGGTTTAAGGATTAAGCGTTGTGCAGTCAAACTGGTTGGGTTTTGTTGGTGGTGTTTTGATTTTATTTTTTTTCTCAGTCAAGTTGCCTACATGTGAGCCTCAGATGTTTGTAATAAAAAGACTGAAAATACTGCATTCCCCAGCTGTCCTCCCAGCCTGTGAAGAAGGTAAGCTACCAGCATAGCACAGCAAGAAGAGGCAGATGTTCCAGCTTCTCACCTCTGAGACAGATAGTACCTTTGAGTTGCCTTCAGTTCTGGGCTTATCCTTACATTGAAACTGGGGGTCTAGTAACATGTGACAGTGTTGCTTTGCAGCTTGTCTCAGACATGTTAGTTTAACTGGGAATTGAGTAGCAAGAAATTTTAACAAAAACAATTTTTCCAGGAATGTTTCTAAGCAGAGAACAGTGCTTACAAATCAAACCTTCTGAAAATGTTTGCCAAAACATTAGTATTGCTTTAAAGACAAAATTAGCCGTTTAGTTGAAATCATAAAATCCATATTTCTTTATCAAAGAAAATAAACACTGCATAAAGCTTGATCAGTTGATAGTTAATTGATAGCATCTTTTGCTATCAGTGACAGTTGATATGGACTGAGTAAATCGTGCTTGTGAGAAATTAACACCATTGCTTGGGATTATTGTTTGATCTCTGAGGGTTTAAGTCATTCTGGACTAGTGTTCATTTAATAATAATGTACTGGGTTTGGATTTATTGGCCATTTATAACTTTCTAAATGAGGTTAAAATAAAGAGACAGTTTCAAGGCACTTAAATTATGGCTTAAAACAAAAAGAAGCCTTTCAGGCCTCATTAGATCACAGTAAGAGAAAGTGTAGACTGACAGTGTTTAGAATGAGGGTGATAGACTTAAATGTTTGGTGGCGGCCTTTAAAAAGGAAAATATTGCTTCCTTGTCCAGAGAAGACATTGAATTTTTAGCTGAAAGATGCTAAGATTATTTTACTGTTTGCTAGCATTCTTTGGTTGCAGTGAAAGCTTCCTCAAGTAGAACCAGACTATCACAACTAAAAACATGAACATAAAAATGAATTCATGTTTTATATGAAATAATAGAAAATAAAATGTAAAGACTACTAACAGTTTTTCTGTGCTAAAGGGCACTTATGCAATGCAAGCCATCGATAAAGTAGAATGAGTCTTTCTGTCCTAAGTGGAAAATTTCAGTAATTTCAAGTTGAATCAGTTTTTTTTAATATCAGACCATGAAGAAAAGTAAAAACATACAATCCATGAAAAAAGAAAAATCACAGCCTCAGCTGACCTGTTATCTTAATTAAGAAGAAAGAAGAAAAATAGCTTTTATCTCTTATTGGCTGTGGAGAATTTATATTGTCTCATTTCTAGAAATATCCCAGCATGTGGGACTTCCTACTGAATATACAGCCTGTTTATCAGTAAATATCCTGGGTCTTTATTTCCTTGATGACTACTGTAAACACTTATGAGTTGGCACTTAGTTTATTTGTGATAATTGGCATGTGTGTGTCCTTCATTGCCTGCTTCTTGTATAAGTTATTTTGCATTTTTTAAGTGTAGTCTTACATCCTTTACTCTGAAAGTCTGCTAGCTTTATGTAATATTCCCATCTTCCCTTCTTATTGTTTTCTAGCTTTGTCATCAAACGTCTGTTAGCGTGCTCTGCTTTTCATGAGAAGTCATGAAGGAAAATGCCCAGCTGGCCTGAGAAACTTTTTGAGAAACTATGCTTGTGAAATTCCTCCAGTCAGATGATTTTTTTCGAATCTTTTTCTTTTTTAAAACAGTCTAGAGAGACTCTTGTCTTGCCTGAATTCTTGTAAAAATTCACATACTCTTCTTTTGAATTGGCACCATACCAAATACTTTTTTGAAGCTCAGATTAGAACAGCTTCCTTTCCCAAGAAAGGAAGTGGAGTCTTACTACTCTGTCACTTATTCCACATAGATGAGAATTATAGATAAGAATCTTGAGGCTGGATCTGAAGGTATTCCTGTGCGTGTCAGAAATACCTGGAAGTAAATCCATCATCCAGAATCTGTGGGTGTTGAATAATGTTGTTTGTATTTCAGATAGATAGAAAAAAAACTTAATGAGGATCCTCTATTTACCAAACAATCAACTTCTACATTCTGGATTGTAAATATTCAGCTTTTTAAAGTGATGACAGTTGAGGGTTATTTTAAATTTATCAGCAGCTTGATTGACAAGGCACTTGCCTGAACCATATTCATTTTACTGGTTGACTTTAGTACCTTTTTATTTCTTGAAATGTAGAAGGACTGCATTTAGCAAATGAGCTGTGTAACAAACATAGCCTGCAGGGTACAAACATCAATGAGAGGCTACTTTAGAAACCTTTGTGTGATTGAGTGTATACTTCCTATGAGGTAAACGTTTCCCTGCTCTTCAAAATAGAAGAATTTTGGAAGTAATTACATTATAAATGTAATAAAGGCATCCCACAAACTGTTTGGAAATTAATTTAAAGTTCAACCTCCAGCTTTGATGTTAAGGCAATAATATATATATATATCTAAATAAAATAGGCTTTATTTTAGAAGTGTCAGGGATTTAGGTTGTCAATGCTGGTTTTAAAAGGGGGCATAGACAATACATTTGTTACTTGACCCTTTAGTTTGATGCAAGGTTTTACAAGTCTTGAGAATTAAAAATTATCTCTAAAATGTTCATGATTTTAAAAAGGTTAAACTTCAAACAGTTTGATTAAAATGTTATTTTAATTTACTTAATAGTAACTTCACTGTAGCGTTCTTGTCTCTGGGTGTTCTAATGAAAACATGATACAGGGTTGCAGAAGTGGCAACTATTTCTTTTGCTAGTCACTTTTGGGTTTGCATGTCCTGAGAATACCTGTGATTAAAGTTACTGTGGAACTTTAAGTGCTAGTGGTATGTCAAACAATATATTTGAAATGGTTATATTCAAGAAAAATCACAGCCTTTTCCTTTTTTTGAAGCAGCTTATTGAACAAAATGAGGAAAGTAAGAAACGTTTTCTGTGTGAGGGGTAGTACTGTAAGGTCATAGAAGGTGCTGTGTTTATGCCTATGTTACTTTTGTAGAACAGAATTGCATATGATACAGTGTGTCTGTAGAAGGGTTAAGGACTTCTTTTTAAATTCAGCTGAAACAAACTAAATGGTAGAGTTTACTTATTCAGGCATTTAGTAGTGTTACTTCCAGCTCTTGAGTGTTCAGCTATTAAAAGAAAAACTTTTTAATGGAGAGAAATAATCTAAAATCATGCTTTTTGAATAACTTATTGTCTAGATTTGTTGTTTCTGTACTGGCCATCACTTTGGTTTTGTTTGAGTAGTTGTTTTATAGCTCTTTCTGCTGTAATTACAAGAATTTTTTGTTGGCCGTTGCCTTCCCAGTTCTATCTCTTTTTTGAAACCAGAATTAGCATAATTTGGTTGAAAGGTGCGTGCTTTTGAACTGATGGGGATGCATTTGTTAGGCAAAGATTGACAGATACTACAAATATAAACAATTACGACACAAAATTCCTTTGCCTATCCGTAAGTATTGTGCTGGTTATTAGCTAGGTTTATTACAGTTGAAATCTTAGTACAAGTTTGTATCTTTAATGAGGCTGCTTCTTTCTGGCTTTTAAAATGCTATTGAACTCCGTCATAAATGGCCTCTTTATAACTAGCACATTCCTTGGCTTCCAGACACAGCCTCAAAGAAGGAGTGAAAATAGTTGTAAGCATGTTTTCTCCAGTTAGTAGAAATGTATTTTCTATTTGATACCTTCTCTTTCCCTTTCCATTCCCTTTATATTCCCTGTGTATATGTTACTGCATGGAAGTACTGATTCAGTGCTTGTCAGAAGCTTTCTTTTTTGTAGTTATGTCCGGAAAGGTTTTAGATTGTGGGTTTTTTTTGGAGTGGGGATAGTCGTTAAAACTCTGTGGGTGTTCTACTTGCCAATTATGAACTAACATAACTATATTAGCAATATCCTAATCTCATCTGCTGAATACTGGGGGTTCTAAACTACTGAAAGTCTCTGTAGATACCATATTTCTATACAAAGTTCAAGCCTGCTTCTGGGGAAAAAAAATAAGTTAGACTTCTGGTGAAAGATAAACTGGCATATTTTTATTGGAATTGCTTGTATGTCCAACATCGGCATATTTAATACTGAACTCATGTTAAACCCATAGTGGCTTAACTATGCTAAAGGATGTCAAGTACCTGAAAGGAACAGCGCCTTTGAGTTCTAGAGGTGTTTTGGTAAGGTAATTTGGACACAAAACCAGATCTCAGTTGCATTATTTCTTGACGGTACAAACAGGTATGCTTTTTACCCAGAGCATTTGTTAGGCTCCAGCTTTTCAGCTTAAAGTCATTCTTGGTGAAAGTCTTACAGGATGGGATCTCTGTTTCAGATAAATTGGCAAGACATAGCTGTTAAAAGAAACCCTGATGCCTTTTTGGAAGGCAGGACAATAACAGCTATAGTACACCTTTTGGGGGAGTGTGCAGATTTATTGAAAGACTTTAAGACTATTCTTGTGTGCCTTTATTTATGGCAGCTTTGGTATTGAGCACCAGCAGGTAGGAAATTCTAGTTTACTTCTGTTGGAGTGAAAGCTTAGTGTTTCCTGTCTCAGTTGTGGTGGCTTTCTTTCCACCTAGTATGAATTGGGCTGAAAACAAACACTGACCTCAAGGAAATGTGTTCCAAGGCGTGGGAAAAGAGGAAGAATTTTGCATCTTTTGAAGGAAGAGGGAGAAGAACTTGTTTTGGATTATTTAGTTGGGTTTTTTTTTTTAGTACTGAGTGGAAACAAAAGCAAAATATATTCTCCATGGAACTTAACGCCTCACTTCACATACTATGAAGTCACAAGAAAGGAATAGTAAAGACTGGGGAGAAGAAGGTTTTGATGGTAACAGATAATGAAATTTCACAGGGAGTATTGATGTGGTTAAACAAACTGAATATTTTTCTAAGACAGAGGTTTAGCTGCCTTATGCTGCCTATTTGTATGAATTGTACCTGATCTGTGTTGGCTATGCAGCTCTTCCTTTGAATGCTTGTCAGAGGATGCTTTTGACTGTTTACAGATGTTGTATATGTTAAGGCATGGGCACTGAAAACAAAGAGCTGTAGAGTTATAACCAATGGTGACTGGCCTGGGCCCTCTCATCTGACCCTGAAGAAAGCATTGCTTACATTCTTCTTAGCTGCCTGATTGAGCTGGAAAAAAAATCTCTGGTCTTTGGGGTACTTTTTGGAAAAGGTCTCAACTTGCCATTAGATGACTTCTTCTAGGCTTCCATGGGCTGGTCCTGGGGATGCTGTTTGTTGTCCATTCTTATTAGGTCATGGCTGTTGGGCTTTGACTTCCCTGAGAAAGCTTAAATCTGGTGTAAGGGAGGTAGGACAAGTATGTACTTTTGTCTCTATTTCAGGTGAGGGACACGCTCTATAAAAAGTGGTCACTCAGTTCATATGTTGCACTGACAGAGTCAGTGTCACATCCACAATGTCAAAACTTAAGTTTGACTTCAGAGCTAGTCTGTCTATCTAGAGTGGACTGTAGTGTGGTCACCTCTCCTGGATGAGTCAAAGGGTGGCTCTTAAGAGGAAGCTTACCTGGACGTATAAGTGGTTTTTGATTTTTAAAACAAACAAACAGACAAAACCCACCTCCAGCATCAGAGCGGAAAGTTCATCCCACCTGTCTCATACTTGCTCTGAGACTTGCTCCAGGACAGGCTTTTCATCAGAGCTCTGCTGTGGCAGTGTTGGTGTTGCAGATTTACTTCTGCTGACCAAGATAAGAGATGAGATGGACATTTAAACTGTTCTCTACATCTTTTCACTTAAGGCTAAATCTCTGCTTAGTATCAGTGATTCCGTTTCTGGTTACTGTCTTACTAAGCAGCTCAAGTTACTGAGCAACCTTCGTCTTGGTTTTGGATGGCTTGTAGAAGGACACTGGGATTCAAGGTGTTTGTGTACACTCCAAACTGAGCTGTTACTGTCGTGTTGCTGAATTTCCCCAGAGATTCTGAAGGCTGTCATGGGCTGTGGTGAGATATGCTTTTTTTTTTTTGCTTACGCTGTAAATGCCTGCATTGATTACATGTATAGCTGACATCTCGGAGAACAGCTACAATACATGATGTTTCCTGTTGTTGCCCTAGTGTGCCTAAACCACTATTTTGTAGGAAGCCGCTGGAGGTGGAAGGGTTATACATCTTTATACCCTTGTTATGTGATGATACGGTAGTTTCCTGCTACAAAGGAAATATACATGTAATGAAAACTGGACTGAGTTTGACAATTCTTTTTGCAAGTTATTTATAGCCATCATATGATAAAATCTTAAATTTCTGAGTCTTACCTGAATGTGGATTCAACCTAAATGAGGTGTAAATATGCATCCATCAATTTCTTGAACAAATCGGCAAAACTGGTGAAATGCTGACAGTAAAATTGTACAAGAACTAACAATACAATTGATATCCATAGTGTTGCGACAAAAAGGTCTGGAGGTGGGGAAAACTGTCTTTTCCTTCCTCATTTCAAGATGTTTTGTATTCAGTAGATTGGCATGCATAGTTATTCTGCAAGTTTTAAGAGTTTAAAAATTTTTAGATACTAGTAATTCTTTTTCATGTAAAATACAATCATCATTCATTTGCCCTAAAATGAATGGTGTTAGTTGTCTTGAAAAATTGCAGAAAACTGTATGAAAGACAACTCAAGCTTTTAATTACCATCTTGACTTGAAAGTTCAACTACTTGGGAAAAATGAATTAGTGAGGAGATTGGTATAGAAGGCTTAAACATGAAGACAGCCTATTTTATATGCTGCAGTTAACTGAGGTTTTTTTACTGTATTTAGTAGCTGTTTTCTTTAGTAACAAGCTGTTGGATTTTTTTGCAGATAGGTGGTTGATTCCATTGAAATAATCAACTAGGGTGTTGTAAAAGCATTCTCTTAAAAATTATTCACCTTAGCTTTCTTTGGGAGCATCTTCCCTTTTGATCACATAGCACGGTATGGTGAATAAGTGCTGTATATGTTTAAAGAAAGACTTAAAGGGAAAATCAAGATTAAATGCAATGTTTTTAATATACTTGTGCTGTCTAAGAGCACAAAAACATCAAAATGTAGGACTGAAGGAATAAGAGGAAAACAATAAATCCAGTAACTTGGAAATTATGCTTTTAAGCAGTGGGGGTTCCCTGGTTATGAGTTTTGCTTCCTTGTTTGTTTCTTTAAGTGCTTTGCTTCCTGATACTGTTTGGTTTTACATTGTTGGGTCTGAAAGTCCTCTTGTGGTCTGTTGCAAAAAAAAAAAAAAAAAAAAAAAAATCTGAGTCTTTTTTTCTGTTTTGAATTATCAAGAATTGTTCCTGTATTACTTTAACACTGTGAAGAAGCCTCTTACTTGTAATATGTTTTAAACGGCTTTTCTGTTTTTGCATCAAGACACACTTCCCAGCCTTCAATCCAAAGCAGTCAATTTTCTAATCATGTGGTTTCAGACTAATAGAAATTTTCACATTCTTCACTCATAGCCTATAACTGTCACTGCTGTGTTGTCCTGCGTGTTTTCACTTGATGTAAAAGTTTGTTCATAGTAGCCTCCACAATAAATTGAGCGTGCTAAGGAAATAGCATGGTTCAGAGATAGAAGGTTATAATCCCAGTTCTTGTATGTATAATAAGTATGCTGCATGGTTTTCTAAAGTATCTTAGAACGTACATTAGTAACTTACTAACTAAAACTTGATTATGCTTTAGTAATTTAATATTTGCTTTGTCTGCTTGTTTACTTGCTCATCAACAGACCACAGAACTCTTTTTAGTCTTTTCCACCCTTGAAAAACAAGCACATTACTGGCAGTAGATGTGTGGCTTAGCTGTTACGCTGAACATAATTAACTGCAACTGTCATTGATAGTACTGTTAATTTAGGTTAGAATTAATATGCAGATAGTATAAAAATAGCTTCAGAAATGAGGGAGAGGAGACTTCTGAAGTGACCAGCCCACATTTTAATAATATGTCTACGTAAAGCTATCTTTAGTTACTAGCAGTGTGGGAGACATGCCTGGTTCTAACGTTTTTGTTACGGAAAATATAGGTTTGGAAAGATGGAAAATGCTGGTCTTACTCTCACAGTACCTAATTCTTGAGTGCATGCTGTTATTTTTTTACCTGTTCCTAGTTTTAATGTGATACTGAAGAAAGTAGGATATACTCCTTAGCTGGCTCCTTTCAGTACTGTCATTTGGCCTTCTCTGCATGAGGACCTACCAGCATTGTCTTCATTGACTGATGCTTCTTTATTGGACATAAATCTCCAGTTAATGAATTCCCTTCTTCCCCAAGAAAATACCAGACTGAGTTAAGATGTTATAAGATACACTGTACCATCTAATACTGAAATGATGTTGTTCTCAGTTGCCTGGGTAATTTTGGAGAGATTTTTCTTTTACATGGTTCACACAAACTTCCTCAAACGCAGTGGGTTTTTTAGACACAACGTTGTCCTGCTGTAAAATATGGAAGAGCTCCCAATGGACTGTAGTTACTAGGCTTGTCTAGCAATCACTTCAGCAGAGATTCCCTTGGAAAACCTAGAGCTCAAGAGTTGGTAGGTGTTGCTAGTGCCAAGGCAGTGAAAAGTCCTCCTTCTTGTATCATGTTCTTTCTATCAGTTCAACTTGCAATCTCCTTTCAGGGCTTTATTTCAGAGAAACAGGTTAAATCCAGCCTGTTAGCCTGGTCCTTGCAGCCAAAACCACCTGCAAATGTTGAGATACTGTGAAGCTTTTCTTCTACAGAAGCAGATTATTCTCCTTTCATTGTTTGTGCTTGGCTAGTGTTTGGGAAGGCTTTTTCCTTCCATCGTGAGGGCTAGGAATTCATAAAAATAATTGTTTGAAAGCTGACAGGAATAACTGTGGAAAGACTGACATGCCACAAGTGTATGCTGTTTTTCAAGTAGTCCTAAGGCAGAGTGGTGAAAGGGATCTCTCAACAATCAGTTTTGTCTGTAATTGCATATGTATGTACTAAGTATTAGTATGATAAATAATTGTCAGCTTAGACTCTTTGGACATTATTTTGTGTGTAGGTCTTTTCAAGTTTTCATGCTGTGTTTTATTTGCAACAACAGATGCAAAGCATTTAACATACGAGTGTAAACTGCAGAGATGGTTGGGAGGCTTAGATTCAAGTATGATACCTGAAATCATATTAAACTCTGCATTATTTGTGCTACTTAACAGCAGAATGCAGTAACCAGTGACATCCCATGTGGCAAAGTTCAGTGTTTATTCAGCCCAACGGATCTGACTTTTCCAGAAACTTTGGGCTAAGCTGCACTTTGCCCCACTTGCCCCACGCAGCTCTTGTTCTGGCAGCATGACTAAAGGAAACCCAACTCACTCTATTTATTCCTTGTTACTGCAACCCAGAGCTGCAGACGCACTCCTGACTTGGAGTAGTCCATCCTCCAGCTGAGTTTATTAGCATCAGCTTGTCTTGGTGTTTCCCAGAGCCCTCAGTGGTAAGAAAGCAGTATAGGGAAACTCCAGTTAGATTTGCAGGGACTTTAAGCTAAAATACTTCTGGAAATGAAACAGTTCTAGAAAGTCAGACCCCCATTTGAGCAGTGATAGATCTGAGTCTGTACTTGAACCACCTTTTGACAAAGGTATCTCTGTACTCATAGAGAACTTGAAACCTGTGTAATCTGACCATAGATAACCGGAAGATAGTTGTTTTGACATTTTTGTGGTAGTTTGGTTCACATTGCTCGTTACAGGTACGTATTCTCACTGTATAAAAGTACTAGGAGCTTTATCTGCCCTAGTAATGTTTATCTAAATTATTAGGACAAGAGCACAGTTGAACATAACTTATGTGTTTTTCTTCCCCTGCTGCTAGTAAGAACAATGCAATATCAAGCTTATGATAGAAATAACTGTCTTACGAAATGAGTGCCTTAATACAACATTTTTAAAGTGTTTCCTTTTATGCTTTGATTTTTAAGATAACTTCATGGAAGCTTTTCTTTAGTTTTCAGTTCTTCGAGTATTTCTTAATACACTTAAGCAAATTTTGCAAAAAATATTCTTGTGTGTTTGGTGTTATCTCATGACTCTGCTGCCATAGCTGTCCATGTAGAGCTTCCTAAGCCTGTTGCTGTTGCCTGTTGTCACATAGCAAATGAACTGTGGGTGCCATGGAATATTCTAGCAGTTTGACCCTATGGTATGTACTGCTCCTCAGGTATGGTCAAAAAGGAGATTCAAGCAAATATCTCTGTTTTACTAACCGATGTTTTGACCATTGGAAATGTCAGATAAGGCTTAGGAGACAATTTGAGGGCTTTAAATAAGTGAAGGACTGGTGAAATGTTTGTCATGCTTTTCATAGGATCGTAGAATCATCTAGGCTGGAAGGGACCTTTAAGGTTGAGTCCAGCCAGTAACCTAACACTGCCAAACCACCACTGAACCGTGCCCCTCAGCACTACCTCTACCGGTCTTTTAAATACCTCCGGGGATGGTGATTCCACCACTTCCCTGGGCAGCCTGTTCCAATGCTTGACAGCACTTTTGGTGAAGAAATTTTTCCTAATATCCATCTTAAACCTCCTCTGGTGCAACTTGAGGCCATTTCCTCTTGTCCTGTTGCATGTTGTGAGAAGAGACTGACCCCCTCCTTGCTACAGCCTCCTTTCAGGTAGTTGTAGAGAGCGATAAGGTCTCCCCCCAGCCTCCAGCTGGGGCTAAACAACCCCAGTTCCCTCAGCTGCTCTTCATAAGACTTGTTCTCCAGACCCCTCACCAGCTCTGTTGCCCTTCTGTGGACACACTCCAGAATCTCAATGTCTGACTTGTAATGGTAGGGCCCAAAACTGAACACTTTTCCTTGAAAAGAAGCCCAGAAAGGAGTCACAAGAACTTTTGTGTTTTAAATAATGTTGAGGCTTTTAAAGTGAGTTCTTCAAATCTCAATAGTCAATATAAATATTTTCTTTAATCCGCAAGCAACATTTCTATGGTGTTAAGCAATGAGTCTTTACAAGCTTTCTAAAGTGTTAAATAGATGAAATAGAGTGACTGTGAAAATCAGAGATCTGTTTTTCTTGAACTGATTGGACTGAGTTCTTCTTAATATGGTAGGATTGCACAAGTGGGGTTTGAAAAGCTGGTTTGTCTTTTTGTGAAAACACTGAAGTAGAGTTGTAGTACAGACTGTAAAACCACTGTGGAAGCTGGAAGTATGTTTCTGAAACTCAAATTGTTTCAAAGGCTCATCCCCCCACTGTCACATGTGGTAAGTGTTTGTCACCATCCCACAAACCACTTCTGTCACGCAGTGAATAAGCAGAATTAAATTCGAGCTTTTCTAATGAGAATGGAACTTACGGCCTTGTGAATGTAGTTCTTTAAGTGTGATGAATCATGAACATACACTTACTTTTGACCATTTTGTTCTTAAAAGAATATATAAATGAAGATTTTTGTGGTACCAGAATAGCATTCCAGTGAATATGCAAGTGTCACGGAAGTGTGTACTGTTATCTGCAGAGGCACCAGGCTGGATCGCTAATGTCCCTGCTGTTGGCATCTGAGTATTTTCTGGGAAGCAATTTGGCTTTTTACTGACTTAACCCAAATGAGTGCTGCTTTGTACTGCAGACAGTTGTTTATTATGAATTAGCGTGAAACTGGACTGTGACGGATCTTGCTGGCTATCTTGTCATTGACTTACCATAGTCTGAACAAAATTCTTTCTTCTTCTGCCCTGTCATTACCCCCGTTCTGCCACAGAGTACATTCTCCTCCTTCTGGTCACTCTAGGCTGTAACCTAGGAAGCACTGAGTCTCTTGTATCCTACGGCAGGCTGGGTGTGCATGTTACAATAGCTTTCTGCAGGAATCTTCTGTTGTGTGTAGGACAAAATCTTCCGTTGAGTCTAGCACTCTTCCGTTCCTGTGGTAGTTTGTTCAAACCTCAGTTTTTAGAAGTCTGAAAGTAGTCAGAATCAAATTACTTCTAAATTGACTTTTTAGTTTATTTGTTCTCTTCCAAAGCATGAAGTAGGTACTGTTCTATGTAGCAGATACTACTACAAATCATAAGGAGTACTACTTACTCTTTTTGATTGCTCTCAGGACTGCACTGACTTAACTTCTATTACCCATGTGACAGAACAGCTGACCAACGTGCATTAAAAGCATGGGTCCTAAAGTGTTTTAGGAGCAGATGTGTGTTGAAATCAACCTATATTTCATTTCCAGTCTTTGCCTCAGAGCTGGGCTATGCTAGTCCTACTTTCCAGTTCTTTAGCAGATTGTACAGCTATTGAATCATGCAGAGGAAAAAGAGATGCTGAATTCTTGTAGCATCACTTTCTAGAAAATGAAAGTTGGTACTGGTCACTCTAGCCTTTTCGGCTTGTGATAGGTCCAAGTTGTACCTGTGATAGTGTGTTGTGGGGTTGGTTTTTTTTCTCTTTTTCTTGCATGCCTTTATAATGGGCTAAAGCAAAAAGGATCATCTTCCTAGGGTGCTTTTTGATACCTACCTTTTTCTTTTATCACTTCCTCAAGTGTATCTTTTTTCATGCAAAATAACTTCTGCTTCTACTCGTGGTTTTTAGAGGTTGTTTTTTCTCTAAACTTCTGTTACTTTTTCTAAGCAGAGTCATGGCATTTGTCCCATAAAAATCAGTAAGATGGGAAAAAGAGCCCCAGAAACTCACAAACAGGTTGAGATGTGGAACAATACACAAAATCGTATTAGTGGCTGTGCTTGGAAAGTATTGTTGTTTGTCTTTGCTTTTTTTTTTCCCCTCCCGATTGGAGGCTTATAGCCTATTTCCAAGTATTTTTCCATCTTGCAATTGTTAGCTGATATAGCAAGTTATGTGTATTTATTTTGCTGTTTCTGGACTCCTGGTTGTGTCCAGTCTTAGCACAGGCAGTATTTTTTATTTTGACCCAAATAAGCACAGTGTGACATAGGCCAATAGGTCTTCCTTGTGCAATTTAAGAAAAAAAACCCTCCATGCTACTTCTGTCATGCTTTTTAGTGTTCAGTGATCTAATCTGTGATAAAGTCCTCGGAGAAGAGGAAAAAAAAACGTTTGAAAACTGGTACTTCTTGATTTGCCGTTTTTTAATTTTACTTTGCAGTTGGTTTTGCTCTGTAAATGACACTTGTGGATTATTAGACGCATATTATTCAACTGAATTAATGCAAAGTTTTAACCACATTGCATATAAAACTTGCTGGTTTCTCACTATATTCAGACAAATTTTATTAAAGTGTTTTCCTGTATGTTTTTTTCTTTTCCTTTTTTTACTGGGAAAATTATTGGAGGACTTGAGTTGCCAATTCATTTTTCCTTCTTTTTTTAAAAATCGAAGTGTGCAACGAGTCTCCCATGTGTTTTAGTAGTTTTAGGGGAATTCAAGAAGAAAACTGGCATTCCAACCAAGTTGTCATCTTTGTGATGTCCTTCAGCCTGGATATTGTTGCATAGTCAGTAATAAACAAGATTTATATTATTTTTAACTAGTAAGCAACCTCCCCTATTCTCTGCCTTCCCCAAAAGAAAGCAAGCCATGAACACTTTTTGGGTCTTCGAGGACGGTAATTGAGCATCAAAGGTGGAGGGAGGGGAACATGAACAACCTCTGTCCCTCTACCTGCGCAGAACACCACTCAATGGAAATACTAAACGTCTTTGAAGCTATGTTCTTTGTTTTCTCCGTGATTGTGTTATATACCACCACCATGGCAGTGTCAACAGAATCACTGGTTTTGCAACCACCTGGCTTTAGCTGGAAGCCAGAGTTAACTATCTGAGTTCTTCGGGTGCCTTTTTCAATCTGGAGATCTACACAATCTAAAATAACAAGCACTGCTGGCTCCTCTTGTATTTTTATTTTATTTTATTTTTTATGAAGAGAATTTATACTCTCTTCTTCCTCCTCAGTTTTAAGGTTACAAAGGCCTAATTTTAGTGGGATGATGAAAGCTGTATTGCCCTTGTTATTTCCTAGGTTATTGGAGGGTGTGGGCTGGATTTTGTTATTAAGAGGTTTTGACTGTTTCAAATTTCTGATACTTGAAATAGACGGGGGGGGTTAAATGACATATCGTTGTGAATACAGCAGACGTCCTGTCACTCATCTTAATTGTGAATACCTTGTACCTGAGAGGCAGGGACTCTCTTTCTCTGGGTGTGCTTGAACAGAGGGTTGGGCATTAGGAGTTGATGCCTGTTAAAAGTGAGATTTTTGCTTTCTGTTGAGTTGGCAGCGTGTTGGAAGCTGTTGCTGCTAACAGCTGTTCCTGAGCCAGCCTGTCTGCGCTCTTCTTCCAGGTATTCTGAGCAATGACAGATTTTTCCGTTTCTCATGGGTGTTGTTAAGGTAGTTGTTAGTCCCTAACAGGGCAGTGTATTTCATAAATAAAATATAGCCATATTCCGTATTCCTGCTGTAGTGGCTTTTCCAAAGTTCCATGTCTCATGATGTCTAGAGATGGTTTCAACTTGGTTGTAAACTGCTAATGAGATAAAAGTACTGGATAATTACATTTTTAAACTTCATCATAGTGAATATTGTAAAAGGAAAGAAGAGGTATTTTTCAGTGATCATCTTATATTTCATTGATGAAGCTAATACCTTGTGATGCCCCTGTTATCTTGAGAATTTAAAAAAATAACGTAAGTGTTTTATTTCAGAGGTTAAGAAGATTATCAACAAAATACAGAACAGAGAAGATCTACCCAACAGCCACTGGAGAAAAAGAAGAAAATGTTAAAAAGAATAGATACAAGGATATATTACCATGTAAGTCTGATTTCTGTGTTGATAGAAGACAAAGGCAAGTGCTTGTTATTCTTAATGTATTTTGAGTTTTACTTTTTAGCTATTATGGAGGGGCAAAGTTGGAGATTATTTGCTGAAATGTAATTTTGATTAAATTTTTATTTTTAACTTGGAAGGCAAAGTGAGTGAACGTTTGTATGTTTTTATTAGGAGAGCTATCACACAGAAAAAATGTGTGCTAAGTCCCAAGCCCTATCAAGCTAACATTTTCACTTTAGCTTGGAATAGTGTAGAACTTCACTAGGTGCTTAACTGTCTTTTTTTCTTTAGGAGCATGTTATTCATGGTAGAAAACAAAAAAATGTTAGCATAAACTCTAGATGAGATTTTAAGGAGTCTTAAGGAACCTGACTTTGTGGTTTGAAGTAAAATGCTTTTTTGCTTGTTTGTATCCTGCAAACGGTGTCAGAGAACTTTCCGTGCTAGATTATCGTTGGTTTGTGTTTTGCTAGAGCCAAAATGAAATTCTGTTTAATGTATGAACACAGAAAACAAAAGCTGGAGCAGAATTTAAATTTTAAAACCACCAATGTGTGGGTATAACAGATCAGTGGTCTGTAATGACAAGATTGCCTGTTACTAGCTCACTTTGTGAAGCTCGTGATGCTGTGTATTTCAGCAGCTCTTACTGTGCTTCTCAATATGAGTAGCTGACAGATTAAAGGATAGTCTTCTGACAAATGCCACTTTTCATATCCCAGATGATGAGCAACAGATAGATTTTACTCTGCTTGGCTTTCTCAGAAGTGTTAGGAGATTTAAAACCAATTTGAAGTTGAAAAAGGTCTTAAGCATCATTAGCTTTCATTTCCAAAATGTGTTCTAGTAATAAGCTCCAGTGAATTACTGTATGTTTCAGATTGTTGCATACCTGTGTGCTCTGTTTTTCTAGTGCTGGAATTTTTACTGTTTATCAGCACGTGGAGCAACACTTCCAGCAGTAAACTTTGCCCTAAAGCCACAGACCCTAGATTCTTTATCAAGGTGGGCATAGTGCTTGCTGCTGCAAGGAAGGAAGGGCACATGTATTCAAATTCTGCTGGAGGATATATGTATAATATACATGACATGTTGAAGAGTAGTGTGGTACTAAGCTCAACTGCAGCAAAATAGTTAAATATCATTGGGTTTTTTGTTTGTTTTGGTTTTGTTTTTTTACTTGGGAGGAAACATGTTTAATGGCTGTAGTGAAAAAGAGAGGAGAAGTTGTTACGGTCATCTTATTAAAAGTTGTTAAAATCTTTCTTCCATGCTGGCATTTTGGTAGATGACGAACAATATAGCAAAATCATCATAGCGCTTAAGCTGAATCAGAGAGACCCTTAATGGCTGTTCCAGTAGTGAATGGCTGCGACTAGAGTTGTAGATGTGTTTTTCGTTCATGTACATAAAAAAAAAAAAAAAACCAAAAACCGAACAAACCCTCCCAAACTGCACCCCCCTCAAAAAAAAAAAAAAAAAAAAAAAAACAAACAAAAAAACACCTGAGTCATTGGGATCTGAAAGGGTAGACAGGTCGCAGTGGGGGAAGTGAGCAAACCTCAAAGCTGACATTAACTGAAAATACATCTTCAGTTTTCCTCAAAGGAAGAATATCTTCAAACATCCAAAGGTTCCAGCAATAAAGTGATGGGAGATCAGCTTGACAGAAATGAAAGCCAGGAGATGTTCTGGAGGAAGAAGGAGGATGATACTTTGCCTATCTTTTATAAATCCAGAAAAGAACTTATATTTGTAACTTAATTGGAGATCACTGCTATATTTATCAGAAATTGTTACTGCAGCCAGAGAGATCAGTACCTCAATAGTGGCTCCAGAGTACAAGATGTGTGCACGTTCACATTACAGTTCACTGAGCCATCCTAGATGATAGTTAAATGAAACATGCAGGTCACTGGTTACCTGAAAACACCAATTAGTAATTGTGAACTGAGCCTTTAAGCTATATATAAATGTCAAAGCACTTAATCTTCTGAACCTGGAACCTGCATTGGATTTTTTGTAGAGAATTCTATTCCAGACCTAAAACTCTGAAGGAGCTGAGCTGTGGCAGATAGAGGCAGGAAAGTGCTCTAGAATTTTGGATCTGCTGGGAAGATAGGAGCCCTCATTAGCCTACCACTGTAATTAGCCTGGTCTGCCATTTAAAAGTAGTTTTTAGTACTAAGTCTGTGACACCACTGCATGCTTATAAAGCGTCCTTGCTTTTCGGTTAGATGTATGAGAGTGTAATACAGTGCGATATGTTACAAGGGTTTCTCTAAGCCTGTATATGTGAGAGTACGTTGTCTTTAGATCTGTGATCTAAATGTCTTGTAATCTACACTGGTTCTTTTTTAGGAAGCATTACGTGGTAACACAAACATTTTTTGCATGTTATCAGGACTCTGGCTGAAAATTTCACCATCTTGGAAGCTTTTTGGAAGAGCTTTCTGTATAGAAATAGCTCTTAGCATGTACTTCTTGTGGGCTTGGTTCCCTGTTTTATTACCAGTGATGTTTTGACAAAAAAAACCCCTAACCAACCATATTTCCTCTTTTTAAATAGAGTTGTTCTTTGTGTTTTTCCTTGAATTTAGCTCTAATAAAGGTTTTAGCAGCTGTTCTGTGGTTTAGGAATTGACTCTGGGAGCAGAAAGAAACAGAAATTGCTCGAGCAGATGCTGTTTCTGCAGATACTTTTGTTCCCCAGTTCAAAGAGAATTTTTATTTTTGATCTGGATTTCCAACTAAAACAGCTTCTATTATAGAGATAGGTTGAACGATTTTTATTTGATAGCTATGAAGTATTTGTATCAACAGGAGCTGGAAAGACTGGCAAACCTGCTAACCACCTACCTTCCTTCTTAGAATCATCAGGTTGTTTCTGTATTAAAGATGCACTTAATTATTTTTTTTTCAATGCCAAAAAGAATTCCAAGATGTTTAGCTTATTCTGTCAACAAGTAATAAAGGCTATTTTTAAGACTGCTGAAGATTTTAGCCCCTTAAAGATCTGCTGTTTGTATAAGAAGCTTTCTCTGAGACAGCCAGTAATGCTGGAGGCAGAAACCTGAAATGTCAGAACCCCCTAAATGAAGGAATCTGCTTCAAATAGTTGAGAAGTGCCCCAGCAAAGTGTGTAGACCAGTGTTTGAGGGATAGAAGTCAGGCTGTGCCGGAGCAGTAAACCCCAGTGCATGGTGACTTATCTTTGGGAAATGTTCTTTAATGCTTAATTTCTTCTATATGTATAATATGCACTATATGTATTACATTTACTGTTACATATTGATTTACATGTGTTGTAATTCTTCTCTTAAAAAAAAAAATAATAAATTCTTCTTTTAGTTGATCACAGCCGGGTTAAACTGACCTTGAAAACTCCCCCACAAGATTCAGACTACATCAATGCAAACTTTATTAAGGTATGCATTACTATCTTACCAGTTTTTAAATTCTTTTTAAGCTTTTATTTCATATCAGTGCAGTTTTAATATTATAGTCTGAGATAAGAATTTGAAGCTGCGAGGGAAGATTTTCTTTTATTATGACTTGAATAAATTTGCAAGAATAATGCCATTTATAAAGCAATTTTAAAGTTTTAATATTACTCTAAGCGTTAAGTATAATATAAAATATTTCAAAGTGACAGGCAACCAAATTGGAACTTTATACCACAGGAAAATTCAGATGCGATTGTTTTAAACAGCTGATAGTGCTACAAATACCAGATTTTGAGTATCTGTTTTTAGGGATCATAAATGAAGTGTTTGACAAATTGTGTATCTTAACGTGCACTTCTTGCTATTCATGGCAGAAGTGTGGCAATGGAATTATATCTAACATTCTTGAAGAGAAGCCAGTTTGGCTAAAAGCCTGTAACACTTTTGTTTCAAAGCATGAATATCTTGGGCTTGAAAAGCTGAATGTAAATCATAGAACCATAGGGTTGGAAGGGACCTCTGGAGATCATCTAGTCCAACCCCCCTGCCAGAGCAGGGTCACCCAGAGCAGGTTGCACAGGAACGTGTCCAGGCGGGTTTTGAATGTCTCCAGAGACGGAGACTCCACCACCTCTCTGGGCAGCCTGTTCCAGTGCTCTGCCACCCTCAAAATAAAGAAGTTCCTCCTCACGTTTAGGTGGAACTTCCTATGGTCAAATTTGTGCCCATTACCTCTGGTCCTGTCCCCGGGCCCCACTGAGAAGAGCCTGGCCCCATCCTCCTGACACTCACCCTTTAAGTATTTATAAGCATTGATGAGATCCCCCCTCAGCCATCTTTTTTCCAGACTGAAGAGACACAAATCCCTCAGCCTTTCTTCATAAGAGAGGTGTTCCAGTCCCCTAATCGTCTTGGTAGCTCTCTGCTGCACCCTCTCCAGCAGTTCCCTGTCCTTCTTGAACCGGGGAGCCCAGAACTGGACGCAGTACTCCAGGTGCGGCCTCACCAAGGCAGGGCAGAGGAGGAGGATGACCTCCCTCGACCTGCTGGCCACACTCTTCTTGATGCACCCCAGGATGCCATTGGCCTTCTTGGCCACAAGGGCACATTGCTGGCTCATGGTCATCCTGTTGTCCACCAGGACTGCCAGGTCTCTTTCAGCTGAGCTGCTCTCCAGCAGGTCAGCCCCCAACCTGTACTGGTGCATGGGGTTATTCCTCCCCAGGAATATAAATATCTTCAAGCTTTATATAAAACAAATTTTTAAAATTTTGGAGGTTTGAAATGTGGTATTTCTGGGAGGGAAGAACTGAAATTTGTTCAAGGGGATGCTTTTTTAGCAGCAAGATTTTCAAATTTTTGTCATTAAATGTTTGAGTAACAAAGAAAAAGCAGACTTTAAGGGAATCTTCAGGATCTGAACATACGGAAAGATATTTTTCTGCTACAGTCTCTGGCGGCACAGTGGCTGTTATAATCTTGGGCTCCCTTGAAATCACCAGGAAAATTTCCACTAATGTAAATGAGACTCGTATTTCATATTTACCCATCCTGTTGTATAAAAGAAAGAGATACTCTAATTTTACATGATTATAACCTAAAGCTTTTTTTTTATTCAGTGCAGATAAATTTTCTTTATACATGTTAATGGCTTCTTTGTGCAATCCTAGGGAGTACATGGGCCAAAAGCATATGTTGCTACGCAGGGACCATTAGCAAATACAGTAATAGACTTCTGGAGGATGATATGGGAATACAATGTTGCTGTAAGTACCTACTTAAAAACCAAAATTGGATATTACCTTATTTCATGGCACAGTGATTATGTATCTGTTGCCTGAGCTGGCTATTATTATCAAAAATGTTGATTGTGATGTGACTTGTCCATTTACTTCTTGAATCTTGTTTTTGTACTTTAAATAGCATTCTATATATCATTAATATTATTTATTCAATTTAATAATATAAATTCAAAATAGTTATTTTATTGAACAAATATGAAACCATAACTATTTATGAATAGGTTGATGCTTGGTGACATCTGTCCTACAGGAAACCTTACAACTCTGATTTAATGTGGACTGACAAAATCGGATACAAAAGCAGCATTTGAAACAAAATATAAAAGTCTACCTTTCTATTTATGCTAGTCTTGATTTACTTATTGGTTTGTATATTCTACATCTTTTTAAACAGCTATTTTCAGGAGTTAACTTCTAAGTACTGTTAAAATTTGATATGTTCAACAAATTATTTCTGAAAGTATTTTTGGCTTATCAAACACTTAAATCATGGTTACTTATTGTAACGAAGAGCTTACCTGTTGATGCGGTTTTTTGTTGTTTACATTAATGTAATCTGAAATAGTTTCATCTAAGAAATCTGATTATTGTTTTTTAAATGGTTTTTTTTGCGTCTACTTTAAACAGTCTATGTCATTTTAAGCAAATATAGCTGTATGTTTCTTCCACTTGGCAAATGGTTCTACATTTTTATAAGTTTAGACTTTACAGTCAGGCTGAATAAATAAAGTATTTGTACAGGATTACAGTGAATTCAAATTAAATACCCTTAAAATGTTGTATTAGTGTTGTAGATTATTTTGTGTGGGATAAAACCTGGGTACTATTTTAGAATTAAAAGAGGATGCATCTGTAGGTAGGAAAATAGTATTAATGAGTCTCTTTAGTAACCAATTAAGGAGTATCAGTATCTGTCCAGATATAAGCAAGCAGTGGAGTGTTGGTGAATTTACTTGATCTAAAACCAGCTAACTTTGAGCATTTTTTTTGTCTTTTCAGATAATTGTAATGGCCTGTCGGGAATTTGAAATGGGAAGGGTATGTATGCTAAATGCAAAAATAAATGAGCATTGCCCATGTGGGGCAATATGCCAATACCTGTGAAGCTTCGTATGCCAAATCCGTAACTGTAAAACTAATCTGCCAGATTGAATGAGAATGCTTACCCTTATATTTGTATGCATAGAAAATAATGAATGTGACGGCTTTTTTTAGCCCCATTTATATTGTTACATTATTATTTAGGTGTCATCTCAGTGGAATGTATATGTTTGTATACGGAACTGTACCAGTGGTCTCTTTCTGGTCAGGTCACTATGGAAAAAATCTTGCTCTTTATGGGATGTAGGCCAACTATCAAAATCTGGAGTCCTTCATAATTTCCTGTCAATTGATACAGCTGCAAAAACAACCTATCTTTTAAATCTCTCTGCTATATTCTTATATTCTTTCCTGAGAAGTAAAAAATAAATAAATGTGGTCCACTATTGTGAACTCCAAACTTCCACAAAAACTAAATTATCTCTCATTGCTTCCCTCTGTATGATGTGCGTTTGCACTTATATGGGCCGTCATGAATTTCACGTCCTAATTTTCAAGGTGTCTTTTGGCTGTATTTATTGGTCATCTGGATTTTTTGTTTCATTTTTCTTTTGGTATCCAAAACAAAAGACGCTTTACTATCTTAAAAGAAGTCCAGCAAGGCACCAGTAGGCAGGTGTTAAGGAAAAGCACCTAGTAAGAGAGAGTATAAGGCATTCAAGATTATCATTTTTTCTGCTCTGCTTCTGTTAATCATCATTTTTTGGTACCACACATGAATTAAATTAGGATTCTTTGCTTTAACAGAAAAAATGTGAACGTTACTGGCCTCTGTATGGAGAAGCAGCTGTAACTTTTGGACCATTTCGTGTTTCTTGTGTAAGTATAAAGCTTTATAATTAATTTTGAAGGATTTAGTGCTTTTGTAACTTAAAATAACCGTTCAACAAACAGTTTGTATTACAAATGCTTTTTTAATTGTTTGGTACCAAATTTTACACAAAGACTCTCAAAGGAATGCAGTGGAAAACAATGTGTGTATCTAAAAAAAAAAAAATCATGGAGGATTCAAAAAACTACACAGCTTAAAGTAGGGAGCCTGTGTCCCTTGGTCTTGTATCTTTTTATGTATCAGTTCTTTAGCTTTACATTGTGAAGTTTTGAATATCTGTACAGCACTCAAGAGATCAAATAATATCCATGCAGTTGTTTCTCAGTTATGACTTGTGCATTCTGGATGTGTGTAAGAAATGAAAGTAACACTGGAAAAGGTTATTTTCCTTAAGTTACATAAAGTTAATTAGCATAAATAGAGAAAATGGAAACTAAAGTATTTTTTTAACTTGTTTTGATAGTAACAGATATAGGTTTATTTGAAAATACTTCCTTTGCTTCTATTGTTGCTTTTGAAATCAAAACACAAATGCATAGCAGATCACCATGAGGTCTGAATCTTTTCCTGGAGAATTCCCAGGGGGTAATATCAAGTAAGCTCTGATTCCAGAAGGATGGAGGAAATCTCAACATTTCCATTGCATGTTTTGTCAGTGTTATCAGGAGTTCTGGTCTCTAAGCATAACTACTAGAGCCTCTTCCACTTTTGATACTTGCTCATAAATGATAACGTAAGGATTTCTGGCAGAGTAATAGGCAGGAAGAGGGACTGTGAATACCTCCTATGCCAAGCACAGCAGGGAATTGAAAGTAATCATTCTTTTGGCAGCTGCCATCTCAGCATCACACAAGAGTATACCCCAGTAGGTTTTTGCAATCATCCTTCCTCGGTAGAGAAAGCTGGATAGTAAAAGAAGTCATGGTGCAATGACCATTTCACAAAAGGGGGCCGCTTACGTGGCAGAAATTGACTTCATGAATCGTGAGGTTTTCAGGGTATGGGTGAGGACACAGTGTGTGGGAGCGTAGCCACCAAAACCAATGTGCTCAGCATTCCTTAGGTGTGGGATGGTGTCTGGTTGCGTTTGTACACACCTGTTTATGCATCTTTATTGCTTCCTGCTTTAAACACATTTGTGGCCTGTTTGTCCAACTTCTAGCTCTTAGAGTTGTGGTCACATCATCAAGCCTTCGCTTCTAGATGATGCCAAGGGCCATCCAGCCTATCACATTGTGTTCAATGACAGCCTAATTATTTAAGGGAAGAGAATCGAAAATAGACCGTGTGTAGAAAGATCCTTCTCCTTGTACTTGTTGTCAGCTTCTAGGCATGGACTAGCAGGACTTCCTAAATTGGGTGTGGCCCCTGCATTATCAATATCTTACAGTATAGTGGATAATGAATTTGACCATTTTTTTTGTTTGGGTTTTGTTTTTTGTCACTTATTCTTTCTGATATTCACATTGTGTTGTTGGAAGAAAACACTTCCTTGTGTCTTTATTTTTAATGTTGCCACCTGGTAGTTGAATCAGGTTCTATTATGTTCCATTAGTTACTATTAGGATATGAATGAAACCTGGCATGAAAGTATTGAGTATAACTGTCATCGGTATAAATGGTCTTACTGGGAACTTTTTCCATGGAAGTTCATGATCGGCACTAACCGTTCACTTATTCTAAAACGGTGAAATTGATCCATTCCAAGTTGATGTCAAAACTATATTTTTTCTTTTCCTTAACTCAAAATTACGCGTATTTCAATGGGAATTGCTGCTATTTTCTAGCTGAAGTTCTTTAAGGTATTCAGAAAGAGCCAGTATGCCAGTTTAGGAAGCTATTCTTAATCCTACTTTGAAACACCTGAGTTTAAAGTTTGGGTTTTCAGTTACATCCTGTATCCTGCATATTGATATTTTTTCATTTTTTTTCCAATGCATTACTGTTTTCTCATGTTTAGGAAGCTGAGCAAGCAAGAACAGATTACTTCATTAGAACATTATTACTTGAATTTCAAAATGTAAGTATATGATCGCTTCTGGTCTCAACTTCAATGGTGGTTCAAAGGTCTCTAAAATGATACAATGGAGGAAACTCGGGAAAAAAAATCGTCAGTTTTTTAGGTGCAGACTCTGTATGTATGTAAATCATCAAGTTTAGAAGTGATGTTAAAAGCTTAGTATGTAAGAAAAGAGCAGTGGAACTCTATACTTGTCTTTTATTTATGTTCTTGGTTAGCCAAAGTTGTGTGATGGTCTTCAATAGCATGCGTTAACAACTAGAAAGCTTCCGTCACCCTAGGGAATTTCACTGTTTACCCCAACTAGAAATACTATGACAAACTGAATCAAACTCGTCAAAATAAACTGTTTCCTCTAGTTAGCTTCTTTTTGGGTAAAGTATGTGTACTTGTTAGAATTTGCCCTATACTTTCATTTATTGTCAAGAGGGTTTTACAGTGTTAGAAGATATTTGTGATGCTCATTCATATGCTTGTATTGCCAAATAAAAGTAAAGCAAGAATGATGATAACAATGTACTGATTTATTTTTTTCCCCAAAGTTTCTCACTCTAGTCTTATACTTTGAAAGGGAGAAAAAACACCACCACCACCAAAACCCCTCCGTTTTTTTCCAATGTAAGTTACTGGAGTACAATTGGAAAAAGAACCTTTCATGATGGTCTTTCCATTTCTCTCTCCCTTTCAAAGTCTAAGACTGTAAGGACAGAGAATCTTTTAACACAGTGCAATGTTGTGGGTCCTTTAACTGATAGAGAGGGGCTTCTGTGAACTGTCCCATAGTTCGTTCTTCTGTGTGTTAGCAGCACTCAAAATACTACCTTAGAATTTCCCTTTTGTTTTTTAAGTGGTATAAGCTGTAGAGGTTTTTTATTGCAGTAAATGGCTTTGCTTGTCTACCCTTAATCATGCAAAAAGTGTATTATTTATTTCATACAAACTCCTAAAATATGTATTATCATTAACACCTTTCTCTCTCCCTTAGGAGACTCGTAGTGTCTATCAATTTCATTATGTTAACTGGCCTGACCATGATGTCCCTTCGTCTTTTGATTCTATTCTGGACATGATCAGCTTGATGAGAGAATACCAGGAGCATGAAGATGTACCGATTTGTATACACTGCAGGTATCAAATATATTTATTTTTTAAGTTTATGTACTTTTTTTGAAGTCTAGACTTTTGGTAAGAGATGCACTAGATTGATTCTAAATCACAGGTTTATTTTTTTAGTATTCTAAAAAGGAGTATTTCCTCATGTCAGAACTCTGCTCAAAATCATACAGTCTTCATTGTCTTAAAAGTCATGCCACAGTGAAATTTTGCTTCTATTTCTGTTGAATATAGAATATCAATCAGAAAAGAATTAGTCTTTGAAAGAGAAACTGTTACATGGTTCTTAAGACTTTGAGGATCATGGCAAATCAGATATGGGAGTGAAGGCTCTATTCTCAATAGGAGAGACTACAGGTCAAAGGGAGAGATAGTAGGTGCCATCGCTACCTAACAACTTTTCTGTCTGTCTCCTAATATGAGAAAAAAGATCTCTAATGAGCAGGCTGTAGTTTCCGGTTGTTAAGTCTTCGTTTCTGAGCAGCAGTTTCATCTCTTATCTGAAATTTTGCTAACAGAAGGACTGTTGAAACTAAACTGCCATAAAAATGGTTTGGTGAATTGACAGTTTCTGATAATTTCTCTGGGAAGTTCTTGCCTATGATATTTGATACTTTTTAAAGCAACAGAAGTTGAGGTATTACATGTCAGAAAAACAAATTCAGATTCATAAGCCAGGAAATGTTAAATTGTTGCAGGCTTATTAACTTTCTAGAGCTTGGTTATTCTCTGAAAGTGTCTATATAGAAATCTCCTGTCTTCAGCTGCATCCTTTTTTTAACTTGTCACTCTAAGTGACTGAGGTCTAAAACAGTAAGAAACTTAGCACTGAAATCCATTTCCCTTTGTTCTGTTTCTCTGGCGTGTCAATACGGTTGCAAAGGTTGGTTCTTTACAACAGTATAATTGTAATGTAATAAATATGCATACATTATAACTCTTTATCTGTAAAGTAGAGAAATTCATACTATTAGGAAGAATAAACGTGATAGTTCACTGCTATTTTTTATAACTTTCAGTTTTAAGTGGTTTTTTTTTAGATAAAAAGCAGCAAATAGATAGGGTACTAAATCGGAAAAATGTAGGAAGTCTTTAAACATGTTCTATTCTGCCATTTAACGTATCTATCATTAAACTTGGACAAAATCCCTACTGTTGAAGCAGTGGTAACCAGAATAGTGTGACAAAAGAGGCAATAAAAATGTCAACATTAAAGCATCTTTCATGATTACAATTCCAATTGGCTGTGAAAAACTTGCATTAAAAACTTCAATACTCCATTTTGCACTGCTTTTTTTTTTTTATTATTTTTAAGACACTATAGTGTCAGGTTAAGCGAGCTTAAAATGTGAGTTGAGGGATTTTAATACATTTTTTTTCATGTTGACTCTGGAAATATAATGCTTCTAGTGTGTTTTTAACAAATTAAAATAATTTCTAACATACCTAACTGTTTATGTTCATAGTGCAGGGTGTGGAAGAACAGGAGCCATCTGTGCCATAGATTACACATGGAATTTGCTTAAAGCTGGGGTAAGGAATCTTAAAGGAAGAACTCTTGTGGCATTCCATCATTTTGTAACAGTGATTGATTGAGCTCCCAAATGTTCTAAAATATTGAAATGTTTAAGATGTTCCATAACTCTTGACAAGTTGGATGTTTGGTTTCACTGCATTCATGCTTTAGTATGAACTTACTTTCTTTTCACAGCAAGTGTTTTATCTAAAAAAGTCACTGTAAATTCTAAATACTTTTAAAATATTTCTCAATATAAAGTGATTTTAAATTCAGCTTTTTCAGTGTCTCTGCTTCATCTTGCAGCTCCTAAAGCCTGATATTTCAAATATACAGGGATAACTTCATTCTGGGGTTTTTAGGTTGTGAAGCATCATTAATGTTGCAGTGTCATATTAATGCTTTCATTGGATGTCTCGTTTTCAAAATACTTGAAATGCTTTCATCTGGTCTAAATCAAATGTTTAAAACCAGTTCTGGAGAGGAATTGCTTTTTAAAAGAAAATTTGAATAGCCGTAATGTGGAGAGGCCAGTTTGGTTTTACCTACAAAAGTTAACGTACTTTTGGATGTCTAACAACTTTTGTATTGCTGTTCTGACAAACAGTTACGTCAGTGTAATTGACTTCCTTCTATATTTCAGAAAATACCTGAAGAATTCAATGTATTTAATTTAATACAGGAAATGAGAACACAAAGGCATTCTGCAGTGCAGACAAAGGTATAGTTTGTTTTAAAATGAATCTTTATCATATGATAATATACCATCATTCTTTGTAAAGATCTCATGCACTAATTTTTATCTGGTAACCTACTATAGGAGCAGTATGAACTTGTCCATCGAGCCATAGCACAACTGTTTGAAAAGCAACTGCAAAAATACGAGAGTTGTGCAGACTGGAAGATTGCAGATGGAGTGGTATGTGTCTTTCCGGTATGAGTTTCAATCGGTTGTAGCTGTTAGCTTCTGATCAAGGTTTTCCAGTAAAGTCTAGTTTTTTAAAGTTCGGTGTTCAATGGTGTTAAGGCACACACAGAACTTGTTTGAACTATAAGTGTTTTTTGCTGAGTAGGGGTTGTTAGGCTGTACTCAACTTACGCTGAGGACTTGGTTGTAAAAGTTGAGTCGGATAATTAAAGCAATATTTACCATGTGTACCAAATGCAATTGCAATGGGGGAAGCAGTAGAAAGAATTCTACTTTGGATGAAAGGCAGGACTCTAACTCAATATTTAAGTTGCAAAATATGCCCTTACCATGGTGAGGTGGCAGTAGTTAACAGCTGATCTCTTGCTTTGATTGGCAGTACCAATTCCGATATATTAGCAGCAAATGAAATTTTGTCTGAGCCTGACCTTGTGCAAATTGCCTGTTACACAGTATGATAAAGAGCACGTTCAAAATAAAACTCTAGCCTACATATACATATATTTATGTATAAATAATTACATACGTGTGTGTAGATGAATTCTGTCTGATCTGTGTTTAGTTTAAACTCTTGAAAGGGAAGAACTTCACTGAAGTTTTCCTTTCTTCCTTCCCCAACCATGTGGCGTTGGGCCCAGGTTTAAACCAGGAGATCAGCGTTGATCTGACTCTCAGCTGAGACTTGGACATAATGTGCTGGTTTGTACTGCCTTGGTTTTGGCCCAACACAGCCTTCATGTAGTTAAGCAGGACTGGCAGTGAATGATCTTAAGTTCTCATATTGTGTTGGACGTGCTGTTTGCACTGGAACAGATTGGTGGAAAGAAAAATAAGTTGAAAATGCCTTTGTCAGGAAGCTTCATAGTCTACCCTTTTAACAAAGGAATAAAAAAACCTTGGACGAATAACACTCTTCACTGGTAATCACGTTATTTGAGGATTCTTCTGTCTTTCTGTCTTTCCACTTTGAATTTCACATTCCCCGGGTTTTTTCCTTTTTTTTTTTTTAATGTTCAGATAAGTTTTCTTGGCTACTACTGGGCACTATGTGAAAAATGGCTTTTTGGACCAATATTATTCTTTCTCTCTCCCACAGTCCAGAGCTGTGTACCACCATTTATCCTTGGACTGTGTTTTATTTATTTGGAAATTTTACCTGTCCCGCCAGTACCTAATTGGTGTAGGCTCTATAGCTCTCTAGGGGGAGTATGAGTAATATCTTCAGGACCCTTTGAAATATCTGGAAGCAATTTTATATTTGCCTTTATTAATAGGCAATCCTTTAATTTTAGGGGTTTAGCTGTTCTGTATTGTGCTTTCTAGGAAGTCTAAAGCGTTTTTCATTCTTGGAAAAGAGGCATATACCCTTCTCTTAAGTCCTAAGAATTTATAACCATTCATGCCATAATTCTGATGTCATTAGTCGTTACGAGAAGTCTGGTGGACTAAACGCAATATGGATAGGGCAGGTTGTTATAACCTTTCCATAGGTGTTATATTTAGCCTAGCTGGTCTGTGAATTTTCATTTTATTTCTGAGGAATTGAGCATGATGGAGTTCGGAAAGTGCAAATTTATTAGATTTGTACAGAAATGGTTCCTAATTACTTGAGTTTTGGTCATAAAATAATAGGCAGATCAGTCTACTGTATCTTCTAGTTATTTCACTTTGATCTGACCTGTGTCTGCACTCTTACATAGAATCAAAAACGTCTCTTATTTACCTGTGTTCCAGAACATTTGAATAAGGAGGTGACGTAGTATGCTGATACTATGTCTGTACAAAGGCAAGTGCTGTCTTTAGAGAATGGCACATGTTATATGTAATAAGTAACTAGATTATGGATAGGTAACGTGCATGGGAGAGAGACAGGGAGAAATACCAACTCTGAATATGCAGTGATGGAGTGTGAATTTTCAGTTTTGCTTGGAAATGACCTTGGTCATTAAGTCAGTAAGTCGTAAAGGAAAATGAATTTTAGCAATTATTTGGAAACTCATAAAAGCAGAGAACGTAATGTCATTGTGTAGATACCTTGCAACCTGAATACTGTCTGCAGGTCTAGTCTCTATCGCAAAAGCATGTTCTAGAATTACAGCGACAAGTGGTTTTCCTCAGGGGTTGGGACTGGTGCTGGTTAACATCTTTGGTGACATGGACAGTCGGATTAAGTACACCCTCAGCAAGTTTGCCAATGACACCAAGCTGTGTGGCACGGTTGACATGCTGGAGGAAAGGGATGCCATCTAGCCTGGACGGGCTTGAGAGGTGGGCCTGTGCCAACCTCCTGAAGTTCAACAAGGCTAAGTGCAAGGTCTGGCACGTGGGTCGAGGCAATCCTGGGGGTACTGGTGTACAAAAAACTGATCACGAGTCAGCAATGCATGCTTGCAGCCCAGAAAGCCAACAGCATCCTGGGCTGCATCAAAAGAAGCGTGGCCAACAGGGAGAGGGAGGTGATTCTACACCTCTGCTCCCCTATTGTGAGACCCCGCCTGGGGTACTGCATCCAGCTCTGGAGCCCCCAACATAAGAAGGACTGTTCGAGCAGGTCCAGAGGAGGGCCATGAAGATGATCAGAGGGCTGGAGCACCTCTCCTATGAGGACAGGCTGAGAGTTGGGGTTGTTCAGCCTGGAGAAGAGAAGGCTACGGGGAGACCTTGTAGCAGCCTTTCAGTATCTAAAGGGGCCTACAGGAAAGATGGGGAGGGACCTTTTGTCAGGGAGTGTAGTGATAGGAGGAGAGGTAACGGTTTTAAACTGAAAGAGGGGAGATTTAGATTAAATATTAGGAAGAAATTCTTTACTGTGAGGGTGGTGAGGCACTGGAAGAGGTTGCCCAGAGAAGTTGTGGATGCCCCATCCCTGGAAGTGTTCAAGGCCAGGCTGGATGGGGCTTTGAGCAGCCTGGTCTAGTTGGAGGTTTCTCTGCCCATGGCAGAGGGGTTGGAACTAGATGATCTTCAAGGTCTCTTCCAACTCTAACCGTTCTTTGAATTCAAGCATTAAAAGTTTGGACAAGAATCAAAGTTGTCAGAAGGCTTCATCTAAACAACAACCAGATTGAGCTGGAAAAGAAATGGCTAAAGTTAGAAATGACATAGGCTAAGTAACAGTGAAAAGCTGATTTCTGTTAACCTTTTCGAAAGGGTATCAGTAAGACCTGACAGACAATATAAAAAGGAGATAGGTCTTCATGCAACACGGAGCTGCAGAGGTCCTTGCAGCTGTAGCTTTGAGGTGAATATCTCATCTTCTTCCATGAATTCACCCAAACTCTGACCTATGAAATTCCAGAGTTGCAAACCGTTGGAGAGCATCCTAGGGAAGGAACCCTGCATACCTGCTCTCTCCTTATTCTTCCCTTAAGTTTCCTTTTGGTCACTGCTGGAAAGAGGGCGAAATGAATCTTTTAGTCTGACCAGGTGCAGCCTTTCTTTCATTAGGAAATGCTGCTGCTTCATATTGTAGCTTGAATGTTTCTTCAGGAGGGTTGTGGAAGAAAGTCACATAGGTAAAGAATGCTGTATCTACAAATTTGGTACTTACAAATAAATTTGCTACTATTCATTTCTTACTTAGGAGATTCGCCTTCAGGGGATTAACTGGTGTAGGCTTGGCTTCTGTTGTGGTTATGTGAGGTAGAAGACTACTTTATGAATCCAGTTAAATATCTACTTGTAGCTTTAACCTAATTCTCAAAACTTCAGGCTTCACTTGAGACAGTGTTTTTGCTGTTCTGAAGAAGCCCCCTTTTTTCCTCCGAGGGTGTTATGTAGTATCTGTTGTATATAGCATCTGGTTTTCCCCAGAAATTTAGGGTTTTTTTTAACTAAGATACATCCCAGAATGTTTGGTTTGTTTGTTTGGTTTTTTTTAAAAAAAGAAACAAACTCTGATGCAGAAAGTTTTTAAATAAGTTTAAGAAATACAATGTAGCATCCTGAGGTTCCTTCCCAGATCTTACTCTGCCTGCAGATGCTACGGCAACTGTGGAATCACATACATGTGAAGGGTTTTAATTATGTTCAGTGGAAACAATTCCAAATAAAAGAATGTGCCTACTTTGGGTGTATTACTGTTAGTTATATAGGAGATACTGCTGAACAGAAGAGGACACTTCCTTTTGCCTTTCATTTATTAAATTTTGGTAGTACTCTGAAGCGTTGGAATGCTCTTCAGGGTTGGTTTCATGGTTTTGTTGTCCAGTTGCCTTTCCCATTTCAAGCAGTGTTTGAGATGAATTGAGTTACCTAAGCTTTGTAAGCAGTGTTTGCCAGTAACATCACAGTAAAAAGTTAATCTGATTGGCAACGAGTAGCAGTATTCATAGGGAAGTAGCTTAGACACAATCCTGAACGTGTGTTCCTGCGAACTTGCCAGCTTTGCCCTGCTGGAAACAATACTGTAAAAAAGTCAACAAAAAACCCATATACAGTCTTTGAAAGTAGACTTACAATAGGGTTAGAATTTCTGTTGGAATTTCACAGAAGGATTCAAGATCATGTAGAAAATGCACATACGATATAGTATAATGTAGTAATTGTAAATTTACCGTAGTTATACATACTGTGAATGTATAGAACTATAAATGTGCTTAAAATAATACTAAGTATGTTAATGAAATTATATGAAGGAAAGCTTTCTTCACATACCAGGTAGAGGGCTTTCAACAGTCCAGAGTTCAGGGCAAAGATGAAATTGCTGCTCAAAAGCATCTTTTTCTAATGAGAAAAGACTCAGGTGCTAAACTTGATAATCAAAAGGTCTGCATGTAGACAAAGGAAAACTGATTAAAAGTCAAACAAGTTTACTATCTCTTTAAAAATGTTTCTTGTTGAATTTTGTCTCTTGACAGTAACAAGCATGTTAACAGTACTGCAAGTCCTTGTTTTACCCTTATCCACTGATAGAAGCCTGTATTAATAAACACTTTCTCCAAAATATGGCATTGCTTAATACTCTCAAGTATCTCTTGCATTTCTTCCTGTAAAAGTGAAAGAATTCTGTTACCGTGGTTGATTGCACTTTTAGAAGCTGTGGAGGAATCGGCTGCCATAAGAAGAATGTTGATATTCAAAACGTTAGTGGTTTGGAAACTCTAAGTGAAAAGACTTTGCTGTTCAAATTCTCTTCACTGTTTTGCATCTCTAAAAAAATCATATAGGTCTTCAGAAATGTTTATCTTTTTTCCTATGCTTGGAAACTTTTATTTAATCTGAATCACTTGAGTGTATTGTTTCAGTCTGAAGTATTTTGCTTTTTATCTACTGATGCTCTGTGGTTCCCATGCTGCTTTATGATAAGGGCAAAAGGAATGCCTCAATTCCTTTTAAGGAAAACCATGAGATTACTTCTGGAAGAGTCTTTGCAGTAAATTTGCTAGTACTTTACCAGTACAGAAAGCTTCTGAATGACATTAAATGTTTCCACTATGAGTTCCAAAAGAAAATTATGCATTGCAGTTCCTGGGCAAAAGGTTCTGAATTGTTGGCAATGCCTGTGAAATACCAGTTTAAACTAAAACTGTGATCCTCTATTTGTTCAAAGTTCGTGACAGCTCTGTGTGGTGATTCAGCCACTGGAGGAAGTAGGTGGGGAAAAGATCCACCCTTGGGAGATGACAGCACAATGTAGGTCACCTTAGCAAGTTGAATTCAGACACTGCATCTGCCATGAGAATTCCTTGTTCTTCTGCATTGCCACAGGAACATGAGCTACTCCCTATTGTTGTAGACTAGATGTAATCTACGCTCCTAAATATTTGACTTTATGGTCTTTTCATTTGTTAATGTAGTCTTTCATAGATAGATATACTCAAGTTTCATATATAGATGTAATTTAACAGAATATCTAGAAATTCCTAAAAATGAGCACTTTCACTTGATCTGCGTAGCTGCTCCCCCAAATCAATGAGGACATTGGAACTCTTGAACTCTTCAGCAGTTGATGCATATAGAGGCAAAGGTTGGGGAATTTCTTTCTTTTCTCCTATTCTTTTGTTTACCCACATGTTGTTAATGCTTCTGTTTTTTCATAGTGAGAAGCCTGCCACAATAGGATAGGTATCTTCTGTAAGAAAGCAAGGCACTACACTGAGCACTTACTTGACTGAATTGCACATTTGTTAATTCATTTCTTTAAAAAAATAATTCTATATGGTGGCCCTTGTGAACTACATATGCTGTCCTGGTTTTTTTAAGCTGATGCTTTTAAAAATTGTATTGTGCCCGAGAGTGCAACATCTGTCTAGAGAAGCAAGAAAGTGTTGACTGATGGCAGTAAGCTGTGATTAGGAGGGCTGGAAGGCTTTTTTCTTAATACTGCCATCTGCTCTTCTCAACGGATGAGGTCATCCCTGTGAGATACCCTACACTGACTTTCACAGTTGAGCTTCCTCTGTTCTGCTCCATGCTAGTGTTTATACATGTTTGCCCATTCACTTACTTTGATATATGACAGAAGGGGAAATCTGTGAGTTGGTATCACTCAAAGGTGCTCAAAATACTGGTTGTTCACTATCTCTTGTGACACAGAACTGAGAAGAAGACAGTCTTGCTCTGAGAGTTCAGCAAGCATTACTTCTTCAATTAAAAACAAGAACAGATCCAGTAATAACCGAACACCATTATTTAAAAATGCTGCAGCAGCATAAAGTTTATATGAGCGCTGTTTTCTTTCCTGTGTGGGTTAGTGCATTTGGTTACTGCCTTAAACTTTTATCATTTTTGCCCTTTGAAGTCAAAATCCTTCACTTACAGGTGAATGAGTTCTCTAAAAGTAAATCAAGCCTTCACAGAAACATCAGTCTGAGCTAATTAAGCAAAGTAGCAAAGTGCCTCTTTTTTGGTGACAATCCCTGTAACAGTCTTGCTCCTGATTTAATGCACTAGAACAGAGTGAACGGATCCTGATTTTAACCTAATGCAGAAGTAAAAGCTTTTGAACACCCACCTGCCTGAAGCCTTCCTTGTGTACGAAGCTGCGGTAACCACTGACTTCTGGGGTTGAATTTAAAAGTACCACTTTGTGTGTGTGGTTTTTGTTCGGTTTTGTGGCCTTCTTAAAATTTTTTAAGGAATTATTTTTGAAAACTCTCTGTGGTTACGTATGTGCCTCAAACATTTGAGTTTATACACATTTTTTGCAAGGTATATCCATACATTTTACTACTAGTAGCAAAAAAGGCAGTGCCTCTTCAGCTACTTCTGCCTGTCTTACACTAAGAAGCTGTTTGTAGTTATCCAAAGAGTTTAAAAAAACTTTGACATATGCTAGTTTCTTTAACGGGCTTTTTCTTCTGCCTGGGAGAAAAGCATATCTTAGTAAACATTGTGTTCACAAACACTTCACTTTACAAACATAGAAGGACAGGGATGCAGCTGCTGGTTTGTTTTCTGGACAAGTTAGTCTACACCACAGCCAACAGGCACACCCTTTCCCTTGCCAGTACCTTTTAGAAAACTGAGCACATAAATAAGAAATCTGTTTCTCAAAACAACTGTCCTGGCAGAACTGAACCGGAATACTTTTCTGATCTGTTGTAGGATGGAGGAGTCGGTGGTAAGAGGGAGGAACTCCTCCCGTGGAGTCTCGCTCCTTCTAAAACTCTCTGCCTTATGAAACTGGGCTGTGCTATGGCGCTGAAACAAGGCGAACAGCCCACTGTTCTGAGGATGCAGTTGCACTAGTTTCTAACTCTAGTTGAGAGTGTTTAAGATTAAGGGGGGCATTTTTAGTACAATATCAATGCACTTAGTGCTATCCGTAGTAATGACTACATATAGGAGAGACTCAGAGTTTACTTTGCACAACTCGGGGAAGCAGGGGGGAATGTGACACAACCATTGAGCAGAAAACTGAATTGCTGCTCTTGGATCCTGTGAGCCTCAGCAGCTCTTTCAGAATAGTACTCTGAAAGTAGAATATAGAAATATAGAAAATAGAATATACTTTCAGAATAGTACTCTGCCTGATGGAGGGCAATGAAATTAATTTTCATGTATGTTAGGGGAAAAATGGTCTGTATGGTCACCCATTACCTGATGTCAAAAAGCTGGAAGTTGTTTTTCTGCATACTTGAGAGGAGGTTGGTAGAGGGGTTGGTAATCTTTCATTCCATCATGACTGTAAAAAACGAAAAATCTAGTTGTTTTCTGTTTTTTAAATTAGTATGCATGCAGTAGTTCACAGCTAGATTTTAAAAGTTCTTTCAGCCCTTAATGTTTTTCAGGAAGAAAACCTGTGAAGGAAGAATGCCAAACACCAGTATGTGTTAGGGCGGACATGCTGGGAAGCAGCTCTGAGGAGAAGGACCTGGGGCTCCTAGTAGACAGCAAATTATCCATGAGCCAGCAGGGTGCCCTTATCGCCAAGAAGGCCAATGGCATCCTGGGCTGCATAGGGAAGACTGTGGCCAGTAGGTCGAGGGAGGTCATTCTCCCCCTCTACTCTGCACTGGTGAGGCCACAACTGGAGTACTGTGTCCAGTTTTGGGCTCCCCAGTTCAAGAGGGACAGGGAACTACTGGAGCAAGTCCAGCGAAGGGCAACCAAGATGATTATGGGACTGGAGCACCTCCCTTATGAGGAAAGGCTGAAAGAGCTGGGACTCTTTAGCCTGGAGAAGAGAAGGCTGAGGGGGGACCTGATTAATGTTTACAAGTACCTAAAGGGTGGGTTTAAGGAGGATGGTGCCAGGCTCTTTTCAATGGTTCCCGGCGACAGGACAAGGGGCAATGGGCACTAACTGGAACACAGGAAGTTCCGTTCAAATACACGGAAAAACTTCTTTACGGTGAGGGTGACAGAGCACTGGAACAGGCTGCCCAGGGAGGTTGTGGAGTCCCCTTCTCTGGAGATTTTCAAGACCCGCCTGGATGCAGCCCTGAGGGATGTGCTTTAGGCAATCCTGCTCTAGCAGGGGAGTTGGACTAGATGATCTCTAGAGGTCCCTTCCAACTCTGAAGATTCCGTGATTCCGTCAAGTCATGGAAAACTGACAAAGGACTTAAAAGGGTACCTTTGTTCCTTGATAAAATAATGAGGTCCTGCATTCAGTTTATGGATCAAGCATAGTATTCATAATACTTTATTTTTTTAATATACATATTTCACTAGCCATTTTCATCATTCTACATTTTTGGACAGTGACTTATTGGACATTATGTTTTGATGACAGCACTCTTTGCTGAGAATGATTGTTGAGGTAGTGCTGATTCAGTAAATCTCTGAAGGTGTTTGACTGGCAACCAGTGTTGTTTATTAAGAAGCTAGAACGATACAAAACACAGTACTTTAAATGTGTTAAAACCTATTTCACGGTACACTTCACTTTAAGAGCCAACGGATAACAATCCTAGCTCAGTAAGGTTACAACATCAACAGTTGAACTTATATGGCTATTAAGTTTTTGTATTACCCTAGGAAAACCAAAAATCATTGTTAATAGAAGTAACAGAGACTTAAAGAAACAAAGTATTGTGACATAAATACAAAAAAAAAAAAATCTGGGCTATTTGGCAAGTTGAGCAAGAGTGTACTTTAATGTTGCAAAATGTAAAGGCTCAGATCTGGAAACAAAAAGGGGCAGAATTTGGTTTGGAATGGAAGCTTTGCATGTGGTCTACATGTCTACGGTCCAAATATAGTCAGTGAGGCCAACTGATCTGTTACCTTCATCCCCAGCTTACTGGCTGGGAGATGAAAAGCTGGACATGAGTCAGCAACGTGTGCTTGCAGCCCAGAAAGCCAACTGTATCTCAGGCCGCATCAAAAGAAGCGTGGCTAGCAGGTCAAGGGAGGTGATTCTCCCCCTCTACTCTGCTCTGGTGAGACCCCACCTGGAGTACTGCTTCCAGCTCTGGAGCCAACAGCACGGGAAAGACATGGACCTATTGGAGCGGGTCCAGAGGAGAGCCACAAAAACAATCAGAGGGATGGAGCACCTCTCCTATGAAGACAGGCTGAGAGAGTTGGGGTTGAGAGAGAAGGCTCTGGGGAGACCTTATCGTGGCCTTTCAGTACTTAAAGGGAGCTTATAAGAAATATGGGGACAAACTTTTTAGCAGGGCCTTTTGTGATAGGACAAGTGGTAATGGTTTTAAACTAAAAGAAGGAAGATTTAGGCTAGATATAAGAAATTTTTTTACAATGAGGGTGGTGAAACACTGGCACAGGTTGCCCACAGAAGTTATAGATGCCCTCTCCCTGGAAACGTTCAAGATCGGGTTGGATGAGCCTCTGACCAACCTGATCTAGTTGAAGATGTCCCTGCTCATTGCAGGGGAGGTTGGACTAGATGACCTTTAAAGGTCCTTTCAAACCCAAACTATTCTATGAAAACCAGCCAGCCTTGGTTGACTGCAATGGGAGCTTCAGTTGTGGCCATGTAAATGGAAGTGGCTTTTATCTGCTAATTGAATCTCACTCCAGAAAAAACTCGATAGTTGCAGTCAGTGTCAGCAGAACAAGGAACGCAGTGCAATTTGTCTGAAAGGGCTAACACAAGCCATTGATACAGGAACAATAGAGTATTTCTGCCGGAGTGCTTCTGGGATACTGTATTGGACAGCTAGTTAATGGGGGAGGTTAGTGAAGAACAATAAGAAAGATTAAAAGATTTAACTTTTTTCTTCACAAGAAAAGCTTCACTTAGTACACTGAGGAACAGAATTGGATAATAGACTCTTCACCGGCAGACAGTGATATGATAACTGTTTTAAGACTATTAATGGAAATTAAAAACAGGTAACTAATGAATCTAAATTGAAGTGAGGGTAGTCAGCTATTGAGTTAACTTAGTTATAGTTTATCTTCCAAAGCTGAAAATGCTTACCAAATTCAAATACAACTATCACATTTGAAGCATAAATTAACAGGGAATTCGCTTTTGTTTTGTAAGACTAGAGGTCAGTCTCTGTCACCCAATCTGAACAGGTAGGCTGGCAGATAGGCCCTGGTGCATGAACCTGGTATTGTGCTTTGAAATATATGACACATTTTAGATGCTTGCTGTTCTTTTTTAAAATTTCTTTTCAAAGGAAAACACATCTAAGAAAAGGTTTCCGGTAAAATACATATTAAACTCAAGATAATGCTAAGGTCCTCCTTGGTTCTGTTGGATCTTTGGTTGTGGCACATGCATGGAAATGGTGTATCAGCTTTAGACTCTCGCATGTTGTGGGTTTTTTTTACACATTTATGTGTATTTGTACTGACTCTGGCTGGGTTGTGGAGTTAATATTCTTCGTAGCTGCTCTTGGGGTGCTGTGCTTTAGATTTGTTGCCAAAACAACGCTGATGACACACCAATGTTCCAGCTATTGCTGAACAGTGTTTGCACAGTGTCAGCTCTGGCTCTTGTTTCTTACTCTGCCCTCCCAGAGTAAGAAATAGTCTGTGTGTGTCTGTGTGCATGCGCAAGAGCTTGGGAGTGGACACAACCAGGCAGATAGCCCAAACTAACCAGAGATTCTGTAACACCATATAACATCATGCTCAGTAATAAAGAGGGAAAAAAGGGGGGTTTAGTGACATTAGCCATCATTTGCATCACTTGTTCTATTTGTTTTCTTTCTCTCTTCTCCCACTTCTCCTTTGTTTACTAAACAATTTTGCCTTGACCCACAAGTTTTCTTGCCTTTCCTTTTCTGCCTGCGGGGGGAAGAAGTGAGTGAGTGGCTTTGTGGTGTTTGGCTGCCTTACCAGGGTTAACTCACAACAATATTTTATATGTATGTGCCTATAAATGTGTATGGCAACATACATGTATAAATATATAAAATATATCGCCCATATTGATGGTCTTCCTAAAATGAAGTTAAAATCTTCATGCATTGTTGAGTAAGTTAAACTTCATTGTACGCATATGGGAAATGATTTGAAAGTGTTTTGGAACAATGTGTTAAATCTTATCCACTTGTCAATTTAGAGTATCTGAAATTCTCATTTACTTACTGCACTGTAGTTTAGTCTTATCTTCAGTGAACTGATTGCACAAGTGAAAATAATTAGACTGGTTGGAAAGTAAATGCTTTCAATACTAACCTGAAAGATTAGTTTTTGAGACTTTTTCTCTAGTGGATTACACAACTACATGCAAAACAAAATACTTAGAAACATTTGAAGTTTGATACACAAAATATAATATTGTGAATTTAGAGTAGAATTTAATCTGTATGTAATGTTGAAGTCATCTCCATATGATAGCCGAAAGTATATAATATTGGCATTATTTTCAAGTGCCATTACGGATATTTGGACCTTACAGTTTAAGTATTGTGTGTATGAGCTTTACAGCCATCAATGAAAACTTTTTCTTTTAATTAGGATGAAAATAATACAGAGAATGCTGTCAGTTCTTCAGATGCTGAGAAGCAGGATTCTCCTCCACCAAAGCCTCCACGGACCCGCAGGTATTTAACTATATTAACATACTATTTTAAGCTGACAGATTGACATGCTTCATAAATAAAAAGTAGACTAAAACTACTGATACTATGAAGACTTTTAAGATGCAAATTTTTTCTATTTAAAAATAGAAGTGTACATAATACAAACAGAAGTCTTGTAATTGACTCTGCCAACATAAATTTTAGTATCTTTGTGAAATCTGTGTTTGAATATACAAGTCTTGCCGTGACTACATGTGAGTAGAGAAGCATACCCCCTTTAGTAGTCAGACATGTTAGATCCATTTGTGCTTAATTCTGCTAGGAGATAGTGGCAAAACATACTTAAAAATAGGCTCAAATAATGACTCAACTCTCATTTTTAGAGGCAAAAGCATAATATCCATTTATTGAAGAAAATGTTACCTTACAGACAAGTACTGCTATTGACTAGAGTATGCCGACAAAATGCTGTTCTCATTGAGAAGAAAAATTGGTCTTGCCAATCCTTTCATTCAACAGAAGGAAAAGAAAATCCTCTCTAGTTCTTAAAATACGTAGACTTGACTTTAAGGAAGCCAAAAATAAATCTGAACTAACGGATTCATTTGCCTAAAATGGGTATCTAACCTGAGTGTTTGACAGCTAAAGAAGCAGCTCTCCTGAAGTAAGTGACGAGTTTCTGGAAGGCTTAGAGGGACCTTTGGCAGGTGATCTTGCCTGTGCTATATTGCCTGTAGTTAAATATACATTTAGGGTAAGCACTTGGGTTTCCTAAAGTTGTAGAATGACATAAGAAACCACCAGCCAGTTAATATTCTTGCATAATATTTAGTCACATAAGGAAAGTAGTTTTACACTTTAAAAGATAATCAGACTGGAGTAGTGCAAGGTCAGGTCGGTAGCGGGAATTCCTATTCATTTGATACTTTAATGGTTAAAGGTAGAAGATGAGAATTAACCACTTCTTTGCAGTACTGCAGTTCGTGGGGTGATGTGGTACTAGGCACTAGCAAGATGACTGTGGCGATTACACAGTAAAATGAATTTTAACTTCTACATTCTCTAGGTTTGGTAAAGGAGGAGATTTAAATATGTGTGTATGTATATAGAAAATATAATTGGATATAGCCATTTGAAAATTGGTGACTCAGAATGGGTAGCAGTGTGTGCGTATATTCAATATTGCAACATCGTCATCTTGTGACAGGAATAAACATAGTTTAAAACTGGGTATAGCAGTTGTTCCCCTTGGCTATTAACTAGTAACCTGGACCAGATCTGGAATATTGCATGTGATTCTAACACCCATTTTAATGAGGATATCAGAGAACTACCATAAGTGGATCTATTGCTCTACTTCTTTAGTCACCCTGGGGATGGTATTTGCCATAAGATAAGTTTGGAAATAATGTATGATAACAACCATTAATGATACAGTAGAATAAGAATATGAGTAGCTGTTATAGTTAACTTAGCATTAGTTATGTCAAGCCAGATGTTAGAGGAGAATACGACATTGAAAGAGAGATGGAAATGAGTTGGGGCTTTTCACGAATGGCACAGTTTGTGCTATGTAGGTAATATCACTTTTACCTTATTTAGATTGATGGTAATACGATTGTATTCAATTATGTAGGTTCAGATGATGACAGAGGAGTCTGTTAACCTGTCTTCATGATGAGTTACAAGCTTTTCTTGAAACTTAGTCACTGAATTAGATATGACTTCTGTCCAATAGGTAATTTCCTTAGTAGTGTTCCTTGAAATAATCTTAGATGTACTTAGGTTTTTATCATTTTTACATATTCATGTAATAATCTTATATGCATAATTCATGTTTTAGCACACATCTGTTCTGTCTTATCTGCATTGCATTGTTCTTTACTTGCTGTGTTAAGTTAAAATTTTTTAGTCTCTCTTATAAAACCTGGTCTTTCCCATTTGCCAGCACTGGCAGGAAGATTGGTTCCTTAGAGGTGAATAAATGGAAGCTTTTAGCAAAGCTGTTGTCTTTTTCAAATGAAGATTATTTTTGAACAACAGTTACTTCCACCCTTCATGGAAGATGCTTCTGAGGAAAGACTTTATTTGCTATTAGTCACATCTGCTCAGAATACCCACTAACGAGCATGTCTTTTCTTGATGTGGGAGGTGATTTTACAAATCCGCAGCCTGATTCATTCAGGGCTTAGAGACGGGTTTTGCGTGTTGTGGATGTTCTGGCAGAGGTTCACATCCTTTTCCTGGGGAGGAGGGGAGAGCAGAATCCTTGAAAGGTTCTAATTTAATCCCCGTATGGAGAAGGAAGCTGTTAAGCATGATATATCTCCTTATTGCATCTGTACCTCTTTCCCCAAACTATTCTCTTACCACTTTTTTCATGTCCCTTCTGTTATTTTTCTCTACATTGCTGCAACTAAAAATACCTTGGTACAACTATTTTAAGTATTTGTCTACATCTTTGCTGTAGTGAATGTTTTCAAGGGGAGTCTAAGAGTCATTGCCTTTACAGATACATTCCCATGCAATAGGTACTCTGGAGATAATCTAGTTTAACCCACATTTGATTGAGAATTTTCATGGAGAACTTGCTTAAAATATTTTGTTCAGTAACATTTTTAGGTGTCCAGTCAAATGTGTGCTTGAGTTGCGCATGCACTGTCTCTGAAGAAGTTACAAGCAAGTTGCTAAAGTTAATATTTTTTAGAAGGAATAAGGCTTTTAAATTCTTTATATGCTGTGTTGTAGTTGGCTTTAGAATGTGTAATTAGTAAAGCAACTTGCATTTATTTTTTTTTCTTAAGAGAAGGTTTAACAGTTGCTTTTTTGTCCAAAGCAAAAAGGATTACGGTGGCTCATACTGAACAGTACAATGTCCCAGCTTGGTTTCAGGTGACCTTGCCTGAGATGATCCTGACAGAGCAGGAGGAAAAGCGGTTTCCATCTCTTGACCTCAGGATGTTTTATCTTCCATGTTGCTATCAGACCAAGCTATGTTTGCTTAGGTGGTAATGATTCTGACTCCTGTCAGGTTTTTTTTCTGGTGGCCCTGAGGCTGTTTGCTGGATGAGATGGTGACATCTCCTCTACAGCACTTCCCAGTAGCTAACCATGCGGTACCACTCAGCACATAGTAGAGTTTTTCTATAAAGGTGGCTTTTTCACCTGTCTCTTCTCTTGTTTGTCACAGGATCGTAGGACAGGTCATCTCTGCGTTATCTTTAAATTTGTAGATCTCTTCCTCTTAAAGTTAACTCTCAAGTTTGTAGTAAGCAAGGACGAGATGACACTGAATACTTTTGCCATATAAGATAGAAAGCTTACTCAGAGAGGAACAGAGGGATAATTAATCCTTTTAGTGCTTGCATTGGCCTGAGGATGTCTTGTGGAAGGAGTGCTACAAAGCATAACTTCAAGTGTTTTTTTCTAAGCTTCTTTTATGTCTGTCTCTTGGAAGTTACAAGTATCTTTAGGCCATTGATAGTAAATCAATATTAAACTGGTATTTTGTTTACTCTTATTAACTCACCATGAAGCATCTAACTGTACTTGTTTTGCAGAGGTTCTGGAATTGTGCTGCCTTCCAACCTTTTGTCACCTTGTAATGCTTTAATGTAACTCATATTTGCTGTACAATATGTTAACGTAGTCATTTAGGTTAATGTCTATCTGCATTTGATATCAACGTTAAAAAAAATCAAATAATATTACTCCTTGGTTATTATGAAGGTAAACAAGAACAACTCATGAGTGCGTACGTCAGCACCTTATTCTAGAAATTGCTGGGCTTTGCAGTTTCTGATCGCTTCTTGTGAAAGTCACCTTGAACTTACGTCTCTGCTTCTTTTCTTTGGAGGACTTTGTGGGGTAGATGGCATTGATTTAGACATGGTTAACTGTTTTCAGGTTAAGGCAGGAAGAGGGCATGAGTAAGTTTTTACTTTTGTTAGAGGTAAGGCACTAAAGAACCAAAGTTTTAAATTTGCAATTTAGGACTGTACATGATGTTACATGACTGTACAATTCGAGCTTTTACTTCAAATTTAGAAGCAATGATGGTACTTCAGAATTCAGAGAGAACACTTTAATACCTTTAAGGAATATTCCTTGAAATATTTCTGTGTTTAGTAGTGCATTCTAAAGTATTTGGAGAAAGGGGTTGCTTATTTTAATCAGGCTTGGTTACAGAAAATTCTTTGGTTTTGAGTTCAAATGCAATTTGACAGAAATAGAGAAACTGAGACACAAACTGACAAAAAGAAAAGATGAGGTAACAACTTGTTTGTATGCCCTGTAATAAAGAGCTACGTATTGTCTGAAGGAGAAAAGGTAAAATACTGTGGCTGTTTAACTTTTCTTCACGTTATGCTTGGACTTCAATCTAACAACGTTAAAATACATTTCAAGGGTCACGTGGAATTCTTTCTTTTCAGGCCCTGCAGAACCCCTCTCTTCTGCAAAGCTGAGATAAAAAACATTGGTTGGTGTGTTCCTTGTTAGTTACCGCTCTGAGTCGTATGTCACAATTTGAAAAAGCAAAATGTCTCATGTAACTAAATTTTACAAGAAAAATTCACCAGTTGGTTATTTTTATTCATTTATTATACTTCTATATAAATTATCTGTAGTATAGTTTGTGACAGCTTCACTGAACTGCAGCTTTTTTTCCCGTGTGGATGGCAGTGATTTAATGCTTCAGCCTGCTTACATCAACTTTAATTTTCCTATTTTAATTGTGAGCGGGGATGTAGAGCTTGGTATCTATTTTTGGTTGATCATAGCAGCTGCATTCCATGACCTTGGCATCACTCTCTTTTTTTATTTGAAAATAAAACCCTACAGTATACTGCGTAGAATAACCATGGATTACTTAAGGGTTGGGTTTTTTTTCTTTTGATCGCTGGCCAAGTTTCATTTAAATCTGAGCCTATGGTGCCCTGTTTTAATAATGTAGCTCTTTTCCATTGAGGCTAGAATGGCTTAGATTTGAAAACATTCAAAAAATTTAGGATATATTGCATGAAAAGCAAAAATAGTGTTGCTATTGCTTCATTTGGGTTTTGGTTTTTTTCCCATGTGTACGCTTTTGGCATTTTTGGTGGAAAGTTGTAGGAGGTCTCTTTTTTTGACAAATTACTGTACTTTTGACAAATTATAATTAATTTTTATTATGACAAATGATCAAAAAAAAATGATTACCTAATGCATGGTTTACCTTACAGCTGAGAAGCCGTTAACATTGAGGCCTTTGGCACTAAGGCACTGCGTTGGCTGCTCAGGTTGTGCGGCAGTGAAAGTGTATGAAAAGCTGCCTTGATCACCTAGGGAAATTCTATATACAGTTATGCATGAGGAAGTGCCGAGGCAGTGGAATTACAAGATAATCGGTAGCAGTTGTGTATGAAGCGACACTGTCAAGGCTGAGTTATGACAAGGCTTTCTAGTTCTTATTGCACAGTGTGATTTTACAAATGTACTTGAGAAATGCTTGCTTTTGCAATATATAAAAGCAACGCAGGGTTAATTTGAAGGTCTAATGCAGGAAAGCTTACTTCTCTTTCTCAAATGGTTTGACATTTTTTGGTTCACTGACTCTTTTGTCTCTCAATATCCTCTTTCATGAGCTTTTTATTAGTTTCCTGGTAATTTAAGTCAAGCTGTTTTTACTGCACCGTCTCCTGTTGTTTGGAATAATATTAGTAGTTCATCTTCAGATAATTTTCTGCCTCTGGGGGGAGAAGTGTCTATAGAGCTGTTGGAGGAAGTGCCCAAAGAAAGCATTATGCAGCAGCTCAAAACGCCCAAGACTTTCTGGCAAGAGTTTTAGAAAAAGCTACTGCCAAACAAAGACCTCCTAAAGGTATACATACCCTAATAGTTCTGCTTTGTAAAAAGAAACAAAAACATTATTTGCAATGCAGAGCATTCAAAATAATACTGTGATGTCAGTAAAATGGAAAAATTGTTACATATTCAGAGAAAACTAGGAAATCCTTGGTGGCATGTCTTTCCTTAAAAAAAAAAAAAAACAACAAAAAAAAAAAAAAAAAACAAAAAAACATCAGAATGCTATTTGGGCATCTCATTTTCTGAGGATGGATATTCTTCAATATTAATACAGCAAAGAATGATTTTGATAGAGAATTTCTCATTTGATCACTGCAAGCTCTCATTTAATAGTGAAGGAATGTAAATATAATGGGGAATATTTTAATAGCTCTGTCTAGCTGTGTACGAGGAAGATGATCGCTCAACTTTTGGGTTGATGACACAGGAAATGCTGCACAAGTCATCTGTTCTATGCATACCTCTGAGAGGGCTGTTTGTGTACATGCGGGGTGACTTTATTAAACAGTAATCAGTGAAGAACTTCATGAATTTTGGCTGGTATTATGGGCCTATAATCTTGTCATATCTAGTTCGATGTTAACTTGTTTCTTTAGCTAATTGTAATGCTTAATGGTATGTCTGTACCAGATAAGAAAGTAGTTTTGCTGATTGCATGGATGACTCTGGGTCAGGAAAATGAGGTCAATAAGGGAAAAAACTCATTTTCAGTAGGAGGATTTAGTGGAGATTACTGATGAACATCACTGCTGGTAAAGAGGGCATGTAATCATGCAAGTGAACTCCCTCCATCCCTCTCTGTCCCGTTGTCTCCCCCCGGAACAGAGAAGAGAAATCCAAGGTAAATTCTCCTCTTCTCCTTAGTGTGTGTATTAAGTTGGAGCAAGACTGACTTTTTTTTTTTTTCTCGGCTGATCTTTACTGATTCAAGCAAACAACTTTTTCTCGAGCTTTTTCACTTTTCAAGAACGTCTAAAGGCAAAACAGTTCCCAAATTACTTTTAAGTTGTTTGGATGTGCTCTGTAGTCCTCCTATCTCAGTGTAATGCAAAATAGCAGTATCCAAGCACAGGCCGGGGAGAAAGAGAAGGAATTTGAGGCCCAACCCTTTGTGACAGGAGTTAGGCAGGGAGAGAATGGAAGAAGGCTCCTGGGAGAATTGCAGAGGGATCTGGGGTTTTCCAGATACAAAGATAACTTGTAGAAGATCATTTGGAAGCTGGGGACCTTGCAGTACCCCAGTGGGTGGGGATGTTCATAAACTGAAAATCCAAACGGTTCTCTTCAGTTTGGAATCCCTTGTGTAAGGACTTTGGTTATCCGGCCCATACTGCTAGAGCTTGGTGCTAATAAAATCATAAGGATGAAGCTCATGCTGTAGCCTGTCCCAAGATAGGTATGCTTTCAATATTGTAGAAGATTCAAGCGTGAGGCTTTTTTTACATAGGTTACGATAGTCTCAAGAATTTGCACTGTCGAAGTCCTTTTCAGGCCTTGCTTGCAAACAGGGGAGTTAATAGTATTGCTTTGATTTTTTTTTTTTTTTTTTTTTTGTGAAGTGACGTGCAGACAGGTAATGGGAAGCCTGTCTGATGCCTTTCAGTCATGAATAGGCGGTCAGGAATTCTTGTGCAATTGTGTGGTCTTTAGCCCTGTTCCCTATAACGCTTAAAAGCTGGCCCACTGTTGGCTTTGTTCCAGTGTAACGCAAACAGCATGTTTGATGCTTAACGTTTTTTGTTTGACTTAAGTAATGCCCGTAGGGCAGAGATAGCAGTTCAGTTTTGTAACTGTTGGGTTTTTTTGTTTGTCCTCTATGCTCTCCAGTAACCTTTTTGAAAACATGATCAAGATTTGAATCATTCTTGCTTCCTCTTGCTGTCTGACAAAGCTAGGTTGGCATATGTGAGCAGTATGAGAAGAAACCTCACCACGGATTGCTGGATAATGCAATACTGAAGGGATGCGGAGTATAACTGGGTACTCTGCATTATTCTTATAAGCCTTTCTACTTGTTTTTTTTACGCTCATACTTTCTTATTAATGTTGTCTGAGAAGGTGGAAAATTCTTTGGCCTACAGAGCTATGTTACTAGCCAGTGTTCTCTCAAGTAAGAAGGCTTTTTCAGACTTAATAGGAGCAATAAGAGGAAGATGGAGACTTGTCTTGGAAAGCCAAATGCCTCTAATTAACAAGTGCAGGAGACTGATGCTAGCCTTTGTCAGTCTTCAGAGTGAAGTGATTCATTCATCAAATTTCAGAATGTCTGTTGTAAAGCATTTATGGTTTACAGTCAGCCAAGATGTGATATTAATAGCAAGCCTTTTCTTTGGTCTTGTCTGTCCATCGCTCTAAACAGTCTTGTTAATGTTTTGGCAGTAGTGACAGCCTTTCTCTGTCTAGGTAGTTGTCTGATTAAAAAGAGTTTGAAAGACATGCCTCTTATTTCTGATCATCTTACATGTGTTGACTGACTGTGATAACCCAGCTGAGATTTCTTGGAGCTCCCCTGTGGTTGATGAAATTTTTTAGGCCTATGTTAGACTTCTTAATTCAGACTGAGCTTCCTCTGTGAAAGATTTGTAGGAGCAAGACAGGTAGTAGTAGAATTGGATGCTTTCTGACTGTTCCCTGTTGAATGGCAACCTGTGTTTGGATGCCAGACTTCACCTATAATCTCTGAAGGTGTGGTTTTATTATGTGGCTGATGGCTTGTTATGAGATCTCTTTTTTTTTCCTCTGCAGAATCTGTCAAGTCTTTAAAATACAAGTACTTTTTCATTCTTATTCTTCATCTGAGTTAGTAATGTATGATTAACTACTGCCGCTATCATGAAAGTTACATTTAAATGGCCTGAAAGCACAGGGCCTGGGGAATATAATCTACATATCATCCTGCTAGTCCTTACAACATGAGAGTTGTTACTGGCACGTCTTCTTCCAGACCTGCCACGTGTGCTGTGTTCTCCGAGGTTTTACACAAATGCAGCAGAATACTGTCACAGTGATCTGTCATCTAGCAGGTAGTAAGAGGTTTTGCCTTTTTGGAAGCCTCTGCTTTTCTGGCTTTTGGTGTGTAGCCTTGAATTTGTTTTCAAATAAAAGTCTATTTTCACGAGAGTACAGTAAACACTTCTGTGAATAGTTTCAGTTCTTCAGGATGTTGGATCATGAAAGGAAGGTATGGTCCAAGATCTACCAGTGACCTCACTTTCAAGGGAAGAGAATGTCTTGCTATAACCTTATCTCCAAGGGAAGGTTCCAAGTCTCCTGCTGCAGAGCTGGATTTGGGTCATTTATGGTGTCTGACATAGATTATCCCAAAAAACTAAAGGTGTGTGAGGATTTGTCTGACTCCTGCTTATTCAAGGTTACTTGGGTGCTGGGACCACCTGAACTTATCAGTAAAGACTCTTGTGACCCTGGGAACTGTCTGTTCCCCTAAGATGGAGGGATCAAAGTATCTGTCTTCTGAATATTACTGTCTTGGACGTTATGTGCTGGTCTGTATAGATGGCTTATTACTTCCCATGAAAGACGTCTCTGCCAACAGCAGGAGGTGATCTGAGCTTTGTGCATAAAATAGGTTGGTTTCACCACTCAAGTATGTGACCAAATCACACTCCTGTGCAAACCGTAGTCCATTGTGCTTTGGCTTGCCTGCCTGGATTGAAAGTATAATTTCTTTAAATGGTGTCATCGTATTTCTGTTCCTGTCACACGTTTGTTTTGCACCTCAGTTATCACTCTGTTACTAGTCTTACAGAATGAAAAGAGATATTTTTAAAGGCTCTGAAGGAAAATGCCTAATTCCTGTTTGTAGACAAGATCTTAGTCAGGTGTACAAAATGTTTATGGTCAAATATTCTACATCTAATCTGAAAGTAAACTGACTGTATGCCTGAAGAGCTGCTCCTTTTCAGTAGGTTAAGATGAGCTGTAATAAGAAATGCCGTGGTCTCATAATATGCACTGTAATTTGGATCGTATATTCTACTGTGAGTGGATTTTATACAGTGTGTACCTTGTGGCAGGTAAATTTGGTCTGCATCATTAGCCCTACAACTATGGAGAAACTATTGAAAACACAAATATAAAAGTAACATGTCCTGCTGGACATGTACAGAAACATAAAAATAAAGGAAGATATTTGGTACTAAGCAGGCTGTAAGGTTGTTCTTTAAAATGAATTTTTCTTGGCTTTCTTGAAAATTGAATTCCGTATGTCTAGTTCCTCTGAGCCCTTCTTAAGACAGAAGAAAGCAAAAAAGCGCTGAAATCCTGCCACAAGAGGGCCTTTCTTACAGTCTTTGAAGAAATGCTTCTGGGAAAGGATGTGAGCAATCTTTGAGCTATCAATGAGGATTAGTTGTGGGCTGAATGCATGTCTTTGTGATAGCCTGGAAGATGCTTTGAGCGTGTTGACTTAGTTCTTGCCTACCCCATTAGTCATATTTTATAACTGTTGTCTGTATGAAGTGAAAGCACTGCTTGCAGTTCAGTATTGGTATGAGAGCATTGCTACTGCCAAGATGGATGGGGAGATACCTAAAATATTGTCAAAATACAGAAAACTTACACAATTGTGTGTTTGGCTTTTTTACAGTTGCCTTGTAGAAGGAGACGCTAAAGAAGAAATCTTACAGCCTCCAGAGCCTCAGCCAGTACCACCAATCTTAACACCATCTCCCCCATCAGCTTATCCAACAGTCACTACTGTGTGGCAGGACAACGACAGATACCATCCAAAGCCGGTTTTGCACATGGTTTCGTCAGAGCATTCAACAGACCTCAATGAGAATTACAATAAGTCAACAGAACATTCAGGGAAGAATGAACCCAGTGAACGGGCAGAGAAAAGGCTGGAGCGCAACTTAAGTTTTGAAATCAAGAAGGTACCTCTTCAGGAGGGACCACGGAGCTTTGATGGGAACTCCCTGTTGAACAGGGGACATGCAATTAAAATAAAGCCTGTGTCATCCTGTGTAGTTGATAAGAGCTTTAAGCCACAGGAACAGATTTCAGGGGATTCGTTTGTAGATGCTTCTCAAAATTCGCGTATGGAATGCAGCGTGCCACAGTCTAGTACGGCCTTAATACCTTCACCAGAAAGTCTGCAGAGTCAGCAGGCTTCTGATACTCCGCCAAGACCAGATCGTCTGCCTCTGACAGAAAAGGGACATGCCACGTGGTCACTGCACAGGCCTGAAAATGCACTGCGTACGTCAGTGTCTGAAGACACGTCTTCAGACCTCTTATGTCATGGTGTTAAAACTCTCTCTCTGGTATCAAACACCACGGTTGAACATCCTTCCAGTGATAATATTGATCATGCTACTATTTCTGTTCGAGCGCCCCTCTGTTTTACTAATCCTCTTCATTCAGATGATTCTGACACAGATGAGATGAACTTTGATGGAGCCATGAGCAGAAGCGCATCTAATGTTTCAACCGCAAGTGCCACAGTTTCTGCTGCCACTAATACTGAAAACTTTTCTGCCAGAAAAGTATTGCCAATGTCTATTGCTAGGCAAGACTTAACGGCTGTAACATGTTCTGAAGATGGCAAAGGTAGGTTTCATTATGGTTCAGAAGTGTGACTCTTTAAGCTGGTTGCATCTGTAGAGTTGGACAACATAAATTTCTTTAAAATGCAATTTTCTGACTGTAAATTGAAACAGTGCAGTGTGACAGCTTCAGAAAGGGCACAACTCTTCTTTCCCCCAGTTTTGGTTTGCATGTGAGCAATATCTGCTACAAGGTACTACAGACCTTGATAAGCTGCTTCAAAAGCCTTATTGTGAGGTATGAATGCATTCGTAATTGCAGGTTTCTTTGCTGGTTGACGCATTTTTTTCTCCATGTCTGATTTCATGGAAGTGACTATAATAATGGCAGTTTTGTGTAGTTGACATATTTTAACAGTCTTGTCCAAACACACATCAAATTCATGCTTCTGGTTGATGTGCTAGTCCTAAAAATGTAGATGTGACCTCTTTCACTGTACAAGTCTTTGAAGTTGCTCATGATTTGGCTCCTGCATTTTAATAGTATTGTAAATATTTAGCCTTGCTTTGTCCATTTTATATTTGGGTTGTGGGTGTTGTAATCCATCTCAGACTTGAGAATATAGGGCTGTATCGCTTTGCACCAGTGATCCTCAACCATGTTTTATAGTAGCTTTTTCATTTTCGTACTTGAGGACTCTTCTGTCTGAAGCTGGGGATTTGGGTACAATCATCAATAAAGCTTGCCCATGAACTTACCAGCACCCTACTTGCTTAACCGTAACTGTTGGTGTGCATGATCTTATCGCATAATTAAATCCTCTTTTTGATTCAAATGAAATGAAAGGTAGTTGTACCCTGAGGTTAAGAAAAACCCAAAACAATAACCTCCCCACAACAACAAAAAACCCCAAACTTAAAACAAGTGTGTATTCCATAGTGATCTTATTTGCTGATTTTACGGAGACTATTTCAATAAATGAAGGTTTTCTTATATTGTATAGTAAACCTGAGATGGAGCAGGTCTCAGAGAGTCACTCTGAATGCAGTGGCTTGAAAAATGTGATGGAGCTCCTTTCCCTGCTGCTGGCACGTTGGCAGGGCAAGCTTCATGGTTTCATTAGTTAAACATCTTCATCTTTTTATGAATCCTGGGTAGAATACAGTTGTCAGATGAGACTTCTTATGGCAGCAGCTATTTTGAATTGGTTTAAACCTTTAATTTCTACTCCAAATTCCTGAGCAGGCAGGAGTGGGGCTTTTGCTGCCAGAACAGCTTGCGTAGTACACTCCTGAGAGGCGAGACTGGGGATGGAATGTGTTACTGGCAACAACGGTAGCCATCTCCTCTGGCTCCTGTTTACCCTTCTGGCTAGTAAACCTTGCACTAGGCTGTTTAACTAGTTTATATTGGTGGTGTAGGAGCCAGCCTGGGTGGGCCCCGAGGTGGACTTTGGGAAGTGAAATGGGGACTTGGGGCTTTAGAGAAGTGGCTAATGTGGGGCTTCCCTAGGACTGACTGTCGCACGGTGCTGGCCTGAAGAGCATCGTTGCTTAAAGTCCTTGCACCATGTAGTCTAGCTGTGCTGTATTCACTTTGGAAGTAAGCATGGCTAGAGCTGCTTAAGAAAAAATAAAAATCGCTGCTCATCAGTAGTAAGTTTCTGTCTTCAGCACAGCTGAAGAGCTCATACGTATTTTCAACATGCTTCTTGCCATGGCTTGGGAGCTTCATCAGCGGTTCAGTTGGTAGGCACCAACTGTATGTACCTACCAGTATCTGCAGAAGAGTTCAAGAAGGCGGCGTGTTGTAATGAGCCGAACTCTTAGTTGCGGTGGCTGCAAATAGACATGTAATGAACTGCAATTAAATTACAACAACTACTGTGGTACAGTTACTGGCAAGTTACTTGTTCAAGATGCAAGCGATACCGCTCCAGTGCAGACTGTTAATTCTGCTTATATTGTGTTGCTGAAAGAATGAAGGAAAAGTACTCATGGGAGTTGCCGAGGTGTTTTTCTCCAAACGATTTAGACTATTCTACTTTTCTTTCTTCCATCACCTACAAACTGGTTCTTAACCCCTTAATGTGACGATAGCGTTGTTAGCATGGAGTCGCTCCCAAGGCGTTAGCATCATAAAACAAAATGGTTTATAACATTTAGAGCAAATTTTCCTTTTGCTTTAAATTTTATGCCAAGTTTAGGATGATCTCATGTATCAAAAGATCAACTTCTAAAAATCTAGGAGGAAAACTTAAGTGTGTTTTTTAACTTATTTAAATGTTATATTTGATTTAGATGCTGATACTAGTGAAGATTCCTCTCCCCCGCTCCCAGAAAGAACACCAGAATCATTTGTATTAGCAAGTGAACAGAGTGAGTTTTTAATGTTTTGTGATAATTGGGGATAAAATGTGAAATGCGTTTCAGTATTGTATTTGAATGTCCCTGCTTTTTTGGTTAACCTTAAAGCGCTGGCACAAATGGTAAAATGGAATGACATCAAGCCTGTGTAATGGCTTATTTTGAGGTTTAACTTTCACAAGCCCTTGAACACAGTCAAATTATTTCTCGCTTCTGACTAAGCGTGCTGTTACATGATACCTAAGTGTATCGGAGGCTTCAATATCGATTTTAGTGGAGCTGGTTTTCAATCTGAAGGGTATGGAAATGAGATACAGTGGGGAAATGCAGTACAGTTGGGGGATTCCCCAGCTATTTTACGCTATTTTAGGAAGTTTCCTGCTGCTCCCAGGTAGGGAATGGGAAAACACGTGAAGAGTGCTTATCTGATTCTCCTTTCCTGGGCACAGGAAAGATGATGACGTTTCATACTGCACTGCATGTGAAATGATAAATTAGGTTGGTTTGGCATCTTCAAAAAACCTAACTGTGGTGTGGTTATTTACTGAGGCTTTTGTTTAGTGTCACTTTGTGAAATTTTCAAAAATTTTTGGCCAAAGTAGTTAATAAAGATATTTTCAGCATAAAAACATTGAAGTTTTGTAAATATGTCCCTTGAGCATCATAACATAGGTAGTTCAGAGTCAAAGCGATCCTTTCTTTGGATATTATGGACTTGTTTCTTTTCTGTGAGAACAAAAGAAACAAAGCGCTTTTTCATTTAAAAAAATAAATATCTTTTTCAGACTGGAATCGCTAAACTCACTTCAATTTTGATTGTGTTTTTGCATGGTGTCAGTAAAGGACAGGTATGACTGTCCTGACTTCTGTGTTTTATTTACTTAGTATGATTTTTTCAGACCTACTGTTATGGCATAGCTGGTATAACAAAATTTTTAAAATATTATTGAAAAAGAAGCTAGTTCTCCTATTCTTAGGAACCCCTAAATGAAGGAAATTAACACCCACAATGCAAATACTGCAGCCTTGCGTTTGGAGTTCTGTTGTGGAGTCTTCCCTTATCTTGAAAGCTCTTTGTGTAAAGAGAGATTCATGTTTTTACAAGCATTTAATTTTAAAAAGTTGCTTTATAGCACGTTTCTAATGCTATGTTCTAATGCCGCATCATGGAGAGAACTCAAGTATGTTGAGTTTGGTTTAATTTTTCCTAGGCACACCCTTGCCGAAGCCAGCTATGATTGCGCAGTCTGAGTGGAGCATATTACGTGATCAGCATCTCCCTGACCAGTCAGCCTCTACAGTAAGTACAGGAGACACCTCTGTACTAATCCGTCACTTCTAATTTGGTTGGGAGCTACAAAAAGCAAAATACATACTTTTGAAAAGTTACAGCCGCTGATCATCTGCAATGAGCCGGCTTTTCCTCTGCCTGAGCTGCTGAACTGATGTGTTAAGAGCGTGTTTTCTTTCCAGAAGAACAACCTGGCTTTCGAAGTTCAGCAATACTTTTAAAAGTCATCCTCAATATACCTTGAATTACAGCTGTAAGAGTGTAATATGCTGCTTTTATGGAGCTTGCTGTCTGCCTTTAATGCATCATAGGCTAATTCCAGCCGGAGAACTGCAGTCTCTCCCCTAACCTGCTGCGTGAGGCAGGGACTCAGACCAGGCTGCTCAGGGCTTTACCCAGTTGGGTCTTGAAAAACTCCAGAGATAGAGACTCCATATCCTCTGTGGGCAAACTGTTTCACTGCCTGATAAAGTTTTTCCTTATATCCGTATTTCTTTTAAACCAACCCTTTTCTGCCCATCAGATTTCACTTTTCGCATCAGGCTACGAGTTGCTCAAAGCCATCTGTTACAAACAGCTGGCAAAACTTCAAAAGCGTACAAATCCTCTATGCATTCATGCTGGGTTTTCGTGCACCCCCAATACACTTCACAGCCACCTTTACACACCACTTAAAAATTTGACAAAGAAGTTAAATGACTTTTCAGGGACTGTAAATTTAGTATGGGAACTAAACTACCTAATTTTGCAAATAATTTGTAATATGAAAATTTTAACTTTTTATTAAATATTAAGTGAGGTTCTGATAGTAACTTCTTTATTAACTACTGTAGCGGTTGGTTTTTTTCAGTGTTAAAGCAAGTCAGAAATGTAGGAGCAAGTAGATATTTCCACAGATGATGTATATGTTTTTGAAGATGTTTTCATCATCTTGAATTTCTGGTGTTCTCTTAGTATTTTGGAAGCGTTTTACAGAATTATTTAAAATATTTCTCATTAACAGGGTTTGAAAACAACTTCACCTGTACTACCCGGTAAGTGATGGAAAAGATTTTTATTTATTTATTCTATATTAAAAGGAATGTTATTTCCACTTGTTAATCTGTTCAGTAATCCCATAAGAGTGGAAAGTTTAAGTAACCTAACCATTTGAACTGAGAAAGTGTTTTGGGAATACTTTTATTAGAAGATCAGAAACTACCAGGGAGAAATTTTTCTCCTTGCAATTCACAAATATGTCATGATCTAACCTTGAAATGCCCGTATACATACAATTGCTTCAAAAGCTACTTTCTATCCGTGATGCTTTTCTTGCAACGAGCTCATCTGTTCCTAAACAATTTTGAAGTATGCTTTTTAAGAAATGAGAAATTGGCTGTTAAATCTTTATTTTTGTAAAAAATATTTGATGCAAGTTGTGTTTTGGACTGAGCTGCGCTTGAAAATAGCGTTCACGCAGTGCTGAGTAAATGAGTGTTAGACTGAGGGAGGTGTTTGTCTTTTCCAGATCATCCTGAAAGGAGCAGCAAGACACCAACTGACGTTTTATCTCAGATTTCTTTTTCTGGTTTCACCGATACAAGAGGTCAAATTTCAGAATATCCTGCAGAAGTAACAGATCTTGGTAACTGCAATTCTTTCAAAACATAATCACTAGATAATTTAAACACAAGATTCCTTAACATTACTAGCTTGGATGGCTTCTGCTGCTATCTCCCTGCCTTGTCTCTTCAGCATTGCTGAAAGTTCTCCCCAGAGCGAGCGATTCAGTCATTCTTTGCTTTGTTTTTCAGAGTGTATGAAATGCAGAATTAGTCAAATGGAGTATAATTTCGGTAGAACACTGAAAACTTTCAGAAATAATACCTGAGAAAACTGCTCTGGTACACAGAGAAGGGGGGTGTGTGTGTGTGGAATCAATAAATAATAACAAAGGCTGTAATACTGTATTTACTGAGAAGTACTTTCCAAGTGAGGTTTAAATAGTGAACTATAATTATATACAAATTCTTCATGTATGTATTTCCTATGGCCATGGTGCCTTTAGAACTCCTAATACTACAAAGTCATTTTCTAGCCCTGAGAATAAATCTCTTCCGTGAGAGCCGGAGCATTTCTTACAGTGATCTTGACTGCTGCCAACGTTTGTGAGACTGCACTGTCTGAGGAGACAGGAGTAATAAATACATTTATTTCCTTAGGTTTTGGTAACCGCTGTGGAAAGCCCAGAGGACCAAGAGAGCCACCTTCGGAATGGACATGATCCAAGAACCAATGGACCATACTATCAATAAATTATACTGGAAGACTCAAGTGCCACTGAGAACTAGAAAAATAGTATTCCACTTTTCTGGGGGGCGACTAACACAGAGCAGTGTAGATCTAACTACCAAATGGTACACTCTTGCAGTACATCCCACGCAAAACCTTAAACATTGTTCACGACAGTGGATTCCAGTATTACAACTTAACTTTTTGCTGGGGCCATCTACCTGCCTTATTACACTTAGGAGAAAGTATTACATATGATTTATTTTGTAACTTCAAGTATTATTGCCTTAATGTCTTTTAACCCTGTTACACGCTGCTTGTAGACATATGTTAATATAGTAATACTTTCGACAGATTGTGTCTATGGACTACTTTTTGCTAACGTTTGATTACCATGTATGCATTATTTTGTATATGTACAGGGCAAGTAAGTATATAATTTGATAAAGTTGCAATCATAAAATATTAACAGAAGATGTAAGAAATCTCTGCATGATCTAAATTTTTGTGTACCTTATTTGTAAATTATTTGCCCTGAAGTTTTAGAAAATAGTTTCTGGGGTTTTTTACACAAAATTGCTGGACACACACAGCCAGAATTACAGGTTAGCAGAGATAAAGATTGTAATACATTTTGTAAATTGTAAGCAAAAGGTTATTTTTATATTATATACTGTTTAATTGTCAGACCTAATTTGTTCTGGTTTTCATCTAGTCACGGAGATTCAGTAAGTGCCTTGGAACAGTATTGAATTCTCTTAGCCTGTGTATGTTACTTCAGTGTTTTGAGTTCATCTGGAATTAGATTATCAAAAATATTTGTACGTTTCTAGTATATTTGACCTGCCAGTAAAAGAGAAACCATTCTACATAATCAACACTCCTTAGTTTTCATTTTAACGTTTCATCAGTTGCAATCTTTAGAAAATGCATCTCTCTCAACTTTCGGTATAATTAGGGTTTTACAGTTTTAGTATGGCATGTTTCTAATTCGGGGAAACCAGAACACACTGGTGAAAGGACTGTTTAAATACCACTGTCTTCTCTTACAAATGGTAAATACCATTTTTGTTGTTCGGCGACTGTGTATGTAAGACAGCAACTTATATGAAGGTTCACATAGAGCCCTTGCAGCTATACTGTATCTTGGCAATATATTATGTCAAGAGTTAATCCTTATAAGGATTCCTTACTTAAACTTTTCTGTAATACAATCTTTAAATTAAAGAAAGTCAAAATCTCACTATGGGTGTTTTTACTCTTAGGAAAAAAAACTGTTTTCAGAAGCATCCTTCACTAAAGTAGCGTGAAGGATGGCAGTCTGGCTTAGTTTATACATCTCGTACTTGAACAAAATAGCGACCCTCAGGACCTTCTTTTTAGCAACGACTTTAAAAGTTCTGGCTAGCAATAATGCCAGGGGAGTGAAGAAGAGTGCTTAGAGGAAAAACGTTTATTTTAAGTATTGGAACTATCTGTTAATCTGAACTTCAGCCATGGAAACGTTATGTTTAATTTACTACTTGTACCTTTAGGGCCTCTCCGCTACGAGAGCGCTAATGCCCAGATAGCAGCCCTATTATAACTTCCAAAAGGTACATTATTTGCAATTACTGTCTTTGACTGTGGATTAATCGCCGTGCATTTGGTACACACGACAGACTGCCCAGCTGGGGAGCTCTTTCAAAGAACTGTATGCACTATAAATACTTATCTTAACTTCCCACAGGTATAGTTTTGCAATTACTCATTTAAAAGTAAATAATTCAATGATATATGCCATGTGGGATAACCTATATCAGCTGGATTCCTGCTTTGTAAACGGTTCAGACAGCTGGAATGTCTTGCAGTTGGGTGCATAAAGTTGGCCTGAACTTTGTTCCCCTTCCCCTGCATTGAAGACGATCAGCTCAGACTTTAAGAGACCTCCTGCGGCGCTGTCGTGCGCGTGGGCTGTCACTGCCACCAGGCAGTCCAAATCGGTGTAACTTTTTGAAGCAACTGTTAAATAAGAAAATTGCCAAATGTGTTTTGGATGTACTTTCTGAAGGATCATTTCCATATTTCTCTACCAAGAAAATACAGAACTGTGCAGATTGTAGATTCTCCACTTCCCACATTTGAATTTCACCTAGAGCAAAGGCTGACAAAAATCTGTGTACTATATACAGGCCATCTGGCAATGTTTAATTAAAGTACATCCAGGTTCATATTTTTTTCCCTTAGATTTGCATGGATTTGGATAGTATTCCAGACTGAGTTTGTCACAAAGTTCTCAGCCTTTCTTTGCTTTAGCAATAGGAAACTGAGTTGCCCTGTATGGATTTCTGCATCCTTTCACGGACTTGTTTTACAACTCGCTGTTGCCTGCTTACATTCATCCGAGCTCTATATTTTTACCTATTTTATTTCAGGTAAACTGAGTTTCAAGTGCAAGGCAAAACCTGCCCAATGTCGTTACTTTCTGTATCGATGCTGGTGGGGGGTACGGAGATAAGCGCAGGGCTGGGCGCTGTGCACTGAGTAGTTTCACGTCATAACGTCCCAGTGTTATCCAGTCCAACAGCTTCTTCCAAGAACAAGACCTTTCTTTGCTGTGGTTTATTTGTAAACCCCTTTACATTCATTTTCAATATTACATTAGTTTACAAATTATCACTGAATACTGAATAGACCAAGTTGTTTTATATATATTTTGAAATCAATCATGGAATAGGTTTTTCCCTTTTGTTTAGGTCCAGTCTTTCCACGTTCCTTCAGTATTTTTCTAAAATGCCATTTATTAAATTGTCTAAATGTATTAATATTGAACAAATCATGCAGTAAATTATCACAAGAATGAGTTCTCCATGTTTTAGAAATGTAAATACTCGAGTCTCAGAAGAAAGCTGCCCTCTATTAATATCACGGCTCGTCTCTATTATGCAGCATATTTTAGGTTTTGTATTGACTTGGAAGGTAGCTTTCTACTTTTTAGTGATCAGAGCATTACTTTAGCATTTTTATTTCTTATTTATCTGTTAGGAAAGCCTGCTGCATGTACATAAAATTTTTCTTAAAGAAGTTTCTATCTTGGGGACTGTGCAGAACAATGGAAAATCCCAAAGAATTACCTTTGGGGTTTTGTATATTGAAATCTTGGATTGTGTTTCTTTGGAGACAACTTTCTAAAAGAATGAGCGCGGATCGGGTGCGACACAGTGAGTGGGCAGCATGGTAACCCCACGCTGCTGGAGTCGTTGCTTTTAGCTGTAGATCATCTTAGAGGTGGGGGTTGGTCTCTTCTCCCAAGTAACAGGCAGTAGGACAAGAGGAAATGGCCTCAAGTTGCGCCAGGGGAGATTGAGATTGGATATTAGGAAAAATGTTTACACTGAAAGGGTTATTAAGCATGGGAACAGGCTGCCCAGGGAAGTGGTTGAGGCACCATCCCTGGAGGTGTTTAAAAGACAGGTAGACATAGTGCTTAGAGATGTGGTTTAGTGATGGCTTTGTCAGAGTTAGGCTGATGGTTGGACTCGATGATCTGAAAGGTCCCTTCCAACCTAGGCACTTCTGTGATTCTATCATACTGTCTTCAGAGTCTTCTGACAATTGAACACTTTAATATTTGCATTTGAGGATTAAACTGCGTGTTTCAGGTTGTAATTCCCCCCATGCCACACATAGCACTTGGTGTGGAGACTTATGCTTTAATAAATAGTAAGTACAAATTCCATGTTTCTGATGGAGTAATGTTACCGCTGCTGGTTTATTCCAAGGTCACTAACACAATAATGTATCTCATCTACTTCATTGTGCTTTTCACATACTTGATAATGCTGTACTGTGGGTGACAAGCGGCTCCTCCTGTGTTACCTGGTGGATGTGGCAGGAGAGTTGTACAGCAATTAAAGACACTTTCATCAAAGTCGCGCAGAAGCTTTGGGTTGCGAAGGAAGAGCTGGGCAATGACTGTCTGTCTTGGAGCATCTGCTCTTCAGTGGACCTGAGGATTGAGAAGCTGCTTTTAAGGCGGGGGGGGACGGGTAAAGGAGAGTGGTTGTAAGGCAGAGTTGAGAACAGGGAAGCTCCGTGTAGCCTGGACGCCACTGGAGCTCCTTGGCCGGGTGTGAGGCAGACCACCCACAATCCACCTGTAGCCATTCATAATTAAATCAGCTCCTGATTAATGTATCTGCTTAATGTAAGACAGTTAAGATGTTCCGATGACAATCGGTCAGAACAAGTGTGATTGTTGAAGCAAGGGTAAAAGGTGAAGATCATGAATGGCATCCAGGGGAAAAAATAATATAAAAGTTGCTTTTTCTTTATTATTATTATTCGCAGTCTGAAAATTATTCTTTTCACTGCTCGATCACGGAAGAAATGAGAGCAAAGCCTCAGCCTTCCTGGCTGGAAGGAGGGAATGGATTGTCAGCGTTAAGCAGGTGATAAGCCTTGGACCGCACCGAGCGTGCTGCAAACAAGAGCGTGTTTCTCCCCGTCTGATTTGGCAGCTCAGCTGGGCGAAGAAAAGCCTGCAAACACTGGCAAGAATATCCGAAGGTATAATGACCCAGGCATAGAGGCTTTTTTGTTATTTTTGTCTGTGCTGATTTGTACTTACAGCGGGGGAATAAAAGAATAAAGAACTTTGAAAAGGTAATTTGAGTTTAGTAACTGACTTCCTGGCCTTCAGAGCACTGGAGTGAGAGGGCTTACGTGTCGCAAAGGCAGCGGGAGCAGTGGTCGGGGTGGAAAAGGAAGAAGAGTATCTCTGAGATCTGCTCCGAGCAGCTGGATGACGCTTCTGAGTGGGAAGGACAGAAAGCCAGGACCGCTGCCCAGGAGCTGTGCTCAGGAGGGAACACAAGGGGTGCTAAAGATCAGTTTTAACCTTAAAAAACATTAAACAAAACAAAAAAAAGTCTGAATAAGTCACAGTAAGTAGTTATGAATACAAATTGGCTTTATAATACAGAAAATTACTTATTGAAGTCAAGTTTTAACACAGAGTATTTCCATGGTGAATATTAACCAGAGGCAAACCAGTGTCTTTTGGGCAATAATAAATGCACAGCCATAACTGGATTTTGTTGCAGTCAGACTGAATCTGTTTGACTGGCTGAGTAACTATATATTTAGCTTGATATAGTTAACAGAAAGCGTTTTCTTCATCCTTTCCCGTAATAGGAATATTTGCAGGTCAATAGACTGAATTGGTAACAATCGCAAGTTTTAAGTATGCAGTGTCTGACTGAATACTGACCTGATTTACCCGGTTAAGAGGAGCTTGTGAAGCAAAGCAGCCCTGTCACCTTGTCCCAGAGGCTGGTAACACGGGCAGAGATTCAGTTTGTGCCGCTGTGGATGCGATTCTGCCAGCAGCTGCCCCTGCCTCGGTGCTGCTGCTGCTTCCATGGGCGCTCCCAGCTCTGTTCCTCCTCCTTCTCTCCTGACTCAGCATTTTCTTCTGATTCACTTGTTTTCTGCAACTACCATGAGAATGGTACCTCTCTTCTAGTAGTTGCATTGATGTTAGCTGTTTGGTGTTTTGCTGTCTCAAGTCTTATTTTGACTAAATCTTGCATCTCCATTTGCATGTTCCCTTCCTTTTAGCCACCTGGTTGCTTATGACTAAACCTTCTTGGTACCGTGTCCTGCTGGCCAGGTTAGTAACTCTTGTTTAGGCAAATGTAATACCTGATACGATGGGTACGAACAGAGCAAATTCAAAAGTGCAAGTGCTTTCCTCTGCTCAAATCTTACTTTGCAGACTTTTCCCAAAGCAAACAGCCCCCCGTGGGATCCTTCCGCTGCCCTCACAGGCTGCTCACCAGGCTGTAATTGGTAGGGGAGCACGACTCGGACTTTTGCGGGTTTGACGTTTAGGTTGTGGTGAGAATATAGCATATTTTGTGCATAATAGAACACCAAGTCAATGGAGAAATACTCTGAAACAAGCTAAATAGAAGATTGAAACTCTGTATCCTAACAGCATTTATTTTATTAATTTCCCCCCCAGCCGTTATTTCTCACCTATGCAGCTCTAAACTGGAGACAGCAGAGCGCCTACTTCTAAACAAAGTTTAAGTTCAAAGTGTAAATACCTAAAATGACTGTCAAGTGACTTTTTTTTTTTTCTTATCTTCATGTTTTTCCAGGGCATCAGGTTACCTAAAAGTTAATTTCTTCAGCCTTGCAGGTGCTTGTAGGCCAAGAAGTTGCCTATGAATCCTAGACAGGAAGGCAGCCGATCAATGCGTGGTTTCATAAAGCAACTGTTTTTGTTTTGAACACGCGTCTCTCTTGGCTGGCATCAAATGTGGCTGATTTAACTTAAGTTAGGTGACGGCCTGCTGTTTCTCATCTCTCATACGACATCAAGTATGTCTGGAAAAACAGTTTTTCTTATTTAGCTGCACTAAAGAGCAGTTTCTCTGCCCTTACTAGTAAATCAGTAATGCAGCGCTGGGCAGGAAGGTCAAGCGCGAGCAGGGCAGTACGCCGGAGGAGGGCTGGGTGTTTAGAAACCAGCAGACCTGCACTAGGGGACAGGACTGTATTTAAATTTACTTTAGCAATGTCAAGATAATTGTTTGGCATATGGGTGAGGAATACACCTTCAGTCCAAACTTGGCACTTCTGAACTGAGAGCGTGACTCTTCCTCCTGGGTAACGCACCTTGCCTTGGCCAGCAAAGGGCTTCGGAGCCCATTGCTTCAAGGAAAACAGGTTTTTGACCTCTGTGTTGGTGGCCGGGCTTGCTTCAACTGTCCCTAACCCCTGCATAAGTCAGTTATTAATTTCCTCAGGCTGAGGTTGCTTTTGTGCTAATCACTCCTCGGCATATCTTCTCTCTAAACATACTTGTCCCTCAGTTGTGTTCCTGTTCTTTATGCTTGCCCTCTTCATGTAGGGCCTAGAAAGTGTGCGGGGTGCTTGCAGGTGGTGGTGGTTACACCCTGGGTTATGGGACCGCACTGAAGCCTCTGTCGGGTTTCTGAGCAGGAGCCGTTGTCCCAGAGGCTGCACACAGCAAAAAGGCTGTGGGTCCCCCCCCCGAGTCACGGACAGTGCAAGGAACCTGCAATTGCACTCTGTCATAGGAAACAAAAATGACACATGCAATCTAAACAAGATTGTGTTATTATCTCAGTCGAGGATAATTCTTACGAGTGAAGTCGCTTTGGAAGGTTTGAAGGAAACTTGCAGACTTGAGGGACAACATGGAAGAAATAATAAAGTTGGCCTTAAAACTCAGAGAGGACCGTGAAGGCTGGCGTGATGGGTCAGTGAAGCAAAAGCTGATCTCTTGGGACTGCACAAAGGCAAAAGTAAGGGTGTGGAGGACACCAAAGCTGAAAACAAGTAGTTGTGTTAAGTGTGACAGAAAACAGCAGAGCGAGAGGTAACAGGAGTATAAATGATGCACTTAGCAAAAGTCTGGAGGGCAGCTGTTCTCTCACGGGTATAAGCAAGACATTTTATTTGTGAAGGTGAAAGGAGATGTGAGATGGACAAGAACTCAGGGAAGATAAGTTCTTACATGTTCGGATGAGCCTAAATGAGAGCACCTGGAGAGAAGTCCAGGTGGAAGGGAATAGGCATCAGTGACAGTTGGGATGGTGGCAGCAGGCACAATGATGAGAAAAGTGGGTAGAAGAAGGAAAACAGAGGAGCAAAGGTCTGATTAAGCCAAAAGGAGCTTCAGCTGATGGCTAGGTGTCTACAAAACGAGAGAAGAAATTGTGTAACAGCTTTTTTTGTGCAGGAGGCAAATCTGGATTATAAGAGCACACCTATGTGATATTAGGGTTTGTTGGGGGCTACTCAGAGTGCCCACGCTGCTAAAAGACTTGGGGGAGGAGCCTCCTGGAGGACACTGAAAGGGTTAAAAAGATGGGGAAGAAGTCAGGAAAAGCATGAGCCACAGGAAGAAGAGTTTTCAGGACAGTGTGAGGAGGAAAAGGATCCTGCATTTGATGTGTCTGAAATCAAAAAGCCTTTGGAAAATGGTTTGAGAGAGAAGCCAGATTGGACATAGCCCAGAAAGAAATTTCAGGAGATGAACACAAGAAGTGAGCATGGAGGTGAAAATTAAAACAAATGCTAAATGTTTTGGGAGGCAAAAAGCTCAAGCACCACATTCAGCCCCACACACGCTTCCACACAGACACCAGAGAGTGCCCTGGGAGGGAAAAGAAGAGCTTTAAGGGCAAGAGCAAAAGACAACAGCAAGATGGAGATTAAGGTTAGGATGGAATTGAGGGCAAGCAGAACAACCCGAGGAGAAAAGACCAAAAAATGCATGGATTTGATGGCAGAAAGGTGAGATGTGAAAGAGGTAAATCAGTGGGAGAAAACAGTGCACTTACAGATTCCCTTTAGTTACGGGAGGGCAGTAGAGGAGAATTTGCGGTGCTGAATCAGAGGCATTTCAGCTTCTCCAGGAGGACCCCTCACCTGTCCTTGTTTCTGTGCAAAGCTCATTTTCTTTGTTATCCCTTCAAGCTGTGCGTGTGAAGGGTTAAGACAGTTTACTACCCTTTCTTTAAGGATGAACTGTGCGGCACCTGTACAGTCCTGCAGCGAAAGTCTCCCAAACCTCGATAAAGAAAAATCCTCTCACTCAAAGCCGCTGCACCCCCACTCTCGGCTGAACAACAAAACACCTCTGAGCCTCGTCTGCGATGTCACCGTTAAGATACGTCTATGGAAGCTTCGGCTCACTCTTTCTCAAAGGTTTATCATAATCTTTGCTGTCAAAAACATGCAAACAATGTGCAATTTTGTACACATATTCATTGCAGCTGTTATCTTGATGCATACACAGCTGGGGAGCAGCATTAGCCAAGTTGGCTCGGACTGAAATGAAGGCTAATGTGAATCGGAGTGGATAAACATGACACGACATTGATTGTATACAGGCTTAAAGACGAGATTTACTGTCTGAGGGCTGATGGCATAAGCTGAAACTTTCTAATAAGCTGTATAGAAGTAAATTCCCTTCATTATAGGGTTCTCAGCAGGTACAGGCTGGAAACAAGAGCATGGCTGTTCTCAAAGTCAGGTGGTGAGCACTGTCAGGGTTCCAGAGCTGTAATTCAGTCTGAAGGCCTTAAAAGCTGTGCTTGACATTGAATGTGAGATCAGTACGTGTCTGTACGTACCGTGAAATCACTAGTGCGCCCGATGCAACTGCAGCTGCATTTTAATAGACTGCTCTGCCGTGTCCCTTGTGCCAGACTGCAGAAGTAGCCTCGCCCAGCTGCAGGTTCCAGGGAATGCTGCTTCTTTTGATTCCGAGCCTTTTCTTGCTTTCTGAGCATCTTTTTACCTCCAAGCACAAAAAGCGGTGCCAAAGAGGCCATGCTTGAACTCTGTTACTTGGGCATTTACTGTTGCCGCTGCTGCCATAGGTGTGACTTGGTAGTGAATGCTCCAATACAGCTGGGTGACATGAACGTCCGTGAGCGTGCGCCGGGCGCAGGCGGAGCCCTGGTAGCCAGCCAGGTCAGCACAGCTTTGGGCAATGGCCAGTCCCAGCTGCCGCCTTCCGACTCAACTGGGATTTGCCTGCAGCACTGGCAGCTCCTCACTGTAAAGTTCTTGCCTGCGGCATAACCCTGGCATGCTGCAACCAGAGAGAAAACCAAGCAAGAGATGGTTGGATAGAGAAAAAAACAGAAATGAAAATCACCTTGAAAAGGGGTGTTTGAGGAGGAACAAGGAATTATGGACTCTGGACAACACAGGCTTCATGTAACTGAGCAAATACGGAAGCGTATACAATTGCATGCAGCTACTGCTGCATTTTCTCAATGCTTGAGGGAGTAGTAACATCTCAGCAGTATAAACAAGTTGCATTTACCGCAGACCTTCACCAAAGAAGGGCATTTCATGCAATCTCAAAATGCTCTTCAAATGTTACCTGAGGAGTTGAAGCAGCTTCCATGGGAGGTTATGCTGCGTGGACTAAAAAGCAGGGCTAAATGCAAAGAATAGGTTAAATTAGGACACAGTGTGGCTGGGGCAAGCCACTGCAATGTGCCGACTGGCCTCCTGGAACCCTCAGCATATTTCAAGCCTGTTAAGATAGCTAGAAAGTCTGCAAAGTGGTTAGTGACAGTCTTGGTAACATCCAGTAATAGCCAGGCTCTCTCTGACATGACTTTTCCCGACCATTTCAGTGCACGTACTTAATCAAAACACGGGTTTGTTGAGTGCTGGGCCACCAACTAGAGCTAGAAAATACCATTTTCTCTGCTGCCATACCGTGGTATCCCCCATCACCTTCAAGATCTGTCCCAAATGCTGAACTTCATCACCTCTAAGGCTGTACGTGGCAAAAGCTTAGTATTCACAGTTTTAAAACAGTGAGTAAATAAAACCTTGTTTGTGCTCAAATCTCAGACTGAACTTCTGAGGTAAATGGTCTTTCCTTGAAGAGACTTACCTGAAAACAGCTTCTGTTTTGATCTAAGTCGTTGTTGCTGCAACAGTTGATTTCTTTAACCACTTGGCTCTGGCCTCTGAAAATACAGCGTGTCCGTATGAAGAGCTTACTGTGGTGAAGCCAAGGCAAGAAACTAAGTTTTGCATTTTGGCTTACGTCCTGCAAACAGTTACGTGAGTAACTTCTGCACGTAAACAGCCATAGCAAGCTCAATGAGGCCATTCATCCGCTGAGTTAAGCATGCGGGTAAATGTTTGCAGTTCTGGGGCGCTCGTAAGGAGGGTGGTTAGCTCTGTCTTTGGCAGCGCGGCTGAGCTCCACCGATCTCAGCTAGTGAAGTGGAAGTTGTCTCCCCCATCTACAGTTCCCACGTTGGTGCACAGAGTTGCAGTCCTTAGTGGAAAAGATCACAGGCACGTAAGAAAATTGATCTTTTGGGTAGACAGGGCCAAAATCCCATGGAGAGCTTGGCTGTCAAGTCAAACGGAGAGCTGAACTTGGTTCAAAGAGGATCCCATTGTTAAAACATGGAATATCAAAGAACATGCTGAGCTTTTCTGCTTACCAACTCTGCTCACCCTTCACCAGAAGATGTCTGGTGTGTGGTTCCACCCCAGTATAAACTCCACCTGCTGCATTCTGGCCTAATGTCAAAAGGACAAAAATAAGTCAGGTTCATGAATCTTAGTATTTTTAAATCTTTTGCTACATTTGTTTAAATTTTTATTAGCTCCCTTGCTGTTTTCACTTTTTTTGAAGTGGTGTATTCGTTGCTCAGGTAAGCCTGGAGAAGTTGTCAGGAAGCAGACACAAATCTTACCTTGAAACACGCAAGCTCTCTGTCGTCCATTGGCTGTAGCCGCTCTCCTTTTACTCGTGGCATCTCCAAAATAGTTTCACCATTCACTGCATAAGCTGTAATATCACTTAGACATTTTATCAGCGCTGCCCAGTACATGTGTGTCTTTAGGATTTCACTCTGGCATGCACTGAACACAATTGCCTTGCTGCCAGTGCAAGAAGGTTGGGTCTGGTACAGTCTAATCCCACACGCTACTCATATCTCAACACAGCTGAAAGCACCAGTGAAAGGCTGGCAATTTTGTTAAAAAGTTGTAATGTAGCTTCTGATATGTATTTCATTAGACACAATTAAAAACTAAAACAGCTATCACCGTGAACTCCAGGAAGGAATCTAGGGTTACATTTCCCACTGATGGGAACAGTCCGTACCATCAGGCTTTTTTGAAAAAGCACTTGTACGTCGGTTTTTATAAAAGTCAATTAAAAAAATGACTCACAACTCAGGTCACGAGATCTGTGGGGAGTAATTTGTGAGCACTTCAAAGGTGAAGCAAATTGCCTGGATAGACAACCTGATCCAAAACATGTTCATAAAATACCATGGTCTCCGCTTGGTGTGTGGTAAGAAACGAGTGTGGTGGAGTCGGGAGGAATGAGGACGTAGCTCAGGAGGAGAGAGGTGGGAAGAGCTGAACTGCAGCGAGTACAAGGAGGAAACTGTCTTTGCCTGTGGGTAATAAGAAGTGAACTTGTTAAGCAGGTTCCCAGTTTTGTAAGATCCTCAGAAGGGCAGAAGAGGTGTGGCTGGGTAACAGGAATGCAGCACAAGGAAGACGTTTCTATTAAACAAATTGGTGGGGTTTGAGTTTCTCCAAAACGTGCAATTGTGTACCAGCCTGGCCAGGCCCCGGGAAAGACTACTCCCCAGGGTGAAAGAAAAATTGGTGGTGGGACCTAATAAGGATAAACTGATCCCTGAAATGTCCTGGGGTAGGTGGGAAAGGTGGAGAAATTAAAAATGACGAGTTTATAAAGCAATCTGTTGTCACATGTAGATTTTGAGACCTCAAAGTGACACCTGAACAGTGGCACTTTATGATACCGTTGCCATTTAGTGAATACATATTTATCTAAACGTCTGCTGAGATGTAATCCACTGATAAGGAGGAAGCAATACAAGTAATTATTTTGTTAATGTAAATCAACCTTTAGTATACTTTATGACTAGTGGGACAACTAACAGTTCCGAAAAGTGTTGCTGAGCAGCTCCTTCCCCTTCTGTGTCCTCAGACAGCAAATGAACACAAGTTTAGTGATGCTGGAGAGAACACCATGGTATGGAACTTCTTGCAAACTTGCTGCACACTTCAGTGACACGATTCAGAAGGCTGACTGGAATCAATCTTTATCTCAATGGTATTTATGTGGATGTATCAAGCCAGCATTTTTCAATGTCTCTTCTTTCAGCGATTAAGATCCAGTTTGTGTGAAGGATTTTTCCATCTGTTTCTCCTCCTCTGAGCGTCGGAAGCGACCAGCACGAGGGAACTCACTCAGAGCAGCCTCTGGGCCAGAGTCTGCGGTGGTGAGATGACAAATCCTTTCTACACATTTACTGCAATTCAGGGCTACCCATCACGTACACGCAGCATTCCTGCCTCCAAGCCAGGGCAAGACTGCGCAAGTAACAACATACGGTACAACTGCGATTTTATGTAAACGGGCTGGTAGGAGACAGGTTATCTCCCGCGTTCAAGACAGTGATCCAAGGCTGATAGTGATGCGTTAGATTTGCTCTCATGTTATTCATTCCATCACAATGGATCCCAAAGCCCTTAACTGCCATCCAGTACGTATATTTAAACATTTTTGGGTGACCTTATTTAATGTAAATATGTTCTAATAAGAAGTACGTACAGTGTCTTCTGCTTAAACCCAGCCTGCAGTCTCTGTGAGCTTTCCTAATGCCATGGTCTAGAAACTTCAGGTACAATTATCTTCTAGTTATGTTGATACATCTGATAAAATCCAAGCACATTATGGCAAATGTGTTTTTACATGCAGCAGTTTGCCTTGAATTAATTGTTTCCCAGGATCATCGATGCCACTGCTCTGTAGAGCTGCTGCCTCTAATGTAGAATAAAATTTGTGAATAGACAGAAAGCTGTTTATTGTGGATTTTTCCATGTAGATGTTTTTTTGTTTGTATGAGTGAGAAGCTGAGGTGAGGAGTGACAGATTATCTGCTACTTATAAGTAGCCATTTATTTATACACACACACACACACATATATATAATCTGCTATTCTACAAATAAGTGCCAGTCTTTAAGACACAAGATCTGAGTTTCCTAGAAGTAAATGTGCTCCTAAGAACTGTCTCTGAAACAGCATAGGTTTTAATTGTCTAGGGACAGGGGGACAAAAACCACCAAGAAATCCATCTGATTTCAGTTTTTGAAAGAAACTAATGAGAAATACCTCACTGCTTCCATTGCAAAAAGGGCTAGAAATAGAGGGAAGAAAGCAGGTTGCCTTTATTCCCTTCTTGATGCATGTGAATTTGCCTGAATTTGTCTTCTCATTCCTTACCTGCAGCCCCTTGTAGAGGCAGAACAACTCCCAGTGTGGGTCCTCTGCGTCCCTGCCGTTGAGACGGAGCTCCAGGTCTGTGATTCCATCCTCTTTGGCCATCGATGTGAACCCTGGCAACAAAAGGGGTATTGTTTGTTAAGGAATAAGTATTCTTTTAAAGTTTAGCTTGGGAAAGTCTATAGTTTTTCTTTCCATAATGGGCTTTTCCTTTGTATTGCCATTAAGAGTTGACTAATTTGAAACAGTTACTTTTAAGTTTTTCCTTTTGCAAAGCAGCATTCCCTGGTGTCAATTGTCGCTTTGGAAGTGTAGGCTGTTCTAAAACTTTATTAACAGCAGCAAATCTGCAACTAAAATGCTCCTTTTTTTTTTTCTTTCATTTTTCTTCCTGAAAGGATGTTAAAAAGCAGAGTTTTGGTTGTGATGCCTGTTTAGGCAAAATTCTCATGTGAGTAGTTACTGTCTTTTCTCTAGGGGAAAATACCCTCAAGGCACTCCAACCCTGGAGGAATCTTCTGAGCTGGAGAACATCTAGCTCCAAATCAACATCTTCCCTGGGTCCAGCTTGGGCTGCTACTGCATTTGTGATCATGCTGGGGATGGGGGAAGAAGGTTAGAGGCTCTCTGAAACTGAGAAGTGAGGGAAATGCTGGGCTCGTAGGAGTTGCATACCTACCTGAGCACGGATACCACGTCCCAGCACTAGCAGACAGGACAGTGGGTTTGCCTCTAGTTTCTTTGTCCTTGCTCTTAACATCAATGGGTTTTATTCGTTCTGATCCAACAGATTTGAAACTCTCTTATTTGGTCTTCCAACAAACATTATGCGCAGCTCAAAATATTCCCTCAACAGTGTTGATAGCTGCCAATTTTCTTCTCAACCTGTATTTAGAGGGGACTTTGACAGTACTTCCACTAGACTTTTAGCTTTTCTTGTTCCCATCACGTACTAGGGGTTACCAATACTTACCAAGGGATTCTTCCCCTGGACTGCACGGGTGAAAAGAATCTGGGATTTAGCTTGGACAAAGACAGATCTCTCAGGATATTTGTACTCCGGTCGCTCGCTCTGTGGCCTTCAGATTACAATTGTGAAACTTGCCATATTGCCACTGTGTCCCTTGGTGCTACCTGTCCTCGACAGCAGCTGTCCTCTCCTGTCTGTTCAGCTGGTTCACTCTGAGTTGTCCACATAACCTGAAAATTAATCACCGGTTGTCATCCCCTGAAACAGTACTTTGTTCAAGTGACTTTAACTTTTCTAAAATCTGCAGTGGAGAGCAATGGATTTTCTCGCATTCAGCTCAGGGATGTCCAGAAATCACTGTACGGATTTGATATTGCAAGTGGATTTTTATGATTTTAGACTATATAACACCCTTTTGTCACTTTCAAAGATATACATGAGCAAGTGTGTGCTACAGTCTCGATTAGACAAAATATTCAAGATGTCTATTGGCATATTTTAGCACACATCTGGTGCTGGATATACTGGGTAGTGCTTCTGCATATGGGAAAAAATTATCACAACAGTTGGAATGTAAAAAAAAAAAAGAGAAAGTGCCTTGATTTATTTAGATAAAACTGCCTGTAGCTCTTTTCTCAAGAAGAGCAACAGCAGCAAAAGCCCGAGACAAAGCATTAACATACTGAACTGGGAAAGCCTGATGGTTTCAATTCAGCCCTAGAAAAGAGTTCAAAGATTTTACGAGTGAGCGGAAGCCAACAGCAAGACCTTCTCCCCACAAAGTTCTGGATTTGGGTGATAAAGATGGCATATTTATGCCAGAATTCTGGGTTTCTCTGTAAAATCTTTGTAACTCAACAAGACAAAGTTTCTTATGGTCTAAACATCTTTACTATGACACTTCAGTCTCCTTTCACTTGCTGACAGCTGCTGGATTGTGCTTTATTCTCCTTGGGGTATACTGACCATGTGAAATGAAAAGATCTTCCCAAGCTTCATGATAAAGCCTTTCAGATGTCATTTGCTTTTACTTGACACCATCAGAGGCCAAATAAGATGAAGCTGCAGTTTGCCTTGATCACGCTGTCATTTAAACAGATTTGTTGGGAATTGTTTATAACCTGACAGCAGTTGGATCCACTTTTAGCTCTCTGTTCACGACCCTGTGCATGAAAATGCTTGACGTTGTGTGTAACCCTGTGACCTCAGCTGCTGCAAAGGTTCTCATTTTGAATTTGACGTGAATTATTTTCCAAATACTTCCTCAGAATGGACAATGCATTTTGGAAAAATTCAAATTGCTGTACTTCTCATCTTTCAGAGAGATTATTACCCTTTTGCCCAACAAGCTCTACCTATGTATATGTCACAGAATCACAGAATAGCTGGGAAGGGACCTCTGGAGGCTGCCTTGTTCAACCCCTCTGCTCAAGCAGGGCCACCTAGACTGAGTCGCCCAGGCCCACGTCCAGATGGTTTTTGAGTATCTCCAAGCGTGGGGACTCCACAACCTCTCTGGGCAAGCTGTGCCGCTGGTCAGTCACCCTCACAATAAGAAAGTGTATGATTCTATGATTCTGTGATGTTCAGAGGGTACATCCTGTGCTTCAGTTTGTGCCCATCGCCTCTGGTCCTGTCACTGGGCACCATTGGGAAGAGCCTGGCTCTGTCCTCTTTGCACATTCCCTGCAGGTATTTACACACATAGATAAAATCCCTCTGAGCCTTCTCTTCTCCAGGCTGAAAAATCCCAGCTCTCTCAGCCTGTCCTCACAGGAGAGGTACTCCAGCCCTCTGATTACTTTTGTGTCCCTCTCTGGACCTGCTCCAACAGGTCCATGTCTTTCCTGTGCTGTGTTCCCTTTTGTATTGAAAAATCCTAAGGACTTTTCAAATAGTCTATTTTTTTGGATGCTATGAAGACAACAGCAAAGCAAATTATCTTTTCAACTGCAAGAAGATATCATTTGAAATTGTGTATGTCGATACTTTCCAAGTTTGCTCCATTGCTGTGATTGTTATTACACTTAAAAAAAGAAATATAGGAGCTAAGGCATTTCATGTTAAACACAACCAAGAGAAAAAAGATTGAAGAGCTGTGAAAACAGCAAGATGTAGCTATTTGAAAAAAAGACATTAAAGAAGAAACAAGTATTGTAGGTCCTCTCTGAAGTCTAAGCTCATTTTTGTGGTTTTTATGGATTCTACAGCATGTTGGCAGATGAACGGTGTAATAAAAAACATTACTGTCACTCACTGTCTGCTCTGCCCCTCTTCCAAATGTCTAATCCACTGACCCCGCAGCGATCAGAAAAGAGACATCAGCTGCTTCTGTGGGAAAAAAAAAAAAAAGCTTTTTATAGAATTGAATCATAGAATTGTTGAGGTTGGAAGGGACCTTTAAGATCATCATAAACCTTGCTTTGTCACCTGTTTAATTGAAGATGCTGGGCTGCACATTCACGTTGCTTAGGTGTGGGGACACTTGCGAAGGACAAGGCAGGGTGGAAATTCTTCCCCTCCCTGCAGCAAGGCTTGTCACACTGTCAGCAGCTCCCGGTTACGAACCAAGTTAGTCCCAACTGTCTCATTTAGTTCAATTGTTTGAGTGGTAATTACAGAAGAATTTGGATATGCCACTGGTTGTTCTGAAAACGCTGACTATGGAAAATGAGGCTTTTCTAAAATAAATCACACTTTTACATGGTGAAACTACCTTTGTAAGCACATTCTGTGCACATAAGGCTAGTTTTCACCTCCATTTCCAAAAGTGAATAAATTTATTTTTAATGAATAGTAAGACAAAAAATGAATAGCAGCAAAAATTACATTTAGCTAATTTGCAGACAAAAACCAGCATAAAGATGTCTAAGTGTTATCAAATGTTTTCAATTTACTCTTGGCACATTTATTTCCATGCTTGAATTAGGAACTGAACAGATGCCAAACCAAGGAAGTAAGCACATGGGAAGCAAACTGTTGAAACTATAAAGAGATTAAATAACAGTCCTGAAAATTGTATTTCCATTTTGAGACCTGAGTAATGTTCCAGAGCATCACTCTGGAAGGCAGCTAAGAGTAAAAAGCCAAAACAATGTAACTAAATCTGTGTACAGCACTTACACATAGCTTTTGATTTTATAGGGGATGTCTGAAATTTGACAAAGTTTAGGTGAGCATATACATCAACTTGTTTAGCTCCTTTAGTTACTGGAACAAGGTAGGTATTTAAACAATTTTTTTGATCAATAACCAATTATATCAGCATTTCATAATTATTCTAATCAAAATGACAACATGTTTGTAATAAGAAGTTTTGGTAAGATTACCCTTAATGTGTGTTGGATACTGGACTGCTGTGTGCCCCGCATTTTTACTGGTTTTGCCTCTTTTGGATTCTCATGGTCTAGAAAATCTTCACAGATTTCCCTAAGTGCTTATAAAATTATAGAGAAAAGCACATTGATATAATTTCCATAATCAGTTTAAAGTCTGCTACTAAAACAGGTAAGTCTTTCTCATCTCCATGTTTATGGATTCCGTACCGTGCTGCTGTCACTCCACCAAGGACCGATCTCCACAAAGGATTTTTTTTTCAAAAAGGGGTAAATAGTTTCTTCAAATTTTTTTTTCAAAAAGTTTTTATTCTGAAGCATTTTTGGTGTTTCTCATTTTGTCTCTGTCTCGCTCACAAGCGTCTGTCTGTGGTATATGTGCTGGCATCCAGGAGTTTAATTAAAGTAAAAAGAAGTAGAAAGGAAGATGCACTGAAATCTAAGTATTTCGGAATGCCTGTAGCACTTTAATGCATCCATGTCATCGGTGACAAAACAAGTGACAGGGATAACACCTCTTCCTCCAGCGTGCCCGCCAGGCTGGCCGCCACACAGCAGCAGGATTGTGGGATCTGAAACACAGAGCTGACTTCTGAATTTCAAGCGCCCTATAATTTTCCTTGCTGACAAATGGGTGGGAGATAGCAGTAAAAAACCTGCAAACATTAGTCACGCTGCTTTCCAGCAAGCAACAATTACACCTAATAGGTGCTCTGTCATCTTGCTCTGCTTGAATTTTCTAAAGAATTCACTAATAAAAACTTGGCTTGTGCTTACAAGCACCATATACTACTTCAAAATGCAAAGGAAACAATAGCGTGACTGAAGTTTAGTGGCATATTGTCAGCTGTGTTAAAGTTTGATGCACATTTGTTAGTTTAGATGTCAGTTTTTACATCTAGTTTTGGGCTATGAGTCCCCTTCCCACCAGTTTTATCTTCTTATCTATTTTCACATTAATATGTTGCATTATGATTCAATGCATTTTTTTTAAACACCCAGCATGTCCAGTAAGAAGTTCAGAAATGAAGATTTGTCTTAATTACTAACTACATTAAGGTAAGTGCACATTTGAAGATACTCAGCTATTTAAATAGCTATCTAGCCTAATTAGCCTAATAAATCCTGCTGCATGGAGAAAAGTGATGTACTCTGGCATTTCACAGAGGTTGTGGTCAAGTTTCTTGGACCGAAAGCACAACCTAGCATTTACTTTAGTTAAAGATCAAAACCCTTGGGAAACACTGTTCTTCTGTTTTTCAAAGCCCCCAAAAGCGAGAGTGTCATCTATCCAGTTGTGGCTTACCTGAAGTTTAAGTTTATTGAATCAACTTAATATACTGCTGACTGGGTATCACTACCAGCATAGAAGTAAGATGAACTGGGTTGTAAAGCCTGCAAGGTTGAGACAGTGCCATGACGTGCATAAAATTTCTCATTCTAGAGGTATTAAAATGCATAGGTTTTTCTCACCTACTGATACATGTAATAAATTTCTGAGGTAGCTGAAGACGACCTTCATACTCACAGGCCTAGTCTAGTTATACCAGCCTACAGGTAGACTTGTACCTGGATTTCAGTCTGGGGTTGGATGTCAGTTGACTACTGCTTGAATATGTGCTGTAAAACGTTCTTCTTGTGCTTCGATGCAGATACCATTTTCCCCCTCATGAAATACAATTTGAGGATACACTTTCACAGCAGTGAAACTTGAATCATCTGAAGAAAAATCCTTTAAGCAGAGTTGGATGGATGTAGAAAAATTTATTCTTCACTGCTGTTGAGATGAACACTGAACTGAAGTCAGCCTGGTTTTACCATTTTAAAAAAATGAAACAAAGGAGGAGACGGCCAGAATGCTAGGAGCAAGCTGATTGTGAGGATGATTGGTTGTGGCCCAAATGAAAATAGTCTGTGAAGTGAAAAAATCTAATCTCAAAACCTTGTTTTGTATACGCATCATATACAAAACTTCACAGAGCAATCTGATTTGGCAGCAGTCTGCCAGGTAAAGTTTATTGCGATAGCAACCTTGCTCTTTCCGCTGCCACAAGGAGACCTGCAGGTATGACTGACCAAAGCAGGAGGCTGGCAATGCAAACACTCCAGGAAACAAGGGCTCACCTTCTGTTTATTTCCATGACCGCTTCCTGCTTACTTTAGGTCTTGGGAGAATTTCAGTCTGCACCTAAACAGTGGCTATGGCAACGGTAGATGCCAAAGGCATGTCTGGGGGGCGCTTCTATTTGTGACGATCAACTCCACCTTACACGCCATGTTGCCTTTTGCTTTGGAGGGAGCAGCAGTGCAATCTCATTACTGAAGCAGTGGGTGTCAGTGATCTTGCTGACAAGACCGACATCCGACTATTCCAGTGGGACTGCATCTCCCACAGCAGCAAACCTTTGCAGCACTTGCCTTCCTTCCATCAGGCCCACGGGAGCTTCCAGGCCTTAAGCTGACTTCTGCTGATGATCTGGAAGACTGTGGAAAACTCGGGTTCACCCCGAAACGCCGCTGGGCCTTGTGCACAGACGCCCACCAGAGCAAAGCCCCCAAGCCCCAGGACAGATGTCTTACCCCGAGTCCGGCGGCAGCCTCTGCTCGGGAGAGTACCTGCATCCCCTCACACCAGCGTAACCTCCTGGGAAAGGCGCTTATTCCAAACCTTCCTCATTTTTAAACAAAAGCCTTTCTCAGTGAACCGGCTGCAGCGCTCCCCCCAGCCGTCCCTGCAGTGAGCAGCGCCAGGCGGCAGAGGGGAAGCCCAAAACCTGCAGAATTAAAGAAAACCAGCTCCCGGCTCGCTAGCGCCTCCAGGACCCGCCACAGCCCGACCACCCGCAACCCGACAAAGCGGCTCCCCGGGACGCGGCCCCTCAGGCCTGGGCCTCCCCCTCCAGCTGCCGCCACCCGACCCGGCCCCGCCCGCCATCGCTCGGGGCGGCTGCCCGCCCGGCGGAGTGTGAGGGGCGCTCCCCACCCCACCGGCTGGGGCTGGGGACCGTCCCCGTCCCCGTCCCCGTCCCCGTCCCCGTCCCCGTCCCCGTCCCCGTCCCCGTCCCCGTCAGCAGCTCCCCCTCCCTTCGCCCCCGCTCTCCGACTGCGCACTCAGCCGAGCCCGCCGCCCCAATCCCCTCAGAACCCGCCCCCTCTTCGCCTCGTGATTGGCCGATCGCGCTGTCTCTCCGGCGCCTCCCCTGCCCATTGGGCGAGGCGGGGGCGCCCCTCCGCCCCGCCCCTCCCGGTTCTGTCGGTTGAGGCGAGCCGAGAGTAAATAGAAGCAGGAGCCCAAAATGGCGGAGCCGCCGAGTCCTCTTCGTGGCGCGGCGTCGCCCGAGACGGAGCCGTTCGGCGCCAGGCCAGCCCCGGACGCGAAGGTTTCCCGTGGGTCCCAGCCAGCCGCCAAGAAGATGAAGGCAGCCGATGAGAGGAGCCTGAAGGGCACTAAGCGCGTCAACGGTGAAGGGGGCGGTGGTGGCGGCAACGGCGGGAGCGGCAAGCAGGCGCTGCCGCTGCCCGCGGTCGTGCCGAGTTTCGGCAGCCCCGCGGCGTGGGGCTTCGCCGCGCTGCCTTCTGGCCCCTCCGGGGGCGCGGGGGGCTTCGCTTTCCCCTCTCAACTGCCCCGGAAGCTGCTGTCGCCCGCCGTTTTGCTGCCGTCGTCCGCCTCCCCCTCCTCCTCCTACCAGCAGCACCAGCACCGCCACCACCGGCACCGCCTGGCTCTGGCCGCCGAGGCGGGAGGCTGCGGGAGCGGCGGGGCGGCCGGCGGGAGCACCAAGCCGAAGAAGCCGAAGGAGAAGCGGGACAAGGAGAGGAGGAAGCACGGGACCTTGCCGGTGGTCGCGGCGGTGGGAGATGGCGGCGGGGGCCTGAGCGCGGCGGGCCGGGAGGAGAACGGGGAGGTGAAGCTGCTGTTGCCGAAAGGTGAGGGACGGGCGCGGTGGCTGTGCGCGGCCCGCGGGGCATGGCGCGCCGAGGGGCCGGGAGGAGGGATGGTGAAGGCCGGGGTTGGCGGGGCTCTGGAAGGGGCAGCAGGTCGGGGCTGGGCAGAGTGGGCATGGTGCTGTAGGTGGAGGTGCCAGGAGCTGCCGTGAGGGAGCAGGAAATGGTCGTGATGCTGGGGTCGGGCCGTTAGAATGGCCGCCCGCCCCTGGGCAGTGCCCCTTCACGGGGGCCCGACCAGGCTGTCCCCACCGCCCTGCCCGCGGCCGAGCCGGGGGTGGCCAGGCCTGGGGGCCGCCCGCCGGACCCTGCCCGGGCACCGCTGGCCTTGCCTGAGTTTGCGGAGAAGGCAGCAGCGGCTCAGCCTGCCGTCAATCCTGTCAAAAAAAGGGGGTGTGGAATTAGCGATGGCGTCAGCCAGAAGCTGCCAGAGGCCTTAGGTTTTCTTACCTATTAGGGAAATAAGGGTGCCTAGTAATTTACTAGAGATCTGTGAACAAAACTGAATTTCTGTCATTGCTGTCGGTGCAAAAATGGAGAAACCACATGTTACAACACCCCCCCCCCCCCGCAATTTTAAAATTAAATCCTGAATGATCTCGTTTATTAGGCTATTAATTTTTACAGGGTTAATCATCGAGTACTAGAGAGCATGCAGTTGAAAATTTAGATACTTAGATTTCTGAAATCTCATTTAGTTGCTGCTTCAGGTTTGCTTTATTTCCTGAAGATCACTGGGCTAAAATCTTCCAAGAAATGCTCGAGGCCTTTGGGGGGAAAAAGGGAGGAGCGCTGCATTAGTTTATTAGTGGGGCTGGGTAAAAACGGCCGTACCAGGTAAGACAAGATATTAGGGTAGATTCTCGGTTAGATTCTTGCTGACTGTGAACAGCAGGTGCTTGGGAAGTAAAAGTCAATACATGACTATATGAAAACAATACAAGAATATATGCTTTTATTTCCAGTGTATGCTTTTCCAGTCTTCAGTGACCTGAAACCCGATGTTAATGCATTTGTATTTACATTGAAATATGAAGAACTTGAAACATTCACTGTATTACCTAGTTTGAGCAAGCTTCCTTTCATTCAAAGGAAAGAGAAATTTTAGCTGTTATGTAGGCTTGGGTTACTTTGTTGGTGGCCTATATCTGTACTTATAGGATGAGCCAAGCTTGTAGAGAACAATTATTAATATCAGTATGCCTTTTTCCCTATTGATTACGTTGTCTGCCTGCCTTAATACATTTTCCGCTAATTTCTACTAGTATCTTAGTCTCTGATTCACTTACCTTGAAGATTTAATTTTTTTTTAATTCCTTGAGCGTGTTGCACATACCATTTTGTTCCTGGGATCTTGGTTGCTGGTGTACAAATGGAAATAATAACCACGCTCACTCAGATTATCCTAGTGTTTTACCACTGTTACATAATCATGTTAATAAATCTCTGAGAACAATATTTCAATAATAGGATGAAATGTGGGTTGGTTTTTTTTTTCACATTGGTAAAAGAAATGATGACACTGATGGTGTCAACTGAATAACTGTTAATTGACCCTCATGGAAGCAGTGGTACATCTTTAAAGAGGAGGTTCTGCACCTTATATTTGGGAAGGATATTTTCTCAGAACTAATGTACTGACAGGCTCAAGTATTTGACTCTTTAGTTGTTGTTTGCTCAGAACAGGTCTTTTTACCTGTCATTTATTTCTTGAAAGCCTAAGTACAGGCAAGAAATAACATTTTCCAAGGCAAATGGTGCCTGTATGGTATCTGGGTCTCCAGATTTCTGTTTAGAGGAAGTGGTTTGTATAGCTAAAATTTTGTGGTGTATTTTCCTATATAAATGAAAAACTTTATATTCATTAGACTGTATATTTTTGCATAGAAGGCTGTAAGAAAGCGAGGGATGCACTAAGTCTTCTAATGAGAGAAGCCAGCCTTTTAAAATGGTTCTGTATTTGAGTGCAGATTAAAGAACAGGTTTGTGCTGTTAATCCTGTGAATAATTTACTTTTCAGAGAGGAAGGAGAAATGCCGGTATGATGCAGGGAGAAAAGAATGATGGGAGGGGGTATGCAGAATCCTAAGTACAGAGGAAAGCTAAGAATGATGTAGTAGTGTGGGAGGGTGGAATAGGCATAATTTCTGCATTGGGATTGCTGGGACTATGGCATAGACTAGAAGAAGATAGCATAGGGACTCTGATTGCAGCAGCGGATGATGGAATTTGAGGTATTGACATGAAAGAGGGAGGAAATGGCATGCAAAAGCTGTGTAAGAAGGGGGTGATTCTGATCTTGTTTTAGGGAAAAAGACGTATTATGTGGGTGCTGTAGGAAAGGCAAGGAAGGTTAGAGGGCGGGTAGGATAGGAGGAGTGAAAAATTTAGGCAGCCTACAGATATGAAATCAGGGGAAATTTAGAGGATTTTGTATAATAAAAACCGAGAGGCTTGCACACACAGAATATATAGGGGGGAGAAAGCAGGAATAAAATGTGCTGCTTTAGGTGTAATGAGGTGACTTTATAGAAGCTGTCACATGTGCAGCTGGTAATACTTTCTAAAAAACAAGCTAATGCAGGCAAGTGCAGTTTCCTTTTCCCCAAGTCTGCAGTTGGGCAACCTTTTTGCTTTTGGTACTATGAAAAATGAGCAGTAACGTGGAATTGACAGTATTGATTGTTTTTTCTCTCATAGCATTCAGAACTGATACACATACCAGTGTTGCATCTGCCAGAAAGCAGATTGTGCAGATGAGGGGACTAGAGGTGTATAAGTCTCTAAAAGAGGCAAAATTATCGAAAGATAAGCAGATGGAATGGGTGAGACTTCCTTGATCATTTTGAGGCTCTGAAGGATGGAAAAACTCCATCCTCCTCTTTGCAGCCTAAGTAGAGATGCATTGCATGTGGGTACATGGGATGGAGTGGAATTCCCAATTGAACTTTGTACTGATAAGCGTGCCAGTGTCTTTGGATTGGGAGGAGTCATGTTTCTAATCGGGGAGCTGTGTGTGTACTCTGCTACATATAACAGTTATGGCGCTCGGAGAAAAAGCTTTACCCTGGTGAGGGAGAAGGAGGGCGGACCTGCATGGACCTTAGTACTGGAGAAAACGAGGAATAAAGCTAGGGGAATCAGGGGAAGAATGGCAAGACTTGTCTCATGGGACTGCTGGGATTGTGGTGTAGACGAGATAATACAGGGAATCAGGGCACACAGTGATGCGGAGTGAATGAATGTGAAGACTTGGAAAACTGTCATCGTAGGACTTTGAGTAGTACCAGTAGCATTTTCCTGATTCTACTTTAATTAATGTGGTGATGATGATAAGGGATACTGACACTGAGGAGGAAACTGGGATAAGTTTTTTCACCTACCATTCAAAAAAGCTGATTTTAGGAGCTGATGTTTGTCCTTTGCTTGCAATGGTGTTTTTACTAGGTGAGAGAGCCTGGTTTTGAGCCACGTTTCTTTCCGAAGTGATAGGAAGATGTTAAGGTTATAGCCAAGATGGATGATGTGTTTAAAGCTCTCTAAAATTTTTGTATTTTCTTCCTTGAACAAGTCTTCATTTACCGATTTCTCTGGTCTCTTAATTCACTGAAAAGACCTTTAACTTGCAGAGTCATAACTAGGCCTTACAGCTTGTGTATCCATTAAATGAATGGAGTTGAGTGAACCCTTTTGAGATGATGATCTAGCATGCAGAGAACCTGGAAGACCATTTTGCGATATGCATGATTCATCCTGCAGATACGAGTTTTAGGCTGTTTAAATAAGCTTAAATTTCACTTGTCAAGTACATTCTGATAGTGGAATTAAAAGTTGTGTAACTATTTTTGTTATAAAACATGGTGTGAATCTGATGGAAGTGATTGCTGTTCCAGTTTATGACTATACTGATTTAGTTAGTCATTTAACGGATACTCTGCTCTAGCAGTTCATAGTTGAAATTGTTTTCTTAACAGTGCAAAGCTCAGCTCAGCCACTCCCCACTTCATCAGATGAGACCTGCCCAAAGTTTTTTATTTTGGTCTATAGATGGACCTTACCTGCTGTAAGGTGTGATCCAGATGTATGAACCATCTTTTCTGTTTTTCTTGCCATTTCTGTGTACAGTTTCCCTTTCCCTGCATTTTTTTTTCTTCAATGATCCACTTGCTGATAAGATTACTTTAGCACGCAAGCAGTTACAAAATGAGACAGGTATTTTAACTTGCAGATGAGGGTTCCCCATATGAGCAAGAAAGCTGAATGTGGTATTGGAGCTCTTGTTTTTTACTTCTGGTCTTTGTGTGTGTGTGTGTTTGGTTTTTTTCCCCTCCTGCTTAGATTTGGTTTCAGGCGGGCATTTACCAGTGATTCCTCTGATAACTCTGTTGCTTTGGGTTGCAAGACACGGGTTTTAAGCTTTCAAGAAATTGCACCTTTCAGGCTTGTTAGGTTTGGTTTGCATCTGGTGGGATGGTGATTTCATAGTCTGACTTACTGAAGTAGATTGGAGAAAGTTTTGGAGCTTCTTTTCTTCTTCTTTAGAGCTGGGACCATACATCTTGCTAGTTAGTCTTTTTTCTTCTGCTAAACATTTCCTCCTCCTATTTCCTTTGCTTTTTTTTTTTTATTGTGTGGCTTGACTCGCTTCCCCCTCACCCCTTCCAAACTCATAAGTTCAGCAGTCATTTTCATACTTGTGAGGCCTCTTGATCACTCTCTTCTGAATTCTTTAATATATTTCTATTTAGATACCCCACTGTAATCATCAATGTCTAGAAAGTGTTCAGGGATTTAACTGGGGTATACAGGAGAAGAGGGACTTCTCAAATTTCTTTGGATGTTGGAGACTTATATGCAGTTTAGTTTTGCGAGCTGATAGTGACATTAATGTAAGCATCCAATGTTGAGATGAATTTGAAGAGTTTATCTTTCTCCTGAGGGACCCTGTTCCCTTTTAGTTTCTATGAAATAACCATGACGCTTTGCTAAACAGAACAAAATCTTTCGTTTTCTAAGCTGGAGAACAAACACAGCCCCGCCTGTACCCCAGAGTCTATCTCTGAGTGTAGTTTACACAGCAGAAGCTTATTCTGGTTGTAGAATAATAAATCATTTTTCTTAGTTGAAACAAGATCAGTAGTCTGAAACATCAGATCTGAAACCTCTTGTAGAGGCCTTGTTTGCAGCTGTCACGTTCTCCACTACTGATTTCTGATGCAACTCCCCAGTGCTGCAGTTTAAACTTGGCTCATTCAGTTCTGCATGTAGAAGGCCTCCTTTAGAAGTGCAAAGATTAGAGGAGTTGCAAGGATTAGATTTAAATTTCTTCGAAGTGTTTTGATTCTGAAAGGGATCTGTCTTCCTTCCCATTCACTGGAGGGCTTGGGGAAATGTTCTCTAGGGGAATTCTCTAGTCATATCTGAGATTTTAAACTTTAATTACCAACAGGGATGTCAGCCAAATATTCCTGGTCATTGGAATGAGAAAGCTGTCATGAATTTTTTTGTTTTGGGGCGTCAGAAATACTGTATGGGTTTTTTCATGTTCATTAGGTCAGGAAGCCTGCTCTCCAGTGTACCTTGTATGACTTAATAAAAGTGCAGGTGTCAAAACCGTTAACATAGTGGTGTTAAATGTACTTCATGTATCTGCATAACAAGATAAGCATGGCTTCTTGAGGTTTTATTTTTATGGGTATTTGTTTAAAGGGAGGAGAGTGCTGATGGAAGGAACGGTGACTGATGTTCTTGTACTCCCCTCCTCTTCCCCCTTCCCTTCAGTTACAATACTGTTGGTGTTAACCATATTGATGGCGTCCGTTAGTGGTAGTTTGTAAATATTTTGCCTGATGTGCAGTGACAGCCCTTAAATCAAAGGGAGGAGAGAGGCAAGAATACTTTGAACATAATCTATGACTGCCTGCTAATGTGGCTTACCATCTGGAAACCTGATGCAAAGCAGCTGCAGCTTTTGGCATCTGGCAAGGTTTTAAAGCTCTTTCAGTGCTGAAATGAACTTGTTCATGCTCGCGCGTCAGCTTCAAGGTGCGAATTTCACAGTGTGACAGCGACCACATTGCACATAATCCACTACAGTGCACTTCCCACTTGGCTCATTCTCTGTGCGCTTGATTTACCTTTTTGTCTCTAGAAAGCTTGCAATAGAGGCCAAGATCTGGTTAAATTTCTGAAATCTGAATGGTGTGGTCTATGAATTTGGGTTCTTTTATTTACCATTTATGAAATCACTTCAGTCATTGTGAGAAGGTATCTACCTAATTGGGAAACAGAAAACTTTTTCTGTAGCCTTTAGTTGTAAATGCAAATACTCCGTTGCTTTTATTTATGTATTTAACCTGACATCCAGAAAAAGCAGAAGCTTTTGAGTTTGAGGAGGAAGTATGCATATCATTCTGAATTAGTTCAGTTAATCACGTGGATTCACTCTAAAGTGAAAACATTCTTCAGATGCCATTTAGGAAGGTGAGGTGGAATGCTTCTTCGTAATGTAATTCTTCCTGTCTGGGTATAGCACTACTTTTTTAATACACCGCTGTTGCTGCGTTTCATTCATGAGTGTCCTGTTTTTCTATGACATTAAAACCAAAGAATATGGATTTTTGTGGTGACGCTTAACATTGTGAACTTGAATTGAGACATCTAGAAATCTCTTAATTCCTTCAGTGTTGCATTTATTCCAAACAGGGATACTTACTCCTATAGAACTCTATTTTAAAAGGTTTACCTGTGGCATTGCCTTATTTAGTAGAGTAAAAAATAACTATAATAGTAGAGACTTTTTTCTTCAGGCAGTAGAGCTTGAAAGCTAACGAGTGAGCCTAACTTACTGGGATCTTCCGTAGCAGATTCCTGCTGTGCTTGGAGTTGTGTGGGGTTGTTTTTTGTTGTTTTGGGGTATTTTTGTGTGTTTTGGTTGTGTGGTTTTTTTTTTTTTTTTTTTTTTTTTTACCCTGGTGCATTGCTTAGGGTTTTGGATGACTTTAAGATAAAGGATTTTGGTGTGAGTGATGTGCTGATAAAACACAAAAAGTGTTAATTTAAATCTGTAGTAGAGGAACTGATATTTTCCTGGAGAGTCTTGTTTTATTGCATTTTTTTGTTGGTACCTTATATGGCTATCAAATATCTTTTCTGTCACTTCAGATGTGATTCATGGCATCATGATTGACTTTTTCTTCCCCTGTAAATACTGGGATACCAACTTTTAAAATCTGGTGTTTTCTCCCATTTCAAAGTGAAACAGACATAATAGGAATATTTAGTGTCTGTTTTGATCCAATAATTAAAAAAAAATCACACGCAAAAAAACCCCCAATAGATGAAATGTTAGACAAATCCTAATACTTAGTACCTGACTGTCTTTTGATTATCACTTACCAGAACAACTTTGTTAAAAGGGAGAGAGCAAATAATTAGGCTTAAATAAATCTGAAGTTTATATTGCTGGAATGGTATTTTTTAATATCTGCTAAAATGGAAAAATAGTTATTGAAATGTAAATATGCTTGGGTAGCTTCACTTAAAAATATCATATGATGTTGATGAATTTTGAAAGGGTTATTATAAATGTTTTTGTGATTTCCTGCAGAACATAGGCTGTGCCTATTCCTTTTTTTTTGTTAGTTTTTAATTAACCTTTTGTTTAAAGTAGGACTCTTTTTTTTTTTTTTTTCCTTTTTTTAACAACCCCTCCCCACAACCCACCACCAAACAAACACACACAAAAACAGAATACCCACATCCTTGTGGAAAAAGTTCCAATAATGGACCACAACTATTTGGTGAGTTGTTCCTGTGACTAACTTGTGCCTTTGTTTACAAAAAAATAAAGGAACTGTAGTATGATCAGTTGTGAACTAGGGATGTCAGGCTTTAGCTTCTAGTCACTGCTATCTCTATTTATGTTGGGGATTTTTTAGAGTGAAGACCTTTTTATTAAAACTGCTCTTCCTTGTTTGAGTAAAATTACCCCTTCACCTTACTTTGAACTCAAATTGTCTTCTCGTTAGTGTAGGAAATTTAAATTTGTTGATTGCTTTTCTGAATCTTCAGTTTTTCGTCGTTGTGAAAACTGAAACTATTCCAATAGCAGTTGCAGTGCTGCGACATACAGAGCTAATAGCTGTTGGTACTTGATGTTCTCTTGTCCTGACCATTTGGGTGACATTATTTCCCTGGGGACTTACTTCATTTTGTTCCCTATTGCAGCTCAAGCTTTTTAAAATTTTTTTTTTATTTGTTACTAGTATCGGTGAAAGCTAATTGCAAAATATTCTGTGTAAGTGAAAAGATTAGTATAAACATCTCTCTACTTTTTACTACTTTTCTTGGTTACTTTGAGATGCTGTTGCCCTACAGATGAAGTGGAGCCCTAATGTTTTGGATCAGTAGTAGCTGCCACTGGTAAACTTTCAAAAAAAGCTATACAAGAGCGTTCCAAGTTTTCTTAACTTGTTCAGCAGAACAAGTTCTGTCTTGTTTTCCCTTGCCAGCCTCAGAGTTACCGGCTGTTTATTTTGTGATGTGCAGATTGTAAATTGCTTGATGTTGGAGGCATTCATCTTAAAGCAGGATTTTTGTGAAGAATTTTCATGTTTCTTCTTCGAGAAAGTGAGATTTGGACTGAAATTTTGTATGACTGGAGGGGATTGATACCTTACATTAGAGAAGACACTCGGAGAGATACTAGTATGTGGCATTTTGGAAAGTCCTAAAGAGCTCCAGTGTATATTGAACTCTATTGACTTTGTGGGACAGCAGCTAAGATGGAGACTGTATTTGGAGAATTGCACTTGTCCTTCCTTGTTAGATACGTGCCATAGGCATGTTTTGATCACGTTTATTGATTATAATGACTGTTGGATGCTTCTAAACGTACTGAGTTTGCTGAGCCAGCATAGCTAAATTGCAGTAGATTTTGTGGTAAATTCAATCTTAAAAATATAATTTAGTTGATTTTTATCTCACATTGAAAAGCTGTGAAATGGAGTATCTATCACTGGGGAGAATAATCTGCAGAATTTTGAATTCTGCCAGCTAGACTAGAAAATACTTATTTTTACGCATAAACTGAAGATATTTGAACTGAGAATTAAGGCCAAGTTTAATCCATGGGATGAGTTTCATTTTGACATAGGGTTTTTATTAATTTATATTTTGTCTTTATTTCAATATTAATTTATGCTTTTTTAAGGAGAACTCTACCGTCTATTTTTTATCTATTCTGTGGGCCTTGAGGGAGGAAACTTGAGAATTTGTACATTTAAATTGGGATTCTCAACTGTTCTTTACTTGCCTCAGGCTGTACGCTGGTTTCCTTATAGTACTGTGATTTCTAAAAGTTAAGAAATAGTTAAGTTTAATTTATTTCAAACCTTCCTTATCTGCATTTACATTGTATTTGCAATGGCTTCAGGTATGATTTGCTCGTGGCTGTTGCTGGAGAAGGTCACAGGACACTTCCACTGTTTCTTCCGTCTGGAAGGTCTCACCATTGACTCCGCTAATTGCTTTCTAGATGTGAAAATAAACTAGAGGCTCTTTAAAAGGTTTCAGCTTGTTCTCTGTCCTTACTTGTGTTGCTTCTGACAAAACTGGAAGACTCATTGGCCTGTGATGCTATTCATAAGCCTGCAATAAAGGATTCTTTCAGTCTTTCTCTCGTTCTCTTTCAGCAAGGCTCAGCGTTTGTATACGCTCTTCAATCTTTCTTTGATTTGTAAGTGATAGCAGAAGTCGTGTGCCTCTTAACACTATGCAAATGTTGAGATAAAATCTAGGTTTTCCCATGATAATTATAATCCTGGCTAAATTGAACATTCGATGCAGGCTACAAATCAAGCCTGGTGTTACTGCCTGCTCGCTGAGTGTCTGTCTGCTTGCAGTGTTACTTAAACTTCTGTTGTATAATTTATTTCCTACTTCATGCTTTTAAGTTGCAGGGGATTAATGATTTGGGGGTTTCTTTTGGGGGAGAAGCAGGCTGGAGTGGAAGATCCATGTCTGTTTAACCTGTTCCTAGAAAGTACAGGTTTATGTTGCTTAGGAAACTTGTTTGGATTCCATAGTCTGCTATACAGATGAATCTGCTTTGTCATCCCTTGTCGTTGCACCGTTAGAAGGCTGTTTTTGGACATGATTGTTTCAATCGCTTGGAACTAAGACTTCCAGACAGTTTTAAACACAGCTACCTTATTCCTTATTATTTTTGTGCCAGCATAGTTTCTGTTCTCTTCCCACTGTTTATCTTGATCTGTGGACAGACAACAGACATACATCAATTGCCATCTCTTTTCGTTTTAGATTTTTTTTCTTAGGCTCTTCCCCAAATACATTCTTCATCCTAACTACGGTTCAAGTTCTGTAGCCTTAGTAGAAGACTTCTAAAAGGAAAGACACGAATGCCGTAGAGGTCATGGTTACAGCATTCGTGTGGATTACTGTCAATCCTTTGCGCTTTTGGATTAAGTATTAACATGCTTCATAAATACTCTGGTTAAGGGACACTATATTGCCTTCTAGAATTAAAGACTTTCTTTGGTTTGGTTCTGAGGAATATTTTTGGTTTGTTAGTAGCGAAGATACCGGCTTCTTCTATTTTATGTGAATGCTTGAGGAAAAGTAATTGGATTTCTCTTTGCTTCCACTATGGGTTTATAATGCAAGTAGCGTAAATAAAACACCAGGATTGTCTCTCAACTGTATTATTGAGAATGCATTCTGAAGCATAACATTATGTAGAAGCTTGAAATCGGATTTCTTCTTTCCCTGTGGAGGTTAAAAAGCCCAGTAAAAGCTTGGAGCAGGTACTTGGCTTCAGGTCAAGAAACCAGGCACGAAGTGCTGGCTGCCATGCATCTAGGCATGGTAAAATCTGACTTCCCTAAATACCTGGCCTCAAAAGTAAATTTAAACTCGGCTTGAAAAGATTACTCCTTGAAATTATGAATTCCTCTGGGTCTAGTATTTTTCCACATAGAAAGCATGCTTAAAGGCTCTGTTTTTGTATGACAACTATTTAAAAACCTGTAATGACTTGACAAGAAAGTAAAGGAATAATGAGACTGCTGAGGTAAGCCGTTGCTGATTGTAGGTAAGCAAGGGAAGCACCAGTGTGTTATATGTGCTGTGCAAATATAGCACACTTCATGTGTTTCTGTTAACTACATCTTACTGCTGTTAATGAATTAGTGTAGCCTGTGAACTTAATGTAAAAGATTTTGCAGCTGACAAATAAAGACTTCATTCCAAGCTACTTGCAAAAGCCTTTAAGTTTAGACTACGTGAAGATAGTTATGTGACGTTTCTAGTGTATATGCGCACCCAGGTATATACAAACCATACTGTTTTTCCCTATTTCTTATCTAATGCATGTAATTTGAATTTCAAGAAGTAAGAGCCCATGGCAGATGGAAAATAAGAGCAGAAGGTAGTAGGAGTAAGCAAAAATTGTTAACTGTATACAGTTAACATGCTGAGTTGTTGCATACAATTCCAACATAATAGAAACAAAACTTGTCTGAGTTAAATAAGTTTATGTTGGATTATGCAACAGATAAATATTAGCTTAATAAGTACTGGGATTTCCTTGTAACTCCTCCTTTTATCCTCTTAATGGAGCTTACATAAGAGTAATATGAAACGTGCACGCGACAATTAGTTTTCTGTTCCTACTTAATTGTAAAATATTTGCATTTCAGCTCAAATCAAAGACAAAATTAAAGAAAGGGAAAAGAAGCAAAAAGAGAAGAAGAAGCACAAAATAATGAATGAAATAAAGAAAGAAAATGGAGAAGTCAAATTATTGCAAAAAGGTAGGTTCAAACTATGTAGTGGTATTTCATTCTAATGTTTTAAAATCTCTGTAATTGGATTGGAAACTGAGTTTTAATACTATGTTTTTCACTTAACTAAAATGTCATTTTCCCTGACTGTTTGGTATGAGGGTTGGAAATCAAAACTTAACTATAAATGTTTTGGGTATTTGGTAACTGTTATAAAGAGAGAGATTATAACTATCACCACAATATTGCTTATAGAGTAGTAGTAAAGACTAGTATTTCAAGGAATAATATTGGTGATACCTATATCTTCTGTGCAGTTACTGAAGAAGGTTATCATTTTATATAGTGTGGAGAAGAAAAATGAATCCATGTCACATTTTATACCTAACATTAAATGCACAAAACTGAATAACTAAGGAGTTATAATTTCAGGAACTTTGCCAAATACTAAAAAATTATGTGTAACAGGCAGTCTTAATGTTGGCTGACTTTTTCAACTTCACTTACTGTAATGGAATGTAATGAAAATCATGTTTTCACAGTTGCTTGTACATCGACTGAATCTTAGAATTGTACAGTGGTTGAGGCTGGAAGGGAGCTAGTCCAATGCCGCTGCTCAAAATAGGGTTGACTAGAGCAGTTGCCCAGGACTATCAGACTCTGTGTATCTCCACAATTTCTCTGGACAGCCAGTATCAGTATTTGACCACTCTTGCAGTAAAAAAAGTGTTGTTTAAAAGGAATTTCTTTAATTTCAATTTGTACCCTTTAACTCTTGTTCTGTCACTGGATGCCTCTGAGAATAGTACTGCATCTGGGGAAGAATAACACCAAGCACTGGTGCATACTGGGGGCTGTCCAGGTGGAAAGCAACTTTGATGAGAAGGACCTTGGAGCTCTGGCAGACAGCAAGCTGACTGTGAGCCAGCAGAGCACCTTCATGGCAAAAAAAGGCCAACAATATCCTGGCTTGCACTAGGAAGAGCGTTGCCAGTGCATTGAGGAAGGTCATCCTTCTCCTCTACTCAGCGCTGCTGAGGCTGCATCTCGGGTATTGTGTCCAGTTCTGGGCTTCCCAGTACAGGAAAGATATGGACTTACTGGAGTGAGTCCATCACACGGACAAAGACAGTGAAAGGACTGGAGTACCTAGTAGGGCCTGTTGCAATAGGACAAGGGGTAATGGTTTTAAACTGAAAGAGGGTAGATTCAGACTAGATAGAAGGAAGAAATTTATTATGATGAGGGTGGTGAAGCACTGGCACATGTTGCCCACAGAGGTCGTAGATGCCCCATCCCTGGAAACGTTCAAGGTCAGGTTGGCCGGGGCTCTGAGCAACCTGATGTAGTTGAAGATGTCCCTGCTCATTGCGGGGGAGGTTGGACTAGGTGACCTTTAAAGGTCCCTTCCAACCCAAACAGTTCTATGATTCTATTCTGTGATCTTTCCTATGAGGAAAGGCTGAGAGAGCTGGGACTGATCAGCCTGGAGAAGAAGAGGCTCAAGGGGATCTCATCAACATGTATGAACACCTGATGGACGGGAATGAAGAAGATGTAACCAAACTCTTCATGGCAGTGATCAGTGACAAGACAGGAGGCAGTGGACACAAATTAAAACACATGAAATTCTGTCTGAATGTAAGAAAAAAGACTTTCTTACTGTGAGGGTGGTTGAGTACTGGCACAGGTTGCCTACAGAGGTTGTAAAACCTGACTGGACGTGGTCCTGGGCAACCTGCTCTAGGTGAATATCCTTTGTCGGGCTGCTGTCTGGCCAGTTGGTCCTCAGCCTGTGCTGGTGCACGAGGTTAATCCTCCCAGGTGCAGGGCTTTGCACGTCCCAGTATTAACTTTGTGAGACTTCTGCTGCCCCACTTCTGCAGCCTCTCAAGGTCCCTCTCACTGGCAGTGCAACTCTGTGGTGTGTCAACGGCTCCTTCCAGTTTTGTATCACTTGCAAACTTGCTGAGGGTGTGTTCTGCCCCATGATGCCAGCCATTAATGAAGATGTTGAACAGTATTGGCACAAGGTATGAATGTCTGAGTTACTCCAGTAGTGACTGTTTTCCAGCTGGACTTTGTGCTGCAGATCACAGCCCTTTGAGCACAGCAGTTAAGCTAGTTCTTGGTCCACCTCACTCTTCACTTATCTAGGTCATGCTGCATCAGTTTTTCTGTGAGGATGTTGCGTATTTAAGTAGAGCAAATATCTTTTTTTAATCTGTTATTTTCAGTCTCTGCTTTTGAAGTTGGGAACAAATTCCTGATGTATTTTTCTGTTCTCTTGTCTGCTGTAGGATTTCATTTACAAAGAACAAATTGAACCGCCAAAACAAAACATTATCTTCAACACATTCATATGAGATCAGAGGCATGTAACCCTGTAATTACTACATCACATATTGTATGTTAAGCACAGCTCCAAGTAACTGTATTAGCAACTATAAAAGCTTAAACAATGTGTTGATCAGATCTCAAGGTATCTGCTTAGACCATGAGGAATGCGTAAGCTGGTGACTGGCTTCCTGTGAAAAGAACAGCTGTGGCTTGTCTTTGCTGAGCATGAAAGGAAGTTGGTGGTTGAGATACCAGGCGACACTTAACTGCCTCAACAGTGAGGTTCCTCAGGTTTTGTTTGTGTACCAGCCTTTTTTTTTTTTATCCTCTCTCCTATTTCTGTTGCCATTCAGCACAATGAGGTGGAAGCTGCAAAGACAGCAAGTCTTGTTATGCAGATCTAATAAGTGATACCTAATGAAGGTATTAGTGCTTTATTTTAAAGTTAATACAAAAAAGCACATGCACTGTGGCTGTATTAGAACACCTCTGCTGTTCTGAGCTGGCTTAGTAGCAGGATAGGGTATTCTCACAGAGAACAGTGCTACAAGTGCGTTAGGTGCCTTATCCCTATTTCATAGATCTGATATGTTAGCAGTCAAGTATCATGTTTAGGTTTTCTTTAAGGTGTTGGTGGGAAGTGTTTTGTAGAGGCTGTGTTTGGCTTGCCAGTGTCCTGCAAAATGGATTCCTATTTCAGGGAAAGAAGCAAGTGTATCAGGAGAGCAGTTTGTGAACAGACAGGTCCTCTCCGCTGCGTTTGTATCCTGTTCAGAACAGCAGCTCTGGATGTCTTCTGTGGGCTTCCGAAGTCTGACTGGATGTGCTGTGACGTTTGTAAAACATCTCCTGATTCCTTCTGCAGATCTGCCTTTACATCCTGGGAGCTAAGGGCAAGACAGCAAAGACAAAAGTGCTTTAAGATGCAACTTCTTGTATGTGTCAGTGGTCAGTGCCTCTGTGACCTCAAAGATTATTAACTCTTCATCTAAAGGTATCTTCTTGTAGAACAAAAGTTAAGGTCCACGCCCTTTTATTATGATCTCAGAATTCACTTTGTGGGCTTAGGAACAAAGATCTGGAATTAGTCTCCTTTTCTTTGGGGTTTTGGTTTTGTGGTTGGTTTGTGTGTGTGTGTTAAGAAGCTACAGTGTTGGTCTCTAAAGACAGCTAATTTTCTGCTTCTAGGCATTAGATCTATATCTCATTGTAAAACGTTACTCTGACCATCTGTTGAATGCCTTCCTTTCATCTTAGATTGAGAATATCGTTAATGATTTGGATTTTGTCTTTTTTGAGTTTTCTTCTGTTTGTGACTTCCAGTGAGGGGGCAGAGGTAATAGCCTACCTGATAGTTAAACTAGCTGTCCAAGATAAAAGGTGGCTGGTTATAGAGGAAGAGGTCAGACCTGAGGGAATGTTGGCTTTTAGAATCATAGAATCATTTTTGGTTGGAAGGGACCTTTAAGAGCATCAAGTCCAACGGTTAACCTAGCACTGCCAAGTTACCACTAAACCATGTCCCTCAGCACTACATCTGCCTGTCTTTTAAATACCTCCAGGGATGGTGACTCAACCACTTCTCTGGGCAGCCTGTTCCCATGCTTAACAACCCTTATGATGAAGAAATTTTTCTTAATATCCATCCTAAACCTCCCCTGGTGCAACCTGAGGCCATTTGCTCTCGTCCTGTTGCATGTTGGGAGGAGACCGACCCCTACCTCGCTACAGCCTCCTTTCAGGTAGTTGTAGAGAGCGATAAGGTCTCCCTCAGCCTCCTTTTCTCCAGGCTGAACAACCCCAGTTCCCTCAGCTGCTCCTCATAAGACTTGTGCTCGAGACCCCTCACCAGATTTGTTGCCCTCTTTGGACACGCTCCAGCACCTCAGTGTCTTTCTTGTAGCGAGAGGGGCCCAAAACTGAACACAGTATTTAAGGTGTGGCCTCACCAGTGCTGAGTACAGGGGGACAGTCACTTCCCTAGTCCTGCTGACTGCACTTTTGAGGGAGAGTTGGTGCATGTGCCTGATTTTTGTGTTTTGAGCTGAATGTGGAAGAGTTCACTTACATTAGAAGCTTAGGGGTGTAAGCTGTTCATCTGCCTAAACTTAGGTTGCCATTCTGTTGAAAGCAATGATAAAACTTGCCGATGCTGGAGAAGGGCAACTCTTAAAAAGGATATTTTTACAGTTTCTGAGGCTGCGAAAGGAAATATGTTTCTCTCTTTCAGAAAGCCTGGTGGCTTTTCTTATGCATCGAGAATGAAAAGCTTTTTTGTCATCATTTTGCACTTGCAGATGTATTCTCTGTAGAATAAAGCTACATAATTGCCCCTTTTTCTCTCAATCTGTTACGTGGAAAGAAGAGCTCAGTTCTTGGAAAAAAGGTTCTTGGCATGTGCATATTGTTAAAAATTCAGGAAATATAAGTTACTTAAACTTGCTTTTCAAATAATCTACATAATGAAAAAAATGCCTTTTAAAAATTGAAAGTTTTATACCAAAAAGTTTCACACCAGTGTAACATGGCTGAGGGTTACTGGAGGTTCTGCAAAAAGAAAAATGATTAATAGGCTTATTTGTAAACAGTCTTACTTGTGTTTTCCCTTTAAAGAAAGAAAAGTCAGTCCTGTTTTTCTCATTATTTATATCAGAGCACAGCAATTTCTAAAAATGCAGTAGGAGAAGTTATTAATTTCTGCAAGATTAAATGCCTTGATTTATAGAATGTCAAAATGCAGGGAAGAAGGGAGAATGAACATCTGTAAGTACAAATCACTTTCTAAAGCATTTTGTTCATTCTTCTGGGAGAAATGACACTTATTTTAATTGTATATTCTTATGAACATTTTAAATTTTTTTATAGATGGGTTTTGCACAGGTGTAATTATAAAACTGGCATATTTAAGATGAGACCTACCTCTGAGTCATACTGCATACTTTTTCCCATCCACTATATTTTGTCTTTGTCTTTAGGGAAAATGTTGAAGGATTTGTGTGCAATGCGCCTTAGTTGATGGGACATTGAGGGGATGGGAAAGACTGAGGTAAGAGTGCAGGGCACACAACCCACCACACCGATTAGCCTGTAATACTGATTTTGCTTCACAGTCCTTATGTACCAAGTTACTAACTTTCATATAAGAGTATAGGGTGAAACATGTATGTAAAATACAGGTAGGGTATGTGCGATGAGATCACTGAGAGGAGAGCTCTTCTAAGTTCCAGTGGGCCTCAAACGTTTTTCAGAAAGAATGCGTTAAATCATTTGCGTACCTTTTGTGTAGCTGGTGGATTGCTTTCCCAAGTTTTCTGGAGATGTCTTTGCTGCTGCTTGCTCTTGGTTCCCTCCCATCCCTTTATGTGAGTGATTCATTTCTGCCCCCGAAGTTACTCACGTTCAGATAGTGCGTTCAGTTGGCTACACAAATCCTTGAGAACCTAAAAGGAACCAAGAGTGCTGGACTCGAGCAGTCTCCCCTGTTGTCCAGGCAGGGTGAGACACTCAGTGCGCGCTGCTTTGGGATGGAGCAGGTGGCAGCTGGAGGGAGAGCTGTGCTCTAATGGCTTTGAAGTACGGGTCTGGAGCTTGAAGTCTGGACTTGTGGAACATCAGTGAAAAGTGAAAATCGAATCTTTTTCTACCACTGTTTGCAAAATCTATGCAGGTTAAAAGATTACCGTATGGTTATTGTTTTTTCAGTTGGAAGATGTCTGAAGGCTATGCGTACAAATTATGATAGACTGTGTGTAGCACATGTGCATGTATTATTTGGCACTTTTATTTTTATGGTGAAGACTGTGGAAATAATTGTAGTTTTTTTACTTTATTTCAAAGACAAGGAATTCAAAGATAAGACTTCAGAGAGAATTGCAATGCTGTCACATTTATAGGAGCTCTTCCTTTGAGAACAGTGTTTCTACCTCCAGCTTATCACTGGTAAAGGTCATTGGGGAAGTTGCTAGGCTGGGTGCACACAAAATATTTTTCATTCACCTGTAATTGTATTGTATATGTGAAGTGGGTTTCAGTTCTAATTTCCATGGCACAGATTAATTAAAATACTGTGATAATCAGTTCAGAAAAGAGGTCTGGTTTTATGTGGGTTACTCTGCTGTCTTTCAAGTTCTTCCATAGCAGCGTGAAAAACGCTGGTAGAGGAGTGTTTTTGCTGCCTTTGCTGCTTGAAGTGGATAGCGTCATTGAATTAAGATGATTAAATCGGCATTTTTTCACCCTGTCATGTATCTTAAGATCCAGACATGTGGAACTGCACAAAAAATTTTGTCCTGCATGGTTCCTTTTACAGATCCTTGTTCTCATGTGCAGACCTGTAACAGAAGACTTCTGTTCAGAATCATACCACCCCTGCCAGGTTTCTATCCTTGCTTTCAGTCTAGGTGGGATTTCTGTTGCATTTTTTTATTTTGGATATTGATTTATTTGCAAAGTCATGATTTAGAAGTAGGTAAGGAAGAATAGATTGCTGCTTTTAAAAATACTTTTATGAAATACATAAAATAGCTGATCTATAACTTTATGTATATATAGTTTATGTGGTAACTTAGGTGACCAGACTCCAGAGACTGTTTGCAGACTTTGTGTTTTCTGACTGCTGTAGAAGAATTAACTGAAAATATTTCGGAGCTTTGTATTTTTTTATTCATCACTTTATAAATCTTTGCTTATCTTACAACATCCCATTGCAGCTTTTATAAGTGCAGTTTTTGGAAAGGGTATAGGAGGAAGCATATTAGGATCTTCCTGTGTGGCTCTGGTGGGTAAGAGATAGTTACCTTAATGAGCTAAACACAGTAGAAGTCAATGTATGTCCTTGTAGCAACTTTTATCACGCCTTGTGTTTGTATGCCTGTTAAGTGTCCCTTTCTAAAAATCTTGAATAGCTTTTCTCAGGGTGGTTGTGACTGTTCAACTTCCAAGAGGGTTGAGACAACGTAAAATAGGATTATTTGACGTATTGCAGGCTTGACTCTTCTGATGTTTAATATTCAAGCTTTCAAGCCTATAAATAGAGCAAGAGAGCTGTCAGTTCTCAGTTGTACGCCTGCTGTTTGGTTTGTTTCCTGGGCCATGTACTGAGGCACCTTGAAGTTATGTTTGTTTTCAGCACATGGTGTATTAGCTTTTCAACCTGTTGGCAGTTGATCTTGCTCATTCTCCTTAATTGCGGAGTGACTGCATTTTGTGCCTGATCAGAATTCCATGTGCATGTTTGAACTCTATTAGGAAGTCCGTTTTTCTAATCCCTTTGAACTATTTTATTATATGTTTTTCATTAACTCATCAAGTTATTATATAAAATTATATTTATTCAAAATATATTAAAATAAAATTATAATACATGATGATATGTTAAAATCAAAATATAAAATTCTGTCAGTTAAAGATGTGGCTGGTACAAACTTGAGGATTTTTTGGGATCTGAAAGGCTTCTCGTGGTTTTTCTTATGCAGGGTGGCTGTTGTTGTTATTTGTTTATTTGGGGTTGGTTTTTTTTTTTTGCTACTGTAAGTGGCGGTGCCTCCAAGAACACTTGTACTCTCTACAACTGCATATTTTATTTATTTATTGGCTGGTGTGCGGTGTCTTGGCTGTTCCTGTTCTAAGCTATTTTTTAGTTGTTATGAACTTTAAACTCATTGGAAGATCCAGAATGACATTTCTGTGGCTTGAACTGGTATTTCTGTGTTGACTATTTAAAGATTTAGCCTGAAGAGCTGTAGCAGAGCTGAGTTGTCACAAACGTAAGAAAGAATGCTAGGAAATGCTTGAGTGGTGTCTGTCCATGTTGGACTATGGGAAGAAAGTGAAGATCATTAATTGGAGATTATTTCTTACCAATCCCCTTACTGGAGAGGACTAGGCAGAACTTCTTGCAGTACTGCAGTAGGAGATGGCTGGTACAGGACCAAGCCAAAGACTTAAATAATGTTTTGTAGCTGATGACAGGAATAGCCAGGCTGGTCTCTCACTGCAGAACAAGTAGTATACCTGCAGCTGGTTGATATTACTGTGATTTTTTTTTTTTTTTTTGTGTGTGCTATAGAATGAGGAGTAAGATTCTGTGTTCCAGTACTATTGTTCGGTTGAAAAATCTAAGAAATGTGGTCCCTGTTTGGGCTTTCTGTGTTGACGTTCTTTCCTCTGTGCTCCTGCCCCCTACCAAGTGCTCCTCGGCTCTGTTAAATTTCGGTAACTGAGCTCTCCTGAAGTGAGGAAGTGAAAACTGACTTTAATTACTGGCTGCTGTTAAAAATCCTTGTCCCTTCCTGCTACTAGCTGTCAGCTAGAAAACTGTAGGAAAAGAACAGTTTAATGTTGTTGTTAGTGTTGGTTTGTTTTGTTTTTAAACTTCTAAAGCTTCCTCCCTAGTAGTTTTGGGGGCTGTGACCTCAAAGTTGAGAAACACTGCTCTAGTTGAAACAACCGAATGAAGTAAAAACTTTGTGGCCTCTGCTTATGTGAAACTTGAGGTCAAATGATCTCATGGATAAAACACAACATAAAATAAACTTCACGTAACTTCTGAGATTTCTTATCAAAACTCACACTTGGAAGGAATCTGTAGTTACCAGAGTTCAGGCTGTCTAGCATCAGTTTAAATTACGAGTACGTATCATCTAGTGATAACAAAGCGTTGGCTTATTTGCATAAAATCTGAACAGTTTCAAATCTCAGTCCTGAGTAGTAGGCCCTGTGCTATGACAGGAATATTGTGGCACCAGAAGAAATATGTTTACTGAGTTACCCTGAGAGATCTACCTATCATGTAGATGTACGCAGTGGCAAAAGTATTAGTGGTACATAAGGCTTGACTTGCCCAGAAGATGTTTAAAAATTGTTTAGAGGTAGTTCCGTTATTGCTGAGTATGTGCAGGCATGAACAGAATTAACGCAGATTTCCATTCTTCTAATTTCTTTAAAAATACAATGCAAGTTTTATAACTCCATCCTCGTGCGTATATTGCTAGCCAAATAAGAGCAGAAGCAAAATGAAAACTTTGCTGTTCTTTCGTCTTTTATGCTCCAGTAAAGCGTGAGCCCAGTCTGCTTTTTAACATCAGATCAAGGGGAAAGGTCCTGTAAATGACTATGGGCGCTGAGGGTTTTTCTCCCTGACCCTGACATTCCTCATTCTTGGAGTCGCAAAGTGGTTCTCTGACTCACCTCAACTGAAAGACTTTCTTTTTTATACAAGTGAAAATTATTACTTCTGTCTCATGTTTCTGAATCATGTAGTGGAAAAAGTTTTTTGTTTGTAGGTGTGTCAGTAGCTGTGCTTGTCTAAATGCATCTCAGAGCCCTTCAAAATGGCTACCGTCTTGGCTGAAATTAGATTCCAGCAGTTGCCTGTGTATGTATGTACACATCTTTATTGTGACTGCTGGTGAAGACTCTCCTAAACACTTGTCTTGAAGGTTTTGGGTGGTGAGTGTGTGCCTCAATAGTGACTACTTGAGAGGTGCAAGAGAGTTAGCTTTGCGTCAAGCACTGCGCCGCTGCTGCCAAATCTTGCTTAAAACAAAACTAGTTTGGATCTCTCAGTCTTACAGTATTTGTATCTGTATTTAGCCTTCTGGATTGCTTGCTTATATTTTCACCAAATTCTGTATCTCTTTTGTGAGGCAATGTGATTACTGCCCTAGGGAGACAGTTCTGGTGTCTGTTAGCCAAGTGTCAAAGCAGCACTATTGGGTTTGGAGGAAGCAACGCATTTTGCTTTAAAGTATTTTGATACAGGCAGCAGCAGAGTTACTGGATGAGTGTGTTTCTGCTCGTCTCTACAGCTAACACAAAAGAAGAATAAGATGAACGTACTTTGGGCATTGCTGATAGCAATTCCAGTATTTCAGCAAACTAATTCCTTTTACTATTGAAGTTTTGTCAACTTCTGAGCAGCTTTCAACACCTGCTTCAGAGTGGATCTTTGAAATTCAGCAAAGCAGAAGCCTTAAGCTAGAAATGTGCCCTCTCCTTGTTCTCTGAAATAGAATTCAAGCTTTGCTGAGAAATACTACTTCTAGAAATCCGTTTTCCATTTTGTGTCTGTATTCCTCAGGAAAACTTTGGCTATACGCTAAAATAATTGAACACAAATATTCTAAAGTTGAGTGTGTGTTGATGTCCAGGCAGGATTGGGAACAGGGACTGTACAGTGAGTGTGCGGGTGGTGCAGATGAAAGAAATTGTAGTCTGATCCATATTACAGTTAAATTACTAGAGCGTTATCTTTTAAAAAGTAAGCTGAGAAATTGTATAGCTTTAATATTAAATTTAAAGTTCAGGCTTTTTGGTTAGGAAACTTCCTATTTAGGTTTGCTAGGAACAGGGTCCTATTTCATATATGTGGTAAGCAAGTGTCTGTGGGTTTTGTTGTGTGGTTTTTGTTTGGGTTTTTTTTTCCCCTTTAAAAATTCAGCCTTGTGCTTGCTGTTCAGCGTGAACAGATGAAGGTGTGGTGGGCAGCGTAGCTAAGCAGATCAAGTGGTTTGCTGCCACTGAGGAGGGGTGGGTTCTGCTGCTCCTCTCTGCGGGCTATCGATGGTCTCCATACTCTAGTTTCTGTTTGACAGTGCTGTGACCCAATTCTGTTCATTTAATTTAGCAGCAAAGTGAGTAGTTTCTGCTGAGACATTAAGTTAAGTCAATTTACTGTGCAATCAGATGAGCATCAGTCAGTACCAGGAGTGGTGTAGGACTGTGTGCCAGGAGCAGTGGCAGAGGAGAGTGGGGAGTTGGACTCTACCCATGTCTGGCAATGAGATCTTAGATTGCTCAGCTGTGTCACGTATCCAACATTTGAAGGCCAAACAAATAATTATGAATTTGACACTTCTCCAGTCTTTCAGTATTCAGTTTAACATTATATAATATAAATATAATTTTCTCTATGAAATACAGTGCCTGAAGTATACAAAAATAATTTTTTCTAACTGTCATTTGCTGCCAGTCTGAAAATGAAGTAGAATTCTTGACAGAATTTGTCTTGTGTATGCAGTAGCATAAATCTGTGTGAATTTGAAACAGGCTCAAACCAACTAATCAGTTTTTGAAGTTGTTATCTTTCAGTTTCTGCTTAAAAGTGCTTTTAGAGAATTAAGTTTTACTCTTGTTGGTATGTAACTTTTAAAAAAGTCCTTGATTCTAGTAATGTTTTGTAAAAATCCTCTTTGGAATCCCCTTTCTCTTCTGAATTCCGTGTTTTAAGGCTTTTTTCCTCTCCAGTGGCATCAGTAGCTCACACCCTTGAAGAAGGGATTAATATTTTGTCTCCCAAGGATAGACAGCTCCCTGTTTTGATTTTTCTTTCTCTCTTCCCACTTGCAAGTAGATCTTCTGCTGTTTTACTGTTATATAGCCTTTTGTTCCTTCAGTGATCGTTGCTTTCTTGGTTTCCAGGTGTTTCAGAATTAAAAATGGCCTCAGTTCTATCCTTTTTGGTATATAGAGATCCAAGAAGTTCTGTGGAAGAGGAGACAGTTGCATTCAGAGATGAGAGGCTGCTAGCAAATATTTATTTGGTTCCAAATAGTGCGTGCCATTTTTGCACTTCTCATGATTTGGGAAAGCATATACTGATGAACTTAAATAATTGATATATGTGTAAATCCATAACCCTTGTGGTCTGTGATCAAAAGTAAAAACAGCCTGTATTATTAAAGTATATGTTTTTAAAGCTGAACAGAAAATTTATTTTCAAGCTGGAAGGAGGACTGTGTTGGATACCAGAAAAAGAATTATTTTTATCCTGTCGTTAAGAGCTTTTTTTCCCCTTCCGAAGGTTTCATGGAGATGGTGTGAAAACAAACACAGAGTGATAAATGTTCTTCACTTTAAAAATGTCTTGGTGTAATCCCTCTTAATAAGGTTTTGAGTGCTTATGTAGGTGCATACCGAGTTAACTCAAACATGTTCTTACAACCGTTTTTGCGTGCAAACCTTTTTGGATATGTTTATGTGAACTTCATGTAATTTTACACTCATTTATATTTCCTCTATCTGATGTTAATTGCGTGTTATGTTGTGATTTTTTGTTGTTTCTGTCTTAAAAGTACCACTGCTTTTGAGACCGTGGCTTTGCTCTTTTAAGTGCTGTTTACTGATGATTAGAACAGAATGGGCTATTTCAGTTGCAAGGGAGCTACAACGATCATCTAGTCCAACTGTCTGACCAATTCAGGGCTGACCAAAAGTTAAAACATGTTGTTAAGGGCGTTGTCCAAATGCCTCTTAAATGCTGGCAGGCTTGGGGCATCGACTGCCTTTCTAGGGAAGCCTGTTTTGTAGTTCAGTAGTTTTGTAGCATTAAAAGTGTTGGGTTTTGGTTATGTGTGTGTTTTTTCGTGTTGGGTGGGGTTTTTTTGGTGGTTTTTTTTTTTTTTTTTTTGCATAGGTGCATCTGTGAAATACATCGTGATGGATTAAAAAAACCAGCCACCACATATTACAGGAGGAGTCAAATTAAATTGATTGTTAGTAAAACTTCTTGGAAGATATAATCGAAGGCAGGGAATAGAACAGATTGAAAGGGGAAATCGGATGATCTTCCTTCTCGTACTGTAGCAATGGAAGTCAACAAATTTTGAGGTAGTTTTGCACAGATACAGGTTGATACCCATCTTTTATGTAAGTACTTTACATTTCAGTTAGTAATAATAGAATGTAATGTAATAGCTGTATGTCCAGCAGGGATGCATAGATGCTGTTCTTCAGTTGTCCTACAGTTTTCTTTGGTGGTAATAGACATGTTAAAAGTATGAAGAAGCAATTTGGGTCTTGCCATAGCAAATAGCTTCTTGCTTTAAACTCAGATGATGTTGTATTTGTTGCCTGTTATGTTACTGCTGATTGAACCCCAGTGAAGATAAATTTACATCCTTTCCCTGCTGTGCATGAAGTTCCAGATCTGAGTAACTAGTGCCTACAAAAATCTGAGCTCCATTTGAGAACAAGTGAAGGGGGTTTGGTAGGTAACCCCTGCTTCCCTGTGCCTCACCTTGATGCAGCATTCGGTGCTATAATTCCCAATTTTCTCTATTCAAACTAATGTAATATCTGGAAATGTTTGACTTCTTTATGATATCTGTCAGTATAACAATGAATTTTCATGTTTAGAGTGAAACAATTGTAAAATGGTAAGTTAAAGCATTTTTAAGAGTTTGAAACACCTGTAGACTCTTGGATGCTTTCTAGTTGTGTATTCCTGCAGTCAGGAGGAGGGGAAAAATTGTCTGTTCTGTAGTCCTTATTTTGAGGTTTGGATTGAGAGTTCTAAGCCTATAATATGGAACTTCGCACTGTCATAAACCATTTATTTGGTTTTATATCCCCCCTGAATGGAACGGGTGCCAGAATGACACCCAAGATTTTTGCCAGGTGATGACGTTTCACTGACGTTCCCTGGCACCCCCAATGAACTATTTTTAAGACTCCTGTAAGGTTGAGGTAGTTGGTTGCACACGTGTTGCTGTTCTTTCTGGTCTTTCTATGCCCACTAGATTTAAAGACTCTTGGCAGAAAGAAAATGTTAACAAAGAAGCGGTGAATATTGCATCTACCAGATGAAGCAGTCCTGTTGCAGAGGCTCATGCTGGTTTTACATTAAACTTAGCCTAATAAAAGGACAGATTTTCATGAGGATACTATGTCTTTGGGCAGTTGAACTTGGTTAGCTAAAAGTGAAATTGTGCTCATAGAGCATGCTATGTTAAATCTGATTTGGGGTGAAGGGAGTCTTTGTAGCTCTTAACTGCAGATGACACCAAGCTGAGTGGTGCAGTTGACACTCCTGTGGGACAGGGTGCTGTCCAGAGGGACCTGGACAAACTCGGGAAGTGAGCCCATGTGAACCGTATGAGGTTCAACAAGGCTAAGTGCAGGGTCCTGCACCTGAATTGGGGCAACCCCTGGTATTAATACAGGCTGGGAGATGAAGGGATTGAGAGCAGCCCTGTTGAGAAGGACTTAGGGGTACTGATGGATGAAAAGCTGGACGTGAGGCAGCAACGTGTGCTTGCAGCCCAGAAGGCCAGCTGCATCCTGGGCTATATCGAAAGAAGCGAGGCCAGCAGGTCGGGGGAGGTGATTCTGCCCCTCTACTTGGCTCTGGTGAGATCCCACCTGGAGTATTGTGTCCAGCTCTCAGCAGAGGAAAGACATGGGCCTGTTGGAACGGGTCCAGAGGAGGCCCATGAAGATGATCAGAGGGTTGGAGCACCTTTCTTGTGAGGACAGGCTGAGAGAGTTGGGGTTGTTCAGCCTGGGGAAGGCTCCAGGGAGACTTTCTTGCAGCCTTTCAGTAATTAAAGGGGGGCTACAGGAAAGATGGGGACAAACATTTTAGCAGGCCCTGTTGCAATAAGATGAGTGGTAATGATTTTAAATTAAAAGAGGGTAGATTCAGACTAGATAGAAGGAAGAAATTTTTTTATAATGAAGGTGGTGAAACGCTGGAACAGGTTGCCGAGAGAGGTGGTAGTTGTCCCATCCCTGGAAACATTCAAGGTCAGGTTGGTCGGGGCTCTGAGCAACCTGATGTAGTTGAAGATGACCCAGCTTGTTGCAGGGGAGGTTGGACTTTAAAGGTCCCTTCCAACCCAGACTACTCTATGATTCTATGAACTATGTGGATTAGGTTAAGAAATCCTAGAGCCCACTTCCTTGTTTGGGCTAAATAAAAAATGAGTGACCCTCAGGGCACTTCTGTCCCCCTACAAGATGAGAAAATAGAAGCTAGAGAGATAACTAGCTTGCCTGCCTCCACTTCAGAAATCCCAAAGGTATGTAGCTGCTGTCACAAACCTCAAGAGGTTCAGAGGCAAGTGTCTTTATTACTCGTTCTCCTTTCCAGTATCTGCACCTTCCATATCCAAACCTCTTAATTGCAAGAATGTATGATTCCACACACCAGCAGTTGTAATCTAGTTGTGATTTTTTTTTTTTAAGGACTCCTATGAGTTACTTGGACTGAGGATTGCGAGCTGAAAATAGTCAACTCCAGCATAGTAGTGTAGAGACTGCCTAACTTAACTCTTGCGAATTTGAGATTACTTAGAAATTGTTGATTTCATTGCAAGACTAAACTTCTAAACTTCTGTATCTGAACCTGCTGATCTTGACTCGCTTGTGAATATAATTTTCTGCTATAACGTGCCCAGTAATTTGATTTATCAAATCGTGAAACGATTTCAACTGCTAGGCTTTAGGGCAGCGTAGTGACAGAAGCTTTTTTGGGTACCGTGTTTATTACTTGCAAAAAAACCCCTAAAGCGTTTGAAGAAAAACACTTTTTAAAATGAAAGAGAATGTTTACCTTGGGAATCACTTGAATGCCTTATCCCCCAGTGAGTACTTTTGGCTTTAGGCCGTAGCAGTTTGTTTTCAGTTCAGCTTGCGTATTATGTAAACTTGAAAATAGTTTCTGTTTTGTGAGGGTTTGGTCATTGGTTGTTTGGAGTTTTTTGTTGTTGTTTGTTTTTGTTTGGGATTTTTGTTTGTTTGGTATAAATGATTTATTTTTGTTTCTAAGAAGTATGGGGTCAGTTTTTAGATGTTTCCACATGTATTTCTACAAAGTTTACTTAGTTCTGGAAGAATGACGGTGTAAAGCCATCTGGCAAGGTAGGTTCTGGCAGTGGCATCTTGTGAACAGCTTGCTGATGGTGGTTGATAGTCATTGGCCGTTTATAAACCCTTTGTTTGGCACCGTCTGTTGACAGCTGTCATATAATGTCTCTGAACTGTCTGGTATAGTAATTGCTGATGACCAGTTAAAGGGTATGATTAAGGATTGTGACTCATCATGAAAGCAGCCTTGGGAAACTTGTTTTTTTTTTTTTGTGATTTCCTACTCCACCCCCTTGCCCCCCCCCCAGTTTATTTGTCAGTCATAACGTGAACATGGCATATGTCTCTTACTACTTGTTTTCAGCAAGATACACATTGTGACCCTCTATATTGGTCTCTGGTCTTTGTGTGCCACAGTGATGGTTTTGTGAACTTTGAATCCTGATCTTTAAATACGTATCTTTATATGAAGATACTTAAGAGATCTTTTTTTCCTCTCAACAGGTGGGAAGGAGAAACCAAAAACCAATGCAGAAGAGCTACAGATTAAAAAAGTTAAGAAGAAAAAGAAAAAGAAACATAAAGAGAATGAGAAGAAGAAGCGTCCAAAAATGTACAGCAAATCCATTCAGACCATCTGCTCAGGATTGGTTTCTGATATTGAGGATCAGGAAGCCAAAGGCATCATAGATGATCATCTTAAGGATTTCAGTGGGAAAAATATGGATCCCAAGAAGGACTGTGAGTCCAAGATACCAGAGAACAGTGAGTTTCCATTTGTCTCGTTAAAGGAGCCACGGGTTCAAAATAAACTCAAAAGGTTGGACACATTGGAGTTCAAACAGCTGATTCATATTGAGCACCAGCCTAACGGAGGTGCATCAGTTATCCATGCCTACAGTAATGAACTCTCCCACTTATCTCCTGTGGAGATGGAGAGATTTGCAGAAGAGTTTGTGGGTCTGGTTTTTAGTGAAAATGAAAACTGTGCAGCTTACTATGTAATGGGTATTGTTCATGGGGCAGCTACTTATTTACCTGACTTTTTAGACTACTTTTCGTTTAATTTTCCCAATTCACCAGTGAAAATGGAGATTTTGGGAAAGAAAGATATAGAGACAACGACTATGTCAAATTTTCATGCTCAGGTAAGAGGTTATACATTTTACTTTCTAAAGTCATATAATGGTTTCAAATGACTGTGAATGGGTTTTTATAGAATATGGTTACTATTAGCTTGTGCTGTGTGAATGATGCAGGAGACTAGAAACAAGGGAATTCTTTAAGTAATAAGTTAGTTCTGCAATATTAAAGATAAGGAGCCTATTAACTGAGACAAAGTTGGATTTTGTGTGGGAGAGGAAGTGTTTGCATGCATGTGTGTCTGTAGGTCTCTTTGGATTTGCTTCTGTAGCTGAAGCTTAACCGTGAGTTTTGGAGGGTTAAAATGGTTTAGCTGCGGCTATCTGGGTGTCTGAATTGTAGTTTGACTGTATGAACTTCTTTGTAAAAACCTGCTATGGTTTAATGTGTTAGAACAATGTTATACATAAAACCTGTGTAGGGCAGAGTTAATTAGTTGCATTTGTAGTTTGAGGCTTCTAAATTCGTCCCTAAAGAGAACTTACGATGGTTAATGTAGATACTAATTTGATCCTTACCCCTTCGCATTTCCTCACAGGTAGTTGTATTCTCCTGAAAGCTGTTAAGTTGCATGGCAGAATGGCAGGCAGTTTTTGAATCTCCTTCTCTTTATTTTTTTTAAATTTTTATTTTCCAGAAAGACTGTCTGTATACTGTCTTAACAACAGCTATTGATTAAACATCACCTTTGCTATTTATTAACTTGCTGTAGAAGATACAGTACTGTTGCACATAAATTACTTATATTTCAGGTCTCTTAAGTCCAGGGAAAAAACATTTTTATCTTTCTTAGATTGCCACCTTGGTGATGCATGTAAAGCCCATACAGATACTCTGAAACAATTTATGAAGAAACTCAATTCTGTTTTTTGTTACATCAGCTTTAGCTCACAATTGCCTGTTTAACTCCCTATTTAGATGTTTTGTGGAACACCTTTAAACTATTTAGTCTTCACTTTTTAGACAATTATGAAGAGTTCAGTTGTAAGTTATACTGTCATCTTTTTGATGAAAACCATGCTTTTGTCGTCTTGGTTATATAAGCATTTGGATGGAATACTATTGCATTGTTGACAAATTTCAGGTGTTTGTTATCCTCAAGGATATGCAGAACTGAAGTGTTGCTGCAAGAGAATATTTGCAGTGCTGGTTAAGAAAACTTCCACTGCCATGGAATATGAATGTTCTATGAAATATATTAACTAATTTTTTTCAGTATGTAAGCTGAATCATAACTTTAACAGTAAAAATCGCAGAATATATTATGGGCAGCTACCCAGAACTGCCCTGTCTTAGGTCATTTTGTATAAAAAAGCTGTATCTGTCCTTGTAAGCATGTTCTTTAAGTCCAACCTATTGTCTTGGGCAGCATTAATGTAAGCATAGCTGTGTACTAGTATATGCCCTAAAGAAATAGTTAAGCCAAAATTTTATTTTTGTCAATTATTATGGAGTTATTTTACTGACAGGATGGATTAATTTGGTATTACGATGGTACCATCAATATCTGTACTTAAATTAGTCCTGTGGTCGTTGGTTTTAAGATTATAATTTCCCATTTTTCTGTAAGTGAAGGAGGAACAGAGAGAGAATGTAGTAGATGAAAGAAGCCAAACTGTATCACTACAGCATTCAAACGGTCAACTTTATAGGCGGTTTTCTAATCCGTATTTTACTTGGCTGGAGGTTTGGTTCTGGTATCTTCATTTATTTTCTCTGTTTTTCAGTTGGTGTTTATAGCATTTAATCACTTGTAAGAGTTTGCTTGACAGAAAATGCTTGGCTCCTTGTATTTTTGCTAATATGAAGAATTTAGTGTGTATAAATACTGTATACAGGCGAACACCAGACTTACACGTATCATCTTCTGTGCAGCGTCGCTATTTCCTGGAGTATTTCAGTCAGTGTCTTGGTTTTTTGTCTTATTCTGGCTGCTTATTTTGTCTTACTCAGGTGATCTGCTAGATTTGAAAGGTTGTTAGCTTAGTGTTCTCCTTTCTGACTGGGGCCAGTATCAAAGATGTCTAGGAAGGAGTATGAGAGTCTAGTAGCCATAGTGATCCTGTGTCAGAGTGCTCGTCTCCCAGGGATATGGCAGGAGCTTTTTGAATCCGAGAGTTGTACATTTTGTGGTTTTAGCCTTCGGCTGTGGGGTTTTTTTGTGTGTAAATTTCTGATTTGTTAGTTACCTCTCTTTTTCCATTTTCTACCTCTGTCTATCTTTATAAAAGGTACTAAATGATTGCATAATTTGCTATGTTTTGTGCAGATTGATTATATTCTCCTGCCTCGTTGAGTTCTAAAGGGATTCTAATGTGCGGTTGCAGTATATTTCAATGACACTTTAAATGTAGTTTTCAGTTCCTACGTTGGAAAAGCTCTGTGCTGCTCTATTCCCTGTTGTCCTGAGCTGCCTGAGTGATGTCCAGCAGATGTTGCGTAGTCTCAGTTGAGAGGCGATCGCTTGCTGATGTTTAAGTAGGAGCTTAGTTTTATCAAGTCTGCTTTGAGTACCTCTACCTTCCTTAGTCTTAAGACACTTCGGTATTGCTTTGCTAATCTTATCTAAAACACTGAAATGAGGCTCACTTTAGTACATGAGGTTTTTTTGCTTGATTTTGAGAACTCATTGTAGCACATGTAATCAGTCTATGACAAATGTAAATATTTTAAAAGATCTAAAAAAGTATTAAAAAAATAATCAAAATGACAGATGAGCTAAGCCTGAAATGGAAAGTATTATAGAGTATTTTATCAGAGTTTTTATTTCTCAAGTTGATTCTTTCAGTACTACTCAATAAGTTTCCACCTCCTGTTTTGCGGCAGATGAATTTTCTTGGTTTTAACTAATGCGTATTTTAAAGTCACTGAGCTCTATGGAAAGAGGCAGATTCCACAGTAAATTCTGTTGGCGAGATCAAAACTGTTGGAGTCTTCCTAAGTCTAATGGAAAGTCTGCATCTGAGTAATTTACTTAATTTTCACAATTGTAGAGTTGAAAATGAACTCCTCTCCACGTCCCATCATACATGTGTCAGACAGAAGTAATATAGTTTTCACTTATGATTAAAAGTGGGCAGAAGCTTTTGAGAGTAGTTAGAGCAGGCACAGGAGACTTTGTTTTGTAACTGGTTCTGTCTCATCAGAATTAGCTTTTAAATTTTGGGGGGCGGGGAATTGGGGAGTTTGTCATCACCTACCTTGGGCCTGGGTTTAAGTAGTCCTTAATTCTTAATTTTTTAGGTTAGTGGAACAGCTCTGTTTCTGTGAACTGTCTGTAAGGCTTATTCAGACTGTTTCTATAATTGGGCAAAATGGAATTAGTCTGGGCGTCCTTGTAGCCAGTAAGTCACTCTTTTTCAGGTGGTGGAAAACTGTCTGCTGTGTGTATATCCCTGGGCTCCATTGTTTGTGTAGGTAGCAACAGCTGCATCAGTTACCTGACAGCTGTGAATCTCACTTGTCAGGCTCCTCTGAAGATTTCAAAGAATGTAAATAATCAGCTTTTGCCACCTACTTGCAGCTTGCATCACTTCAGTTAAGCTATTTAGTGCTGGTGAGGCAAATGCCTCTAATACTTTGAAGACGTTACTGTGTCCTCATGCTGGCCAAGCCTAAATTCTTACTGCCTTGCTGAAACCCCAAAGTGCATGCTTTGTGTTTAACTGTAACAGTGCGTAGTGGATTGACTTTACTGTGCTTCAGTCTTCCCCCAGAGGCACCTTCTTAGCGCAGGTGAAGTTAAATGCTGAGCAATGCCAAACAATTCCTGTGCTTCAAGGCATGAGTGACTAATTTTTAAGCTCCATCTGACAAATGCTTGTCTGATGTGTTTGCTGGAGATCTCTAAGTGATTCCACACTTCCCAAAGCAATCCGTTGAACAGGCTTTTTTTCTTGTTTGTCTTAATCTTATTGGACTCCTGCCAGTCCTTTTATTCTGGTCTTCAGTGGACAAGGCAAACAGTTTATGTTTTTCTCTGTGTTTGAACATTGCTCAAGGGCTCTTCCCTGCCCCCTTCCCTACATGAAGTAATTTGAGTTATTTCAGTCTGCCATTACACGTTATACCCTTATTGGTCTTACTGCTCCCCCTCATGCTCTCTTCAGTCATCCTTATTTTTATTAAAATACAGTACTGAAAATGGATAGCGTCTGCCTGGTGTATTGTCAAATAATATGAGAAGATTGCATCAAGCATCTTGCACGTTATTGCTCTTCGTATCTATTCCTGCCTTTTCCAGAGCAGTTTGTGATCTGCTGTAGCAGCAGTTCCTGTTAAGCGAGTTACTTCTCTTTTCATGTTTATGCAGTTAAATTAATTATATATCTGAATGTAGTTCTTCGCTTTTATTCAAATTGAACTATATCCTGTGTACTCAGATCCCTTTTCCAGTTTTATCAAAGACCTTGTTGGTTTTTCTGTAGTAGGCTTGCAGCTTTGTTACCTGCAGGTTTAATAAGCACACCTTGTGTTCAAAGGAAAGATCCTTGCTGCGTGCCACAAAATTGGTCCTTTCATATTGACAGTTATGTGAACACAGACAAATTTAAAACTGCCCACCGTTTGCTGTTACTAGACCATGTTTCTGTAGTAGTTTTGGGAACATAATGCAAATGTCAAATGTCAAGGTGTGTACTGGTCCTCTGAAAAAAAGCCTATCCTGTCAAAGAAAGAAAGGTTAGTTTGGCTTGATTGGGGTTTTTTTGTTGTTTGTTTGTTTGTTTTTTTGACATGCCCATATCTGTTAGCTTTTACCATCTTATTTTCTGGGTGGGTCAGACAGGTGTATCCGCTAACTGCTTTTTCTGGAAATTGAAATTAAGCTAAATTGTCTCTAACTCTTCTCTGTCTTGCTTCTCTTGACACCTGTTTCTTTAAGATGGTATGTTTATCTTCTTCCAGCTTTGAAGATTCTGTTTTGTGCCTTGAGTTCTTGATGATTTATTAAAGCTTTGTTTCTTTTTAGCTTACTGCCTTCCTACTGCAGAGTATGTGAGGATACTCATCATTGGGCCTACTCAGTTTAGGAAAAGTCGCTTGTATTTTACGCTGCTCAGTGTGCAATGAGACAAATTGTCAGAGCCATCCAGCACATGTTGCTGCTAAAAGACAATGTCCTCCTTGCTGCTTTCCTCCCAGGTGTGTGTTCTCGTGCCAAGCTGTGATGCTTCTTGAACTGGTGAGCCAGTTCATTTTATTAATCCAGCAGAAAACCGATTCCCGAGTCATTGGTTTTATTTCTGAGTTAGCAAATTATATTAGTTTGCTATCACAGCAATAGCTCAAGGATGGGTGTGGGACTACACAATCAGCCCCATGCCATAGCAGCAGGCAGTTTGCTTCTTCATAGAAATATTTTTTGTTGTTTTTTTTTTACCAGTCTGAAGAAACTTATTCCATGTTGTGTATGTTAACTGTGAGGGACACTGGATATTCAGATAGTATAAAAAGTAACGTAAGTATTTTAGAGGAAGAAAGGCAATGGTAACAATAGTTCATGTTTGTGTTGTGACTTTTCTAATGAGCGGTTGTCCTGACTTGTTGAAGTTCTGTGCACAGAGCTTTTCATTCCAGTTCTCTTTTAGCACCTTTTAATATTATCTTCTCTTTGCCCTCCTCCTTGTTTAGCTCTTAAAAGTTTATCTTTTGCAGAGAGGTTTTTGCTGGTTACTTCTTTTCTAATTTGTGAAATCCTGCTTGAAAATACTCATTCTTCTAGTATTTGAGGAGAATTGCTGAAATATTTTTCTTTAAAGAAAATCTGAAATAATTGGTTAGTGTTTCATTTTCTTATCATTAAAAATTTGTACAGTGTCTCTTTCCATATATTGTGGTGTTTTCTTGTATTCTGGAGAGAATTCTTTATATTGGAACTATGTTTCTCTTCATTCGTGTTTCAGTAGCTTTCAGTAGAATTTTGCTTTCAATAGAATTCTCTCCTTGCTTTTAAGCAGTCTGAATGTTTCGTTAGTTATTAAAAAGTAGTAATGGTTTTTAGCAACTGCTTGCTGGTCTCTTTCTTTTTTTTTTTTTCTTTTTCATCCTTCTGGATGATGAAAAATTGAATTTTAGCTCTGTTAAACTGTATGTATTACCCAGTTCTTCTTCTATCAAATAATCTGTAAGACTGTGTAAGAGACTTTTTTGGTAGATGATGGCAGCCTATTGTCTTCTAAGCAAAAAGTTTTTTCACTTATTGAAGAACATTGAACAAAGAATCAGTTCACGTGGAATGACATTAAATAAGTATGTGTTGCAGATTTTCTGTTTTCCACTTAGAAAATAGTTACCTTTCCAGATTGCTTCTTGACAGTTTCAGCCAATAAATGAGAAATGACAGTCGTATGTTGCTCTTTTGGGTCAAATATTCTGTATTAAGAAAAAACAAACCTAAACAAAAGGCTAGAGGTTTGTACTGGCAGCTGGTACAGGATCTGAGACTGAGCCTTGTCATAGATCTTCCTGAGCTACAAGAGCGTAATAGCTGCTTTGCTTTCACAAGATCGTTTTCCATGAAGGTATCTAATTGATGCTAGTCTTAAAACATTATTTTTTTTTTTAATTCTTAATTAACTGCTTCACTGTTACTGTGGCACGGGAATTAAGAATAATATGTCATCTTGCTTTTAAAAATGTCTGTCCATCTGTCGCATTATTTGAGGAATTCAGCTGCAGGGTGGACCATGTGAAGTGATACCCCAAAACACCCACCCCACCAAAAAAACCGCCAAAACCAAAAAAAACACAAAAACCCCAACAAACCAAAAATAAAGTAGTATGAAGTACATACGGTTTAACAGTAAAAAAAAAAAAAAAAAAAAAAAAAAAAAAGTAACCAAGTAGACTTGCAAGTATTTTTAAACTCAGCAATTCTGATGAATATTTGTTGAGTGAAATTTTGATGATTCGGTATCAGTTCCTATTTGGAACTGAAAATATACATAAGCTTTTAAGGATTTGAAAAGAGTTGGCAAGGAGCAGAAAGCCTTTTGGGCTCTTTTTGAAAATGTACCAAATAAAAAAGAATGCTACATTGCCTCTTGATGACTATAGTGTTTGAGAGAACAGATTTAGAGGAGTAAACAGCAAATGTGAAGCTGGATGCTTTCGGTTCTAAAATACAAATGTGTAAGTCCATTGCTTGTGCACTTGGGTAGTGAAATGGAAACCCACTATTCCCTCTGATCTCCCAGCATATTTTTATGGTGATTTAATGTTTTTGGGGTTTTTTGTTGGTCTTTGGTGGAGCTTTCTTTGTGGGTTTCTTGAAATTATTTTGGGTTCGGTGGGTTTGGATTTTTTTGGTTTTGTTCTATGAGGATGGCTATTCCAGACTTCCTGGCTTTAAAGCTGAACAACTGAAACAAATTTAAACCTTTAAAATTCTCATAGGAGAATGTTAGAACTTCAGCTGAAAAAAGAAACAACAACAAACTGTACTATATTAAGAATAGGAATTCAGTTGTGACTTGCCCCAGTTTACATTTTTTTTTTTTAAATTAATTTTTTAAATGCTTGGTTTCTCTGGACTGTTCCTTCCAGTTTGTGGCTTTTTCAGGCAGAAAATGGAAACTTCTTTAACATACAGTGTCTAAAGTGTTTCCTATTTGTAGGATGAAAATGCTCAAATATATTGTTGTTGGTATTGTGTGTGTATATATATATTCAGATTTAGTCTTCAGTTTCTTTTAGACACCAAGACACTTATGCCAAATTATTTGCTTTTTAGAACTCCTTACTTAAAATCGAGCAAGTTACACTAAAAAAAATCAGTTGATGCCATACAAGTCACATGAGCAGATAATTCTCAAGTTTTACTAGTTCTGAATTCAGTGGTGTTTTTACTGTCATAATTTTCCATTACCTTGATTGAAGAGAATGACACTGCCTCCTTTTGTGTGTTTTTAGGGTACATACTTCAAATTTAAGCTACAAGAGAAGAAAGAAGTTAGGCTATGTCACATTTATTCAGTTACATATTTCTATCTATTTTACCAGTCCATTGTATCAAACTGCATTTAGTTGTTTGTTTTTTTTTTTTTTTTCTGTGTGTGTGTTGAGTCTTATCCTGTTGGCCACATGCTAGAAGAACTGCATATCATTGATTCCTTCTTTTACTCTGGATTTAGATTGTTCCAGCTATTTATTTGAGCAAATTTGTAACATTCTAAAAACACAGTCACAGTGTAACCTGTAAAACTGCATTCAGGAAGATTACCTTATAAAAGGTTAATAATTGACTTGTGGTCAGTACATGATTTAACGTATAGAATTCAATGGAGAAGTGCTGGTTTTAGTACATCAGCATTGTTTTTTGTGAGTTTAGAAATATATGGAGGAATCTTTTTCTCTTCCTACGAACAAACCACCAAAAGGATACTGACAGTAACAGGAAAGGAGAACGTTGCTGTTATCTAATATACCACAGATACTATTGATTTTATTGTTGCCTTTAAGGGGATTAATTTTACTTTTGCCATTGGTCAAACATCAATGGAAGGTTTTTAGTGTTTTCAACTGTTACTTAGTAGCAATCTGATTTTGGAGTGAGTGAAAATTAATTTTGTTTGTGAGGAGTGATCTTACCTTTTTATATATGTTTTTCTGTTTCTTTAGCCTAATCTAAGGTAGTGTCATTTAAATAGCAGCCCCTGACCTGTGCCTAGAGTTTAGGATTCTATAACCTAGTCCAGGGAAGAGATGAGATAGGGGTCACTCTTCACTGCCAACAGCTGCTGCCTCTTCCAGATTGTTCTTTCTGGGCAGGCGTTAGTCTTTAAAGGCCTATGTCTTTATTTAATTCTTAATTATGTAACTTTCTTAAAAAAAATATAAAATCCTTCAAGTAATTTGTGGATTAGAATCAGATCAGTTCCCTAAACTAGCTCCCTGTCCACCTTCAGAAGACCAAAGAAGGGAAAAAGATCAGATCTTCCCCTTTCATCACCAGCATGGATTTATTTTCTGTTTATACTTGGTCTGGATAGGTTAGAGCTAATTTTCTTCATAGCAGCCAATTATGGGGCTGCATTTTGAATTTGTGACTAAAACTGTTGACAACACACTGTTGTTTTGGCTATTGATGAGCACAGTATCAAGGCTTTCTCTTTTTATACCTGTTCTGGACCCCCTGGTGAGTAGGCTGGGGTGGGCAAAAAGTTGAGAGGGGACATGGCTGGGGCAGCTGAACCAAGTTGACTGCAGAGATATTCCACACCATGTAACATCATGCTCAGCAATAAAAAACTGAGGGGGCTGGGGCAGGTGTTAGTCTGGAAAGTAAGCTATTGCTCCGCCAGTGGCTGGGCACCGACCTGCTTGTGGGAGGTAGCGAGTGGTGGAAAACACCACTTGGTGTTTTTTCCTTTCTTCTTCACTCTTCTCTTTTCCTTGCTTATTAAACGGTCATTCTCTGGACCCATGCGTTTCCTTGCATTTTCTGTTCTCTCCCATGTCTCTCACCGTTGCGGGGGGGTGAGTGAGCAAGGGGCTGTTAAGGTACTTAGCTGCTGCCTGGGCTTAGCACACCGCAGAGTTCTTACACAGAATGAAATGTTTGAGTGTTTATTTGCAATGATATGATTCTGAATATGGTCCCAGAAGAAACCGCTCATCATTTTCAACTTTGACATTATCTTAGCATTATTTTTGGTATTTCACCTCTCCCAAGCTGGATCTTGAAAAGAAGTCTGTTGTACATGGTGAATGAGGGGAACATAACGGATCAGGAGAGCTAGGAGTGAATTGGGATGGACAAATAATGCTTAAAGTTGAGTTGATCTTTCAGTTCTAATTTTCAGTGATACTGTCTTTTTGGAAATCTGTAAGAATTTTCTCAATTGATCCACCTTAAGCAAGGATTATGAACACTTTGACTTTGTGTTTCACTGCCAGCACCCAATGGGTATATAAGCCAGAGAGGTGAGTTGATTGACTGAAAACTTCACAGCCTCTCCTAACTTCACTTCAGTTTGTAATTTTTGAGAAAATTGTAGAGTTTTCAGTTGGAGTAGTTCCACTGGTTTATCATATGCTATGTGAATCATAGAGTCATTTAGGTTGGAAAGACGTTTCAGATCAATGAGCCCAAGCATTAACCTAGCGCTGCCAAGTTGCCACTAAACCATTTCCTTAAGTGCCACATCTACACATCTTTTAAATACCGCCAGGGGTGGTGACTCAACCGCTTCCCCCAGCAGCCTGTTCCAATGCTTACGAACCCTTTCGGTGAAGAAATATTTCCTAATGTCCAATCTAAACCTCCTGTGCAACAATTTGAGGCCATTTCCTCTTGTCCTATCACTTGTTATATGGGAGAATGGTAGTGGTAGCAAAAGGAAGCAAGGAAAAAGGAAAACAAACAAACAAAAAACCAAAAAAGGTTCCCATTAATCAGGGGTGTGGATGAAAACAGCAGCTTAATTATCCTGGCCTGGAAGAGTGGAATACTAAGCTACTTATGCCAGTGGAAGAAACATCCTTTTGTGCGTTAGGTTTACCAGTAAGCTGTGAGTAACAGATTTATGACTATCTGTAGCTTCAGAAAGTGGTTTTAGGGTACTTTGGAATTGGTCTATCCAGTAAGCCAATAATGACAAGCAAGTGTCCCTTCCTTGTCCCAGTGCTTTAGTTGTGTGAGCTCCTGATGCTTTGTGCCAGTGCAGATACAGATGTGGACTGAACTGATGCAGATTCAGCAGAAAGTAATGTTTTCTGATGTATTATCACAAAATCACCAATTGTCAATGCAAAAAGAGTTACAGGAATGTGTGACTAAGGATTTGGGGAATATGGGAATACTATTTCCTAGCAATACTGCTCTTTTCAGTATGGCTGTGTTGGCTTGCCATTACGTTACCTCAGACATTTTGTAAACTGCTACTTTTAGTCAGTCCTCCCATTTCCTGGGTGTGTGTGATGACTGAGATGATCTGAAGAAGAGTATTGGGTTCTGCATTTCTGGAATGCATCTGGTTACATCAGTCTAGCTTCAAAGAAGGACACAGTATTGTTCCACGTTGCATGGTTTAGTCCTGTTTTCAGGAACTGCTGCTAATTTTCCTCTGCAATGCCATAATTACTAAGAATTTTAATTGTCTGTTTGGGTGAGTCCCATAGCTAAGCAGTACTTCATTAGCTGTTTTTCTTGCACCTTTTCTTCTTTTCTTGCTTCGGATGCAGAAGGTCTAGAGATGCAGTGCAAGAGTATGGTTTGTGCAGTAATCCATCTGCTCTTCCCTCTCTTCTGATCTGGTCGTATGTCATCTAATAATACCACTGTGTCTTTCAGTCTGTTAAACAGGAGATCTGAAGCTTAAGGGGAAGTGATCCTCATCAATCTCATGCCTAAGTATTTTGTTGATGTAACACGACAGATCAGATTATTTAAAAAAAACAACTTATAACAATATGTGTTTCTGTTCAAGATAAAAATAGAAGGTTTTTCATGAGAGGAGAATGATACAGCCCTTTAAGTTTTAAGGGAGCACAAGATGTCTCAGCACAACAAAAATGAAAGAATAACTGTCATTCTCTCTTGCTTTACTCACTCTTTACAAGCCTTGTCTTCACTGTGATAATTAGCTCCAGTTAATGTGGTCACACAGACAGAGGCCATACGGGAGAGGATGGTTATCAGAGGAAATGCTTAGAGTTTAATTAGTTGTAACTCGGGATTCTGCCTGACTGTTACAGGAAAAAGGTAAAAATTCAATTAGACTTGAGTAATCCAGGTAAGAATCCTTATTTACTAGTTATTGAGCAGAATATATGTTAATAGCTTCCCACAGTTACTACTTTGGAATGTTATTTTGTTGAAAGGCAATAAGTAGTTACTCAGTCTTACCTTCAGACTTTAAATAAAATACAAGTTGTCATGTATCTTTAATAAGAGCTTCTGTCTTTGGTGATGAGTTCATAGTGATTGATTTCATAATAATCTTTAATCCTACAATCTTCAGTATACTTATATCAATCAGAAAACATAAGCATAGAGATTAAAATTGTTTATTGAATGTAGAATTTGAGCGGTAGCGGACTCGGTATAACTTTTGCTGTCATATTCTACTTGTAGGTAAAAAGAACATACTCACATGGTACGTATAGAGCTGGCCCAATGAGACAGATCAGCCTGGTTGGAGCAGTTGATGAGGAAGTGGGGGATTACTTCCCTGAATTCCTTGATATGTTGGAAGAATCACCCTTCTTAAAAGTAAGGACAGAAGGGAATGGGCTGGGAGAAGGGGAACGATATACTGTCTAGTACTGTTATATTATAAAGTGAGAGTATGTGATACTTGCTTAGATAATTGAGTGGTCTAATAAATGTTTTCATCGTGACAGATAAAGGCTGCTTTTAAAAAGCTTTTAAAGTAACTCACTTCAAAATTGTGGCTTGTATTTCCCATTAGTGTACACTGCCATGGGGAACACTTTCTAGTTTAAAATTAGAGAGTCGTAAAGACAGTGATGATGGTCCCATTATGTGGGTACGTCCGGGAGAACAGATGATCCCTGTGGCTGACATGCCAAAGTCACCTTTCAAAAGGAAGAGGTATGTTGAATTATTGTGCTTTATAAATGTTTAATTAGTGTTCCTTCTCTACAAATTCATTTTATCCCAAACGTTTTACTGGTTGATACTATATCTTAGTATAAATTTCAGTAAATCTTCATCTCAAAATATACTTTTAGTTGCTTTGTTTTGTAAGGATGTGGATTTTTTAAAAAATTGTTTATTATCTGGCCGAGTAAGGTGCTGGTCCTCTGGTTCTTTTTGGAGCTTTAGTAGGAATTTAGGGTGAAAAGTGGAAGGTAATGTGACTAGGCATAAAACTACTGAAGTATGCAATGAGACTGGAATTAATGTGAGTGGGTGTTTAAAGACCTCAAGGGGCAAAGGCTTCTCTCATCTGAAAGGTAACACCTCTAACGTTGAATGGCATCTTTAAGCTTTGCTGTGGTACTGGGTATAAGTACCAGCTTAAGAGTAGAGGTGTCCTCTGCAGAACTTGAATATTATGCGTTATGAGAAATTATGTCTTTGGAGTTCTCTTGTTCAAAATTCAGACATAAAAAGGGAGCATACAAGAAGTAGAAGCAGGGTCAGGTAGCTCAGAAGGAGTATAGAGACACTGTCCAGCCACGAAGGGGATTCAGTTAAAGCCAAAGACCGTCTGGAGTTGGATTTGGCAAGGAATGTGAAGGGCAACAAGGACTTCTGCAGGCATATGAACAGCAAAAGAAAGATTAGGGAAAATGTAAGATGTCTACTGAATGGGGCAAAGGGCCTGGAGACAAAGGGCACAGAAAGGGCCAAGATACTCAATGCTTTCTTTGTCCTTGTTTTTACTGTTGAGATTTACCTTCAGGAATTCCAGATCCCAGAGACAGTAGGAATGTCTGGAGCAAGGACTACTTGCCTTCAGTGGAGGAGAACTGGGTTAATGGGTTAAGGAACATATCAGATGTTCAGATTAGACAGGCACAAGCCCATGGGACCTGATGGGATGTACCCACAAGTGCTGTGGGAGCTGGCCAGTATCATTGCCATGCCATGATGGTCTTTGAAAGGTCATGGCAGTTAGCAAAGGTTCCTGAGGACTGGAGGAAATCAAATGTCAATCCAATCATTTAGAAGGGGTAAGAAGCAGGCCCTGGGGACCTGCAGGCCAGTCAGCATCACCTTCATCCTGCAAAGGATGCCATTTCAAACACGAGGGACAAGATGATCGTTGGGAGTAGCTAGTATTGATTTACAAAGGGGAAATCATGCCTTATCCACCTGATAACATTCTGCAACAAAATGACTGGCTCACAGCATGAGAGGAGTGCCAGGGGTGTTATTTATCTTATATTTAGCAGGGCTTTCCATGCTGGACACCTGTCTCCCATAACATCCTAATAGACAAATTAATGAAGGACAAACTAGACTGATGGTCCGTGAAAGTGGTTCAAGAAGTGGCTTAACTGCTGTGCTCAAAGGGTTGTGATCAGCGCAAAGTCCATCTGGAGGACAGTTGCTACTGGAGTAACCCAGACATTCATACCTTGTTCCAATACTGTTCAACATCTTCATTAATGGCCACATCATGGGGCAGAGCACACCCTCAGCAAGTTTGCAAGCGATACAAAACTGGAAGGAGTGGTTGACACACCACAGAGTTGCACTGCCAGTGAGAGGGACCTTGAGAGGCTGTAGAAATGAGCCAGCTCTCAGTGGCCTCATGAAGTTAGCACAGGGATGTGCAAAGCCCTGCACCTGGGAGGAATAAGTCTGTGCACCAGCACAGGCTGAGGCCCAACTGGCCAAACAGCAGCCCGACAAAGAAGGACTTGGGGGTCCTGGTGGATGACAGGTTGGCCATAAGCCATCATTGTGCCTTTGTGGCAAAGCAGGCCAGCAGCCTCCTGGACAGGATTAGGAAGAGCAGTGCCAGCAGGTTGAGAGATGTGACTCTTCCCCTCTGGTCATCACTAGTAAGACATATCTGCAGTATCATGTTCAGTTCTGAGTTTGCCAGACCAAGACAGACGTGGGCATACTGGAGCAGGTCTGGTGACATGAAATGCCGGCATGGGAGAACTGGTATTTACCCTTGAGAAAAGAAGGCTCAGTGGGATCATATCAATGCATATAAGCATCTGACAGGAGGTTGTAAGAAGGGCTCTTCTTAGCACTGCCAGGTGACGCAAGCAGAGGTAATTACAACTGAATTACAAGAAATTCCATATAAAATAAGGAGGAATAAAAAAAAAAGTTTACTGTATGGATGGTTGAACACTAGGACAGGTTGCCCAGAGTGCTTGTGGAGTCTCAGTCTTTGGAGTTGCGCAGAACTTCACTGGATACAATCTTGAGCAACCTGCTCTAGTTGAGTGGGGGAAGTTGGACTACGCAGTCTCCAGATGTCCCTTCCAATCTTGGCTATCCTATGACTATAAACAGCTCCTGGAAAAATGTGGCATACAGTGTAGGCTGCAGGTGGCCACGAGAATGGTCTTGTGGCTCTGTTCCTGCTCTGCAGTGTTTCTTTCACTTTCATTAAACCCCAAAGAAACCATTTTTTGCTGCTTCTCATTCCCAGTTCTACAACATGGAACTAAAACACATACACATTTCCCAGCGGTTTGGTAGAAACATGAACGATGAAGAATGACTTCAGGGACAATTGAAAGGTGTCTCGAAACAGTCAGAAAGCAGCAAAGGCCAGCAGTTCCCTGCCAGGGGCTGATCAGGGCCCAGTCTCACAGTGCCTGTGGGAGGCAGGAAGGGCAGACCTGGGGTTTGAGGACCAGACTGAGCCCAGACTCCAGTCCATCAGGCAAGAGTGTGGTGATGGGACAGGTCTGAGGTCAAGCCAGGATGTCAAGTCTGCCAGTGAGGGTCAGGTCTAGTGATTGCTAGGCCGGTCCATCATGACAAAGCTGTCCCGAGGTCAAGCTGGGAAGCAAGTCTGTGTCCCAGCACACCTCTGGCTTGAGGAGAAGACCAGTGCTCCAGCAGCATGGCTCAGTCCAGGACTGAAGGCCCAGGCCTGAGCTTAAAGAGAGCTCCTGGGCTCTTTGCCAGGGTTTGTGGGTGGAGATTGTAGGTGGGGCTGCTCAATCATTAGGGCCTTTTAGAGCACTTAGGGCGCTGACACTGTGGTGGTGTTTTCAGGTTTGCTTGGGTTTTTTGAATTGCATAGGTGTTCTGATTTTTTGCATAGCTTGTTCATTTTTAATTTGTCCTAAGTGTTAATGTTTTTCTCATTTGACTGTATGTTCTCACTGCAGGGAGAAAAACAATGCTTTTTGCTATGGTGGAAATTAAGTAATTAAGAGAAACTTCTATATCACTAATACTGTTTTTCTTATACAGAACTACCAATGAAATAAAAAACTTGCAGTACCTACCTCGAACCAGTGAACCCCGTGAAATGCTATTTGAAGACCGGACACGAGCCCATGCAGATCACATAGGACAAGGTTTTGAACGCCAGACTACAGCTGCTGTGGGAGTGTTGAAGGCTGTGCACTGTGGAGAGTGGTATGTGCTGATTGACTTATTTACCTATGTGTTTGGAAAACTTTTGCCTGAATTTCCATTTATAACTGGTAGAAGGAGCACAGGTTAATCTAGTATTAGAGATTTAATGAAGACTTAGTAGATACTGGACTCTTTTTTTTTTTTTTTTTTTTCCTTCTGTCTCTATGCACTAGAAGAGTTTTGCTGTCTGCTAGACTGGGTACAGTTTTGCTGTGTGGTTGGAACTAGAAAGGTGCCTTGCTGTGACAGTTTAACTCAGTTACAGCAACTTAATGATAGCTATTAATGTTAGATGTAAAACCCCCTTACACTTTGTTTTGCTTTAAATAGTGCATACAGACTGACCTGTGTTTCTGTCTGAGGTGCATATGAAAACGTTCTGGTAATTCTTTGCATTGTCTGGAGATGAGCAGAATTTGTATGCTTTTGCTTCAAAATCACAGCTGTTATAACCCTGATTTATTTATGGTAGATCACCTTGGAAGAATCCTGTAGAGGGCTGTGTGGTTGGCGTGTTTTTTTTTTTATTTTTTTGTGGTGTCTGTCTTTGGAATTCCTGTAAGAGATTCAGGAAATAAATGTATCTTATTTGAAGCTGTTTCAGTTTTAGCCAAATAAAAAGCCCATAATCACATGGGCGTCCTGGCTGAGATGTAAGAAGCATTTTTCAGGATCTTCTGACCTTGGTTGGGGAGAATGACCTTAGTTTTGGAGGTTACCTTGGCATACGTAAACACTAAAAACACCTTTTGCTTTTTATAGCTGTCCAGAATTCAGAAGAGTGAATTCCCTTTGGATGAAATGATGCAAATTTGTGTTATGGTGCATGAATTCATTAAGATAGAGAATTGAAAAATTCCCGTCGGGGAAGAACTGGGTTGTTCAGATGTTAATGTGTTTTTATTTTGGGCTCTGAGGTTTTGCAGTTTACTTCCTCTTCAGGTTGATGATAGCTGGAGCCTTAAACTTCCTGCTTGCTCTCTGAGAAGCTGGAGCGAATTAAGCCTGAGCAGTGGCAGCAGGGCAAGAGCTGACATTCTCACTGATTTAAAATAATCAGATCTACAGAGTGAGACACACTCAAATCTTTATCAAACAAAGTAAAAAAAAAAAAAAAAAAACAACAAAAAAAACCCCAAAAAAACAAAACCCAAACCAAAAAAACACCCACACAAAAACCAAAACACTAAACAAAAACAAAACCCCACCCCCTAAACTTGCATGCCTCTTGAAATTAATAAGAATTTAAATTGATAGTAATGTAAATGTCTGTGAGAACTTCCCTTTCTCACCTTATACCTTCATAACAAGATGCTCCTCCCTTGGAAATGATTACTTGTTTGTTTACATTCTAAAAATAAGTTTTCTTGCTTTTCATGCTTTTCAGATCTAAACTATCGTCTCTCATACATTGGAACTTGTGGAAAGGGGTGTCTGTTCAACCTCCATTAAAACTCCTTTTTGAACTTGGAAAAATAAATGTAATTAGTCAAAATAAAAACTGTAAACGAAGAAGTGATCTGAAAATAGGCAAAACTGCTCAACAAACTTGAAAGTACTTCAGTTTGGGGAAAAAAAAAAGTATCAGCATTTTACTTCAGTGTAAGGACCCAAAATATATCTTTTAATGCAGAATTAAAAATTTGGGATTGATATATTTAGAGGAGAAAAATACCTAACACAATCAACATAATAAAAATGATGTATTTCAGTCTTGATTTGACCTCAGTGATAATTTCTCCTTTCCCTTTCCACTTTTTTTCATAATTTTGAAAAGCCACTTCACTGTACTTACATGAAGAGAAGTAGTCAGGGTTTATGATAATGAAGCATTGTTAATTAATGTTACACATTAAAATAATTTTGGATATTAGCTTTACCATAGTTTGTAACCTGTGGTTAGATTTATTTTAAAGGAAACAACATCCGTGGAAATTCTGAAAAATCTGGGTGTGTTTTTTTAAAAAAAATCTCTTCGAATAGTTGAACAAAACTGAAAGTTGGAGATATTCCAGGGTTGATTAGGGCACTATGGCAATAAAAATGCACATGTTTTAATGAGGAGATACCATATATAAAATTCACGTTTTCTTTGAGGAGAAAATCAAGCAATTCCTAGACTTCCTGAACTGAGTTGTTAGTTTATGTTCAGTTAGTGTAAAAATGAATTGGGTGTGCAAAAAAAGTTTTTTTTGTCATCAAGAAGTTGCTGCAGATTTAAAGAAAGTGGGATTTATTTAGTAGTTGATAGGCATGAATGTTAATGTTAGGTAGGATAACCGGTGCCTTTCGGGACAGATGGGAACAGAACTGCTGAAAGGCAAAAAGCAGCTTTTGGGGACAGAGGACAGAACTGGAAACAACACATAGTATTTGGAAGACTAAAAAAGTAATTTTTGCTTTCCCAAATATGACAGGCTCTTGATTTGAGATGTTTGGTAAAAATTAGTGGATAATGATCTCATTTATTTATTTATTTATTTTAATTTCTGTGAATGTTTACGAATTGTAGAAGAGCTCTGCTTATTGCTTGCAAACACTTTAAAGACTGCACTGCATTGAAGTCTGAGAAGTGCTGGTGGTGTGATCAAGCTGGTTACTTAATGCCATTTTTGTAGGTGATGCTAAGCGTGCTTTAGAACTTAAGAAATGCCAGTGAAATTTTAAATTATGGAAACTTTGAAGATTTTTATGTGGGAAGTTTGGGTGGGTTTTTACAGGGACAGCAGAAGACACTTCATGGCGTTGTTATTGGCAAAATGAAACCCCTCTGTCGCGTGCTGCAGCAAGCAGCTTTAAAGTTTGTGTTCCAGAGCAAGAAGTTGTTTGTGCTTTTCTATACGACTATAGGAATTTGTTACATATTGCCAGACTTCATGCATTAGGTCAGAAATAGTGATGGTAAAACCTGTAATCTTGAATATGTTTTGAAAAATTATACCAAAAAGACTTCAGCCCATTTGAAGAATGAGGTTTAGGGAAAAAAAGTGCCAAAAATAGTCCTAGCAGTGCTCTAATAGGGACTTAAATGGACTTTTCTGAAGTCCTGTAGTTCTGTTTGGATTTAATGTTGGGTTGGTTGGGTTTTTTTGACATCTAACTGAACTATCCTGCTACTGTGTTGCTTGAAAGGGGAGACCTCGCCTAAACTTTAGGTTTTGCAAAATATAATCTCAAAGTTGTGCTAACAAATCTGCAAATGCAGAATTAAAAATGATCTGGCAATAATTTTTCTCTGTTGTGTTTGCAAAAGGAATGTCATATTTTGTCATAGAATTGCAGCACAGATTTGGTAATGCATATGGTTGCACACATAGATACAGGGACTGAGAAAACTAATGGTTTTAAATCATTAACTATACTTTGTCCCGTATAATGTGTAAAGCATAGAGTAGACACCTCTGTGAAAACATTGCTTTGGATTAAAGTTATTTTAGTATGGAATTATTATTTGTAATTATTTTAATTCTTAACTTCATTTACAAATATTGTTAACTCCAGATGCAGATACATATTATTAAAAAAAATAAACATAATTGCATTATAAAAAGTAGATTAATTTAGCTAATATTTTTATGCCACTGACTAGGGGTGTTTCTGCAAGCTTTTTGCTTTCATTGCTTAAATCCTCTTCAGCGGTATGTAGACCAAAATACAAAGAGACATTTTAATCTTTGTAAAACTGAAAGTAAAATATATGGTCTGAAAACTTTCCCTGGCATACTTTCAGTAGTAGATCTGGGATATTTTTTTTTTCCCCCCTGAAAATAGCCTCAGACTGGTTATTTTTTGCTTTATTGAGGTCATGACCTAAATAAAACAAACATGTCTAGTTGGTTTAAAAAGCCCAATAAACTGTACATCATTGCCTGCTTTTTACAACGTTAATAACACCATACATATATATATATATATGAAAAATTGATTATCGTCTTGCTTTTAAAAAGGAGTGCTTGAACATCTATTAAACAAATTCTGAAATGCTGTCAGACAGTTTTGCTGCATCAGCTCCTGCCCCGGGCCCCCGTGAATCTGGACATGTGTCCCCCCGGCAAGAGCGGGACGCAGGGCATGGGGTAGGGGGACACGGGGCTTGGTGCGGTGACAGCACAGCAGCCAGCTGCGTGGAAGGTGGTGTTGCACTCCTGCCAGGCCCGGGAGGACAAAGGAAGAAAGTCATCAACTAGGCTTTTTGTGTCTGATAAATTTTCCTTGCAAAACCACTCCAGTGTGAGCTTTATCCTATATACATTTATCCTATATACATTTATCCTATATACATTTATCCTATATACATTTATCCTATATACATTTATCCTATATACATTTATCCTATATACATTTATCCTATATACATTTATCCTATATACATTTATCCTATATACATTTATAAAATCTTCATATTGCCATATTTTTAATAAACCTTTTAAAAACCAAACATCCCTCAAAAACAAAACACATGAAGCTTAGTTTTATCTGTTTCTGTTGAAGAACCGAGTTTGGCTTTTTGTCTTTTGTTAGTTAATTCTAGATAATGTCTCACAAGGAGTTCTATAAATAGTGTGCATTCTTTTGGGGAAACACGCAGTGGGACAAGAGATGAATTCTAACAGCCTGAATACGGAGACAAACCCTAATTCAGATTTTGCTCTTTGTAGCTCTCTAGTGAGCACAAATAGGAATGTATTTTTAAGGGATGTTTTGTGGAGGATGCCAGTACTTGCTGCTTACTAGCATTGTGGCAGCTCAGTGTAGGTTCAGCTTTAATACTAACTCTGAACAAGGTGTTTGAGGCTCGGATACTAATGTTTGCCATAGTACTGCTCGCATCGCTGCATACTTTGAGGTACCTGATGGGCGTATCATGTTAGAGTGTTGACAGAGTAAGCCCAGTGTATCTGGGGCATCTGTCTTTCAGTGTCAAGGCAGACAGAGGTCAATTAAAAATAAACATGAAAAATAGTTAGTTATGTCGACCTTGCATTGCTGCTTTTACTGCCACTTGTAAAGAAATTGTGCTTAATTCATTTAACCAGCTTAATGAGGTTGTGTTGTAGTCAATTATTGTTCTTCAAAATGTAGGTTACATTAGAATTGTTTGGTTTTAGTGTTTGTTTTTTTTATCATTTGCTTTATCCTTGCCTGCAGATTTTCTTTATTATTCTCTGCAGCGTGTTAGTTCCAGCCTCTGACTGCAATTCTTACTCTTCTGTAGGTCTGAGCAGCCTCGTATAACCAAAGACGTAATTTGTTTTCATGCTGAAGACTTCTTAGAGGTAGTTCAGCGAATGCAATTAGATTTGCATGAGCCTCCGCTCTCACAGGTGAGCATGCTGTGAACTGCTGATCAGGTGTCCTCTGAGTCATAAATCAGAGTTTTCACCTTTTTTTTTTTTTTCCCCTCTTTTCCTCCAGTGTGTCCAGTGGGTCGATGATGCAAAACTTAACCAACTGCGAAGGGAAGGCATTCGATATGCCAGAATTCAGTTATTCGATAATGACATTTATTTTATCCCAAGGAATGTTGTGCATCAGTTCAAAACAGTTTCAGCTGTGTGCAGTTTGGCTTGGCACATCCGGCTCAAGCTGTATCATTCAGAGGAAGAACCTTCCCAAAATACAAGTCCTGCTGAAGCAGGGACCTCTGCAGATGCCAAGTCTTCGGTTATTGGACTTCAGACTGACAGCAGAATTTGTACGATAAGCAAAAATACCTCCGAAGACACCAAATTTTCAGATGCTCTGCAGACAAAGTATCTGCAGCAGGAATTTATGCCGATTAAACATGAACCTGTTGCATCTCACCGAATAAAAGAAGAACCCATGAATGTTGATGTTGCTGAAAAGACAGTGGCACCTAATAACGTCGGGGGCCAGAATGTTCAGACTAGATTGGATCACGTTGAATTGGCGGCATTTAAGTTGGAAATGGATTCTAAATTCGAACCCGGCGACAAGGATTTACAAGGCAAGTTGTGCCCCGGAGGTCACATACATCCAGATGATACAAGACAACATAGTTCATCATATCCAAAACTGCATGGACAAAGAGAGGATGATTTTTTGTGCTAAATTTGTATATATGGTTTTAAATTCCTTTTTAAACTTAATGATGTAATAATGTAAAGATTCATAAATTCTGTGAGGCAAGTTTGTGACTTGCCTTCGCATCTGTTACAGAAAATAGTTATGTAGCTTTGTAACATTCCTCAGTGCCTGTCCATAACTGTGAAGTATCAAAGCACTTAGGGCCAGATGCACTGTAAACACTGCAGGTTTAACATAAAGAAGTCTTTAAATAATTTTGAGTTGTAGGTTTTAGAGTAGAGCTGACATTTAACATATATATTTTTTGTAAGATGAGCCAGAATTCTTTTTGACAATTCCAGGCTTTTCCATAGAGCTTATTTATACCAATTTTTTCATTTTAAATGTGTCAGCACTGTAGTGTAAATATCTTTTTTAAAAATCTTTTTAGTGTGATTTATACTGAAATGTGAGCCGCTTAATAAAGGTTCATAATAACAGATTGGTTTTATTTTTGGGTCTGCAAAAAATAATTCAGTTAAACTGCCTCTCTAAATGGTTACGTTTCTACCGGCACTAAAGCATAGGGTGCCCTTACGCCACTGTGGGGTGAGGAGCTGTAGCAAACTGAGGTAGACCTGAGGCGTTCTTTGTAAATGGAGGTCAGTCAGAATGCAAAATCGGTCCTCCCTTCGCAGGATTCCTTGCAGTCGCTCATTAAAGGCACTCCCCAAACTCTGCTCTCAGATGTTAACGTGGAACAGAGAGGCAAACCGTCCCCTGTTGTGGAGGGCAGCTGGACACCCACTGGGCTCCAGGAGGCCACCAGTAACTGTGAGCATCTCTAGGAGCAAGCTCCCTTCTGTGGTGGCCTCTTCCCCCTGCTCACCCCACAGTTAAGACAGTTCCATTTCACATTTTAAAAAACCCACAAAACAACCAACAACCACCCCTCTCAAGTTAAATAAGTTATCTGACTAAAATTAAATAAAAAAAGATTGAAATGGTTACTTATCAAGTTATAAAGGCCTCATCTTTAGCAGTGACCTATAATTCATAGAGACTCATTTGGATTTGAATTGCTCCCTATGCTGGTAGTGCCAGGCAATAAAGATACTTGTCAGTGTGTCCTCAGGAGTCCCAGTTTGGAAGCAAGAATTGTTTCGTTAAGAGAATACAGTGGTGTCTAAGTTTAACTGTTCTCCCCTCTCCCTGCCTCTGGAACGCTCAAATTCTCTTAAGCTGCGTTCTAAGGGAAGAGGATTTCAAGGCTAGCTAGCATCTGATGTGGCAATGGCAAAAACTCTTGTCATTTAACTTATTTAATTCTTTGTGTAACATATTACTGTATAGTTCAAACACATCTGAATGATGTTTCTTTTTCAGGTAGCTACAAATAGCAGTAAACTGCCCTACAGCCTGTCCTTCAACTAAGTATTTAAAACTTAAGATCTTAGGCCTGTTATTTCCAAAGCCCTCTCTATCTCTGATTTTTTTCTGTTGTGTGTGTGTATCTGTTTTTCCCTATAACTTTCTGAAAGTTGTACCTCCTCACGTACCCAGTTTATAAGCTTTGATGCACTTAGTGATCACTCTGGCTTCATTTGTAGCAACAGAACAATGTGATTTTATAGGTGATGCCTAATTCAACTACCTGAGGCCCTTTTGTTGCAAACAATTTTTGCTTATACGTTGTTAAAATTCAAAACGTTACTGTGTACTTATGCCTGGCACTGAAATCAGCCATTTAACGGATGCGTGCCGTGATTTGTTGAAATCTAAAATAGGTCTGTCAAGGCATTATTAATTAAATATTTGAATCGCTAAACATTACTCCTGTATAGCCATAATTACGTATTAGAGAAGCAATAGGAACATGAATCTCTTCATTCACATGTGGCTAATGTGTCCTTAAGTCTTACTGCTTTTTTCTTTAATGCTGGCTAAGAGATTACTACCGGTTTTGCAGCCTCAGGGATCTTGCTTTCCCCTCACGCCATGAGCAAGTGATTCATGTGTGACATGGTAAGTTACTACTCTGGCAGATTCTGATTTGAAAAATTAATTGGTTCATGTAAGAATTTGAGCCTTCCTGATAGTAGAAATGTGGTTTCAGCTCCCTTTGTGTTTTCTGGATTATCTGGAAACTTCCACCCGTAATCTCTTTGGCATTATGAACATCCACACACAGTTATGTAGCCTTCCAGTCCCGTTCTCTGCGCCAGCCGGTGGAGAGCAGTAAAAGAGCAGAGCTGCAGGTTGTAGTTTGTACCAAACGTACGCCTTTCCCAAGTGGGTTAGCAGAAGGCTCCAGCTTTATCAAAACCAGCCATCCCAGATACTATTTTAAAAAAAAAAAAAAGCACACCACAACTACTTAGTTTACTTAAAAAAAAATAAAAAATCTTATTTGTATGCTGGTGACCCATACGCTGAGCATTCATTTTTTTAAAAATCTGTCAGACTTTAGTAAAGTGTGTACATCCCCCTTGACAGCCGACAGCTTTCTGCATCACAGGCCTTGTCCGGACTGAAAAAATAAATTCTTTAAGAATGGTTTAGCAAACATGACTTTACATTTAAGAGTAGAACTTTGATTCCTTTTGAAGACCTGCTCAGTGTCTTGGCTGATACGGCCTCACACTTCTGCTCAGGTATGTCCTGGTTCTGAAATTTTGCTTCTAAACTGCCTATGTCTTCAACCTGGTGTTTGGTTTTTTTTTTTTTTTTTTTCCCCAATCACTTTCAGAATTTTAAGAGATTAACAAAAACTGGCAGTTTTTGCAAATTTTATGCACCCTTTTAATTTTGATTTTTTGAGACAGATTCAGTTTTAGGCAGAATTCCTTGCAGACAGAGCATGAACAATACTGGGGTTACCAATGGCTATCAGAACTGCCTTTGTACTCAGAGGTGTAGCAGTCTGGGTTGACTGGCTGTATTAGTGTATACTTCTTACTTTGCCTTTTTTTGAAAAAAAAAAAAAAAAAAAAAAAAAAAAGCTGCTTTTGTCCTCTGCCTGTGGTGTAGGTTTGATGCGGTTGCTCTTTAAGAGGGGAGCACCTTTTCTGAGGGTTTCAGCTCCCAAATTGTTCATTAGTCTGACAAAGGTCTTGCTTTGGTTTCCAGTGGTCCTGTGCGATAACCTTTGTTCCTGCCGAGTACAACTTCATATTCAGACTTTTGCTTCAGCAATAAATCTCTCATGGCTTCCGATGTACTGAAACTAGTCTTTGCTTATTGCTTTTTTCCTCCCTCCCTGGACTTCAGTTATGCATAAATCTTTCCGTTCTTCCGACTGAAATCTCCAGTGTTTTAGTTGTCTCTCTTGGCCCTTGTTCTTCTGCAGATTGGAAGGATCTGCTCCAGGCCTGTACTGCAGTGGTGTTGCCATCTGTGCGTTTGCAGTGGTGTTCCGGTTAATGACATGATGTGCAGAAATTTAGACACGTTTTCCTAGATATTGGTACCATATTTGTGGGTAGCAAAGAATTGCGTTGTTACTGTCGCTACCAATAGCTTTCAAGATGGTAGCTACTTTTTTTTTTTTTTTTAAATTACTGGATCTTTTGCGTTTCACTGGCAACTGACTTCGTGTGTTACATACAAGTGTTACTCAGTGTTGTGTCATCCCCCAGCCCTCCAAATGCCTGCAAATTGACTCTCAAACAGCATTTTCACTACAGGTACTGTTGGCATGCAGATTTTCCCTTCCTTGTTACTAGAGTGAATATTTCAATACTTCTTTAACTGAAATATTAATTCTATCTAGTATTAGAAATAAAGTATTATTTCAGAGGGTGATCATTTTAAGCATTCATCTGTGAAAGAATTCCTTGGTGATAAATAAAATTGATTTTGAAGCAGATATACATGTGCACAGTAAATAAGTTGGCATTGCAAATGATGTAGGGAATGAAAACAGAAAATAGTAGAATGCTGTGAAACAGATCCGAACGTTACAGATTTGGAAAATTGAATAAGTCTTCCAAGAAACACAGGACTGGTATTCATTGACCTAAATGACTATTTTCAAGTACTGGCATGTGAATAAGGATGCTGAATTGACTGAAATAAATCCATGTTTTTTCCATGCTCATAAATAAACTGTTGTGAGAGAGTGGACTGCCACCTGGCCCTACTAGGATGAAGGCTGTACTAATTCTGATCAAGAACTTTGCAGGCTTCTCAAGGGTGATTTTTTAATTCACTTTTTGTAGTGGTCAGATGCGTAGAGAACCTTGTCTTCAGGCAGGGCAGCGCCGGTTGCCTTACTGGGAACGTGTACAACTTGGAAATGGGAAGGACAGATTTTCGCTGTGAATGACACTGTCGGGAATGTTTGTTTTCTTTGATTGTGAGTCTCTCTGTTCCACTGATACTTTATTACTTTCTCAAATGGATGAAATGCACTTTAAAAACTGTATAATAGGCGATACTGATATTTTGTGCAGATCCCACTGAATTTGCAGCATACATAGGAAAACTTGGGAACTGATTCCCATCAATCACTTGTTTAATTTTTCTTAGAAATGCAAATTATTTTGTGTTCTGTTTGGAAGTCGTGATTAACTTCACAGTATCTAGGTTGCTATTCTTATTAGAATCATCAGGGATGATACTGACTTTGCAAATTTAGTGTATTATATTCTAACCACTGTTTTTCTCTGTGCTATGATGCTAATATTTCCTCTGCTTTGGAGCGTGCTGTACTCGAGTGCCAGCTAAACATTGATCTTCTCGTGTTCTGGTCATGCTGATAGATGAGCCTACTGATAAGGGCATTAGTCCAAAATAATCCTTTAATATTTGGTGTACAGTTATGGTAATCTGATACAAACATTAATTAAAACAGCAGTTTAAACTTCTATTTTTATCAAGCTTGATTTTTCAATAACTATTTTGATATAATGTTTTCTTCTACCAATTAATTTCCAGCCCACATTTAATGAAAGTGCAATGTTTGGTAGAATGTGTTTTAAGGACTATGCTTTTCATGGCAGTGTTTGTTTTTTTTTTTTTTTAACCCAGTTGCATTAAGACAAAATAGGGCAGTTAGCTGAGAAAACTATTCCCTAAGTGTCTGGAGAATGAGACCTGTGTGTGGAAGACGAACGTCACATAAGTCAAGACCACTAAAGCTATATCCTACGCGTGCAGTAACACTCAGGTACCTGTCTGTCTAATCAATGCAGCTGAGAGCTTTTGTTAATCTCAGAAATTAAATTTCTAGACCTAAAAAGATCTTTTAGCAGTGATTTCTTTATAAACCTCAAAAGGAATACTGAGATAAAAACTAACGCGTATAAACTAGGCGTGGGTTCTCGTTTCTTCCCTGTTTCTCGCTCTTACGCTGCCATTCTGTGCTGTGTGAAGACTTTCCTTGCGTTTGCCTGCTTATGTTGGTTTTGCTAGAAAAGGCAGATCAAAGGAAATAGCGTTACTTACTGAGTTGCAGATTTTTCTACCCTTTATGCAACTTCCAAGTACAAGAAGAAAATGCTGAATTAATATCGAATAGTATTCTAGTGGTCCAGCTGCAGCGGTTCCTCAAATTGCTTTAGTCCCCAAAGCCTGATGCTCTCCAGCTGCCAGCTGAGACCCAGACCTAGCGCTGTTCGGGTGCGAAAGGCTCATGTGGGAGACTAATCCCATCCCAACCTTAAAACAACACAGGTACAGTGAAAAGGTACAAACGCTCTCTTTCCAACTCAGCGTAGTTAACTTTACCTCAATCTTAATTAAAAAAGTGTGATGTGTTACATGATAGTGTGGTGCTTTGATTAAATTCAAAGAACTTTCTGAGGATGCAATTATTCAGGAGCTTTACTACTGAAAAGCAGTGTTATTTGTTCCCAAAATACTGTGGTGTTAAAATAGGTAACGCCTGATGTTGTTAGAATTCTGAGTTTCTGGCAGACTCATAAATTACACACATTCAGATTAAAGTTTGTTGGAAGTGGGCATGTAGATGTCAAGTTAATTGTATTTTTCCAAGTGTAAAAAGAACAGAAAACTGGATACTAGTGTCAAATGGTGACAAATCAAGAAAAGCAGCTTGAATAGCTAACTGAAAATTTTAGTTTTGTGACCTTTCACACTTGTGTATCGAGTATCTTCCTTAATCAGAGAAAAGTAGATACTCACCTACAGTGAGTTGGAGATGGGTAAATGATGTAGAATATATATCCCCAATACATTATGTATATAGGAAAACACTTCCAGTTTCATTTCAGAACAGCAAGCTTTTGAATGGCATTTTAAAACAAAGCCGCTGAAGGCAAATTTCTCCCCTCTGCGCATCAGCTGCTGCGGGTACCTGGGATGAGAGGCCGGGTACGCGGGTCCTCACTGCCTCCTGCCCCGTTCTGGCAGAGCAGCATCAGCTCCCCCTCTGCCCTCCCAACTCATTCTGCTCTACTTAATGAAGATCAGGCTGTAAATTTAAGAACAAGTGTGAGGAGGACTCATTCCCTTTCCAGACTGTGAACAGGATAATTACAAATAGTGGTAATTCCTGCAGCAGTTTCTGGAAAGGTCAGAGCGGGCTCTGCTGTACTCTATCATAAACCGTTCTGAATGAAGTTCTGACGTCACAAAAAAGCAAGACTGCACGTACAAAGGCATCAGCACAGTTCAGGTCAGTTAAATCTGATACAAAACGCTGAGTCAAAAGGGATATTCCTCTTACCACAGTACCTCTGTAAGGACTAGAACTTGCAAATGAAGTTCGGCCTTCCAAGGGCTTGTGTCCTAAAAATATCTGCTAAAGGAAGGAAATCAGTTTGTGTGCGTGACTTCTGTAGGACACCAGAAAGAAATGTCTGCTTCAGCACTTCAAGATTTGTAAACCCTTAAAAAAAAAAAAAAAAAAAAAAAAAAAAAAAAAGCCAAACCCACAACAGAAACTCTGAAATGTTGATCTTTTTCTATTGAATTAGAGGCAGCAATTAAAATGAGATTTGGAACAACTGTGTTCAATTCTAGTTAATTAGAGATGCCAAACTTTCAGATAATTGTTACATCTGTGGAATAGAAGGGCTTATTAAGGGGGCAGTCACCATTTGTGGCCCATCTTGCTAATAATATACCAAGTCCTAATGAGGCTAGTTCTTATTCTCCCATCATTTGTTAAGTTACAATGATCTGTTGACATCATCAGCTTGACTGAAGGGAGCTGCTCTGCTCTTCTGACTGCGATGGCATTTTTTTGGCATGGTGTGAACAAGGCTTTTTTGCTTTTTCTTCTGTGATAATCATCAGATGGGGAACGACTATAGGTACTTGGTTGTATGCTTGGTGCCATAATGTACCAACAACCATGAGAGTCTGTGTGTGTATATATAAAAGTCTTGTCTAAAGTGCTTAAATGCTTGTTATGTATTTGCATCAATGTTTGTTAAATGATTCATAAAAGTTTACTTTAATTGGAGGTAGGTGTTTAGACACTCTTTCTTCTCCATAAATTTTTAAAGCATCCACTAGAAATTGGACATGAGGTCTGCCATGGGCCATACCTGGAATATTGCATCCCAGAAAGCTCAGTGACTCCAATTTCCCTGAAAAACTGCTTATGAGACCTACATTGGATGTACAAATGAAGCATATTCCCCATACTGTATGTACACACGCATGTATACCTACATGTAGCATGTGTATGTGCTCACTCTTGCATCTCCTGTGTTCAGCGGGCCCAGGACCACGTACTGAGGCGGACGTTCTTCCTCCCTCCCCACAGCCCATCCTAATCACAACCGCTGTTTTAATGTGAAAAATCACAAATACAGTGAAGGAAGCCAGTTCTTCTCAGGGACCTTGTATGAGTGGACAAAAAGTCTCTCCAACGCAGAGCAGAGCAAGGTGCTGCCATGAAGTATTTTGCACAACTAGGTAGGGCACAGATGCATCTCCCAAAAAGAACTGTTCCCGATAGGCACTGAGGGGAAAGAGTTCCAAATGGTAGTTTCAGCTCCCCGTTAAATTATGCGATGCTTAGAAAATGGGGCTGAGTACATGAATTTTCTAATAAAAGTTGATGTGTTATAATAAAGAGGTTATGAATATTTTGCATCTTTTTAACAACAGCCAATTATTAGAAAGATTTTTTCTTGGTCTCTTTTTCTGTGTCATTCCTTGGTTTCTCCTTTAGCAAGGTAGGACATTCAACCACTCTGAAGCAAAGGTGACTTAAATTCTAAAGATCACTTGTTACCTGATGTTCTGAATGGAGAGCCATTGCCTTAGAGTGGAACAGGTTCTTTCCTTAGATGAAGCCCTCTCCTGTATTTATGCCCATGTCTGTGTGACTGAACAGCACAAGTAAATCCAAACACTTCAGGAAGACTTTCTTCTTATGGACAAGTACAGTTGAATGTACTTAATTAAAATTTCATTCGCGAGACACCTTAATCTAGTCACCTCCTGTTACCTTAGACTCTTTTTCCTGGGCTCTTTTCATTCACTAGACATTCTTTTGTGCCTAGGAACTGTAAATGGATCGGTATCTTCAGCATGCACATTAATAATGTGCTAGACAACTTCTACATTTGAATTTGGTGGTGTTGTAGCCCCTGGAAGAGCACTTTCAGTCCACAAAATCCGCTCGTGGTTCCAGCTCTTCCCAGAAGTCCCCTTCATTGCATTTGTTACTTGAAAAGGTTCATTTACTCACACCTGAGTTTGCCAGCACTCCATGAAGCCAAGGCTTCACCCCCAGAGATTTAATATACTAGGGAATTAAAAAACATCTTCCTCCTTAATGTACCACTTCTGCAGGTACAAATGCATTATGGACTCACCCTGTAGCTTCAGTCTTTTACCGCACTGGGGATTTCTCACTTGGAAAGTAATCACCTTTGTCTCCCTCTTCTCTGGATCTTGGACTGCTGGCACAGTTCACCTACTAACTTTTTTCCCCCTAGGTAAATATACTGGTTATTGCCTGTTTCAGCAGCTTAAAATACTTATTTCTAGTCTTTCAGACTGGAGGTAGAGTCTCCCTGTCAAAGTGCTGAGTCACTTTATTCCTTTTTTGCTCTTATTTGGCAGCTATCAATTGTTACAGATTCTTAAAGCAAATTTATTATGTTACAGAAGTTACTAGTAACTGGTTATTTTCTGAGTGAAAACATAAGTAGTAGAAAGCTTTTAAGTCCTCTTTCCAAGGATCACCCCCTGTGCTGAATACTCTGGGGTTTGCAGTTCCTTTGAAAAGATCTTCTACCTGCATGTGAAGAGCCTGTATCTTACTCCATGTAACAGAGAACAATCATCATCGTATTAGAACACCTTATGTTGAACAAATACTTTTATTTACAAGAGCATATGTGACAATTTTAAAATAAAAAAAATGGAACAAGTCTACTTTCAGTCTTCAGCCTGGTTTACATAAAGTCTCCAGCTTTCTTACTTGGTGTTCTAATTTGGAGATCAAGTTTGTGGCAAAGCAATAATAATCCAGTAATTTGGTACCAATCCCAGTGTTGAAGACCACATAGGATAGCTTAGTCTCTTCGTACATAGAAGATGTTGTATCCAAGTTCAACCATACCCCCAATAAGCAAGGCCCATAAAGGGATAAATACGTAGGCAAGTTTCATTGTAGTAAATCGCTGCAGTTTAGCACAGAGGGCAAGGCAGAAGGCTAATTTAAGTAGCATTGCAATGAGATACCAGGCTTTTTTCTTGATGTTTTGGGAGCCATTGCGAGGGTCAAAGCCAGACTTGCAACGTCCAGCCATTTTTACAATTAACATAACTAGAAGAATAGTATCAAATATCCAGACTGGAATAAAAATGAGGAACCAGTTCCATGGTGCTTTCTCATCCAACTTCAGCACCAGCATGATCAGGAAGAGCAACGTAAAGAGCCATGTCAGTAGTACTCTTTGCGCCAGGGACATTCTCATTTAAACAGCTTTGAGAGGAAGTCTTTCACTGCCAGCAACAACCTAGCAAAACAAAGAGGGGGGAAGCATCAAGAGATGTCACTGCACAACCGTTAAGCGTATTCTTTAAAGGAGGCTTAATTTCTTGTTCTTGCTTTCCCACCTACATGCTGCTTCCTCGCGTTTCTTTTATAACTACCATTCTCAGCAAAGCACTGTTTTGGTCTTGTCCACCTTTCCATTTCATAGAATCATAAAATCTTCATGGTTGGAAAGGACCCTTAAGATCATCGAGTCCAACCAAACAACCTACAATCTCTGCCACTAGAGCATGCCCTGAAGTGCCACATCTAGATGTTTCTTAAACACCTCTAGGGATGGTGACTCAACCACCTCCCTGGGCAGGCTGTTCCAGTGCCTGACCACTCTGTCAGTAAAGTAATTCCTCCTAATATCTAACCTAAACCTCCCCTGCCACAACTTCAGACCATTTCCTCTGGTCCTGTCATTATTCACTTGGGAGAAGAGGCCAACACCCACCTCTCTCCAACCTCCTTTCAGGTAGCTGTAGAGGGCAATGAGGTCTCCCCTCAGCCTCCTCTTCTCCAAGCTAAACATGCCCAGCTCCCTCAGCCTCTCCTCATATGACCTGGTCTCCAGACCCCTCACCAGCCTGGTAGCTCTCCTCTGGACACGCTCCAGCACTTCAATGTCCCTCTTGTACAGCGGGGCCCAGACCTGAACACAGCACTCGAGGTGAGGCCTCACCAGTGCCGAGTACAGAGGCACCATCACTTCCCTGCTCCTGCTGGCCACACTATTCCTGATACAAGCCAGAATGCTGTTGGCCTTCTTGGCCACCTGGGCACACTGCTGGCTCCTGTTAAGCTGGCTGTCAACCAGCACCCCCAGGTCCTTTTCTGCCGGGCAGCTCTCCAGCCACTCTTCCCCAAGCCTGTAGCGCTGCTTGGGGTTGTTGTGACTGAAATGCAAGAGCCGGCACTTGGCCTTATTAGACCCCATACAGTTGGCCTTGGCCCATTGATCCAGCCTGTCCAGGTCCCTCTGTAGAACCTTCCTACCCTCAAGCAGATCAACACTCCCACCCAGTTTGATGTCGTCTGCAAACTTACTGAGGGTGCACTCAATCCCCTCATACAGATCATTGATAAAGATATTAAACTAAACTGGCCCCAAAACTGAGCCCTGAGGGACACCACTGGTGACCGGCCACCAAGAGGATTTCGCCCCATTAATCAGAACTCTCTGGGCATGGCCATCCAGCCAGTTTTTAACCCAGCAAAGAGTACACTTGTCGATGCCATGATTCGCCAGCTTCTCCAGGAGAATGCTGTGGGGGACGGTGTCAAAGGCCTTACCAAAGTCCAGATAGACAACGTCCAGTTTAAGTGCCTTAAGTCAGCTGTAGCAAGTGCCTTCATCTAAATTTGTTTGGTGAAACAAATTATGCTTTAATCCTAAACTAGCTGTCAAACCCATCTAGGGATTTTTGTACACTAAGAACATGTTTAGATCCATTTTCCTCCAGTACTAAGGCACTCATAGGTAACACTTGAAAATAAACCTAACAATTCTCTGTCTATAACAAAGTAATCATGATAAAATGTAAGCCAACTAACAAGCATGAATAACAAACCATCTGAAAGATCCTGTAGTCTGCAGAGCTGCAGCTGAAATAAGCCAGGCTGAAATAGAGCCAGTAAGCACTACTACCACTTTTAGCAGCAATCTTAACACTACTAAAAGCTAGGGATAGTGTTTGTTTTCTGGCAGGTATCTAAAGTATGCAGACACTGGCTGACAGAAACACTATTTAGGTTTATTGGCTTGGTAGTATATTTAAATGTCTATGTAGTCATGACAAAAGAAAAACAAGGACAACTGCATCTACTACTACAGTCATAAAAGTTAGTTTTTATATTCCTAACTGAAAGGCTTTTATCACTGCATCTGCCAGAAACTTCTCACTGCAAGTATAAAAAGCTGGGGTGAGAACTATGATCTTCCTGAAGATTTCATGCTACAAATTAATATACACCAGTGAAACGGTGCTGAAGTAAGTTTCTTAATTATTTTAAAAATATGAGATTTTTTGAAATTTGGTATTTTCACTTAGAACACTGATATTTTTTCACTTGAGATAAGAAACTGAGCTTTGATTTGCTCCAGATAACAAAACCATTTCATTTACTGAAAGCGAGATGATGTGTTCTGAAGCACCTAATCCTCACCAGCAGACGCTGCGATGGAAGGACAAGACCTGCTTCCCCTGCCTCCTCAGTGACCCTGGCCAGGAGCTGCAGCTGCTTCCTCTGTGTTATTACTGATGCTCACAAGACCACCCCATTAAACTCACTGAACAAGCAGAAATCTATCAATTAGCACCTTTTTCTTTTTAAGTGGGTTAGGGTTTTTTGCCAGCTTAGCAAGTTGAACCAACTTTGTGCTCAGATAAGCACTGGAACCAGGAGGAGGGAAGTAAAAGCCGCTGGCTTAACTAGTTAGGAGAGGATCTGCTACATTAGAGCTACGGGATAACGATTTTGTACACCACTAAAATTATCCTACAATTTAGATCTGTATCTTCTGATACAGAGTTCAACAGACCTACTTTTTTGTTAAGGCTGGGTTTGAAGTTTCAGTGGATTTGGTTTAGTGGATAGTAGTGGGTTCTCTCTTAAGGAAAAGAGCCAGTTTGGCCTAAAATAATCTAAACTGGAGTCAGTGCATCCCTTCCCCTTGCATTAAGGCTGACACTTGTGTGACCCACAGCAGGCCATCTCCTTGAGCTGAACTAGCAAAAAAAAAAAAAAGTTTAAAATAGGATTTTTATACTTTGCGCTTTGCTGTCTCAGTTCTGCTCAGATCACTAAAGGGTCTGGTGAAAGCCATTTGCTGGCAGGGTGGACCTGAGGCCCCCTCCTTAGGAAAGGGGTGAAGGTTGAGTGTCACTGCTAAGCTAAGAGTTAATTGCTAAGTAGACAGAAAAAAATGCAGCAGGTTTTGACAGCATTGCTTTTTCCTTGTTATAGAAACATACCTAAACCAGCTGGCAGGTGCTGAGGATTACAGAACAATTACTATCACCTGCCTGAAGTATTTTGAAAACATTGCCAATATTCTCAAGTGCAAGTCTGCAGCTAACATGAAAAGAGTAGTCATCTGAAATGAAGTTTCAACATCGCTTTCATGAGAACATTTTTGAAAACTAGTTCTAGAAATCAATGCTACAGATGCTACAAGAAGGAGAATCTCTTACTAGCAAAATGGAGAAAGCAGAAACCAAAGAAACAGACTGGAAACTTGGGCCTGAAAGGGAAACAGGGAATTTAACACTGTTAGAAGTATCAGGTTGTCAGATACTCAGAGAAGGTGCTATCAACTGTCTCTGGAAGAAATAGAAAGCTACTGAAGATGTTTTAGATGGGGCTACTCAATTTGAAGGTTGCTCAATTGATGAAAAGATTTTCAGTTTTCCTAAGTGCTCAGAACCACTTTATAACAATTTTAAAAACCACAGGTAGAAAACTCACCATGGGATGTTATACTGCCTTTCTTTGACCTAATTAAAACATGTAACTGCAAGATTAGGCAGGACTGCAAGGCTCCATTCAATTTCAGAGACTTTTTTTGATGAAAACTCAAGAAAATCCAAGTGTACTTTTGAGATCTTATAGTCCTATAATCCAAGTAAAGGAAGCTACCAAATTTTAACGACTGACAGTTGGGGATACAGCTGACATAATAATGAAGGGTTTGATTACATGGAGCACTCAACCGTCTCTCATTAGGAAAGAAAGGAGATTCTCAGCTAGAGGCCAGCTATCACAACAAGAAGGTTAACGCTGGAAAAAGGATGCAGATCTGGTACAAGTCTGAGCTAGCTCTTCTGTGAAAAGACTAAAAGAACATTAAAGGCAGAGTGTAAAAATAAAAAAAAAACCTCTCAATGCCTTATAGGACTCATGCAATTAGTAGGAAGTGAAAATTTTCAGTAACAAGAAACACAATCTAAGTAGCATTACTGACCTTGGTGGGATGATCTACATAATTAGAATATTATGATAACTAATTATATCCTGTTTAGAAGAAAAAAAATAAAGAGGAGAGAAACTTACACATGACATTCAGCCCAATATTAATGATAACATAGATCTATAGATTTAAATTTAAGCCTTGAACATTGCCTAACAGAGTTGAAAAAGTGATATTATACTCAAACCAAATTAAATAGAACTCTAGCTTGGTTAAATACCATTTTAAAGCCGACTGAGTAGATATGCATAATTTGATGCTTAGAAAGAAATATTCCAGTAGCCCCATTCTAAAGCCACATTTAAACTTGTCCGATATGAATATGTATATTCATATATAGGTTAGGTATCCACAAACTGTCCTTGCAATTGGTGCATTCTCAGTTCATGTAGTTTATGTAGATTTATAAGTGAGAATAAAGTCAAACTACAACATCCCCTCAACTGGAGTGCTTGTTTTACTGTTTTTCAGCGAAACGGTAATTTAAGAGTCTTTGAGACTCCCGATTACTGAATTTGGCTGAAAAAAAAATAATAAATACATTCAGGAACTATTCAGAGGGACCGCAGGAGGACACCGACAAGCCAACGGAGGGTGCGGGGCCAAGCAAAGCCCGCGGCGGCGATTTCGCCGCCTCTCGCCGTCCTCTGAGGCAGAGCGGCCGTTTCCAGCACAGGCCCGACCCGGCCTCGGCGGGGGCACGGTCGCCGGCGGCCGGAGGAGATGGGCCGGGCCGGGCCGAGCCGAGCCTGCAGCCCCACAAGGCCGCCCGTCGCCCCCACCCCCTTCCCCCGCGACTGACCACGGCCCGCCCGGCCTTCTCCGCACCCCCGCGCCGGCCCTCCTTGACGTCCCGCCGCCTCCCTCGGCCGAAGCTCCCCCCGGGACTCCCCCCCGTCCACCTGAGGTGAAACCCCCCCCCCCCGCCGTCACCCACCACCTACCGCGGGGGCCTGCGCTGCCCTGCGCCGCTGCCACCCTCGCACAGACCCGCCGCCGCCTCCCCGCGCCGGGTCTGGGCGCATCCCCCTCCCTCCCGCCCGGCTACACGGGGCCGGACGCGCAGCTGAGGGGGTGGCCGAGCCCTCCCCGCCCCGCCCCCTCCGCCACAGGAAACCCACCGCCCGCCTCACTCCCCGCCCCGCGCCTGCCCATTGGGCAGCAGGGACGCACGTCTCACCGTACCCCGCTGTTATTGGGTAGCGGCGACGTCGTTCAACTTAATCCCCGCCTCCCCGCCATGGCGACGCCCATCGAGGTCAGCCCGCCCCCTCAAGGCCGGCAGCGGGTCAGCCTTGAGCCCGCCTCCCCTACATTCTCTTCGCCGCCAATTCGTGCAGGGAGCTGTCTGTCACACCGCCCCCGCCTCTCCCCGGGAGCTGTCCGTCAAAACGGCAGCACCGCCTCCCTCCCGCTCTCATTGGACAGTGTCGCCGCCAGTCACGCCTCGCAGGCGGGGGGGGGGGGTGCTATTGGTTACCGCCCCGCCCAGCGGCGGGCCCCGCCCCCCGCCTCGGCGGCGGCGCGCGCGCCGTCTCGGGTGGCGCGCTGTTGCTGCCGCCGCCGCTCGGGCGCGCGCTGCCCCCCCGCCCCTTACTTCCCCCCGCCCCCCCCCCACCTCAGCTGTTGACTCGCGCGCGCCCGCCTCCTCGCCGTCTCGCGCTCCCCTCGCCGCTTCGTTGTCTGCGCTGGCCCCGCCGCGGCACCGGGTGACCGGTAAGGTCGGGACTCGCCTCGGTCAACGGGGGACAAGGAGGATGAGGAGGAGAAGGGAAGGGGGAGGGGGCGGCAAGTTCTAGGCGCGGCTCGGGGTAAGGGGCCGACCGGCTCGGTGAGGGGCGACCGGCTCCATGAGGGGTGACAGGGCTGGGGGTTGCCCGGCAGTAGGCGCATCGCCGGCGGGCCGCAGCGGCGGACCGGCGGCGGACCCGCTCTTGCCGCCCGCCGCCGCGTTTCCCCGGTGTGAAGCCTGGCCGGGGGAGGCCCACAGGCTCGTGGCCTCCGAGGTCCCCCTCAGGCGGGAGCTACCGCCGCTGCCCTCCCCCACGCTGCGGGGGGCCCTTCCCGCCAGGCCGTGTTACGGCTCCGGCCGTCCCTGATGAGCCTCCGGCGACCGGGCTTGTTGGCCTCCCGTCGCTGAGTTTACGGTCCGAGGCTCGAGCCGTTGCCGTACGCGTTATTCCGACTGGCTAAATCTGACTTCTGTAATGCATCTTTTCCTTGGTAAGTTGCCTTAATGCATCTCGAGCTGCTTTAACGCCTCTGTCAGGTGATAGGACTTCTTTCTTTTTTTTTTTTTCCCCTCCTTTTCCTTTCAAGGTCCTGCATTTCAGCATCTTCACCTTCATCTCTGACCTCGTCTCCTCCTTGTGTTTTACACACCTTCCTCTTCTTTTGGTGCTCATTCCTTATCCCATTTTTTTCTCATTTCCACTCTAACCCAATGACAACCTGTCTACACCTCACGTATTGTCCTTACTTTTCAATTTGTTAGGCTACTTCCTCTCTGTTAAAATTTCTTCTGTCACGTTCGTTTCCCTGCTAAGTGTTTTATTTGCTGTCTTTTCTGTGAGAAACAAAGGAGAGAGCAGTGGAGGAAAACGATCACTCAGTAGTAGAACTATCCAGGTATTTGTGTCTTTTGTTTTTCATACGCACTCCCTGAGTGCATGTGGATCAGGTGTATCAGATTCAGCGACAAAAAGTCCATATTCTCAAGCTCTATACTTGGTGTTTTGTCTTTTACTGCTTTTACATGTTACTGGTCACTTGAAAAGTAATGCTGCTGAGTCTTGCATTTTGTTCCAAATTTGCCAGTGCCTTATCCATCTGTCATATAATTACCAGGAAAAAGTAATTAATTGGAAAATGTGACTTGTTGAAAGAACTTTAATTAATGCTCTGAAATTCTTTGTGATGAAACATTCCTACAGAAAATACATCTGGTTTTATGATTTTGACACACGAGTTCTCTAATAGCAATGAGACTAAATACAGTGTGTCATCAGTAATTTGTCTGCTTCTATCTTCCTGTTGATGCTGTTAAACACGTGGTGGTATCTGTTTTATCAGGGAGAAGTCCATCACTTGAAATAACCTGTTAATCCTAGTAAATGAATCCTAGTATCTTTAGCTGCGCTTAAAATGGTCACTAAGTGGCAGAAGGATATATTTCTGCTATATACATTAGCGCTTGGCATGAGATGTTTTTGTTTTCCTGGATTTAGAGGCTAAAAGTGTTCTGTGAATAAATCTCTGGGTTATAAATAGGTGTATGTATTTGGCTATTTCTGTAGCTCTGAAGGTTTTGCTGATCTTCTTTGATTTGCTTCTTTATTTGTAACTCCCTGGAAAGGATAATCCTTTTCTCAGAAGTCTTATTTTTGTTCCAGTAAGGTGTTTATGAACGCATGTATGTACACATATTGTACTTCTGTCAGTTTTGACTTTTTTTATTTCCTCAGAGCTCTACAAAATTTTGCAAACAATTTTCACTTCTGAAGGCGAAGGTTGAGAGCAGTACTTGGAACCGGTGTGTTTAAGATCCTGATCCTCGTTTGAAGTGGAATGTTTGTGCAGTTGAATTTTCTGTTGCTATGTTTTGCTGCCAATGTATGTTTTTATTCTGGATATAAATATTATAAAGGATAAAACAGGAGCCTGAGTCATCTGAAAAAGAATTTGGAAACCTAGTGAGTTTGATTCAATGCTTGTAGTAGAATTTTTTCCTCTTGTGTTGTGTGGAATGTGACATACAAATAAATTGTCAGTAATTGTTGGGAACACCAAGGAGCATGTCAAGTGTTCCGGTAGTATTGGATTTCTCCCAAAGCAGAGTTAGCTCAGCTTGTCTCAAAAAGTTGGTCCTGGCTGTATCCATAGCTGCCTAATATTGGTGAGAATTCTGGGAGAACTCAAAATTCTGTGGGCTTTGAAACAGGAAACAGTATTGATGCAGTATGAGAAGGGAGGCATAGGTGCATAAAAAGTCTTCCAGTGAGCGTTATTTGAGGCAGTTAACCGGGTAGCCAAGGGCTCAAGGAGTGGCGCTTGGAGTTGAACAATGCCGTTCCTGTCACAGCTGGCAGGGGTCACTGGAAAGCAGTGGACATTATTTCTTTCCCAGTTCTCCAAAGTTACATATACTGTCTTCCCAGGCTTTTCTAAATATTGTATGTTCTACTTGTTTATAGTAGAAGTTTTGTTAACAAAATCAAAACATCATTTCTTTTCCTTTTCTCAGGACCCCTGTGAGTGAGAGTGATGACAGTCAGAGGGTTGTTTTTTTTTTTTGTCTGTGAGGAAGTTCTTTTCCTAATAAACAGTGTGCTCTACAGATTCATCACCCAACAGTTTATGTGAATTTTTAGCTAGGCTTACTAAGGACACAGAGCTTTTACAGCTACTTTCTTCGTTTGTCTTCTGCTGTTTGAGTAACTTCTTCAGTCAGTCAGATGACAAAACCAAATTCAATGGCAACTGAAAGACATTGAGTACTCACGCAGTGACCAATTTATAAAAATTTGTCAAAAAGTACCTGTCGAAAGTTTTATAACTTTTATAACTTTATATTTATTTTGGACCCAAATTAACATTCCCACCCAAAGAAAGGCAGTGATAATTGAGTCCCTTCTTTCCTCAGAAAGAGAGCAACTGACTGCTGGCCAGCTCTGAGCCATCGTGGTGCATACTGCTACCAGCCCAGCCAAATAGCTGGGGCAGTTGGTAATATGGGTGGAGGGCAGGAAAAAAAAGCGTTGGGTGAGGTGGGAAGGACAATAGGGAGCCATGGTACACTGGTAAAAACAGACAGACTTAATTGTTTCTGCCCACAGAACAAGGTAGGCCTTTTTTTTTTCTGTAATGTTTTTGTGGTTAATGAAGTAAAATAAAACTCTTGTGGGATACCTCTGTCGGAGGTACGGCTCCTTCTGACTGTTCAAGGACAGTTGACCGCTACTTGCTCTAAGATACATAGTGGTGTGAAAAATAAAAGACTTTGAAAGCTTTAAATACCGTGTTTCCTCTCTTGAGTTTTACTGTGGTGTTATTCATAAAGGTCCGTCTTGCTGGGTACAGAGGAAATGGTTAACTGCTTGGAGAAATTATATTCAAATTTGTAAGGAGAATACAAGAGATTAATAAATTGCCTACAGGGGAGAAAAGAGTTACTAGTAATTAGGGTTATAATGTATTGCTGTGTAGCATTTGCGTACACTCTACATGTAATCAAAGAATAATTTAGGTTGAAAGGGGACACTGGAAGTCATTTATCTGGTCCAACCCCACCTCAAAGCAGGGCCAGCTTCAAAGTTAGAGCAAACATGTATACATATGTAGCGATACCCATTACATTGTCAAGAAGTCTGGAAATATAGCTTATGTTTGTGGTTTGGGTTTTTTTTTCAGTTGAGGGGAGGATATTGAAGAGCTCTTAGAGCTGTTTTCTTGTTTCTTAATTTAAATGTGCAAAAAGGATTTTTTCCAAATTCGCTTCTGCTGGGAATACTCTTTAAGTGAGACATATAGTGTTCAGCATTTAATTCTTTGTTCATTTGAGGTGGTCTTGGTAGATGTACTCCAGAGAGACTAGATGGTTTCCTGGAATGAATCCAAGCATTGGATTGCAAATTGCAAATACATTCATGGTTCTTGTTCTTAAAAAATAAAATACAATTGCAAAGAGGGAGAAGAAATTAAAGCAATATAGCGTCAAATATGAAGACATGCAAGCCTTGCATTTTGGAAGTTGGCCAGCGCCAGATGCTTTTGGGGGTTAGGTGCAGATGCCAGCCTGGCAGCTAAACACTCTTCGTGTTCAGCTGTCTTAAGGGACAGTTTGTTCTATACTTACCATGTTGCTCATACACTTTCCTTCGTATTTGTTACTCACTGTTGTGGGGCTGGGTTAGGTGGAGAGTTTGTGTGGCCAAATACAGCCCAGTGATCTCTCTGCACATTTTCTTGCATCCCGGGTCATGGATTCCCTCAGCTGTGTGTTTATTTTTTTTCTTATTATTGTGTGTTTAAATAGCTGCTTTCTTTTTTGAATCTGAGTACAATCTTGGCTTCAGTGACTTCCTGTGGTACTGAGTTTAACAGTCTAATTATGTGTTGTAATATAATATTTCTCTGTTAAAAGTTTGGCTGTGCTATCCTCTAAGCTTAGTTAATGAATGATGTTCCCAGTATTATTGGAAGCTGTTCATTTCTTGACTGTATTTTCTGTATATTTTTTAAAGTCTCAATTAATTTATAATTCCTTACTTTTCTGTTCATACTTGCCTGTCTCAACAGGACAGTCTTTCAAGTTGTTAATAATTTATAGCGTTTCTTAGAACACCTCCACCCTTCCCCGCTATTTTAATGTTCTTCAAATAAAATACATGCATTTCAGGTAGGATTGCACAGCTGATCAACAGAGCTGTACTGCAGTGTTTTCCTTCTCATTCCTCTTTTATTCAGGTGTCTGCGTACTCTCAGGACTATAGGATATCGAATGGAAGAGCTCACTGAGCTGCCAAATTTCCTTTCTGAATTTGAGATACCTGATTTTAAAGCTTTGTGTGGTGTACGTAGTTCAGTCCTCCCCCCCTTATAGATATCATTTGCATTATTGATACTAAATTCTGTTTATGTTACTTATTCACTGTTAAAGTTGATCCATCTTCTTAAGCTTTGCTAATGTTAGATTAATTCTAATATGGTATTGTTACTACTTCAGGTTTTCTTCTCTGATATATAAAAAAAAATATAGTGAGCACTGCTGGACCTATTTGCAGAAGCTCGAGGTTTGGAATCATATGGCAGGGCTCAGTTCACACCAGTTAAGGACTTAATTTAGGCAGTACTTCATAAAAACTCTAGTCTAAATAGGGGAGGAGGAGAGGTAAACAGTGTTAATTAGTCCAGATTAACTCTGTTAATGGTACTTCTGGAGGCTTGTGGGTGGAGGCTTGTGGAGTGTTCAGGTTGGCTTTGGTCAGAGCTGCCTCACTACTGGCAATGGCATTAGCGCTTGTCTTACTCTGCGGTCCATAGATCTGTGGAGCTAATTCAGGTAAAAACTGCTCATTTACTTGTTAATGGTAGTTGGATCCTTGAAGCCGTCTCCTGGATGAAGGGCTCCAATGCTAGTAAAAAGGGTGATGGAAGCTGGTGACTGAGGAAGAGTGTGGGCTGTGGTGATTCTGGTTTAGAGTGGTTAAAACAGTTGTGAAGCTTGCTAGGCCACCCTCACCTTCTCCATTGGCTCTGCGTGGACCTCATGTGTCTTTAGTGAGTGATTTCTTCTGCTGAAAGTTCTCTCTTAAGAGCTCTGGGAACAAGCAGGAATGTAGGGCATCTCTATTTATTTGTAAGCTAACATTTGCTGTCAGCGCCTGATGAAGCAGTGGCATGATGAGTGTTGGTCTTTCTCATAAAGGTCTAATGGTTAGAGTACTTAGAAAGTTGGAAGTCATGATTTCTGGTGCATTCATCCTGAGTGGCTTGAATGTCAAACCTCTGAAAAGAGCTAGCCGCCAAAGGCATGTGTGTACTGACTGAGATCCCGAATGTCTGCCTTTATCACTACAGGGAGTTTGAGTGTGTGAAATCTAGAGTAACATAAAGAAAGCAGACTAGGAAGATTTAGTCTGATTTTAGTTTTGGGATTAGGATGCTTCTATGTGGAGGAGAATGGGGGGTCCCAGATGAGCCTCCCTAGGATTTGTGTGCCCTTTGCCTTGGACTGACACTGAATGGGAGAGCTGGCAGCCCAGCTGTGTGCGATCCAAGGAGCTGCTAGGCACCTGAGCAGGCAGTAGGCCATTTTATTTACACTGGATGCTGCTATTAATCTTTATTATCCAGTTAGCCTATTGCAATGGAGGATGTTGACCTCAAAATTTTGTTCAATTTTCTGGCTGGTTTTTGATCTGTGGCAATGTTTGCTTTTCACAAACAGCAGTCTATTTAGAAGTCTTTGACATCCTTCCAAAGGCTCTTGGAAAGTCCACATATGTTTTATCACTTGCTCTTGTTTATCAGTTAGTTTGACATGTTCAGAAATGCTGATAGACTAAGACATGATCTTCCTTTGCAGAAACTGCTGATTAGACCCTATCAGATAGTCTTTCAGGTATAATGGTGTTCTATTTTTAATGATTGTTTTGAGGAGCTTGCCAGATACACGTGTAAGGCTTGTTACCCTGCAGTTCCTTGTTTGGATCCCTCCAGAGACATTTTAAAAAATATAGGCTCAGCATTTGCTACCATGTTCCTACAGAGCAGTGGCTGTTATAAGAGACTGCAGCTCTCTCTGATAGCTTAGCCACTTCTCATGCCTCAGCTGCTTCAAAAACTTGCTGGATAACTATTTGTAGAACATGATGCAAACTTGGTCATTTAGGAGTGGTTTTCAACTTCCTGACTGTACTCATCGAGCAGCCGCAACTCTGCTGTGCATTGCCTGGTGACAGATAAACACGTCTTCCTAAACACCAAGTCAGTATTTTCAGTGAGCAAGATATATTATTGCAGGAAATTACCGTTGTGTTTAGCATCACAAGGAGGAGAAAAGGAGCATTGACCACTATCTTTGGGTTTGGGGATTTTTTTGATTGTTTGTTAAGAAGAATGTATATATAAATGAAAAACATAGTATTTATAGAAATTCTGTTCCATAATAAAGTTGTTACAATTCTAAGAGCAGATGTATACAAACAACATTTCGGGGATTTCTCATTATAAAATTGTAAATATGTTTAATGGGATATGTATGTATGTGTGTAGTATTCAGTACAAAACCGAGGAATTAAAAAGAGCAGAACTTGAGATTGACCAGGTTTTACCTAATTTTTTTAAAGTTGCAGCATTTTCAGAAATGTCTTGGCTAGGTCTAGCATGCTAGCAGCAATTCTGCGTTTGGGTTGACAGGAATTTTGTAACTATCATCTCTTATAGAAGATACGAAGGACTTGAATTTTTTCCACTTCATTAAACAGTAGAATATGTTTAAATATTAGGAGCTTTTTGATAATTAATAAACACTGCAGCAGAGTCAGGTGTAAATTATGAAAGGTGTAGAATCCTGGACTTCTCAGTACAGAGTCCTTCCCCCCTATTTTTACAAGTAAGGTAACTATCAGATTTTTCACAGCTCCCTTCAAATGGAGTAGTGAACAGAAACCAATTATGTTACAAAATTAGGAAATTTGCACAGACCTTAAGGCTGAGGGCATAGATTCCAGAAATGGCTACAGAAGTTGCAACAACTGCACACAATGTTCTTTTCCCAGAACCTGAAATAAATCTCAGAAATCCTGATACTCAACATTTTGCTGCGATTTCAGACAGTTGTGTAATTCACTGGCAAAACAAGTATTCCTTGGGAGACAGTTATTTCTGTGGTACTTCCTTGCTGGTCTGTCCTTCAGATACTGGCATTTTTACTGTGGAAGTCAAGATGGTTAAGTTGAGCCTAATTCACATCAGACTTTGAAAACTGATTCTCGCTGCACGCTCTGTGCCGCAGCTGCAGCTGTGAGAGCTTCCTGCTTGGGATGGCAAGTGATAAAGGGCGTGAGCTTATAAGGAAGAATAAATATGCAGTGGCAGAAATGGGATCAGATATCGTGGTCTGTGGGCAAAATAAGAGGCTCAAGACAGAATTTGTTTTTCACTAACTGACATCTTACTGGGGGCACAGACAGGTATGGACATGCCGCCAAATGCCTGTATGTGTCATGATACGTCATGTTTGGTACATCTGTGTTCATAATGAACAGGGCTTGATACACAGCAGCCAGCATAGGGTCTGATTCATATTTTATTGTTGCTGTTGTTGGCCTCATAAACTCCTCAAACAAACAGCAAAACTCCCCAAACGAGTATCTAGGGATAGTCAATGTTTTTTTCACTAGTTTTTTTGGGTTGATTGTTTTTTTGGGTATTTTGGGGTTTTTTTTTTTTGGGATAGAGTGAAGAACAAAGTTTGAAAATTCATTCTCTTTCATGAGCAGTCTTAGGAATGCTGGTATCCAAATTTATCAGAGTTGGTGTTCTTTGGGGAAAGCAAGTATGATAATTCCTTTTATTTACAAACTATCATGCCGTTCCTTTGGGAAAGCAAGTATGTTAATTCCTTTGTATTTACAAACTGTCATGATCTCGGATTGCAAGGCATCAACTTGGGGGCCCTTGGCTGGCATGGCAGCAGGAGTACTTTTCAAGCTGGCTGCTGGATAGGGTCCTTAAGTTAGCAGTGTCTGATTTTTAAATTTATTTTTTTTTCTTCCTTCCCTTTAGCTGCTTCAGATTTTGTTAAGGCTAGCTGAAAGGAACGTGATAAAACTTCCACTGAAAGGTGTGAGCCTGGGAGTGACAAGTTTCTTGTTTGCTTGTATACAATTTGCAATTCTGAAATGCCGTTTTGAGAACAGCGATGCATAGATAAAGTACTTAAACAGAACACTGAGTGCATTATATAGTATTTGATGTTCCTTTTAAAAGAGGAAATGTAGGCTTAATGGTTTATTTGTAATGCGCATGAAGGGAATGTGTCTTTTGAAGCACTGCTTCAAGGGTTCTTGGTGTCAGTGTCAGAAATCCCATGGATTTGAGTGTAGGAAGGATGACTCCTGTTAAGTTTCTGCATTACATTGATACCTGTGTGGGGTGGTTTCATCATGGCAGAAGCAGCTTCTTAGTCAACAGCGGATGCCTAATATGACTAAGCTGTTTATTGGGCTCATTTAAAATTAACTTAAAATTTCAAATAATGACAACAATTTGATGATAATGTTAACTTATATTTTGATGTTGAACCTGGAAAGGGAGGGTTTTTTTCCTCATTAAAGTTGTTTCCTAGCTGTGCATTGCATCACCAGGTATAATGTTTACTTTTAAGTGAGTTTGTGTGATACAAATGTTGCTACAAAATGAGTAGTTCAGGCCATAGGCTTTACTATTCTGATTCATTTTCTCTTCTTACTCTTCATACCATGAAATCTTAGTGAAATTATGTCTGTGATTGTGAAACTGTAATATGGAGGATCTAACATAATGGTAAAATAGTTGTATTGTGGAAAGCAGTTGAAACCAAGTTCTAGTATTCTCATGGCTTTATGCAGTAACTTTTTTAAAACTGCCTTTAATTTGCTGCTAAGAGAAGTTCTTCTGAAGGTAATACAAATCGATGACATTTAAAAAAAACACATTTGAGACAAATACCACAGCTCTGCAGTTTTACTCCTAATGATGTCTAGTGAACACGCCAACTTCATTGTGATCATAATGAGTTGAGAAAGATATTCAAGGCTTGACTCAACAGCTGGACGGTATCCTGACCATTCAGGCTAGGATTGTTACAAAGGAAACAGGTTCCTTGAAATCCTTAGTGATTCACAGTGTTTACAGGCAAGGAAAGCAACTATTTGCCTAGGCTTCCTTGCTTGTGTTATATTTTTAATTATGTCCTTTTGCTAGTTGACACTGCTTAGACTTGTATGTTCTTCCAAAAATTGTCATTTTTTTGCCTTTTTTAGATTTTATTTTCTGTAGATTGTAATTTAGAAATATATGTATTTTTGTCTGACTTGGGTTGCCAAAACCCTGTGGATATGAGTAAAATTTTTAAATATACTTACTTTGAATTTATTTAAATCTCTGTAGTGTAGTGGGTAATCCTGTCTTACACAATAAGTACTGCAATGCTTGAATGAGCATTTAACTACCTGAAGACATCTAAATATAGATTTCTGTGGCTTTCGAAAAACTGCTCATTTAATTGCAAGGTGTAGTGTGTACTTATTTAAAATAGAATATGATTCTGCTCTGAAATGGAAAAGAAATAACTAAGAAACCTCACTGATGAATGGGGATCACCAAAACCACGTAGTCATCTATTTTTAGTTTTAAGGAAGTAATGAAGTTTTGATCAAAAAATGTGGCATGTTATTCATAGTATTAACTGAGTTTGAATGTTGAATGTCACAGAGGTGTTACGGTCAAGCTTTTATATTTGGGTGTTCTGTCTAATCTCTGAAGCTGGGACTGTTTTTTTGTGTTGCTCTTAAGTCTCCAACTAGTTAAGTTAATCTTGCTGTAGTTGCTCTGCACAGGACATCATACCACTGAGTGCAAAAGCTGGTCCCTGTCCCAGATGCAGGAATTCGATGCAGAACATGAAACAAATGTCTAGATCCAGAGAGGACGGGAGAAGAGGAAGGCAGAAGCGTAGGCAGTGCTCTGTTGTGCTTGTGGATGTGTATCAGCTAGTTTGATTTGTTCACTTTACCCATTTGGTGTCCCTCAGAGCCCAGCTTGTACAGTCTGACTTCAGGACCAATATCAATGCAAATTGTCAGCTGAATAACATATTAACTTGTAGTGAATATGCAGAGTTCTGAAATTGTTGCTGTATGTAGTCTCCCGTGTAGGTGTTCAGTGAGCTGGGGGCAGATGCAGAGGCAGGGCCAGGACTGCAGCTTAAATGCCTTGAATTGTTACCATCCATTTCTCATCCAGATAAGTTAGTTTCAGGCCAAGTGTATCAAACTCATTATACTGTCTCAAAAAAAAAACCCCAAACAAAACTAAACCACAGACGAATCCCAGGCCCTGCAGGCAGAAACACTATCCAGAAATAATTATATGCACCTTTTCACCTTTCATTTCAGTGCTGTCTCAGAAATTGTATACCTCTTAAAGAAAGAAGCACGTGATATTTTCTCATAGAGGTATTTTTACTTGGCACACCAAACTCTGTTAAAGTCTTTTGAGACATCCATCCCATGACTTTGTCATATTTACTTTTGTAAGCATCATCTTTGCATTTGTGTATGGAAATGTGCATGCAAATATGCTTTAAACACCACCAAAATAGAGTCTATAGAGGATTTAATGTAGAGAGTTTCTTGAAAATAGGAAAACCATGGGTAATCTAAATGACAGGTTTGTTGATAGAAATCAAATAAATTAATAATAAAACTACTTCATTATACTTGGTTTATAGTTTTGTGATGTAATTGTTTCTCAAGGTGAAGGATTTTTGAGTGAATTGGAGAACTACTGCAAAAAAAAAAAGGTTGCTGCCTTTAAAATGGCTTGTCCAATTTTAGCCGTATTTGACACAGTTGGAAGTCTTAGATTCAAAAGTTAGTGGTGATTTCCTGAAAAATAGTTGACCTCAGAGAGAGAGAGATATGAATTTAATGTAGCTGTTGAGAGAAAGGCTTCTGTGCAGGTTCAACATTTAGTCCTTTACTACCAGAAATGAGTTTCTCCAACCTTTTTCTCATCCTGTAGTTATGGTGGTAGGAAGCAGGGTGTATTTTATGTGAGAGGGGATATTGGTTTAAGAGAAGTGAGGAGTTAAAGATTCTCCAGGATGAGTTCACAGAAGAGGGGAAGGCGAGGGGTGCAAGTGTGATCAAAATCTGTATGGCATCCTTCCTACATTGGCACCTCCTGAGCAGTGGAACTACTTTCACTGTGACCGTGTGATGTAGGTCACAATATGTGTGGCTAAGGATTTTATGTTGCTTTGGGTCTATAGTCCAGTGTAGCAAATTATTTTAAATTTAAGTTTACTTAAACAGGTTTTCAAACAAAAAAGCAAATCCTATTTTAAGCTTTGTATGGGTGAGAAGGGAGGGTAACCAGTCTGTGTAATATGCCAAGTTATATCAAAGTCTCTGTTGGGCTCCATGCTTTATGTGACAAATATTCTTATATTTATTGTGCCAATGAATACCTAATAACTGATAGTTGCTCTTAGAAAAACTGCTACTATTATCAGAAACAACTAGGCCAGAAACAATTACAGATGTTGACACAGCCATGGCTGCCAGCATTAACTGACTTGATGTGACTTACATGATGGTATTATCAACAGTGGAAAAATTGTAGTGTTTGTTTGCTCAGTTTTACCAAAAGTCAGTGTCCTGATATTTCTGAAATTTGACAACAACTGTTTAAGCTCTCTTAGATACATTTCTTTCTATTGTGTTGCAATTTTATCTGAAGTTGTATAAAGTGTATTGGAGTTACACTGTTAGAAATCTTAAATATAGTTCCTTTTGGGTATTTGATTTCTCTTTTTTGAAAAAGCTTTGTGAAACATGAAAACGTATGGCATTAGTTTCTTAGCAATCCTCAGGACCTGGTATAAAATCAATCTATTTGTTGAAGGTTTATACTATATTGTGTATGATACATATCCAAACTTTTACAAATACAGTGTCATTAAAGTAACGCACTGTGTACATCCATACACAAGTCAGAGAAGATTGAATAAACAGGTGTCAGTGCAGAACTGGGTCTTTTAGAGGGTAATCTTTTCTTTCCAAGCAATGCCTTGGAAGATGGGAGTGTTGATAGGGCCTTTGTAGAGGAGTATTTGTGATTTTCATACAAACAGCTGTTACGATCAGATAATCTAATCTCTGCTTTTATTTTTTTAAAAATGAAAATTTTTGGTGATGAACAATGTATAATAAAGCATCAAGTGTTATTCTAATGCTTAGACATTTCATAAAGATACTTTTATTTTAATCTATTGCACAGTTTTGGTTTCCATACTATCTGTTGAACATTGTATTTTTCTTTGCCTTTCATATCTGTGCAAATGATGTGAACAAATATCTTTCTCTTTGCTTTAAAAATGAAGATCACCTTTAATCTTTTACTACAAAAACGACCTACAGATTAATAATTCTTGTTTCCTTTTAATGAAGAGCCATAAGGTGCAATATTGTTGTTGATGTTGACAACGTTGTGATAAGTGTGATATTTTTATCAGAATTATACCCCTTAATCACGTTGTTTTTTTCATGAGATTGATCTTTGAGGAATGCTTGAAGCATAGTTTGGTGTTTGGGGGCTAAACTACCACTCCTCCTCCTCTCCACTGGTGAGGCCACACCTGAAGTGCTGGGTCCCGTTCTGGGCTCCCCAGAGACATGGACATACTGGAGAGAGGCCAACGAAAGGCCACAAAGATGGTGAAGGGGCTGGAGTATCTCTCCTCTGAGGGAAGGCTGAGGGAAGTGTGACTCTTCAGCCCAGAGAAGAGAAGGCTTCGGGGGAATCTCGTTGCACCCTGAAAGGAGGGTGCAACGTGGACAGAGCCAGGCTCTTTCCAGTGGTGCCCAGTGACAGGACCAGAGGCAATGGGCCTGAACTGAAGCATAGGAAGTTCCCTCTGCGGGAACTTCCCCCTTACTGTGAGGGTGACTGAGCACTGTCACAGTTTGCCCGGGGAGGCTGTGGAGTTTCCATCCTTGGATGTGTTCAAAAGCCATCTGGACATGGGCCTGGGCAACTCAGTCTAGGAGGCCCTGCTTGAGCAGAGGGGTTGGACTGGGCAACCTCCAGAGGTCCCTTCCAACCTCAGCCACCTGTGATTCTGTGAAACTGTGTTTGCGAAGTTTTTTTTTAAAAGGTCATCTTGTGTTGATTTTTACCAATTGTGGTTTATCCTGGAATCATTCAGATACTACATTTGGAAAACTTGTTTAGTATTTTGAAGTTACTTATACTAACTTTTTCAAAGCCTGTCGCGTAATTTGTTAGGGATTTACAGAATAAAATAGGAATTTCCTTGCATGTCAAATACTTGATGCAATTATTTGAAAATAACATTCTTAAACTTTTTCTAAACATAGAAAGGATGCTGAATATTAGGTGGAGCTGAAAACTTAAGCTTTTACCAACTAATGTTAAAAGGTCACTTGTAGTGTGCCCCATTTACTTTTTTTTTTTTAAACTGGGCTTGAGTATGGCATATTTGTTACATACGTATATTTTTTTAAAGGGAATCGATGAGATGGAAGATTATTAAACACAAAAGTATTCAGAAAAAGTATTCAGATTTTTTGGCAAATATTTTAACAGGTTTTTTTTTTAATTCCGTCTTCCTTCTCTTCTTCCACTGTCTGCTTCCTGTCTTAATTAACAGTTTGAAATATAGGTACTAAAATAGTTTAGCTGTTATTAATCTGTTAATATCTGAAGTAATCTATTTGTGAAATATTTGAGTTTGGTTTTAATGATAATACGTTCATATCTGAAAGAATTTGCATATTATAATAAAATATCTGGAAAGGATTCTGTAATTCTTACCTAAACTTTCCTTTGATTTTACAGAATGTCCAATATGAGGGAATGTTTGCAATTTTGTGGAAAGACAGTAATTCTAAATCTGAAGGCTTTTTGTGTTTATTTTCTTTATTCTTACTTTTTTTCTGAACTAACACTGTCTGAGCAATCACATGAAAAAACTTTTAAAATTTGTTTTCAAGGTAGGAATGTTTTATGTAGGCTGAAAGGTTGTTTTTTTTCCACATTGAAACTAATAACAGTGACATCAAAGATCAACTAATACTACTGCTATTTGCTGCTGTTAAAACAAACATACCACTCTTCCTTGTTTTTCTCCTTTTGACTTAATTTTAGTCTACTGTTTTCATCAGTGTATTAATTTTATCATTAGTAGAACTCTAGCACTGATTTTTTCCCCCCTTCAAAAATATCTAATAGCCTGTATGAAACTTTCTTACATTTTATAAGACAATTATTCCTGGACTTCAGAATACTGTGCTGTGGTAATAACTATAGGTTGCTTAATTTAACAGGAAAAAAAAAAAAAAGCTGCATGTAATATAATTCTTGTGAGGCTCTTGTGAGACAATAACAGGTTGTCTCTGTGCCACCTGTTTTTTATTGGGAAGGACGGAGAAAACTGAGGTTTCTGATGTCCTGTAGCAGCAGATTTCTATTTTTTTGTTTGCTTAGAGGAGAAAAACCAAACTCCTACTAAAATAGTAAGGAGGCAAGGTGTAAAGTAAATATAGCTGTTCAGTGCTTGGCAGGTAATGGGAATGTTTTTACATTTCCTATGTTGGCCTTCGTAGGAAAGGTGGAAGTAAAGTTCTGTCTTTTTCTGTTAACAGCCTAAAATGACTGTGTGAATTCAGTGGAATAAATGGCGTCCAAAGTAACCGATGCTATAGTTTGGTACCAGAAGAAGGTAAGCTTTCTATTTGTTTTTATGGTGGCTTTAAAAAAAAAAAAAGTTGGCTTATTGTATTTTATATGTAACGTATAGTAAATATAATTAGCATTGCATGAGAGTGAGTATCTTGAAACTTTTCTTCCAAAATAAATATTTAGTGACTGTATCTAATGAAATGGAATAGCTTTTGGTCTATGTTGAAAAGTCCTCACTCCCTTGGCTACTTGTGCTATGGAAAAAAAGGAAAGAAAATTTTCGTTCTCAGTAGAATGTTAATTAACGAACAGGAGAATGTTATTTCTATAGCACATAAATGAATCCTTGTATTTAAGGAAAAAATAAGTATTGAAACTTATTTTCTGTCAGCAACAAGGAACTGTGTAATCCCTACTCAAAAGAGGTAGGCTAGGGCTTTTTAGAGGTTAATTAGAAAAAAAAATGGGGGGAGGGGAGAAGAAAAAGATTTCATTTGGAGATACGTAGTTACAGTATCACCTGATACTGTATCTTTTGATTCATGTTTGCACCTAGAAGTGTTGATGTCTCTAATTTATTATTTTGACCATTTCAGATCATCGTATCCCCTTGACACTACTATGCCAGTTGGCTTATTCAGTTACATTGCTTTTAAATAGCTGAAAAATTTGCTAAATTTTGAGATAGGCTTCTTTACTAGGATATAAATCAGGTGTGATGATTAATTTTTATTTCTTGGCTCTCGATGATTTAGTAAGTTTCTATGAATTATTGTTTTCCTTGGGCCTGTGGCTGTCTTTTTGAGAGGATGCATCTTGTTCTTAGGAGAATGATGACAACCATCTTCAAAACAGAAATTCTGGTTAACTTCTAGCTAAGCAACAGTTAATTTTTAGAAATAAGACAATACTGGTATGCTTTGCTGAGATCTTTACAACTATGAATTAAAGGTACAGTTGGAAAAGCAGAAAAATGAATTTTGCTGACTTCATTTATACTGAACATTCAATTATGTATTAAAAAGTTGAAAATAATTCAGAATTTAATGAGGATTTTTTGTTTGGTTTTGTACTGTGTACTCTCTCTGTTCTTTTATTCAAGCTTTACAAAAAGTATTTTTGTAAAAGTATCAGTGGAATTACACAGTGGTTTCGAATCGTTCCTTGATTGCAGGTCCAATCCCATTTTTTAAAGATTTGGAGGATGACTTGTAGAAGACTTAGTGTAACAAAATTCAGCGCAGGATCTTATGGAAGAGGAAAGTGATGCTGATTTTACCCACTTTCACTCATTCTGTCATTAATTTCATTCAGTCACACTGCCACACTGGTAATACTTAAAAGTACCAAGTTGTGTGTGTATTTGGCCTGGTCAGGACCTCTTTTGTGCAATGCGAGAGACACTGGCTATCAGATCCTCATCACGTCTCTGAGGTTTTTTTCATCAGTGATGATGATCTAGTCTTTGGACAGATCTTTTATGGTATTCAGCTTTAAATATAAATGGTCCTTTGATGCATGAAAGAGTCTGAAGTGTCCATAAATCTTAAGTGAAGTTCATGCTTGTTATCTGGTTTTCTTTTTTTTTATTTTTAAAATACATGTCTCTCTTCCTGTCGGTCATAGAGAAAAAGGAATGCCATGTGTGATATGCTTGATATGCTCCAACTTTCCATCCTCCTGATGTTAGGAAGGCAGGATCTTCTGCTGATGAGTCACTGTGCTCTTACAGAGGACAGGCCTTCTGCTGTTCATATAAACAACCCATTCCTCGGTTTTACTTTCCCAGGACAGGATTGCTCATTATCAGTACAGGTCATTCATTTAACCCTTGTTGTGTCATTTTTTCCAGCGATTTCACATGCGTTTCCATTTATTTCATTCATAGCAAAACCAATATTTCTGCTACAAGTCTCTGTAGGCTTTTACAGAGGTCTGTTCAGCCAGAAATGGCATGCTGCTGTTGTGGCAAGGAGCTGTGATGAGGTGACTCCTGTTACTTCATGAAAGACTGGGCTGTCTTCAGGAGGGATAAGATCTTGCATAAACCAGATGTCAATGTTTTCCATGGTGTGAACAAAATTTAATTGCAATCCACATGGGGTCTGCCAAATGAGCAGGCTCTGCTTCTTTTGGTATGAGGAAGTGGAGTCTTATTTTGGGACAAATGGCTGCACTGTAGAAATGTTGCAGCTCATGCAAATATTCATGCTAATTAGATTATTTCTTAGGTCCTATTTATGGAAGGTTCTCCTGGATCAGGCTGATAACCTCAAGGTTTTTTTTTAACTTTGCAGTGTGGTGTGTGATCCTTTCCTGGGAACATCTAGTCTCTTTCACCCATGTCCTTGATTTTATTTATTTATTTATTTATTTATTTAAATCCTTAAGGTATTTTTTTTTCCCCATGGATTTGTTGTTTGCACCAAACATATCAAATTGGGGAACAAGAAGAGCTATGCTAGCGCTTAGTGGATACCAGACATTTTTTTGTCCTGATGTATTTCTGTTATGTGATTGCTTGTGATGGCAAAATACTGAACTCTCTGAACTGGTGTTTTCTTTCAGTTTTAAATTTTTATTTCAGTGTGGTCAAAGTTGTCCCACTTAACTTGCTTTTTAGATCTGCTGATTCCTCACAACAGTAGTTGAAATTGAAAGGGGGGAGGGATCAACACTTAGCACATTCTGTCAGTAAAACATTGTTTATGAGGCAAGAGAGAACCAGGGTTGCAGTTAGTATTGATCAAATTAATATGACTTGCCTATATGATAAAACGAGGAAAATAGTGTTATTTTGGTGAGGTATTTTCAGATGAGTGAATTGGTGTATGAATGCCCTAAGAAGAACATGAAGAACTTCTGATATTTATAGTCGTACATAAAGAAGAAAAATATATTTGAGTAGGTGGAGGCTGCATAAGAAATATTGAATGGATAACTTCCTCCTTGTGTTTCTTTATTTTAAATATAATGTATTTTTTGGATGTATTTATTGTGTCTCTCTCTAGTGAGTTTCAAAGGTCTGTTGGTTTCTCAAAAGTAAGGCATTTTTATATTTCTGTAATGGAAAGAGTTAAGAAATTGACCTCTTCCAACCTTACTTTAGGCAAGTTTTCCAAACACCAAATTTACTCATATGACTCATACTATTGTCTGAAATTGAGCTCCTCACACGAGGTTGATTTGGTAATGCACTTAATCGTTTAAAAGGTCAGCCCTTTAATTACGTAAACTTGTTTTTTGTTGTTGCAATAGATTTACTCTGCTTTTAGTGCATCCGAGCTCTTGATTTACTGTTTTGTAAAAATACAACAATCAATTCTTAGTAATTTTAAGTTGCACTGTAAGATTTCAGATAGTGTATTATACCAGCTTGTTATTTAAGACACAAGATTGCATGGACACAGCTTTACTGCTTCCAGTGATAGCTTGTGTTTCCCAGCTGGTATGAAAACTTTTGCAAGGCAAAACCTCTGCTATGTTCCTGGGTGCACTGGGGAGTGCAATGCTGGGATATTTGTGTGTCAGACAGGCTTGTTTGTCTTGCTTGTTTTCAACACTTTTTACTGCCCTGGTTCTTGCAATAAAGGGTGTGTCCAGGGTGTCTGCATTGCTTTCGGGATGGTTCACTGCTTTGGTCCCAGACAGCTACCCAGCTAATATTCACCTATATGCACTTTGGTACTTAATATCTGTAGGATTATGTGTGTTTACCAGGATACGGACCTTGCTTCAGATTTGTAACTGATGATTTTTATGGAGAAAACCATCATAATGTTTCCTCTGAAAAAATCTGACACCCCCACAATTATTTTAAACAATTTCAGTATCTGATGGCATACCTTTCTGATACTGATACTTTATGCATATTTGAAGTATTGTCTCAGTAACAGTAATTGATGTTAAAAATAATTAAATTGCTAATAATCTAAAATATTGCTTGTATTGCTCATAACTTAAGCTTTTCACATTAATTTCTTATAATATTTTCAAGTTTTACACATAATAGTAGATGTGCTATTTTTGGTTTGGTTTCCAGTTTGGAGACTATACATTACCTTAACAACTTTCTGATTTTCAATCCTCACAGAAGCCTTGCTGCTAAAATGGGGAACTTTATACAAATTTTTTTATAATATTGCAGGAGATAATTATGTTGTTCCTTCTCTTGGGGCTGGTTGTAGGGGAAGACAGAATGGAACTTAATGAATTGAACCCAAATCCTGCACCTGATTGCATATCAGTTAACTTTGCCAATGCATCTTTCCGCTGTTTCGTGTCCCTTGGGTACAGCTGTTAAAGGGCACAATAAAACAAATGAGATGTTTTCTCTTTCATGGCTTTAAAGGGCAAAATCAGACTTCTATTTGCATTGCTTTAAGATCTGTAATATTCAGTGTTTTACAGCTCATTAGTCCAAGATTATACTTGCCAAGTTAATAAAGGAAGAAAAAACCCACAAAAACTATGTCATTTCCTGAAAGTACAGGATTCCCTTCTTGGCGCTGAATTCACATGATGCATTGGTGACCCTGGCACCAAAGCCAGTTTTTGCCAAATGGTTGGGCTGTATGGCTGTATTACCTGAAACTTTGGATGCTGAAACTGCATCAGTTCAAAAAGGTCCACCTTCAAGTGCCAAAACTTTACAAGTGTTGGAGCGGCCTATTTGTGAAAGCACTGAGGGGGGAAAAAAAAGTATGTTTAGAAGAATTTCCTTCCATGTGGTGCTGGGATTCAGTACTCAAGTTGTCATCTGACCAAATAGTGGGGATTGGCTTCAGCACCTTGTTTTGGTGAGGCAAAACTCAGGTTTCTGAACTAACGCAAAAGATGACTCAAAAATTGGTGCTGTGGCAGAATGAAGTAGGCTTGCATTTGGCCTGGCTGTTGCCTCTTGTGCCTGCTTTGCCTCCCCACAGACTTTCATGCATTTATCTGGTGAATTTGGTCAGGGGACTTAAAACTGCAAAGCTATGAGATGAATCTATCTAAAGGGGGGGGGTTTGTGGGAGCAGCAAAGAGATGAAATTGCTCTCTCTGTAATACTCATTCTTTAAGTGTTTCATTATGTCTTGTGAGACTATAACCTACTATTTTCTTTTCTCTTCCTGAGTGATCTGATTGATCTTTCAGCCACCCAGCTGAATGCGCTGGCACAAGGAAAGTGTGCTGTGGGGAAGTGGAAATGGTCAGGGGTGTAAGGGCAGTGCTGTTTTAAAATCCTAGTTGCCATGCTGGTAAAATTACTGTATTTTCAGTGGTCTTCAGGGAATTATACTGAATACTGAGGCTGTCAGAGTGGTTTTCTTTTCCCAGTCACATCTTAAGGCTGCTTTGTTTTGTGCAAGTACATAATTGTGAAAAACAACAACAAAAAAGAAGCATTTGAGAAGTCTTAAATCCTTGACACTTGGAGAGTAACTGGGCTGTGTGAGCAGTAGTGTAGCCAGTGGGTCAAGGGAAGGGATTATTCCCCTCTGTTCAGCTCATGTCAGACAGCATTGAGGGTGCTGCGTCCAGCTTTGGGCTGTCCGGTACAAGAATGGCATTGTCATTCCTTGGCAAGCCCAGTGGAAGGCCACCAAGATTGTTATGGGGGTGCAGCACGTGATGTACAAAGAGACTGAGACGTCTTGGCTTGCTCATTCTTAAGAAGAGAGGGCAAAAGGGAGGCCGTGGAGAGGATGGAGCCAGGGTCTTCTCAGAGGTGCATGAGAGGAAATAAATACAAGTTGAATTGTGGGAAATTTGGATTAGATATAAGGATAAAAATGTTTAACATGAGGTTTGCCAAGCATTGAGACAGGACCCCAGAGATGCTGTGAAATGCCTGATTTTTGGAGGTGTTTGTATCTCTACTGGGTAAGCCCTTGAGCAACCTGCTGTAACTGGACCTGCTTTGCACAGGAGGTTGGGTTAGATGACCCCCAGAGGTTCCAAGTTGTGCGCTTCTGTGATGACTTTAGTTTGAAATTTGAAGATGAGTAAACGTTATCATAAGGGATTGTGCTCAATTGCGATTAATGACAGAGATGGAATGTCATTCAGTTTGTGCTTCTTTTCAGGTTTTGTTCTATAGTCCGCTTAAGCCAAAAAAATGGCAACTAAGTTTACCTCTAGCATCCAGTTCATGTCACTAGGAAATGACTTAGAGTAGGTATTGGTTATTCCTGTACTTTCATTTAATTTAACCTGCAAACTCTTTCTAACTATTCTTATGTATATAATTTTCCTTCATGTTTAACTGTGCAATGAAAAAAGATGTTTTGTGTTTTTAATAGATATGCTAAAATCTGTAAACCATTACTCAGGGCAATAAGTAGGGCTGACTGCTGTTACCAAGAATTAATGTCTAATGAATGATACAGAAAAACTATTAATACATAGTTGATAAATGTTTAATTATGTATTATTGTAGTCTGAAAGGAATGGTATCTTTGAAGTAAGCTTTGTTAAAATTATAGATCAGTGAAATGGCTGTAAGTTCAGTGCTGTCGCAGTTTTTTGCCAGAATTTAAGCAGGTCATTAGTTGGCAATTCAAACAGTTAAGAATAAATAACTCCTAAAGTTTTGAATTGCTTCATTTTACTCTAATTAGCTGGTATCAGCTTTTCCTCTGGGGGCGAACAGGGAGAAGGGAGGGGAATCCCATAATCTTTTAGTAATCAGAGGTAACAATTCAGCAGTCATAAATCCAAAGCTCTGCACCTTAGGATGTACAGCTTTCATCCTTTTATAGTTTTTTCATCTCCATTTGGCGAGAAATTACTAAACTCTTCACTATTAGCAGTCAGCATACAGCCATTATATAGTGATTTCTATCTGTGGTTTATTAGCTTAGCTTGTCTGATCCACATATCCACTGTAAACAAAACTGAAAAAACCCCACCACCCTTGAAAATGAAAAACATCCTGAAAAAAACATAATCATGCTAACAGTAGAAATCTACTCCAACAGAGATAATTATACTGCTAAGCTCCTACATTATTGCCTTTGCTGCAATGGGGATCAGTTCATGTAAGAACTAAAATGGGGTTTAAAATAACTTAATAATCCTGTTGTGAATTTGGAGAAAACGAGAAATGATTTGTCTAATGTCTGAAACTGTATATTTAAACATAAACTAAATATGAAGCATTTTTGAAGGTATTTAAAAATGAATAATATTACAAGTATAGAAATTATTTATATATTGATACATAAAATTGTACTTTTTTTTAAAGAATGTTGAACTGTAGAAGTTAATAAAGCATATTAGCTAATATTTTAACAGTAAATATTTTAATAAGGTGTTAAACTCTTAATTTCCTTGGTAGACAGTCCAAGGAAGCAACTTTGTTTTTTATTTACCAAGCTCTGCATCTTGTATCTTTTGGATTTGTAATACTATTGTGATGTTATTTGTAAAAGTGTTTAGAGGTTTTAAAAAGCAAAGCTTAGCATGCAGGTTTCATTATTGATAAACATTAAAGTTTTAAGATCCAGCAGGAAATACTATGTATTCTTAGGATTATAATCTTTGCTAGTCTGCTTGGTCATAAATTATAAATGTCTCCTGAAATATTGATCGATTCCATTAGAATCAGAAGGCCTTGTGAGTATTGGGCTACAGGTTGATACCATCGCTACATTAGCTTAAAGTGAATATCAGTGTCATTCACAAAGCTCAAATTCAATCTTGATGCACATATGGCTTATTATGAGAAAGATGCTGGGAAGAAATATTATGCGGTGCAGAAACCCTTCGCACTGGGCTTTTTTTGAAGTAAAACTTAGCTGTGTTTTCAGTAGAGTAAAATTTTACTTAGGCTTACTGCTTTAATGTTATAAAACCAAACTGTACAGGTGCCAGACAAATTTTAGTTTTATAAGGAAGTGTGATCAAATGCTCACTGAGGTATTTGACTGGGAAGGAATAAGTGCAATTATTTTAGGTAATTTCAAGACGAGCACATATTTCTTAAAAACAGAAAACATTATGAGGAGACTGCACTTAAAAAGGATCTCAAATTTATTTAATCTTTCAGTAAACAGCTAGTGTTAGCAGGTGAGTTTAGTTTAGTTTTGTCAGCTGAGTAATTGTATAGCTTAATATCCCATGCCAAGTCAAGTACAAGGTAATAATTTTTTTTGCAATTAATTACTTCTGAGGAAACTTTGTTTTTCTGGAAAACCTATTTGAAAGTTTATTATGCTTAGTGAATTTAGGATGCTAAACCCCCACTTTTCCATTGTGAAAGAAGACTGGCAGAGTTTTCAGTCTTTGCATGTAGTCCCTTATACGCTGAAAATTTTAATAGCTGCTTGAAGAATAGTTGTTAATTCTGGAAATACATAAAGGAACGTATTTCCTTTCATCTTCTTTACTCGGTGTTTTTTGAGGCATGGTGTCTTGAGATCTGAACATTTTAGAGGTTACTGGTTTTGGTAGACTGCATAGAATCTTGGCATTGAGGAAGACTGGGATGCGTGATTTAAACTAAATGTGTATAAAATGACATCTGCCACTTTATCTAGTTCTGCTGCAGGTAGGTTATACTATATTTTTTTATATTCGTAACATATTACAAGTTTCCTACAACAGGGTTGTGTCAATGTTGATGTGTGGTGATGGAATTACATTTAAAAATGATAAGATAGGCTTCTTATCTAACTTGAATTAACAAATAATTTTAAAATTATCATGGGAGATTTTTTGTTAATTTTTTTCTGCCAAATTGTAAATAAATGCTATGAATACAAATTTCAGATCCTCTTTGATTAAATATTTTATACACTAAATTAGAATAAATATCTGTGGTAAATTCAGATTAAAATTGGGATATTGTGTAGTTTGCTAAAAAAAAAGTCTATTGCCAGTTGTAGACTAGACTGATGGATTGAAAATATCAGTGACAAGCTGTTATACAGAGAGTCTTGCACTAATTCTTGGGCAGTTCTTAAAAGCATTACTTATTGTTGTATACTGAAAAACTGGACAATTTTTGGACCCTTGTATTTTGTACTTTAAATTTTCTTTGAAGGGTACTGCAGAATTTGCAGCTATCATGGATGGGACTCCAGGTGGAGTTGGTGGGTACTTGAGTTGATGTGAGCCTTCACCTTGGCCCAGCAGTTCCAGACACAGGAAGCTTGAACACCTGCAGAGGAGCCCTGGGGACTGTTGCATATTGAGGGAAAGCTTGCTTTGATCAAGTTTTGTGTATATTTAAATTCTTCAGGTTGGAAGCATGAATGATCTTATCTCTAGAAGGTTATTCCTTCATTTTATTTGCCTGTAGAGCTTAATTTCTTTGGCAATGCTAAATGCTAGACTTCTTTTCAGTGTCCTGCAGGTATGTGCAATTTTAAAGAATTGCATGAATAGCTAAGAGCCTACATGCAAACCTTTAACAACTTAATATTTAGATTTAACATGAAACATAATTTAGATGCAAATACTTGTAAATCAAAACTCTTTGAAGATGGAATTGACTGGTGCTGTCAATAATTTAAAACTGGGAAGGTTTGCTAGTATTAACTTACATTCTTGAATTAATTCAGGAGTTACGTTCTTGAATTTAATTCATACAGGCGTCTAGCATCTCTGGTAATCATTATATGTTATAATTTAGCTTGTTGTAAATGAAAAACACCTTTCAATTAATTCTGCAAGATATGTTTCACAAACTGTAAATGTGTTTTCCTGACATAAGGTAGAGAAGAAAAAAAAATACTGCCTTTTTTTTTTTACTCGCTTTGTTTCAGTAACACTATTTCTACCTATTTTTGTTTAATGTGGGAAATGAAGTGTGCCAGTATGCTACTTTATAACGATGCCTTTGTTTTTGTGTGTTTCCTCTGATACGCTTGCAAGAGAAGCATGGAGGGATGCTTACGCAGATGGAGAGAAGGGAAATTGAGTATCAGCTCTAAATTTCATGTGCTGAGCACGTACGCCTGCTGCCTAAAGTGCTTCTAAAACTTTCTTAAAGCACAAAGAGGTGAAATTAGGTAGCTTAAAAAACTAAAAAGAAAAAAAAGTGAGAGATTGTAATGATACTTGCTGTCTGTAATTATCCCTATAACTCTTTTCAGTTTGCAACAGTATGCCTTTACTGAATAGCCCTGTGCTCAGATTTTAATAATTAAAGTTGTCAAAGGTGGTTCAGCAGATCCACTAGGCTAATAAAACAGTTGTAAAAGAGTACCTTCCTTAAAGTTGTTCTGGCTCTCCCATTAAGAACTGCTTTATGGGGCAACGTTAAAAGAAAAACGTGAATGGCGAAATCCCTACTTCTTGTCTTTTTGTGGAAAAAGAAGCTGCTACCTTGCCTTGAGGGAGAAGAAAAGTTTGTAGGAAAATATATCTGTTAAATTTTAAATCAGTCAACTTCTTTGCCTCAGATATCTTCTGGGATCTGTGTTTCCCCAGAATTCCTTTAATAAATGGTCTGGTTTTTGTCTAAAAGAAGAATGCTCTTTTGAAGACTCTTTCAACTCTACAGTGGTTTCAGCTGTGAATGGAATTTGGAATCCAGAGTTTGCTTGACAGCTTTATTGGCACAAAGGCTTCCTTCTGCATTTGTTTCTTGCATAATTGAGAGGGGGACAGACTTGCATCCCCTTTTCTCTCTTTGTTGAATGAAGTCTTTTTTGGAAGTGAGGGGGGGAGGACACAATACTGTGCAGCACAAAAAACCTCACTTGGGGCTCTTCTGAGTAAATTTCAAGAAAAACAGGAAGGCCTGAAATTTCATTTTAAAAGTATTTAGAGAAAAAGTCAGAACAATTAGATATAAGTGTCTGGGTGGAGTGGTTATTCAAGATACTGACTTTTTAATTGCTGGCTGTTGCCCGTGTGGAGTTAGCTCTTAAACTTCCTTTGGTTTAATTACTTTAATTGTAGCAGGTGCTTAGTTCTGTCCAGTACAGTGCCTGACTCCCTAATTATTTTCCACAGTCTACATTTTTTTTTTAATGAGAGGTGTGAAGTATTTTATTATTATTATTAATATTAATATTATTAGTAATATTATTGATATTATTAGTAGTAATAATAATAGTAATAATAATAATAATAGCCAGGGTTGTTGTTTTTTGTTTGGTTGGTTTTTATTGTTTTGGTTTTGTGTGTGTGTGGTTTGTGGTTTTTTTTGGGTGGGGGTAGGGGTGGTTCCTTCCCCCCCCCCCCCCCCCCAGAGTTTTAAGGTAACAAATTATGGAAATTGTTTGGGTGCTTAGCTCTTGTGAATGGGAATTATTATTTAAATTTGAGACTGGGTAATTCAGTAATTCAATTAACTGTTCTCACTTTCAATTTTAGATATGCCTTGGACTTCACTGCTAGAAATTAGAATTTTTTTTTTCTTTTTTTTTTCCCTGATGGGTCAGGTTTAGAGGCACAGAAGATGCCTCTAGATTTTTTTTTTGTTTATGGGTGTGTTTGCCTGTTGGCTTCCCTGTATATCTTTTTGCATTTATGTTCGTTCCTTAGTTAAAAGATCATTTTTAACCAAGAATGACTTTTTTTAAATTTTTTTTTTTTTTTTGTAATGTCTTCTAATTCAACACTAAAGGCTGAAATAGCAAAAGACAAATCAGAAGGATGTTTTCTGGGTTAAAGTGTAGGCACTTGTGCTCAGGCCTTTTATGTCTGTTGCAGTTTGTGAAGTGGAATGAGAAGTCACACTCTCACAGTAAGGTTGAATTTAAGCATGGTTGCTCAGATGACGGGGATTCCTCTCTGCCAGGTGTCTGGACTAAGCTGCTTGTATCAGCTCTCCGCACAGCCGCTAAAGGGACTTCGAGTCTGGGGAAGTGCGTCTGTCTGTCCCTCGTGACCTAACGGTGATCTTGCACTTAACTGCTCAGAGTTTGTGATGTGACTCAAACTCCAGCTATCTAGCAGCGTGTGCGCACGTGCGTGTGTATGTCTAGGCAGAACTGCTGCGATGGAAAGGCTTTAAAATTGACATAGTAAAAGACGTCATTACCGAGTATTATCTAGACATACTATTTGTGCAGAGTTCAAAGCAATCTGATGATCTTTGATAACTTCTTACAAAACTTGGAGATATTGTCTCATATATTGATTGACTTGTTCTTGTCACTGTCTTACATGTGAATTTTGAGAATATAAGGTTGTCCTTCTTCAAAATATCTGACAGTCATATAGAATGGCTTTCTTGTATAAACAAGTGCACAGTAATTTCTTAAATGAACTATAGTCACCTGTATTGATGGTTATTTAAAATTACATAACTAATCAAAACTGTTCTTAGTGCTACGATTTTAGTAAGTGCTTGCAGTATCAACCTTTAGTCTTTCTGTGGTTCAGCTCTTATAAATGCACAAAGTTTTCTACAATGCTGTGGTGAGGTTAGAGCCTGGGAGAAAATAATTCCTTTTTATTCCATTTTTTTTTTAACTAAAAACTTGTTCACATTTAGACAAAACAAAGATCTTTAGAAGAGTTTCATGAATAAACAAACTAGCATCTTAATGAGAGTGAACAAACCTGGGAGTAGGTCTACTAGGAACATTATTTCATCAGCGCTTCAGTGGGAAAAGTGCCTTTTCCTGATATTCTCTGAGTTTTCACTGGCCTGTAATCTAGCTGATTACCACCCTGACCATATATTTTGTTTCTGTGCAATCTAAAGTGATAAAGGCAATGCAGCTGTAAAAATGGGTTTCATGGAACAGGAACTATAGAGGGAGATGATTTTAAAAATAATAAGTAAATTAATTGAGGGTATGGGTTCAAGTAGATGTATGTGGTTTTTTCTCTGAAGTTGACTGAAGGACTGTAGCTGCTGTAGGTCTGTTTTCTGTCAGTGTGGAGCTGGGAATCCCAACCAGGGATGGGAGGCAGCCTGGTGTTCCTGGTCTTCTGGCTTGCACAAGCCTTGCAATGGGCTGCAGCCGTCTGCTCGCCTTGCCCTTCCATCACAACTCACTCACAGGTTAGCTAGAGCCAGTCCAGCCAAGATGGGATGAAGAAGATAAAGATTTCCTTGTAAATAAGTCTCCCCAAGGAAATAACCTGCTGTCTTCATGCTTGTCTAGTTGAAGATTGATTGATTTTTGTTTGATGAATGTCTTTTAGAACATAATCAGATATTTTTTTGTGTTCTTTTTAGATTGGAGCATATGATCAACAAATATGGGAAAAATCAGTAGAGCAAAGAGAAATAAAGGTAATATGATAACATTTCAACGTTGGGGTTTTTTTTGTTTTGGTTTGGGTTTTTTTTGCCAGTTATCAGCTGTGCTGTCTGTGGTTGTGTACACTGATGTAATTTACAATGTATGTGGTGGTATTTAATACTGGTGAAGTAAAACTAGGCTTCTGGAGTGTAACCGAATGTAACCAGCATATTATACTCTATTTATTTCACATAATAACTCTGCAGCATTTAAAGTGCTGCATCTTTCTGGGTCTCAGTACATTTTTTGTCTTTCAGTTATCTTAAGCCAGGGCTTAGTTGCTTTAGTGCCTCTTCTTTCAGTTTTCTTTGTGATGAATTCTAATGTCAGTTATCTGAGCTCTCTTTACTTTCAGTTAGTTACCTTATACCTGCAGTTTACTTTTCCTCCTTTATGATGCTGTCATTGTTTTGTACAGTTTATTAGACTGGTAAGTACTTCAGGCTTTGTTTCCCTGAACAAGCAGTTTAACAGTGTTCTTTGCATTTTGGTTTAACTAACAGTGCCATCAGTGTCTGCCACATTGCTAAATTGTTTTGGAGAAAAAGAAATCAATCCTACATGTAAGAGTTTTTTGGATTGTATATTATATCATACTCCATGATGTTGAAGTTAATTTAATTAACATTTTCTTGCCATTAACATTTTTTTTCTTCAAATACTGCACACAAGAAGTATGCTATTGCTGCATGAGTTTTAAGGCATTGCTAATTCTTAACATTAGCAAAATGTACATTGCTTCAGCTGCTCGGTGGAGAGCCGGGCAGCTGGGGATGTGCCAGGCACCTCGGGTTATTGGGAGGTGCCTGGTGGATGATAAAGGGGGCGGGATTCTGTCAGCAGCACCAGCTACAGCCAGGATAAACGCTGTTAATCCAAGCAGGAGTCTATTGCAGGAAAATTGTCGTGTGGTGCCGTGTGTTTGAAGTGTCAGAAATGTTCTTGGCAATCACTACAACTGATTTCAGACTGAGACCTGAGTGTGTAACTTGTTTTCAGGGTCCTTTCCAGGACCATGAAAACCAAGCGCCATTATGGCAGAAGATCTTGTAATTACTATATAATAGGACGTTACTCACATTGCAAATAACGCCTTATGCTTATTGGAAATGCATCTCGTTTGGCTCAGGAGTGCAATAACTAACAAATTAATGATGGGGTCTACATGAGTTTGTGTTTGACTGAGTTCAGTGTAATAATGGTAACACTGAAACAGACTGCTAAATTCAAGTATTGCATATTAGTGCTTTAATCTCAAAGCTACTATAGTACTGTTTATAAATGAACTTCACTAAAAATCTAAAAAACTATTAATTTTTTAGTAGAAAATCTGTTTCTGATACTATAAATTTATAGTTTAGTTAGAACTACAATAGAATCTATTCAGATTAATTTTAAAATTTGTGCAAAAGAATTTTTACAATAAGCATTTTTATTTAAACTGTCTTTTTGCTGTTAGTTAGCTGAAATGTGTTTGGTGCTGAGTAGAAATTATATGAACTAACTGGATGGGCGCGAACAGTGTAAATATTTTTTTTTTTTTTTTAAATTAACTTTAGTTTGAAACACTGCTGTTTTCCACTGCATGTGGCAAAAAGTAGAAGAACGAATTCAGTGTAGTTCATGGGCACTAAAAGCATTTGAGATTTGACCGACAGAAATTTTAAAGAATGCGTCACCACTTCTTTTCCTATAAAGATGCATCAAGTAATACTGTTGACTTATTTTTTGCAGAATTCTTTCTTTAAAATGAAAACAGAATTTTAGCCACAGTGGTAAATTTTTTTCTAGGACTGTGCATGTGTTTCCAGGGGGTTATTTCTTCTAAGAGGCACATACATCTTTATTTACACTTTCAAGAAAAATCTTGGGGCCCATAGGCAGTAATTTATTTGAAAATTATTATATCATTCAGCATTTTATTTTTAAGCTTTAGATCTTGTCATGAAATAGAGTGACTCACTCATGCAAGTTTTCACAAGAGTCTGTAGCTGGTTCTAGAATTACAAGAATTTCCAATTCTAATTATGGGCTTTTCTCATTCCAAATAAAATTACTGCAGTTTCAAGACTGCTGTTCTGTAAAAATCTTGCACATTAAGCTCTTTGCAGTGCTTTAGTCTACAATACAACTGGTTGTCTTTGTCACCCTAAGAGCACATTTTGTCCTACCAATTCAATTCTGTGTATTAATTTTGCTTTGTTTAAATCAAACTCTCATTTTTCCAATAGACACATCTGGTGATGACTCTATATCTAATTCATTGTGAAGAGTTTAATTTTTTTTTTATTTCAGCATGAGAAATAAATCCAGTTGAGTTTATATGTGAAAAATACTTTGAGCTACACTCTACCTATTTCAACAATTTGCTTGATATTATTCTTATGAAGAATATTCTTATGAATATTCTTATGGAACTTTACCAGTTTTCACTGATCTTTCATTGATAGCAATTTCATTTTCACCTGAATTTAATGTTTACATTTAAGTAATACATGTTTTTACATGTGGGTGAAATATGACAATGGAGGAAATCTATGGTTCACCAGTGAATTTAACTGCTTTTTGAATTAAAACAGTTAAACCACTTCCATCATAATTCCATTTGTACCCAAAATATTTTTGAAATATTGTATTTTGCTCTGTATGAACTGTACTCTGTGGAATCACTATTGCCTAATATGAACAAGAGCCTAATCTAAAGGGATCAGAATAAACTCACAGATGTCTCTGAGGCTTGAGAGTACAGCATCACATTTTAGCATTAAAAGCAAACTTGAAAGTTTTGCAAGATAGTTTGGCTCTTCAGTGAAGGAAGATGCTGTTTCTAAAAGACAAAATAAACTTATTTTTTTCCTGGTGCTTTCCTGCTGTGTGGTGTTATTTTTCCTCTTTTTAGTAGTCCAATCTATATTCACTATTAAGAAAAAGTCAATACTTTTGTAGAATTTGGATTTCTGACAGTGGAACTTGCTGATTAGCATTATTTGCTAATCTAGGTTTGTAATTAAGGAGTTGCAATGTAAGCATTTTGTGAAGTTTAATTAGACATCCGAGGACAAAAGAGTTTCAGAAAAGTAATTTGTTGCAAAAGTTCTGAAAACCTAATATAAATGTATTACTAATACTTGCAAGTGTGTGCACGTTGTCTGCGTAACCCCAAGCCATGGGACATGAGTGCTCAGTGCTTAACTATGTTTGAAAAATTACCTAATGGGTCAGTAATTGGTTGGGTTTTGTTTAGATTGTAAAGTGTGTAAAAGGCATTTATTGTACCTTGATCGTGGAATGTTTATTTTATAGTGCTTTAAATCTATGAAGTCGACATTTGTCTGAATTTTCAATAGTGGTATAGGTTAAATACAATTACTGACCACTTTGATATTTTTTTCTTTCACAATGTCTGTCATCTGCATGAATGTATTTTGATTGTATTTGCATATTGCAGGGTTTGAGAAACAAACCAAAGAAAACAGGACATGTGAAACCAGACCTCATAGACGTTGATCTTGTGAGAGGTAGGTCCTGAACTAGGAAAAGCTGAATTTCTCGGTATAAAAATAACTGCCATCCTGTGTCTTGTAACAAGAGTGTATTAGTAAGTATTAAAAAAAAAAACCCAAAACAACCAACCAACCCTATGTAACTCTTCTCTGAAGAAGATGGATAGGAAATATTAACAGGGGACCTCAAGGTTAAACTGAAGCTTGATTTAAAAGCTTGATTTAAATTTTATTGTATAGATTTAGATTTTGAAAAAAAGAAATAAGTGGATTGTCATGGATCAAAGTTTTGTAGTTAATAGTTCAGAAATCTCCTATTGCCATGCATTCAGACTTCTTCCAAATCTTCTGACATCTAGAAGAAAGGTTATGTTGAAATTTCTGGAGAGCAAAAATTGTATAGTCCTTGAATATTTCTTGCCTGTTTTAAATAACAAAACAGCTACAGAAGGTCAGATGATATGAAACTTTTCAAAAAGTATTTAGTCTTAATTTATTTTTATCTTTATTTAATTTCTCTCATGCAGACTAGGGAAAATACTACTTAGCGGTTTTTTTTTCCATGAGCCCAGCAGCCAGCACAGTCTCCTGAATCCATTCCAGGTGGTGCTCTCTGCATTCAGTTTGGAATTAACCAAAGAGGCTCCCTGTGCTTTCGCCCTTAGAAACGCACAGGCACACTCACGCCCAGAGATGGCCTTTGGAGACCCCCTCACTCCCTTGCTCCCAGGACGCTTCACCCTTTCACCAGCTCATCTGGCTTGATATTCCCTAGCACTCACTCGCACACCCGCACTCCCTTGGGCTGCTGGCATCATGGACACACGGCCCTCTGGCTCATGCTCTGACTCCCAGTGCTGGCACTCAGTCCCCCGTATGCATTGAATAGATGGCAATAGGAATTTAATAAGAAGATAGTACAGACTGCGCTGATCAGGCGTGCAGCACAGCCAGACAGTCTAGACCACAAGTCTTATGAGGAGTAGCTGAGGGAGCTGGGGTTGTTTAGCCTGCAGAAGAGGAGGCTGAGGGGAGACCTTATCGCTCTCTACAACTACCTGAAAGGAGGCTGTAGAGAGGTGGGGGTCTGTCTTCTCCCACGTAACAGGCGATAGGACAAGAGGAAATGGCCTCAAGTTGCGATAGGGGAGGTTTAGGATGGATATTAGAAAAAGTTTCTTCACAGAAGGGGCATTGGAACAGGCTGCCCAGGGAAGTGGTGGAATCACCATCCCTGGAGGTATTTAAAAGGGGGGTAGACGTGGTGCTTAGCGACATGGTTTAGTGGTGGTTTTGTCATTGTTAGGTTGATGGTTGGACTCTATGGTCTGAAAGGTCCCTTCCAACCTAGACAATTCTATGATTCTGTGACAAGCAGCTTGCTGAGCCGCAGCTATTTACGCCTGACCAGTCCTTTTTTTCCCCTTCAGCGTCAATTTCCCCACGCTTGGTTCTCCCCAAATCACCTAAACACCTCCTTTTTCACACCTGGACAAAGGGGCTGATGGCTCTGCTGGGACAGCCCTGGGAGGGGCTGGTCAAGGTGTTCCTTCCTTAATTTGGATTCTCGCCTGCCCTTGTGCCTCTGACCTGCTCTGGGCTTGTGGAGATGGGCCTTCCATGGGCTGATGGCTCCAGTGATGGGTCTAGAAGGCGGCCATCAGGGCATTATTTGGGCTCCTGTCATTGTCTCTTTGAACTTCTCTGGTTGTGCAGATAAGCTTTTATCACATCACCTAGCAATATAAGTCTTTAAAAATGGGAATGTGGGAGAAAAACAAAATCAAATAATGTTTGAACTTTAAAGAAACAGAACTGAAAACTAAATGTTTATAGAAATTAAGGAACAGCAGTAGCCCACTTCAAGATAGTGATATACATGAATAACATTTAAATGACTCCTCTGCATATAGGTCTAGGCTGGCATTAAATTGATTCCAGTACTAGCAGCGTTTTACCTGTGCCAGCACAGAGGTCGCTAATGCCAGTTCTGCTCGTAAACAAGGTGGAAATGGCGTAGCAGCACGCAGTACTTGCCCTTTCCAAGGAGTAACCTTGTCATAATTGAAGTCACACCTCCATTAAGTAAATGTTACACAGTTTTCTATTCAAATTCCCAGAAAAGTGGGAATTTTAAGGAAGAAAAAGAAATATGAGAGAGAAAGGAGGTTTGAATGAGTGAGATGGAAAATGGCGTAGAAGAAGAGACAAAGTTATTCTTTGGGTGGCTTCCCTGCTCCTGAGGCCAGTCCTCAGTTGGACAGATACTCCTCTATACTTCTCAACCTCATTCCGTTTTCCTGAATGACGTGGCTGGAGCAATTTACATATGTTGATGTTTTAGATCCCTTTGCTCTGTTGGGAGAAGGCTCTGCTCTGCCTGCACAGGCATGTGGAATTTTCATGACTTCCTATTGCTTCATATCAAGTTTCTCATACCTCAGTGAAACAGAATAAATTTTAATAATTTATTTTAAAATAATTTTCACATAGTAAGAAATGGCAATGTTGTAGGAGTTCCCGATAATGGCAGTCAAGAGGGCACCAACAAATTACTCAAATTTTAGACTGAATAGATAGTGAAATGACATTTATCAAAATAATTATGTTTAATAATTGCTCCTTTAAATACCTATCTTAACTGCTGTGCTATTGAACAACTAAAGTTATTATTAGCCATAACAGTGAAATATATCGAAATTTCTTTTCTTTTTTCAAAGGATCTGCTTTTGCTAAAGCAAAACCTGAAAGTCCTTGGACATCTCTGACCCGCAAAGGAATCGTGAGAGTTGTTTTCTTTCCGTTCTTCTACAGGTGGTGGCTACAAGTGACATCAAGGGTCATCTTTTTCTGGCTGCTTGTTCTTTACCTTCTTCAAGGTAGAGTTGGATTGCAGGATCAGCTTTGACTAAATGCCTTATTTTAACCATATGGAAGCTGCTGTATGTTACGTGGTTCACTTTATGCTGTTAAAGTTCATTCCAATATTTTCTGAAATGTTGGAATGACACAGTCACTAGCATGGGTCTTTTCGTTACCATTTCTTTTACATATATGAAGGCGGCATACTGAAAATTTAAGGATTTCCTCACAGGCTTTTTTCGGCATTTAACATACATGTTAGTTTGTCATCTCTGTATATAATTTAGGTTTCCAGGACTATGTAATTTAATTCACAACTGAGCAATATCAAAGAAACCTTTGGCTTAGGCAGTGTATTTTGTCTTGGGCTTTTGGTCTTTCTGATACTTGTGTACATCAAAAACTCTGCTCAAGAAGCAAGAAAGGCCAAACCTGCCAAGGTGCGAGCAGCTTGTGCAGTCTGGTAGGATGTCTGTTTCACCGGTTTCCAGTTGTCCTTCCATGCATTATTTTGTCACATCAGAGGCAATGAACTTTTAGCTTATACTTTAGTCAGACCTCAGCCGTGCTTCTGAATGACTGGCAAATGGGGGGCTTATTGTCCTGTGTGCTTCTGCTATTTATTCCATGGCAATGGTGAGACTATGCATCTTAATTTTATATTTCCTAGATTATAGAAGGACTTTTGGGCAACTGTTAAGAAAGAGAAGACAATTCACAGCTTTCGGGGTGCTCGATCTCGAGTTCTAGTAATCTGGCATTGTGCTTCTGTTAATTATATGTAATATACAAGAGGAAAATTAGTAAAGGGAAGAATGTAATGTAGTGAGTCAGTATCTAACAGTGTGAAAGTGACGAAAAGAATAAGTGTATCAGAAGTGTGTATAACAGAACTGGAACAGAAGGTTAATGAAAGTTGGGAGAAATTTAAGTACCCTGAGAAGCTAAATGACTGATAAGTTTTCCACTGAAATCCAATTAAAATACAATATTACTTTTTCAATTTTGCCATCTGTCCTAGCAGTTGTGAATCACTATATGATTTGGAAATTGTATTTAAAAAAAGAAACGGAGTTTAAAAAAAGAAACGGAGTTTAAAAAAAAAAAGACAACAGTGCCTCTTGTGCGATGATGTTAGCAGCTATAAAATGAATTTCACAGTGCCAGTGCCCCAAAACTTGAAATGTTCATGTGGTCTCCTGTCAAAACTTCTCCTTATCTCCATTTCTGAGATAGGTGCTTAAAAAGTGTTGTTGCGTATGTTAGCATTTGTGTATATATGGTAAGAGATCCCATAGCGTTAATAATTTTAATCTCATTTGTAGTAATATAGGCAGTAAAATATGTAAGTTATAGTTTGTTTGTTACCCTGTTCACAGTAGTTTATTCTGAGAAACACTGTTATAGTAAATTTTTACGTTTACTTTCTTAAATTTATTTTAAAAATATACCCACACTTATTTTGTGGAGCCTTCATAAGACTCTAAAAGCAGCAAAATAATAAGACAATGCAGATTCTGAGTGCAAGCACAAGCAAGTTTTTGAGGACATTGTTTACAGAGCTATCTTGTAATTAACTCTTTTTCCCCCCCTCAGATTTCTTGGGATCTATGATTTACTAAAGTTATGGTTGGAATGCATCATTTCCCTAATCCATATATTCTGTAATGTGACGAAATATTTCTGATGTTTCTGAGGTTGTGAATTAACAAATGCTGGAAAAGAATCAATAGTATTCCATATTACACTATAATCCAACTGTTTGAAACACTTGACATTTAAATTATGCTGAATTAACTGCAGAGTTTTTGATGTTTGAAATAAATTGAAAGACTTACAATGTACACGCAAATGAAATTAAATTGACAAAATTTTTATTGGAAACTATTTAAAACAACGCCCTCAAGCCTATCCTTCTAGCACTTCTATATATGATTTGCTTGTATTTTACTCAGAAAGTGTGCTCGGTTATTCTTTTCGTATAAATTCATAAAGGCAGCACCCAAACACCAAGAATCTGTTATGAAAACTTAAAACCAAAATACTTCAAACTCCAGTGGCTGTATTTCTGCCCTGAATCTGGATTTTGTATTGTAGCTTGGCCTTTTTGTCATCATGACAGGTTCTCACTGACACTGTTGTAAAATGGTCTGGCTTTGTTTTGTTTATATATATTTAGTTGAATAATTTTATTTAAGTATAAAGTATTTTCTGTAGATTTATGAACTGCAGTACTTGGAATTATTGCTTTGAAATGGATTAGCTTTAGCAGGATACTTGGTAACATTTATATGAGTCTACAGAAAAGAATTCTTTCCTTGGCTGTGGATTTAAACTCCAGATTTTATTTGCTTTGGTTTCCTTTAGTATAAAGTATGATTAGCAAAACGCGTGATAAGAGAACTACAGAGAAATGTTTTTTTTGTCCAAGGTCACGGAGCAGGCAGATGAATTAGGGTAGAAGTAAAACCTTTTTCTTCTGACTCATCCATTTAGTTTATAGCATTACCTCATTGTTACTTTAAAAATGTTTCTATATTTTAATAGGACAAGGAAGTGTGAAATTATAGTATCTATCTCTATTGTGTATTTCTTAAGTATTAAAGAAGAAACTTCAATAGTGGTATGATGATTGTTTCTTGTGGTGAGATACATATATATGAATGTATGCATTTTTAAACTTGGTAATACAAATATTTCAAAGGTTTAAATGCTATCAAAATAAATGCCTGTTGGTCTTTGAGATGTACAGTTGCTTTCTTTGATACAGCTTGTTGCTCTCTGATATAATTTCATTTGTGTCTGTTTTGCAAAGTCAGCCATTGTACTTTAGAAAAGTACAAGTCCAAATACTATAAATAAGTAAAGAAATAATTAAAAGTGGTGTGAGAAATTCTGTTCAGAGACCTAGCTGTTGGTAGGAGCAACTCTAGGATAATCTGAACTACAGCATATTGACACACTATGCAGAAAGATGTTCTTGGATTTCCCTCCCATCCTACTGAAAAGATCAGGAAATTGGTAATATATTCTTAAATCTGCGTGAAACTTCATGGTGGGAAACTGCAATCTACAGACTTGTATCTTCTGGAAGAAGATGATTCTTCTAGATCACTCTGTTTTGATAAATGTTTTTTAAGTAGCAGAAGAAATCTTGTAGTGAAGTTTGAAATTATTTTGTGGAGACACACTGCTGCAAATCATTTTGCATGGATCTGTGGCGCTCTGTGTTCTCGAAAGTATATGCTTATCCAAATTGTATGGTAGGAGTCAAAATTGGCTACTTATTTACACTTTATAAAGCTAATTGTATGTGTGAGAAACTCAGATAAGCTCATTTAGGAAGAGGTAAGATTATCTGTACCTTTTACTATCTGTACCTCTTTTTGTCTGTTTTTTAATAAGTTGGATTTCTGATCGATGCATGCTGTCTTTCTGGGAAACCTCATACGGCAAGAACTTAGGACACATATAGTAATAAAAGATACCCTATGTGTTCTACGTAAGACTTCTGTGCTTTGATTTAGGAAAAAGACTGATGGGAAATTAGAATTAGATTACCACAATCAAAAATAATTCCATTGTTTTGTACATTCATCGGCTTTCTAATACTGGTAACCTTGCTAAAGATTGTTTCATGAAAAACATATCTAATCTCTCCAGGTGTGTGCTGTGTTAGGTGTGGATTCATGTGATATATCTTAGGTGTTTGAATGGGGCACATAAATTTGCATGTGGCTGTATTTTTTTTAATCAATTTTAGGAGAGAACTGGTGAAAGCTGTTGAACTTGTACCATGTATTTCTTGTGCTAGGAGTAGGTCTAAGTTACGAGACTTTCACTTCTTACTGGTACAAGAACAAAACCAAGTTCTCATGGTTGTTATGTGCAGATGTTAGGTACAGAGAATTATTCCTGTTCTTTCCCAAATTGTTTCTTGGAGTTTCTGGTTTTTGTTTTGTTTTGTTTTTTTTTTTCTTGGGAGCTCCTCTCAGCTGAGTTACAGAACATAGTTACAGAACACAGCAGTTCAAGCCATAGAAGCAGAGCAACAAGAATGTACAATAAGCAGGGAAAAGAGAGCGATTGCCTCTTCTGTCTGCCCTGTGCCTGTTGAATGTCTTTAGGTTGACCTGAAGCCTGTAAAGACATTTCCGAGTTATAGCAGTGGTTGGGCTCTGGGTACAGGAGCAAGAAGAGCTCTGTGGGTATTGGCTACATATGGAAAGCTGGTTATAGGGTTACAAAATTAACAGTTAACTGTGGAATTGGAAGTTGCCCCTTTTCCGACCGCAAGTGCTAGTTGGAGTCCTGGTCACTTCAGCTGGACTCCCTCATGGTTTACACGGTTTGTCTTTGATCTTTCCTCATTACTAGAAAATACACACACAAGTATATATGAAATGCATACAGGGTTGCACTTAAGCCTGTCTGTCTATCCATATGATCAGTTTTGTCCTTTGACTGGAATATGGAGTTTATATTCCCTAGTAGAAAGCATTTTAAAGAGTTTATAGTCTCAAGTCTATTGGTCCTTACAGCGTTGAAATAGATATGTGGTTCCACAGAGTCACAGGCTAGTTGAGGTTGGCAGGGACCTCTGGAGATCATCTGGTCAGAACGACTGCTCAAAGCAGGGTCAGCTGGAACAGGTTGCTCAAGGCCATATGTTCAGTCAGGGTTTGAATATCTCCAAGGATGGAGAGACTTCAACCTCTCTGGACAATCTGCTCCAGGTTTGATGACTCCTACACTCACCTAATTTGTTGAATTGTGCTGCAGCTTTATAGTTGATACAGAATTAAATTGATTTGGGCTGCTTTAAGGATGGCATTTACTCTTTGTTTTTATCTCCTACTGAAGTTTCACTGTAATTTAATGTTGTTTCATGACAGATCTAACTTACAAATGGTTCCCCCCTCCCACCCTTACTTCATTCTGCTGCCTTTTTTTGAGCAATAGCTATAATATCACAAGTGTAAAAGAAGAGATGGATATTAAGATAGTAGGTAACTGTTTAAATCTTTATTACTGCCTATTTCATTGCAATTATAATTCCTCCTCGGAATTACATGGGTTGGTTTAAAGTCTGACTGCTTCTCTTTTTAACAAAAACCATTTAGTCAGCTGGCCATTTCAGACATTTCAAATATTGAACTCAACTTACTTTCCCTTCTTTTCCAGTTGCTGCTGTAGTGTTATTCTATACAGCCCAAAGCCCACATAATATACCTCTGACTGAAGTAATTGGGCCAATATGGCTAATGTTGCTACTTGGAACTGTGCATTGTCAGATTGTTTCTACACGAACTCCTAAGCCACCTCCCAGCACAGGGGGTAAAAGAAGAAGGTATAGTCTGTGTTAAAGTGTTTGTCATTTAGGATTGTTAAACTATTCTAAAGAATGTGCGTGAAAAAAATGTGGGGGTTTAGAGTCTCTGCTTTGCAAGAAATGAGAAACTGGTGCTCTGTTTTTATCTGAATCTTTAAAATGGGTGCTTAATTTGTGCTCTTTAAATTTTATGCATTGAGTAATTTATGCGTTGTTTAAATTGAATCTGACATTTTACCTCAAAACAGTTTGTATCTGAATAGTGGTGGAGTGTCAGTATTTATGTTAGTATTTATGAAAACTTAGTTTTAGAACTCCCTGCGATACTGACTGATGATCTCTGTGGGAAACATACATTAAAGAAGATGCTATTGGAAGTGTAGAACTTAAGTCTTCCAGCACTTCACTGAATATGGTTTGCTACAGTGAATTGTCCCATTAAAATGGGAAAACCTGCAGTAGTGAATTTTGCAGGTCTAAGCCTCTGATGATGAAATTAAATGTATTTTGGGTTTAAGTATTATGATAATGAGTAAATGTTATGCTTTGTTTTATTAAATGGAGTTTATTAAATTGACATGATAAAACTTTAGCAAAACATTTTGAAATCGTGCTTGGTTTTGCATGCTTAAACTGCTGAACACATTAATAGAACCAGTAGATTGCACTTATAAAGCTACCTTCCAATTTTAATCTCTTCTGATGAAGGAAATTAAGGAAAGCAGCACATTTGGAAGTACATAGGGAAGGAGATGGCTCTAGTACCACAGATAACACACAGGAGGGAACAGTGCAGAGCTACGGTACAAGCACCTCTTGCAGTATTGGCGCTGTCTTCAGAGATATCTGGCATGCTGCTTTCTTTTTATCAGGGTTTGTATTTATTCAAGGCTACATATGTGTTAGAGATGCACTATCCCTTTTCTAAAGTAAACATTGACCTAATGATTAAGCTTTTGTTGATCCAGGTTTTGTTCTTAATGGTGAACTCATCTCACTATTTGAACATGTACTCATGTGTTGTTTCTTGGCTTTTGCAAGTGCTGATGCAATAATTTTGAAAAGATATGGAATTAACATTTAATTAAATTATATTTTGATGTAGGAGCGCTCTGTGTGGGCTGTCGGGAATGAACTCAGTTTCTCACTTTTAATCCAATGAGAAAATTTGATTCTTTAATTTTACTTTATTACATTAGCTGCTTATTACTCTGAGAGAATGCTTATTGAACTTCACCACTGTCATCAAATCACACCCTTTTTCTGAAGGAAAAGCCTTCAGGATGCAAATAGGCACAGCTTTTAGCTTATAAATGAACATTGAAGATACATTTTTGAAAGATTGGAAGAAACATCTAACCCTGTTACATTCAAGAGCTGTTTTGCAAATGATGGATCTGCTAATGCAGTGCTCTGAGCAATTAAGAAGTTTTTTAAAAAAACATTCTGTAGCAGTCTGCATTCAAGATATTCTATACACGCAGCATTGTGAGCACTATGTATCAGCATTTATTAACAAGAGAAAATTGCTCATAAAAAAGTATGGAAGTGAGAAAAGGGATACTGCAAATTATTACATTGATGTTTTGTTGTGCATGCTGCATCTTAAATTATGGCAATGCTAACATGTCTGTCATACTTGTGATATGTGCTCTTAACCACTGGTAAAGCTTATGTATGTTCTGGGAATATCTAGTTGAAACTCTGGAGAAGTTTTAAAAACGTTTAAAAATATTGCAAGAGGAGAATTCATGTGACTTTTTCCTTTGTATATTAAGCTAGCTTTGACAAACTGTGAGTCATATTAATAGACACGACTGCTGTTCTTTGCATCTGTATGCATTACTTTCTGGTATGTTTGGAGTGTAATCTTGTAAACCTTTGAATATTTTCCATTCGTTGAAGATACTGATCTGCAATAAGAAGAGGGGCATTGCAAGAGTCTTTTCTTTCTTTTTTTTTTTTTTTTTTTCCCCCTTCCCTCGTATTGGGCTCAGAGTGTTTTCAGTCGAGGAGGGCTGTGTGGGACTTGCTCTAAGGACTTGTAGGTAGTGTGTGTGTATATATATAGAGATGTTAAGCCTCCATGATGACTACTAGTATATATAGTATCTTCAAAGGATAAAGAGCACAGAGTGACTGAGCATGCTGTAAGTAGCCCTTAGTCATTTGTTACCCCTTCAATTGCAGAGGCACAGTTGTTTGTATGTCTGGAGCCATACAAACGATATCAGGAACTTGTCCAGGTGAAAAATGACCTTCTTTCCCAGGAGATCATGCAGATCAGTAGTTTTTTTCATGGTAATACAAACAGTTTTGTCATCACAGTGGGATGGCAGAGTGGGGCTGGAAATGAGCACTGCGTGGAATTCATTGACTACGTTACTCGGTCTTGTTGCTGAAGAAAATCTTATGAAACCTCAGTGCAAGGAAGCTGTACAGTGACATCTGTCCTGTTTCTTAGGACATGTTTTGAAGCTCTTTAGAAAACGCATTAGAATGTCTCATTAGTGTTTACGTACAACAGTTTTTCTTATATATTAAGCTTTGAGATTTCTGCATTTTCTGGAGTTTTAAATATAGGTCTTAAACACATGGTTTCAAAATTAACCTCAGAAATTACGTTCTTTGCTTTAGGGCAGGACCATGAGTACCTAGACCATTTGCCTACACTCAGGTCATTGGTAATCTGGAACTGTATTCAGTAAATATCCTTTGGAATGGCAGAACTCGGTCTGACTAATAAAATATAATTCTAAACTTTAATCCAGCACAGGGGCAATTTAAAAAATACTAATTACTAATTTCACTGGAAAGGAGGGCAATATCCAATTAGGCAATTTATTCAGAATGGAGTACTGATTTGGGACTTTGCTCTGTGTGTGTGTCCTTACTCCAATTATGGAAATCTTACAGTTGTAGCTTCTTCAAAAGTTTTGCAGCATGGACAGGGAGGAGAGGGGTTTTTTTTTATCAACCCCAATGAAATCGCATGGGACTAGTATACTCAACAGTGAAAATCTACAGTCTTCTAGAAACTTGATTTAAATCTTCCTTAATATTTTCGCTAGCTAATGCATGAATAAGTCTGAAAGTCACATTCTTGACTTAGCTTTTTCATATATTCAAGCTTTTTAAGACCTTGGATTTATTAATGGTGTTGTCCTGTCTTGCTCCTAAATACTTTTAAATCTAGCATAAAATTTTAAAAGCTGATTAATGACGTGTATATGCAGTAATTGTAGGAAAATATACATTTATGTCAACTAGGGAAGTATTGTTCATGTTTGTTGTTTTTTCTTTTAACACAGTATAGTGCATGAAAGTCTAACTTTAAGCCTAAATTTATGCTTTTCTGGCTTGAGGCTTACACTTAAATTTAGGCATTCTTACAAAAAATAACTTTGGTTTCTACATTAGAAACGAATGAAGGACTTCAGTCAAGTTACCTGTTTCGCAAAATGAGCGTTAGTTTATATCAGACTAGTGTTTGTCCTACAGTTTTAGCACTTAAAAACATTGCTTGAGTATTGAAGTCCTATCTGAACAAATCATACATACTTCTTTCTTTCTCTTATCTATTCCTACCCAACTGTCTGAGGCTACTTCTTCCTAGTAGCTTTCAAGTTTCATGTGAAATGTATAAAAACTTCTCAAATCCAACTTGGAAGAGTTGTCCTGTTACTCCACTCATACAGCTTAGTAACTTCTGGAGTAAGTCTCTCTGACTTGGATGGATGGATGGGTGTGATGAGAACTGCATTCACTTTTGCACTGTTAAAAAGAAATTTTTACAAAGTGGCAAAAGTATATTTAATGCATTAAAAATTGGCCTCAATAACGATCATCTTAATGGACGTAGAAAATTAAAACTCTGTATGTCAACTAGCACATTGGTGATCTGCAAACAGGAGACTTACTAACTGCTTCTTCACCACAAAACACATGCTAAAGCATCTTGTTTTCTCTTGACCTTTGTACACTTATAATAAAAATTAATCCACAAAAGTATATAATAACTACAGAAAATATTTCTGCTGGTTTTGTACTTATTTAGAAGTAAAGTTGACCAAGAATTTTGGGAATAGGTCAGGGAATAGTAGGTGAGTTTTAGAGTTTCCTACAAGAGAAGTGCAGCAGCAGTTACTTTAGTTTAAAAAAAAAAATATAAATTGCTATTAACTTTTTTCCAGGAAGGAGTGAGAGAAAGTAGAATGAGATTAAAGATGGGAAAGGAGGATGAAATACCTTTGTAACATTGTCTCTTCATTATTTTGTCTGCATTCCAACAGATGAATTGTTCCCTTTTGGATTTTTCCGTTTTATCCAGCTCTCCCTAGCCATTTTTTTGTGTTCAGGTCTCCCCTGTATAGGTGGAATACCTTATCTTGGGAGGAATGTGAGGTGACTATCCCAATTCTCCCAATTTATTTGATGTACATGTTGAAGAGGAATTTAATCTATGTAATCCAAGCTCTCGCAGAGTGCCTCAGTCCTTAAAGACAAAGGCAATGCATGTTCCTTCATAGGAGGACAAGATCAACTGAACAGATTCTTGATAGTTTTATGACCTATGTTCAGCTTTTAATAAAAATTTCAAAAATTGGGAAACTTGATTTCTAACACTTTTTTTATTTTCTCACAAGTGTTCTGGGAATCTAACAAACAAAATCTAATAAATGCAAGATATTCATTGCTTTTCTGATTTTTTTTCCTGTGTCATTTACTTTGAGAATACAGAAGCTTAAGTGCAGACGTAAAGTAGTCTCTATCAATAAGATAGCAAGCTGCTATTCCTTTTCATTCCTTCATCGATTGCACTTTCTAATTTGGAAGTGTAATCATCCAAATGCCTGCTTGAGAAAGCCTCTTTCTGTCATTAGCTATTCTTGCTGCTACATCTATTGACTAGATGAGGGCCTGGACCTCTAGAGAATGTTATGGAAGACTATTCATCAATATTAGTAGTCTTAAGAATAATACTGAAGCATAATTCATAAATTTATTTTTTAATTTAAAAACAGGCTTAATTAGTGTGTTCGTAAGATAACAACAACAAAAAATATCTGTCTACAGAGTACTAAACAGCATGTTTGTTTGCAGCTTCAGGAAATGGTGTACTTGCTTTGAATTATAATACTTAAAGAAACTTGTAGCATACCTCTTTTTTTGTTAAGATAGACTAGAGAAGTTTCTCATTTACATTTGAGGCTTGTGATTCTTCTATTGACAAAGTTGCTGTGAAGTTTTGGTTTTAAAACATAGGTTTCCTTTTCTTCCTTTTCTTTCAGTAGCTAATGATATAATTTTCTTTCAGACACTGACAGTTTCTTTTGTAACAATTTTAGGAAAGGATAATGGGTAATGTTTAGAAGATGAAATAGTTATAAATACTGCATCGAATGTTAATATTATTAGTTTGGGGTCATCTTAGTAAAACTAACATGGGTTGAGAGGAATAAGCAGGATTTAGACTGGGGAAAAAATTGAGAAAATCATTAATTTAATACTTATATTTGTTTCAAATATAGATCTAAGAAAGCAAAAAATTCAATAGATAAATCCACTGAGACTGATAATGGCTACGTGTCCCTTGACGGAAAAAAGACAGGTAAAAGCAGTGAAGAATGTATGCAGGCCCATGAACGTCGCTGTGAAGTGATTAAGCCAGAAGAGTCAGGGTGGAGCACTGCAACAGTGAGAGATGCCTTCAGCAATCACAGTCATCACAAAGTAAGTGTGCTTTGTTGCTTTCCAAGCAGGATTGTCAAATGATATGTCAGGTGTATTTTTACGTTATATTCCTAGTCTTTCTTTTTTCTTGGAAGAGGATCCTTACTGACATCTAGACATTCTTTGTCATTCTGTATCTCAGTGCACAAATTTGTGTGCTGTCTTTTATCTGTGTTTTTCCACACCAGCTAAACACACAGTACCTTTTCCTGCCTCTTTGATACTCTGGGTACAGGTCTGTCTCTGCTAAAATGGAACAAATTTTGGATTACTGACAATTTGTAATTTTGAGGTCATTCTGAGCATTTGCCTGTGAATTATCTTCCTTTTCCTTTATTTTTTTTATTTTATTTTATTGATCTCTGTAGGAGATGAGGAAAGCATGATTTCCCTCTCAGTGAAGTAGGCAGGAAGCATAAGAAGTGGTCATGAAAGAAAGCAGAACTTCTAATTTGGCTGGGTCTGATTATCTCCTGGATATTCTATTTTCGTCTTGCCGTTCTATGGAATAGCTTTTCCAGAATGTTTTTCCTGACTCTCTTATCATTGGCATTTGAACATATATTGACTGCCATGTCAGGACTGTTCTTTAGTATAATATGAACTGGCCCTTCCTCATCTGAGAAGTGTTTATTTTGATGTTACAATTTCTGTTTTATAATTCCTGCTGTACCACTTAATTTTGACAACTGGAAATGCATTAATATCTGATTTAACTGAGCATAGATAATAATGTTGCAGAAAGAAATTTGATTCCAGTAGTTTATAACAAGACCTAGTAAGTATGAGTGTATGTCTTACTAATACTATATTTCTTCCACTAGGATACTCACAGAACTGTGACAAATCTGTCAGATGAAGTTTCTAGTGAGGAAGGGCCTGAAACTGGATATTCTTTACGTCGCAATGTAGAACGCACTTCTAGTGATTGTACACTTCGAAACAGGAAATCTCACCATTATAAGAAACACTATCCTCTGGAGGTATGTTCTTTTCCATTGCTTCTTCTCTGTAAATTTTTAAAACATCTTGATTTCTTATTGAATAGATAAATTTTTCTCAAATGTTTTTCTCCTATATTGGATTTTAGGAATCTGTTAATTGGAAGTCATGCTAGTGGTGGACAGGGATTTTAATTTATTTTTTTTAATTTTAATTACAGCATTTTGAATTAAGATGTTTTTATTTAATTTGAGTTTCATTCTATTTTTCAGTTTGTTGTAAGGCGCCTAAAATATATTCTGTAGATCTTGCATTAGGTTATGGGCAACTCTGTTGCTGTCTTTTTACACCAGTTATCTCCTCTGGAAACTTGATTTGTTACAAAACCAGTAGTAATTGTCAATATGCAAATTTTCATCATTCTAGTGCTGCTGTTTCTCTCTGACACTGTCCCCCACAGCATTCTCCTGGAGAAGCTGGTGAATCATGGCATAGACAAGTGTACTCTTTGCTGGGTTAAAAACTGGCTGGATGGCCGTGCCCGGAGAGTTGTGATTAATGGGGTGAAATCCTCTTGGCGGCCAGTCACCAGTGGTGTCCCTCAGGGCTCAGTTTTGGGGCCAGTTTAGTTTAATATCTTTATCAATGATCTGGATGAGGGGATTGAGTGTACCCTCAGTAAGTTTGCAGATGACACCAAACTAGGTGGGAGTGTTGGTCTGCTTGAGGGTAGGAAGGTTCTACAGAGGGACCTGGACAGGCTGGATCGATGGGCCAAGGCCAACTGTATGGGGTCTAATAAGGCCAAGTGCCGGCTCCTGCATTTTGGTCACAACAACCCCAAGCAATGCCACAGGCTTGGGGAAGAGTGGCTGGAAAGCTGCCTGGTGGAAAAGGACCTGGGGGTGCTGGTTGACAGCCAGCTTAACAGGCGCCAGCAGTGTGCCCAGGTGGCCAAGAAGGCCAACAGCATTCTGGCTTGTATCAGGAATAGTGTGGCCAGCAGGAGCAGGGAAGTGATGGTGCCTCTGTACTCGGCACTGGTGCGGCCTCACCTCGAGTACTGTGTTCAGTTCTGGGCCCCTCTGTACAAGAGAGACATGGAAGTGCTGGAGCGTGTCCAGAGGAGAGCTACCAGGCTGGTGAGGGGTCTGGAGACCAGGTCATATGAGGAGAGGCTGAGGGAGCTGGGCATGTTTAGCTTGGAGAAGAGGAGGCTGAGGGGAGACCTCATTGCCCTCTACAGCTACCTGAAAGGAGGTTGTGGAGAGGTGGGTGTTGGCCTCTTCTCCCAAGTGAATAATGGCAGGACCAGAGGAAATGGTCTGAAGTTGTGGCGGGGGAGGTTTAGATTAGATATTAGGAGGAATTACTTTACTGACAGAGTGGTCAGGCACTGGAACAGCCTGCCCAGGGAGGTGGTTGAGTCACCATCCCTAGAGGTGTTTAAGAAAGGTCTAGATGTGGCACTTCAGGGCATGCTCTAGTGGCAGAGATTGTAGGGTTTTTGGGGGTTTTTGTGTGTGTGTGTGTGTGTGTGTGTGTGTGTGTATGGTTTGGTTTTTTTTTTTGGCTAATGGTATGCACCCGAGCAGATGCACGGAACATTGTTTTTTAAAGGCTGTATTGCCATTTTTTCTCAAGGACTATGAGAAAATAGTGTAAAGAGTTATTTCAGCTCTGACAAAAGTCCACTTACAGATGGGTTTAGTAGGCAGAGCCTCCTGAGTAAGCTTTCTACTCGATATAAAAAATGTCTCCTTGGAAGGGTTCAGAAATTGCTTTCTCTGATAACAGTTGCAAAGCCTTGAACTTGATGCTTTACATAAAAACATCATTAGATAATCTTTTCGTCTATTCTTTTATTTATCACATACTTTGGTTAAAAAGATCCAGAAGGCTAATTGATTTGAGCATTTAATGCCTTATACATGTTTGGTTTAGGTCTGAACCTGTCGACTGAACAGGTCGATACATGGAACTGTTTATTTCATAAGACAGAAGATGTCTCTTGACTGTATACTTGTGCAGCTGGTAGTGCTTGACAAGAGGAAGCAAAAAGAAATTATTACAGTCAGGTTTTTTTCAGCTTAAATATATTTTCTCTTGCATAGAGTGCTGCAGAGCTAGGGAAGACTGTGTAGATATATTCAGAAACTGAAGAGACTAAATTTGCTCTGTGTGTAGCTTTGGCAGTAATATTTTCATTTGTTCCCCGTTTACTTATCTGGCTGATGCCATGAAAGAGGAGGCCTTTGTTGCTACCAACTTACCCCCCATACATGATTACAAAGGAAAGGAAACAATAGTTTTCAAATCTGTGAAAGCTTTCTTTGTGTTTTAAAAAAAAATAAAATAGTGAAGTCAGTGGATATACTCTCAACTTCTGTCCTACATTTTCTTTTATCTTCATGTTTACTTGTCTACTTAATTGTTGTTTGAGCAAGCTTTTTTAATATTCTTACTTTATTAACTTCAGGACTCAACGATACCCAGTACTGACTGCCTTCTATAAATATTTTTTTTTTTATTTTAAGAAAAACATAGTTCAGACTCTTTCTGTGTTGATGTTATCCTTCACTTTGTAAAAGAATGGGAAAGAGTTCAGACCAAATTTTTCTAAACATTTCTTTACAAAGTTCCTTACGTAAAATACATTAAGCATGATTTTCAGGAAGAACAAAGAACATTTCTTCAGATAGCAATGCATTACAAATCATATTAAATTAGTAGGTCTGCTGAAATATTGCATGGTTATTTTTTTCAGTGTAAAAAATTGTGTATATTCTTGACAGAAACTAGTAGAAATAAATGTTGTGTTAAGAGCGAACGGAAATTGCAGAGGATGGCACTGAGTAGGATGGTACTGCTTTTAAGACTACCTATCTGTCTTGCAGGAAATGGATTCTGCTTACTGTAGAAATTAGTTTTGTTCGGAAGACAATGTTAGATTGTTTCATATGTATGCATGGGAAGATTTGAATGTCCCAACCTTAATACTTTTCTTTCATTATCTAGGAGATATAGGTAAAATTTGAACATAATAGGGCATGCTTGTTTCTCAAGTACGGTTTGTATAAAATACTGAAAATTTTGTGTATGACTGTAGATTCCACATACACCTAGCAGTAGCTATGTATGCTCTTGCTTATTATCTCTACACCTGTGCAACCATCTTCAAACAAGCTTACTCTCTCTTTTGTCTTTGAGAAGGTATGTTGGTAGTAACAATGGGACAGTGTGATTTGTAGGGGACTTTGAGTGTCAATTCCTCCTTTATCACAGGCTTTTACATTTAGAAATGTGCTTCTGGAACATACCAAGCTTTCTTTTAAAACTGGTTAAAGTGTGTCCACACTACTTGCTTGAAAGGCTATTTGAGTGCCTCGGGTCTTGGATGACTAGAAATATCTGTCCCTTCTTTCTCCAGGGCCCTGCCCTTTCTAGAGACGTTAATAAGTAGCTAAAGTACTTCAGCTCAAACAGCTAGAGGCAGAAAATCAAAATGCCAAATTAAAATAAAATACTTCGTGAATGATGCTTTTCCCACTGTCACATTTCTGTATTACAATTTTAGTCTGGTGTATATGGCTTTAAGCCTCACACACTCGTGTCTTTCACGTTTTCACTAAAATAATGAAACTATAAAGTGTTTTAGAAGAGGCTTAATTTATAGCTTATAAAATCAGAAGTTTGAGACATAATTGCTGTTAAAGTCTAAATTATTGAGTTCTAAAAATCTGTAAAATAGTTATTTCCTTTTAATAGTCAATATGATTAGATTCTTCACTATGTGACCCCCTCTCCACAAAGCAGGGACCATGGACTGTTACTTGTTTGTACAGTGTCTAAAAATGTGCAACTTTTTAGACATTCCTTCAATAAACATGTAATTCTTTCTGGTGAAATAGGTAATGGACTGGAACATAAAAACCAGATAAACATGGATTCACTAATTTGAACTTTAGAACTGTTCTGTCAGGGAACAATGTAGAATGAAAAAGCTGCATTAACTCCAATGCATATTTTAATTTCAGGATACACCTAAATCAGGTACTAGCTGCAGTTCTCGGTGTTCAAGCTCCAGACAAGATTCTGAGAGTGCGAGGCCGGAATCAGAAACCGAAGATGTGCTGTGGGAGGACCTCTTGCACTGTGCAGAGTGCCACTCTTCCTGTAGCAGTGAGTCAGATGTAGAGAGCCCTCAAGTGAATCCATGTGTGAAGAAAGAATACAGAGATGACCCATTTCATCAGGTTGGTATCCACCAATTCCACCAATTTTGATTTTCTGGTTTGTTTTTTTTTTTTTTTTTTTTTTTTTTTACACTACACACAAATTCAGTTTTATCAGCTTTATCATATGTCAGGAGGCCTGGAAGAAAGAACTCTTTGTTAAACAAAAGTAACAAAGCCAAAGTGATTTGATAGAATTAAAACAAGGAAAATTTGATTTCTGCAACTCAGTTATTAATTTGTCAAATGAAGAGGATATGACAATATACTGAAATAGCCGATAGAATATTTGAGTGTTTAAATCTTAGTTCTAGGTTAGGACAAGTACTGATTGATTTAAGTTTCCTCTGTGGTAGATGGTTCTCTGTGTGGTGTTTTTTTTTCTCTAGTGGAATTACTTTTTTGCGAGCACATATCAGACACCTTTCTGTTTGCTTATACATAAATGTATACATAAAAAACAAACAGAAAGGTAACATACATAGTATCTAATGTTATATATGTATATATAATGTGTATATATGATGTTACATGTGTATTATATATGTCTAAATTCTATTTATATATAACATTTTTATTTTTACCTTAAAGCAAATAATTTTATTTCACTTCTTTAATGCTAATCTGTAGCAATGTATTCAGTCATTTCAGTCAGTTCTGCAAATTTTAGTGTTTGTTGGGCAACACTTTAGTTGAGCCTGCCTTAGGTTAATGTTGGACAGAATCCATTGTTAATACTGGATCATTAACAATCCAAGTATTAGTCTTTGATAAAATTAATACAGATGTCACAGTGACAGTTATATTTGTGGTACAAGTTTTATCTTTAAATTGTGTGTTAATTGCATTGCTACTTTGAACTACTTAAGTAAAGAGATAGAGAGAACGTGAAACATTCTTCTGGGTAAACATGTCATATGTGTTGGCAGTGCATCATCACTACTACGGAATGCCATGCAAGAGATGATGTTAATATTAGCTAAGGAAGAGAATTTCAAAAGACAGGCATTTCACTCACTCATAACTAGAGTGTTTGTTGATTTTTAAACACCACTCCCACCTCCCCAAAAAAAACCCCACAAACCTCAGAGATAGTGATTTGGATTTCATGCAGTCTTCACTTTTTAATTTATTTTTAGTTCTTCTTGCATGCATTCCATACAAACACTAAAACCAAAGCCTCACAACAGGAAGCTGAATTGCAGCATATGCATTGACTTTGTTTTCCTGCAGTTGAGTGTTTTTCTGTTTGATTGTAGATTGTGAATTTTTGAGATTCAGCTCCTGGTGTTGATACTCCCTCTAGAGGGAGACCTTGGAAATCTGTGATTAGGAAAGTCCTGCAACTAATATTTGCATTGTTTTAATAATATAAATAACTTTTTTCATCCAATGGGAAAAAAAGGAGATAATTGAGTACGTAGCAGAATACAAAGGTTTCAGATAAATACTGATAAAACAAGTAAAAAAATAAAAAACTTTACTTTTAATCAGTGATAAATTAAATCTTAAAAATAACCTCATGCCCTGTCCCCTGCCCCCACCACTTCCAATAGTTTGGTGCACGTAGTGCTGGCTGATGAGGCAGAGTTGAGAGCAATTTTAATCACCTGAATGGGAGTGAGACAGGTCTGAGAGAAGTCAGGAAATGGCTGCAGCAGAACTTGTTGTCTCAGCGTTTTTCCAAATCCTTCAGTTCTCACTTGGCTGGCTGTTTAGGGTAAAGGTGCCTCAGCCATAAGTGCGTTCAGTAAATTAGTCTGGGATTGCTTGGCTCTTGGAGGAGCGTGTATTAATTAGACTCCTACCACTTTCTCCGAGTCTTGCCAGATACAGTTAGCATGGGGGGGATATATCTATAACAAGGATTGTGAAGTACACATGTATCATTAAAAGCAAATAATAAAATTGTTTGCCTTAGGCTTAACCTGTGAAGAGTACTTTTCAGAATGCTAGGGGAAAAAAATAATAATCAGAAAAATATAATACACCATTAAACATAGCAAAATTAAATATGGTTTATAAGTAGGCCTTTGTTTTCATACCTCTCTCTTCTTTGGTATGTTTGAGATAAAAAGAAGCCAATTAATCCTCAACCATAATAACTCAACGCTATTAGAAAATTAAGTATGTGGAGGGAGAGATCTCTGTACTCACAGCTATTTCTTGGAAAAGTAGATCATTTTGAGGAATATGGTTAACATATAGTAACATATATTAGAGGTAAATGCTATATAACCATATTCGTGTCAGTCTAAAGCATTTTTTGTCAGGATATTTCTGACAAAGGCATATTGACAGGACAATAGATTTTTTTTGTCTGATGAAATATATCCCTTGTCTTCCCCAGAGTCATTTGCCTTGGATCCACAGTTTGAATCCAGGACTAGAAAAAATAAGTGCAATTGTATGGGAGGGTAATGACTGCAAGAAGGCAGATATGTCTGTGCTTGAAATCAGTGGTATGATAATGAACAGAGTGAGTACTCTTTTTACTTTATGCAAATAATGTATTTAGG